>NC_138769.1:379361343-380561343 GCF_965119305.1 Pelophylax lessonae | reverse complement strand
TTTTTTATTCATTTTTTTTTTTTTTTCTTGTGCATTGAAGGACACAGGATTCAGAGACATATGGGTTATACTATCATCTAAAAGTAGGAATTGGACATTGGCAAACAAAAACAAAACATTAACAGATCTTGTATAACCCGTCTCGTTCCCAGCCTGTTCCATTGTTTTTTTTTGTTTTTTTTGGTAGTGTCCTAGAGGGATGTATCATTGTAGTACATCTTGTCCTTCTGCCAACTTCCACCCCATGCATTTGCTTGCAATTCCTGACTGTCAAAATGGCAGTTCAGGGTTGCTGTGTAAAAACAGCAGCTATAATAGCTGCTGCATTAAAAAACAGACCATATGACACTTTTATGTGATAAATAAGGGGACTAAATACACCTGTACTTGCGCACAAACTGGAACTAGTAATATATTAAATGTGATAAAAAATACACCTACACTTGCGCACGGATTAGCGCTAGTGATTGATTTAAATATAAGAAAAGCAGCAGCTTAACAGATAAATAGTAGACCGCGCTCCAAGTGAACTTAAAATCAGATAAAATGATATGTAATTTATAGTGAAACACTGTGCTCAAAAAGTCCCATTATTTGTTGTGAATATAATTCAGACAAGTGTTCAAACTCCTCCAAGACCATCTATTCATATAAAATCCTCAGTGAATATGAATCCCTTCTCCACCGACCATCACATGCACAGGACACTCACCAGAAATATTTGACCCCCAGGTAGTCAAAATAAGCATAGACAATACTCCATGGACCTCTGGAAAATATTCTTAGTACCATTACAGAATCTCAGGGTACAGTGTGGGTAGAAAGAAAGATTGGATATACTATACCATGAGAAGCCTATCTTTCTTTCTACCCACACTGTACCCTGAGATTCTGTAACGGTACTAAGAACATTTTCCTGAGGTCCATGGAGTATTTTCTATGCTGATTTTGACTACCTGTAATGGGGGTCAACTATTTCTGGTGAGTGTCCTGTGCATGTGATTGTCGGTGGAGAAGGAATTCTCATTCACTGAGGATTTTATATGAATGGATGGTATTGGAGGAGTTTGAACACTGGTCTGGGATTGTACTCACAACAAATATTGGGACTTTTCGAGCAGTGTTTTACTATAATTTACATATAATTTTATCTTATTTCAAGTTCACTTGGAGCGCGGTCTACTATTAATTTATTCATATGACACCGTTGTTTTGTATGCACTCTGTTTGTTTCATTCATCTGCAAAGGAATGAGCTTTGTATATCTGAATATAGCTGTATATGAAAATGAAACCAAAAACTGTGATAAACATGTGAAATAACGTTACAATATATCACTATTAATGTCCAAAATAATCTGTGATGTTTATATCTACCTATTCAATGGGAGGGCATATTTTACCTGCTTTTCAATAAAACGGTTTTAAAATATGCACTTACATTGAATATGTAGATAAAAACCATGAACAAACACTGTGTTGGAGTGGAGACTGTCAATTTACTGCTGGAAGCCCAGGATTGCTCACCCACATGAAAATCAACCGGGGATGGATCAGATGCAGGTAGCCCTCACAGTTAGTGGATCAGATGCAGGTAGCCCTCACAGTTAGTCTCACACTCCCTTGGATCACTGTAACTCCACCCAACATGTTTCGTCAGTATGACATCAGGGGTACAGGGATATAACATTTTCAATAAAATAATTTTTAGCAGTAAGCACTATGAAATATATTTTTTCGTCTTTGAGCCTCGGGTACACACAGCGCTGCAGAGATGAGTTAATTTTCGGTGGTTGATTAATCCATGTGGCACGGAGTTGTTTTGGAAGGGGTGGGAGAGAGCCTCCATTATCTTTGGGTGCATCCAAGAATCTATCTGCTCATGCTCGTTTGACCTTTCATAATGGAGGTCAAACCATAAGGCGAGAGCACATCCTGAGGCGATTGCTGATGAAGGTTTTGACTGAGGAGATTGCTTTACTATTAATACAGCATATTTTCAGGACTTTATTACATATACACCATTTTTTTAGTCTTTTATATTTGGACTTTATCACTGACCATTTTGGATGATATCTGGCTATATAGGTATGATTGTACTTGTTAATCACAAGATTTTTAGCTCTTTTGTGTGGACTTCACAGATTTTAAACATTACTAATGAAATATTGTAACATTGTTATTTCACTGGTTTATTAGAGTGGTTTATATCATTTGCAGTTGCTGTACACTGCATATAGTGTCTACAGAGGCAGAGTTTCAGGCAGGTGCTGGGTCCAGAGAGAGGGAGCAAGGAGAGCTGGAGGTGCAGACAGGGAGGCAGCTGGACAATGGGAGGCAGAGTATAACTCCTGAAGGCCTGACCATAGGTTCTCGCAGACACAGGTGTAGCATCCAGGGGGCTGGCAGCAAGAGATGTGTTTCCTGTTCCCCCCATCCCAGGTAGTTATTCCTAAGCTAGGACACAATCCTGTGACCCAGGCAATCTGATGCTTAACATCAGATTGCCTCGTCAACAGGCTTTGCCCCCGCACAGCCACATCAGGCAGATGGCCGTGGGTGAGCTTCTTGTTTCCAGTGGGGCCTGCTAGGTTGTCTGTGGCCTGCATGAGGAGATCCACACACTGGCCACAGCAGGGGATCTGATAGCCTGAAAGAAACTGTATGAGGTGCCAGGTGTTGGCTGCATGCCCCCCGAATGTATTAGTGTGAGGTGATGTTAGACATGCAAGTGGGAAGCCGGGGTGCTGTGACACATTCCCTTACCTGTTATTTTACTGCATTTTTTTTCTAATTTTCTTTACAATCTTATTTTATTGAGAAAATAGAAATATAGAAAAAAGGCAAAGACTCCTACAGAAACCATCCTGAATACTACAAAACATAGTGTGATGGGAATATAAGTACCAACCATTCAAATATCAAGCAAACAACTTTTAACTGCATTGAATAGTTTCAGCTTGCATATCATATATGTATATTTATAGTAAAGCAAGCTCATATCATAAATATACAGTAGGGATCAAAGGTTTGGGCACCCCAGGTAAAAATTAGTATTAATGTGCATAAAGAAGCCAAGGAAAGATGGAAAAATCTCCAAAAGGCATCAAATTACAGATTAGACATTCTTATAATATGTCAACAAAAGTTAGATTTTATTTCCATCATTGACACTTTCAAAATTACAGAAAACACAAAAATGGCGTCTGCAAAATTTTGGGCACCCTGCAGAATTTCTTAGCATGCACTACCCCCTTTGCAAGGCAGAAACCTGCCAGTGTCATGGATTGTTCTCAATCATCGTCTGGGAAAACCAAGTGATGTCAATCTCAAAGGTTTTAAATGCCCAGACTCATCTGACCTTGCCCCAACAATCAGCACCATGGGATCTTCTAAGCAGTCGTCTAGAAAACTGAAACTGAAAATAGCTGACGCTCACAAAGCTGGAGAAGGCTATAAGAAGGTAGCAAAGCGTTTTCAGATGTCAATATCCTCTGTTCGGAATGTAATTAAGAAATGGCAGTCATCAAGAACAGTGGAAGTTAATGCAAGATCTGGAAGACCAAGAAAAATATCAGACAGAACAGCTCACAGGATTGTGAGAAAAACAATTCAAAACCCACGTTTGACTGCACAATCCCTCCAGAAACATCTGGCAGACACTGGAGTTGTGGTAAACTATTCCACTATAAAGAGATACTTGTACAAATATGGTCTTCATGGAAGAGTCATCAGAAGAAAACCTCTTCTACGTCCTCACCACAAAAATCAGCGTTTGAACTTTGCAAATGAACATATAGACAAGCCTGATCCATTTTGGAAACAAGTTCTGTTGACCTATGAGGTTAAAATTGAACTGAGCAAAGGTACGTTTGGAGAAGAAGGGGCACATAATTTAATGAAAAGAACCTCTGTCCAACTGTTAAGCATGGGATGGATCAATCATGCTTTGGGGTTGTATTGCAGCCAGTGGCACAGGGAACATCTCACGAGTAGAAGGAAAAATGGATTCAATAAAATTTCAGCAAATTTTGGATGGTAACTTGATGCCATCTGTGAAAAAGCTGAAGTTAAAGAGAGGATGGCTTCTACAAATGGATAATGATCCTAAACACACCTCGAAATCCACGGGGGATTACATCAAGAGGTGGCCTTCACAATCTCCTGACCTCAACATAATTGAAAATCTATGGATAGACCTTAAAAGAGCAGTGCGTGACAGACAGCCCAGAAATCTCAAAGAACTGGATGACTTTTGTAAGGAAGAATGGGAAAAGATACCTCAAACAAGAATTTAAAGACTTTTGGCTGGCTACAAAAAGCGTTTACAAGCTGTGATACTTGCCAAAGGGAGCAGTACAAGATATTAACTCTGCAGGGTGCCCAAACTTTTGCAGACGCCATTTTTTTGTTTTCTGTTATTTTGAAAGTGTAAGTGATGGAAATAAAATATAACTTTTGTTGACATATTATAAGAATGTCTAATCTGTAATTTGATGCCTTTTGGAGATTTTTCCATCTTTCCTTGGCTTCTTTATGCACATTAATACAAATTTTTACCTGGGGTGCCCAAACTTTCGATCCCCACTGTAGTCCAAAGACTTTATGCTTCACCGAATATATATCAGAGAGCCAAGTTTACCATGTTAGTATGTCAAGACAACTTAGTTACCTTAAGCCCCGTACACACGTACCGATGGTCGGCTTACAAATGTTCCTCTTTTCTCCCCGGGATGTCGGTGTCTGCTGAAAAGTGCAAAGACAGCACAAGGACAGCACAAGAATTTTGTCCGCCGACTGCAGAAGTGATGTCATGTAATGGTTAACTTTCCCTGTGTTTTCTATTTTCTGAGCATGCCCAGTCTTGCAAATCTGCGGTCTGTCGGCCGAATTGTGTACTGACAGGCGAACAATCGTCCGTTCTGGTGTCGGCATACAAAAATTTTCATGTTTGCACGAAAGACTTTTGTCCGCGGATTGTGCGCAGACATCTGTCGGAGGCACCATACTAACACGCGTACAATCGGCAGATCCTTCGTCCACCGACGTTTGTATGCCGACGATCGGTACGTGTGTACGGGCCTTTACTCAATTGATGAAACATTCGAACTACAAAAAAAATGGGATGATATCCCATAGCTTAAATTCAATAGGGCCCTTGTCCTTCAGAAATGGAACAAAAGAAACTAAACAGATTTACAGAAAGATAGAAAACAAAAAAAAAAAGACACACTGAAAACAAAAGAGAATGTACAGGGAAAGTACGCAGAAAGTACGCACTCCTTAGTCTCCCACAGTGCTTTAAGTGGCCCAAAAGAGGTGCCGGTACTCTATTATAGCCTATAAATTTTGTCGCCCCCCATCCCCCCCCCACCCCACATCAGGGTCCCCACAGAGCACCCCCCCCTGGGCTGGGCTGGGACTCCGGAGCAGGGGGACTCACTGGTGGTGACTGGTCTGGCTCTGGAGTGGGAAATATTCTTGGGGGGGGGGGGGGCAATTGAGGGCGCAGATGTCCAAAATGAGCGTGCTGGTACGCTAAGGCGCACGGAGAGGTGGCGGTATGCTCAAGAGCCATATTTGGAAGTGGCGGTATTGAGTACCAGTGCATACCAGCCCACTTAAAGCACTGGTCTCCCATCAACAGATGGATCGGTGGCCCAGTCAATAAAGTCAGCCCAATCCCGAAATTTTCTCAAATTTTCTAACCATTTATATTTAAACTTTTTTTTTGTTGTGTTCATTGTTTGTTTTGTATCTCAATTTTTGTGTCATTTGAAATTGGATTACAAAAAAAAAACAAAAACCCGAGACTTGCCCGAGGTTGCCGACTGCTCACAGTATATTTACTGCGGCAGTCAGCCCCGGCCAGGCAGAGTGACGTAGGTCTACGTCGCTCGCCTGTCACTCCTTTTAGAGCCAATAGCGGGCGCCCGCCAAGGCGCGCGCCCGCCTCGGCTCGTTCACAGAGGAGTGCGGGCGTGTGACCGGCGGACCCGATGTCCGCCGGTCACACTACGATCGCCGGTACAGCGGGAGAAAGACAGCGGCTTATGTAAACAAGCCGCCTGTCATTCTCCCCTGTGTAAAAATGAAGATCAGACGGTTCTACTATGTAGAACCGTTGATCTTTGTTTTTACACTAGGAGACCTGTCCCCCTACAGTTAGAATCACGCCCCTAGGACACACTTAACCCCTCCCTGTCCAATACAGTTAACCCCTTCCCTGCCAGTGTCATTTTTCCCACTCAGCAGCGGGGAAGCCGATGCACGGGTCAGGCGGCTTTGATCGCTCCCCGCTGAAAGAGAAGGACGGTCAGCTGTTGTAAACACAGCTGACCGTTCTTCTCCCTGCAATGACCATAGAGCCCATTTGATCCTTCTATATAGGATCACATGTCTCTATGGTCATTTCAGAAGCCACGCCCCCCCCCCCACAGTTAGAATCACTCCCCTAGGGTCGCTTTTAACCCCTTGATCACCTATACTGTTAACCCCTTCCCTGCCAGTGTCATTATTACAGTAACAGTGCATATATATAGCACTGATTACTGCAGTAATGTCACTGGTACCCCCAAAAGTGTCAAAAATGTCAGTCAAGGGTCCGATCTGTCCGCCGCAATGTCGCAGTACCGCAAAAAAAATCGCAGATCGCCGCCATTACTCGTTAAAAAAAAAACACCAAAAATGACCAAAATCTTTCCCTTTGTTAGGAAACGCGATAACTTTTGCGCAAACCAATCAAAATACGCTTTTTGCGATTTTTTTTTTTTTTTACCAAACATATGTAGCGTAAAACAATTTGGCCGAAAATGTTAAAAAATTTTGATTTTTACATTTTTTTGGGGGGAATTTCTTATAAAAAAAAGTGAAAAATATTGTTATTTTTGCAAAAATTACGCTCTTTTTTTGTTTATAGCACATGATCAAAAAATCGCACAGGTGATCAAATACCACCAAAAGAAAGCTCTGTTTGTGGGAAAAAATGGACGTGAAATTCGTTTAAGTACAGCGTCGAACGACCACGCAATTGTCCGTCAAAGTCACGCAGTAAAAAATCGCAAAAAAACCCCTGGTCAGGAAGGGGGTAAAATCTTCCGGGGCTTAAGTGGTTAAAATCACTTTAAGTAATACGTATGTATTGCATGTTGATTAAATCATTTCACTACCCCAAAAGTAGCTGTTTGACTGACAGCAGACCAACCTTTGTTTGTATGTGTACTATCACTTATGTCCGATCTTTACATACCAGTGTAAGTTTGCTCACACCATCTGCAGAGCCCTGCATTTTTCTGCACCAGGAAAATGCAGGTCCCTGCAATACACGTGAAAAACAATTGTTTTCTATGTGTCTCATTAACACCAAAATGCAGGTGTGATGTGCGGTGCAGAATTATGCAGCATATCTGGAGGAAACTGACAGCATCACTCTGCACTCCATGTGACAGGCAATGGGGAGAAGAGCAGAGCGGTGCCGTGTGTCCCAATTGCAGCTCCACAGATAAAGAGGGGCAGCAGGAAGAAACATTTACTATGCTTCAGTTAATGAATGAACAGGAACCTCTGTATAGCGCCTCCTGCTCATTCATTCTGCAGTGCAGCTGAGGCTGCAGAGAAAGGGATTGAGAAATATTTCACCAAAGCATTTGACACGCATTTTTGACACCTGCCCTGCCAACCCCCCCCCCCTTTTAAGCTGCAATAGACAGTGAATGGTCGAGATGCTTCACACCCATGGCAAAGGCAGCCCGACACACATTCAAGTCAACGGAGAGGTGGTTGCAGCGTGTTTGTCGGCAAATAATGGGGTTAAAACAGGTGGTGAGGAGGTGTCGCATTGCTTCCTCACCGTTTGTCAGTAGCCTCTGGAGCAGGATTCGAAGGCAAAAATTAGGGCTCATCCATTCACACAGGTTCTCTGGCCCGCGCAGTGCGCATGAGCAGTTTGTTTGTGTGGCTGGGACGATCTATTATTCTATGAGGATGCAGCGGATGTACTAACACAGTCACGGTCCTGATTTGACAAGTGTGGATGTGCAGGTGAATGGCACTGAATGCACACTGTCTGTGTTTCGGGTGTACACGTGCACCCATGCACCTGTCAAATTAGGACATGCGGTTGTGTTTGTACAGCTGCTGCATCCCTATAGCATAACAGACTGCCTAACCACAGCTCCAGCCACAAAAAAAAGAAGAAGGGGGAAACAAATGCATATCCACACTATACCGGCCACATGGCCGATGTGAATGAGCCCCAAGACCTCATTCACACACAGAGCTTTATTTAGTAACTCAATACAGTTTTAGCTGTTAGATTTAGCAGGATTTTTGTAAGGTATGTTGTGTTTGTGTCTAATGATTTTGGTGTATTTTATTGCGAACATATTGTTATAAAATTTTCAAGAGAAGGGGGGGTAGACTGTACAGGGCCCCCCAATTTCTAATAGCAGCTCTACCCAGTTTCTCCATCTACCAAGTCCTCTTATGGAGGCCTCTGATGGGGAGACTCTGATGGCTACTATGATGTAAAGGGGGCTCTGATGGGGGGACTATAATGCAAAGGGGATTCTGATTAGGACTAGGATATAAAGAAAGGCACTGATGAAGCCTGTGATACAAGGGAAAGGTCACGGTCAGGAGTCTGGTTTAGAGACCAGTAGAGGGACTCCCATTGACCAGCAGGGTTGGTATATAAGCATGTCACTCTGGCAAATAACACAGACTCACCTGAGGTGCGAAGTCTTAAGTCCTCAGTTCACCAGAGCTCCCGATGGTGGAGATGGGTTTTAGCTGCGTGTTAGTACCAGTTTGCGGTCCTCTGGATCGCCCCACCAGGAGGTGAGCAAGCCAGGATCCAGTAACGGATATAGCAGGTGGGGATCAAACAGAAGCATAGTCCGGAAACAAGCCAAAGGTTTGTAGCAAGCAGTGGTCATTTTGTCGACTAAAATAATACATTTTTAGTCGACTAAAATAATTCAGATGACTAAAATACGACTAAAAGGGAATTTTGGTCAAAAGACTGACTAAAACTAAATTGTAAGATACAGACCGCAGCAGGAAAGGCAAAAGAAAAATACTGGCTGGAGAGCACAGTAATCTGGCAAGCAGGAAATGTAGAGAAATGGTTTAAATCAGGAAGTTCATGGATGGAGCAAAGAGTTCAAGGTTCAGCAGAAGACGAGGCAGGGTTGTCCAATGAATCAGATGGGGTGCTGTCCAGCATCTCCGGTAGCTCAGCAAGAAGAGTCATTGCCAGATACAGCAGAGGTCCCAGGTTCAAGTCTAGGCCCTGACTTTGATAGGGACTATAACATAAAGGGAGGCTCTGCAATATGGCTAGCAATAAATTGTCCAAACTGTTCTCTTCTCTCTCCACAAATGGGAAAAGAAAGTGATGTCACAGGATGCGGTGTAAATCTGTGCATAAAAAAAAAAAAAAAATAAAAAATGAATGTCAATGTGCATAAAAACTTGTCCATCAGTTTTTTTGCATGTATGGTGTGAATGAGGCCTAATGGTTTTAATTCTGCTACATTGGCTGACTTTTATGTCTATTCCTGGTAAGGGTGAACATCATACTGTATATAAAATTGCAGCAGATACTTTGTATAGGTGTTTGTATTTGCATAGTTTTGTGAATTACACACTTTGCAGAGAAATGCTGATGCTTTAAAGCAATGGAGAAATACAACCTGAGGTTTAAACTGCGCAAGGATCATCTGCATTAAACACTACACCAACTCTTATGGTGAACTCTTCTAATGCATCACAGGCAAAAAGTTTGGCGCAGAGTCCACCTCAGCTAGAAATAACTATAGCTTACTAAATTATAAGTTGATAACACCGTATGCATGAAATTCATGACAGATTGGTTTATGTAGTAGATACCACAGAATACCTTGAGAGGTCTAGTGGCACCCCTGCCTCGACTGGTCAGGGTTGTTTTGGTGTTAAAAAGGAACCTACTCAATATTTGGTGGGTGTTCATTAGGTTATGGCTGATTGACGTAAAATATAATCCTGACCACTACTCTGTAGACTGAACTGTATAAGACATAATCATGACCACTGCATTCTATACACTGGACCGTATATGGTATACTCCAAAACATTGCACTCTAAGCACTGCAGGGAGAATAAGAACATAAAGAAAAACACATACTGTACTGCAGGTGATAAAGTATATGCTGTGAACCATCACCTTGTATATCTCTCGCTCTCTCTCTCTCTCTCTCTCACACACACACACACCTGTTCTCAATGGGGAAAAATATCATGCTGAATACGGATATGGACAGGGTAATGTCTTAGGAAGGAAAGGATGCCACATTGATGGAAATTCACAATTATCAACCTACAGGGGGCTGAATTTAAAGACATCCCAAAAATCAAAGTGAAAAAAAAAAAATGATACAGCATACAGGCTAGTCCATTTTGCTGAGATTTCATTGCAGCAACTCAAAGGGGTAATCCAGTAGTTTTATGCATGCCTGAAGTTGGGGTATTCTCCTAATGAAACAACGGATGGTGTCCTGGGGTATTTCCTCCCAGATCTGGACCAGGGCATCACTGAGCTCCTAAACAGACTGAGGTACAAACTGGCGGTGTCAGATGGACCAAAACATAATAATGTCAGAGAGGTGTTTTATTGGATTTAGGTCAGGCAAGCATGGGGGCCATTCAATGGTATAATCTCCTTCATCCTCCAGAAACTGGCTGCATACTCTCACCACATGGGGCCGGGCATTGTTGTGCACCAGGAGGAACCCAAGACCCACTGCACCAGCGTAGGTTCTGACAATGGGTCCAAAGATTTTCTCCCGATACCTAATGGCAGTAAGGGTGCCATTGTCTACCTGTAGAGGTTTGTGTGTCCCTCCATGGATATGCCTCCCCAGACCATCACTGACCCACTACCAAACCAGTCATGCTGAATGATGTTACAGGCAGCATAACATTCTTCATGGCTTCTCCAGACCCTTTCACATCTGTCACGTGTGCTCAGGGTGAACCTACTCTTATCTGTGAAAAGCACAGGGCACCAGTGGCGGACCTGCCAATTCCGGTGTTCAATGGCAAATGCCAATCAAACTCCTCGGTGCCCACATGAAGTTGGTTTTTGATGGATTGGTCAGAGACATTCACACCAGTGGCCTGCTGGAGGTCCTTTTTGTAGGGCTCTGGGAGTGCTCATCCTGTTCCTCCTTGCACAAGGGAGCAGATACTGGTCCTGTTGATGGGTTAATGACCTTCTACAGCCCTGTCCAGCTCTCCTAGAGTAACTTCTCCATGTTCTTGAGACTCTTCTGGGAGACACAGCAAACCTTCTGGCAATGGCACTTATTGATGTGCCATCCTGGAGGAGTTGGACTGCCTGTGCTAACTCTATAGGGTCCAGGTATCGCCTCACTATCAACACTGACCCTAGCCAAATGCCTAACTAGTAAAAAAACTGTCAGAAAAGAGGAGTATAGAAAACAAATGTCAGTGACCACCACCTGTAAAACCATTCCTGTTTTGGAGGTTGTCTCATTGGTGCCCATCTAGCGTACCTGTTAATTTCATTAACACCAAAGCAGCTGAAACTGATTAACAACCCCCTCTGCTACTTAACTGACCATATCAATATCTAAGGAGTTCAGTTGACTTAATGCTATACTCTAAAAAGTGTTCCTTTACATTTTTGAGCAGTGTACAAACACACATTCATCTAAAACCGTTAGAATATCATCAAAAGGGTAATTTATTTCAGTAATTTAATTCAAAGTGAAACTCAGTTATTATATAGATTTATTACATACAGAATGATAGATTTCATACTTTTCTTTCTTTTAACTTTGATGATTATGGCTTAGCTAGTTAAAACCCAAAATGAAGTATCTCAGAACATTTGATTAATACATAAGATTAATAATAAAAAAAAAAGAAAAAGATTTTTAAATACAGAAATGTTGGCTTACTGAAAAGTATGCATATTTATTTTGCATTAATTACTGCATCAATGAGGTGTGGCATGGGGGCGATCAGCCTATGGCACTTCTGAGGTGTTATGGAAGCCCAGGTTGTTTTGATAGTGGCCTCTCAGCTCCTCTCCATTGTTGGGTCTGGTGTCTCTCATCTCCCTCTTGACAATACCCCACTGAATCTCTACGGGATTTAGGTCAGGTGAATTTACTGGCCAATCAAGCACAGAGATACCATTATCTATAAACCAGGTATTGGTACTTTTGGCAGTGTGAGCAGGTGCCAAGTCCTGCTGGAAAATGAAATTGGCATCTCCATAAAGCTGATCAGCCGAGGGAAGCATGAAGTGCTCTAGAATTTCCTGGTAGAGGGCTGCGCTGACTTTGTACCTGATAAAACACAGTGGACCAACACCAGCAGATGACATGGCTCCCCAAATCATCACGGACTGTGGAAAATGTTGCATTTAATTTGGAACTCTGCTGGTTACCGTCTCTGTTTACATCACATGATCAGCTGTCATTTTTATGCTGAACAGCATTATTATAGTCCGGTCCATAAATATTGGGACATCGACACAATTCTAAACTTTTTGGCTCTTTACACCACCACGATGGATTTGAAATGAAACAAACACGATGTGCTTTAATTGCAGACTTTCAGCTTTAATTTGAGGGTATTTACATCCAAATCAGGTGAACGATATAGGAATTACAACAGTTTGTATATGTGCCTCCTACTTTTTAAGGGACCAAACGTAATGGGACAGATTAACAATCATAAACTTTCACTTTTTAATACTTGGTTGCAAATCCTTTGCAGTCAATTACAGCCTGAAGTCTGGAACGCATAGACATCACCAGACGCTGGGTTTCATCCCTGGTGATGCTCTGCCAGGCCTCTACTGCAACTGTCTTCAGTTCCTGCTTGTTCTTGGGGCATTTTCCATTCAGTTTTGTCTTCAGCAAGTGAAATGCATGCTCAATCGGATTCAAGTCAGGTGATTGACTTGTCCATTGCATAACATTCCACTTCTTTCCCTTAAACTCTTTGGTTGCTTTCGCAGTATGCTTCGGGTCATTGTCCATCTGCATTGTGAAGCGCCGTCCAATGAGTTCTGAAGCATTTGGCTGAATATGAGCAGATAATATTGCCCGAAACACTTCAGAATTCATCCTGCTGCTTTTGTCAGCAGTCACATCATCAATAAATACAAGAGAACCAGTTCCATTGGCAGCCATACATGCCCACGCCATGACACTACCACCACCATGCTTCACTGATGAGGTGGTATGCTTTGGAGCATGAGCAATTCCTTTCCTTCTCCATACTCTTCTCTTCCCATCACTCTGGTACAAGTTGATCTTGGTCTCATCTGTCCATAGGATGTTGTTCCAGGACTTAAAAGGCTTTTTTAGATGTTGGCAAACTCTAATCTGGCCTTCCTGTTTTTGAGGCTCACCAATGGTTTACATCTTGTGGTGAACCCTCTGTATTCACTCTGGTGAAGTCTTCTCTTGATTTTTGACTTTGACACACATACACCTACCTCCTGGAGAGTGTTCTTGATCTGGCCAACTGTTGTGAAGGGTGTTCTCTTCACCAGGGAAAGAATTCTTCGGTCATCCACCACAGTTGTTTTCCATGGTCTTCCGGGTCTTGGTGTTGCTGAGCTCACCGGTGCGTTCTTTCTTTTTAAGGATGTTCCAAACCGTTGATTTGGCCACACCTAATGTTTTTGCTATCTCTCTGATGGGTTTGTTTTGTTTTGTTTTTTCAGTGTAATGATGGCTTGTTTCACTGATGGTGACATTTCTTTGGATCTCATATTGAGAGTTGACAGCAACAGATTCCAAATGCAAATAGCACACTTGAAATTAACACTGGACATTTTATCTGCTCCTTGTAAATGGGATAATGAGGAAATAACACACCTGGCGATGGAACAGCTGAGCAGCCAATTGTCCCATTACTTTTGGTCCCTTAAAAAGTGGGAGGCACATATACAAACTGTTGTAATTCCTACACCTATCATCTGATTTGGATGTAAATACCCTCAAATTAAAGCTGAAAGTCTGCAGTTAACCACTTTACCACCGGAGGATTCGGCGCTGTGCGACTTTAACTGACAATTACCCAAACAAAATTTACGTCCTTTTTTTCCCACAAACAGAGCTTTCTTTTGGTGGTATTTGATCACCTGTGCGATTTTTACTTTTTGCGCTATAAACAAAAAAAGAGCGTTTATTTTGAAAAAATAACAATATTTTTAACATTTATTTTATATGAAATTCCCCCCCAAAAAATGTAAAAATCAATTTTTTTTTAAATTTTTGGCCAATTTGTTTTCTGCTACCTATGTTTGGTAAAAAAAAATCACAATAAGCGTATTTTGATTGGTTTGCGCAAAGGTTATTGCGTTTACTAACTAAGGGAAAGATTTCTGTCATTTTTGGTGTTTTTTTTTTAACGAGTAATGGCGGCGATCTGCAATTTTTTTTTTTGCGGGACTGCGACATTGCGGCGGACAGATCGGACCCTTGACTGACATTTTTGACACTTTTGGGGGTACCAGTGACATTACTGCAGTAATCAGTACTATATATATGCGCTGTTACTGTAAAAATGACACTGGCAGGGAAGGGGTTAATTTTATTGGAGAGGGAGGGGTAAAATGTATGCCTGGTGCTTACTAACGTGTGTGGGGGGAGGTGACTGAGTGAGTCAGGGACAGATCGCATGTTCAGCTATGCTGAACCATGCTATCTGTCCCTGCCTGTCACTTAGGAGATCCGCCTGCTCTGTTTACACAAGCTGGTGGATCTCCACACTCGATTCCACGACGATCGGGGAAGAGCAGCGGCGATCGCCGCCGCTCCTCCCCTGGCCCGACTCCCGCTGTGACTGAAAACAGCGGAAGCGCGCGCCGCCTACAGGGGGAGGAGTTCAGCGACATAGGTCTACGTCGCTGGACGATAACGAGCCACATTGCTACAGTAGCAGCAATGTGAGCAGACGTCAAGTGGTTAAAGCACACCTTGTTTGTTTCATTTCAAATCCATTGTGGTGGTGTATAGAACCACAAAGATTAGAATTGTGTCGATGTCCCAATATTTATGGACCTGACTGTATTTCTCATTTCTAATTTTTGGCTAAAGTCCTCCCTTAAATAAAAAAAAAAATGAATGGAAGCAATCCTAACAAGTGTGGGAGGTCAGCTTCAAGTAGAGAGTTCTCAGAGAGTAGTCCAGCCTTGTATAAGGTTCAGGGCTTCCTGCCCATGTTTATTTGGTCAGCATATACAGCAAACAGAAAAGGATTCCCGCACAGGGGTAGAAAATAAAGTCCCAAAGCAAAGGTCCATCAAAACAAATGTGAGCCTCCTGGCTAATAATTAGACCTCACTGTGTCTGCTCCAGTCCTGCAGACAGGTTCCCTCACAGCCTGCTCTCTCAGCACCAACCCTGATTAACCAAGGGAAGGCAAATTATACCCCAGGTGAGGGGGGTGGGGGGTTGGTAAGGTGTGGTCAGTGCTTAACCCCTAGCATCCTGCTACAGATCTCTATTTACCTCATAAACCTCAAAATTCAAAAACTCCAAATGTGCCAGATACACACCATCTTATCTACCACTGACAGGGGCTCTCTGTCACACAAGTTACTAATAATTTGCAACTGTGGGCGATTCACTGAAAGGTTCCTAAAACACGCTAGCTTTATAGTCAAGTCTAAAGACAGAATAGGCTTGGTTAACTCTATGATCTGCATGTGAATCACACAGAAACCGCACCACATTCCTGTGCAGTTCGCATGGGATTTAGTGCAGTGTGATTTGAATAGGCTCAAATCACTCCGTAGCACATCAAAGACTTGCATGCACCTTTGTTTGGGCCGCATCGCAATTGCATTGTATGGTTGTTTTGTACCATGTGATCTGTTGCAGGCAAATACATTGCGTTTGCGAGCCGTGTTTTGGCTGTGCTGTGTTAACTTTGTATTTTAGCCAGGTGGGAAAGGCATCAAACCTGGAAGCTGGTGTGTATTTGCACAATGAAGTGTCTGTGTTTTGGGAAACCAATTGCATCTGAAGATAAACTAATAAATGCAACCAGGTCCCTGGAGGTGCCATCTTTTGTAAACATCCATTAAGCCATCTTAAAAGGTAATGCAAGTTCAGGAGTTCAATTTACCAAATCCTTGCATTATCGTACTTACAACTCTAATTAGAGAAAAGCTGTAAACGGCGCAATGAGTAGATAAGGGAAATGTGGAAATCTGATGATCTGATTGATATACATGCTAAATTACTGTGTTTTGGACAATTTTTCATATAATCTAATTCTGATTCTTTTTCAGGGAACAGTCCTATATGGAAAGTGTTGTTACATTTCTTCAAGATGTTGTTCCACAGGTTAGTGCAGTAGTTTCATTGCATGCCTTTCTGCTTCTGCAGTATTTCTATCATCTACAACAGCATGCAGAGATCATTTGCCTGTAATACATCTAACTGGTGGTAGCCTTTCAGTGGGTTCTTTGTTTTCCAATGGGAGCCTCTTAAGTGGTGTACACACTAGTAGAAAATCTGCCGAAAATTCCCGTCGGAGGTAAAATCGTACGATTTTCGCCTAGTGTGTACACAACTTTCAGCAGCCGATGCCGACATTTTCAACGAAAAAAAACGGAGGGACAAACACCAAAATTTTTATCGTCGGTCCTCAGCACGACCAATTTTCGTTTAATGTGTATGCAGTACGTCCGCGAAAAATCGGATACGAAAGACCACACATTAGCTGAAGTTGCTGATGACCCGGAAATCTTGGTACAAATGTCCCAAAAAAAAAAACAAAAACGGACGAGAAATTTTGTGAACATTATGCCAACTAAAAACGGTTATGACCGCTGAGCATGAGAGAGAAAAATCGGAGGTTATTTAGTCCGATTTTCATCAAGTGTGTACGAGCCTTAAGGACAACTTCTACATCCATTTATTTCTCATAAGATGATCAGAAACTACCAAGAAGCAGTTTGTTTGGGTCTGTTTAATTGTGGTGATGATAAGCCGCTTTGAATCGACACACCAAACAATTTTGCAAGCAAAAACAGGTCAAAAACAGGTTAAATTACCATAAAATGTCTTTGTCCAGGCTATGGAACACAAAGCACTAGAGTTTACAATCTGTTTGGCTTTTCCTACAAATTACAATCTGATCCTACCATCTCTTTTTAAAGAGGAAGTAAACCCTTCTCTGCAACTTGTATCTATAGGTAAGCCTATGATAAGGCTTACCTATAGGTTCTGTAAATATCTCCTAAACATGTACCGTTTAGGAGATATTTACTTTGCATGCAGCCAGTGACATCACTGGCGCATGCGCTCTGAAGGAACGGCCGCTCGTGCCGTTCCTTCAGAGCCCCGTGCTGTGACCGTCGGCTCCCACGCGCATGCAATCAGATGGCCGGATACCGCAAACCCGGAAGAAGGGCGACCAAACATGTCACCCGTGAGACAGGTGAGCGTTCGGCACTGCGAGGCTTCGTTCTAAGGTAAGTATTTCATAATGAGCTAGTATGCGATGCATACTAGCTCATTATGTGTTTGTCTTTCAGGTGTTCGTTTTTTGTTTTTTTTTAATTTCTGAGGTTTACAACCTCTTTAAGTTACCACGAGCTGTATAGTGTGACTGCATGTAAACTGAATGGATTTATATGAGCCTTCCCAATAGTTGTTGGTTATACTGGCTAAACATAGTGCAATGTCCAGTCAGTCAAGCCCTTGCACTACAAATTCATCATTAGATCTAAAGCTGGATACACACCAATACAACTTTTGTTGTTCGATTTCCTTTAGATTTACCTTCAACTATGTAGTGCAAGGGCCTGCCTGATTGCATACAAATTGAAAGTGTTTAGATTTGACCTAATATTATATAGTTTTGATAAATCTAAAGGAAAAAATCTAAAGAAAATTGTATAGTGTGTATCCAGCTTTAAGGATATGATACTTTTAAGTTGTAGGCCTCTTTCACACGGGCGCACCGCCTGACGGAGTCTGTTCTGCTCAGTGGGGGATTGATCCGCCGATCCCCGCTGAGCAGGCGGATGATGGCTCTGTCTCCGCCCTGTGTGTGGAGACGGAGATTTCAAATCCCCGCTGTCCTCTATGGGGAGATCGGATGAGAACAGACCGCCTGTCCGTTCTCATCCGTTCCGATCCTCCAGATGGATGGAAAATAGGGTTTCCATCCGTCCGGATTTCACGAACAGGATTGGATCGGAGAGCAGCAGGTGTCAGCGGACATGTTACCGCTGACATCCGCTGCCCCATAGGAATACATGGAGCATCCGATCAGGTCCGCCTGAAAAACTGACAGGCAGATCGGAACGGATCGCCCATGTGAAAGGGGCCAAAAATATGTATGGTCATCTTGAAGACATTGGGCAGAGACTGTATAAACAGATTATCATTTGTGTGCCCAGGTTAAATCTATATATTAATAATAAAGAAGGTTGAATATGGCCAGTGTCCTAAACTGCTCATCCACTCATCACAATTTGTTGCACAGTCTCCTGAGAAACTACCATCCCGATTCCCAAAAAATTGGGATGCTGTGTAAAATCTATATAAAACAGAATGCAATGATTTGCAAATCTCATAAACTCATATTTTATTCACAACAGAAAATAGATAACATATAGTGTTTAAACTGAGAAAATGTTCAATTTTTTTAACCACTTTACCACATGAGGATTTTCCTGCTTAACGTCCAGGCCACTTTTTGCAACTTGGCACTGCGCGACTTTAACTGACAATTGCGCGGTCATGCAACCCTGTACCCAAACAAAATTTACATCCTTTTTTTCCCACAAACAGAGCTTTCTTTTGGTGGTATTTGATCACCTCTGCGCTTTTCATTTTTTCGATATTAATAAAAAAAGAGCGAACATTTTGTGAAAAAATTTACATTTTCTACTTTTACAGTTAAAAAATATCCAATATATTCAATTTTTGTCATATATTTAGGCCAAAATGTATTTCTTTTGGTGGTATTTGATCACCTGTGCGATTTTCATTTTTTAAAAAAAAAGATCGACAATTTTGAAAAAAAAAAAACAATATTTTTTACATTCTGATATATATAACATTCCCAAAAATGTTTTTATAAATCAACATTTATTAACATTTTAGGCCAATTTGATTTCTGCTACATATTTTTGGTAAAAAAAATCACAATAAACGTATTTCGATTGGTTTGCGCAAAAGTTATCCTGTAATCTGTCACTGTCTGTCACATAGGAGATCCGCCCGCTTTGTTTACACAAGCGGGCGGATTTCCTCACTCGATCCCCGACGATCAGGGAAGAGCGGCTGTAATCACCGCCTCTCTTCCCCTGGCCCGACTTCCGCTGTGTCTGAGTACAGTGGAAGCGAGCCTCCGGCGGCGCGCGCGCACTGCTGAGACGGGGGAGAGTCTGGTGACGTAGGTCTACGTCGCCAGATGGTAACAAGCCACTTTGCCGCAGTAGCAGCACAGTGAGCAGTGGGCAAGTGGTTAAAACAAAAATACGGTAAATTTGAAACTGATAGCAGCAACTAGAGATGGGCTCGGGCGTGTTCCTAGTCCCAACCCACCTGCCTAATTCCGCCAGAAAGCCCGCGCTACACACCGCTAATCACAGGCAGTGGGACATTTCCTGGTCTGTGCAGCTGCGGACCAGGAAATGTCGCACTGCCTGTGATTAGTGGTGTGCAGTGTCGGCTTCCTGGCAGGAATCCGAAACACGGTGTAGCATCCCCTTTTCTTTTGCCAACACTTTGCAAACATCTGGAAACTGAGGAGACCAGTTACTGGAGTTTTGAGAGAGGAATATTGTCTCATTCTTGCCTGATATAGGATTCTAACAACTGCTAAAAAGTCCTTGAACTTCTTTGATGTGCCAAATATTTCTTCTTTGCATGATAGAGCTTTACGTTGCATGCTTAGATGCAGGGCTGGTGCTAGACTATTTTGCGCCCTAGGCAAGACCAGCTACTTGCGCCCCCCCCCCAAAAAAAAACAAACAAAAAAAAACAAAACTTTAAAACATTTTTAAAACACAGTCACTGCACTATGGGTGAGCAGGGTTTTAGGTAGAAATGCACCTGCATCTGTGGTGTGACTGGAAAAAAGATTGTCCCTGCATCCTTGGTGTCACTGAAATAAAAAAATTCCCTTCATTGGTGGTTTCACTGGAAGGACAAATGTCCGTGTTGTTGTCACTGGAAAAAAAATGTTCCCTGCGTCCGTCCTATATGATGTGCACCAGTAAATTTAAGGGGCTTTGGTGGTAGGAAGCTGGCAGTGGGGTACAGGGAGGATGAAGATGACAGGGGGTGCGATGGTAGGAAGATGACATACATCCCACTCATCTCCATGCATCCCCCCCCCCCAGCTCCATACACCCCCCGTCTCCATATATCCCTCCCAGCTCCATACATCCCCCCCCATCTCCATACATCCCCCCATCTCCATACATCCCCCCATCTCCATACATCCCCCCATCTCCATACATCCCTCCCAAGCTCCATACAATCCCCCCATCTCCATACACCCCCCCCCCATCTCCATACATCCCCCCCCATCTCCATACATCCCCCCCAGCTCCATATATCCCCCCATCTCCATACATCCCCCCCAGCTCCATACATCCCCCCATCTCCATACACCCCCCATCTCCATACATCCCCCCATCTCCATACATCCCCCCATCTCCATATATCCCCCCATCTCCATATATCCCCCATCTCCATATATCCCCACATCTCCATACACCCCCCAGCTCCATACACCCCCCATCTCCATACATCCCCCCATCTCCATACATCCCCCCATCTCCATATATCCCCCCATCTCCATATATCCCCCCATCTCCATATATCCCCACATCTCCATACACCCCCCAGCTCCATACACCCCCCAATCTCCATACATCCCCTCACTCTCCATACACCTCCCCTCTCCTTATACCCCCCCATCTCCATATATCCTCCCCTCTCCATACACCCCCCATCTCCATACACCCCCCCAGCTCCATACAATCCCCCTATCTCCATACACCCCCCCTCTCCATACATCCCCCCTCTCCATACATCCCCCCCTCTCCATACATCCCCCCCCTCTCCATACATCCCCCCCCTCTCCATACATCCCCCCCTCTCCATACATCCCCCCCCTCTCCATACATCTCCCCATCTCCATATATCCCCACATCTCCATACACCCCCCCCCCTAGCTCCATACAATCCCCCCTCTCCATACACCCCCCTCTCCATACATCTCCCCCCCTCTCTATACATCCCCCCAGCTCCATAGACCCCCCATCTCCATACATCCCCCCCCCAGTTCGATCTCCATTTACCCTCCCAGCAAGTTAGTATTAGATGTAAAAATCAAAGTCACAGACCTCAGAGCAGAGCGGCGCTGTTGCAGAGTGGTGAGCTGCTCCCGCATCCTCCATGTATAGGAAACACAGGAAGGGGGAGGGGCGGGTTCAGTACTCTCCGCTCTCTGCACTGACAGGCAGGCTGCAGCCAGGGAGAGAGACCGGCTCGGCTGCCATGTGTCACTCGCGGTGTGCGGGAACCAAGCCGCCTGCACCGCCACGCCCACAAGCATTACGGTACCATACTCAGCCCTGATTCGCTGGGGACGATCTCGGCGAATCAGGGACACTTGAGAGGTAAGGCTGCGTCCTAGGCGGCAGTGCGCCCTAGGCGACTGCCTGTTTCGCCTAGCGGGAGCACCGGCCCTGTATAGATGGCACGGCAAACTGTGTTCACAGATAGATAGTTATTTTTGTGTCTCTGAGCTTATGCAGTGATGTCCATTACAGAATCATGCCTGTTTTGAATACAGGGCCATCTGAGGACCCAAAGATCATGGGCATCCAATATTTTGTTTCAGCCTTGTCCCTTGCGCACAGAAATCTCTCTAGGTTCTGTGAACCGTTCATGATACTGTATGTACTGTAAATGATGATATAGTTAAAACAGGGGTCCGCAACCCTTTTCCACTTAAGGTCCGGATTCAATGTATGTGAATGCTTGGAGGGCCGCATTCAACTGCTAATAAATGAAGATGATAATAATCCTAACATAGTAATAATAACAGTGCAGGTTTACCCCACTTTAATGAGCTTTACTAATACAAAGCCATGTGGCTGGGGATTCAGATTTTACTGCCCCCTCCGCCATCCTGGCACCCAAGGGTGGCTGATGCCAGCACTGCCAGCCAGCATGGTCTGGAGATGGGGTCCCAGTCCCTAGGGGAGATGGGGTCCCCGTCCCCAAGGGAGATGGGGTCCCTTTTCCCAGGGGTGATGGGGTCCCTAATAGGGTTATCCCCATTGTAAAGCCATCTGGTGGGGATTCAGATTTTACTGCCCCCTCCCCCATCCTGGGACCCAAGGGTGGCTGACCCCAGCCCTGCCAGCCAGCATGGTCTGGAGATGGGGTTCCAGTTCCTAGGGGAGATGGGTCCCTAATAGGGTCCCCCCCCCATTGCAGTGTCCTCTGTATCTCAGCAGTTTCCTCTGTCCCCCTTCACATCACTCCCACGGTGTCCTCCCCCCCCAAAGCAGTTTGAAGTGCCCCCCAGTGTACTCTGTCCCCTGCCACCCCCCCCCTTCTACTGTAGTGTCCTCTGTACTCCCATAGTGTCCTCTGCAACCCACCCCACAAACACACACTGTGTAGGTAGAACTTCCCTATTTTACTCTGGTGTACAGCAGAGCAGAGATTGGCCAGGATCACACGGCTGGAGGGGGGTAGGAATTGCTGAAGTTAACTTTTCACATTTACAGGCTGGTGATTGGTTGTTAGGATTGCCTGGAAACCAATCCCCTGCTGTTTAATGTGAAAAGTTAACTCCAGCAGTTCCCGCCCCATCCAGCCCTGTGATACCCGCCGCTGTCCAATGAATAGGAGAGCGGCGAAAATATCTGTGGGCCGGGTGCACGTGAATTCATTATGGGCACTGACGGGCCGGACATTCAGCAGTGGCGGGCTGTCGGCTGATGACCCCTTAGTTAAAGTCTTTGCAATTTTACATTGATTTACATTATTCTGAAATTGTTCAACAATTTTTAGATGCAGCTTTTCACAGATTGGTGGACCTCTGCCTATCTTTACTTTTGATACACTATGAGGCTGATTTACTAAAACTGGGAAGTGCAATATCTGGACAGCTGTGCATGGTAGCGAATTAGCTTCTACCTTCAGCTTGTTCAATTAAGCTTTTACAAAAAAAAAAAGAACTAGGAGCTGATGGTTTCTGTGCAGAGCTAAACCAGATTTAGCACTCTCCAGTTTTAGTAAATCAGCCCTTCTGATTCTCTAAAATGTTATTTTTAAACTCGGTCATGTTTTACTACCCAGCCAAGAAATAAACATCATTATCTCTGTTCTAACAACTGCCAAGCAGCTCCTGGCTGGGAAGTGCAGAAAATATGTGCAAGTCACAAAATTATCTGAACAGAATTACAAATACTTTGTCAGGTTTAACCACATTCCGACCACCCGCCGCCTATTTACTGCTCCGGCCTCCACTTGGCAGCGGGGAAGCCGATGCACGGGTCAGGCGGCTTTGATTGCCGCCTGACACCCACGATCGCTCCCCGCTGAGAGAGAAGGACGGTCAGCTGTTGTAAACACAGCTGACCGTTCTTCTCCCTGAAATGACCATAGAGCCCATTTGATCCTTCTATATAGGATCACATGTCTCTATGGTCATTTCAGAAGCCACGCCCCCCCCACAGTTAGAATCACTCCCCTAGGGTCGCTTTTAACCCCTTGATCACCTATACTGTTAACCCCTTCCCTGCCAGTGTCATTATTACAGTAACAGTGCATATTGTTAGCACTGATTACTGTAGTAATGTCACTGGTACCCTCAAAAGTGTCAAAAATGTCAATTAGGGGTCCAATCTGACTGCCGCAATGTCGCAGTCCCAAAAAAAATCGCAGATTGTTGCCATTATTAGTAAAAAAAAAAAAAAAAACAATATTAATTACATAATTCTTTCCCATAGTTAGTAGACGCTATATCTTTTGCGCAAACCAATCAAAGTACGCTTATTGCGATTTTTTTTTTTTTTTTTTTTACCAAAAATATGTAGCAGAAAACAAATTGGCCTCAAATGTTTAAAAATTTTGATTTCAAAATGTTTTTTTTTTCTGAGAATGTCCTATAGCAGAATGTGATACATATTGTTTTTTTTTTGTTTTTTTTTCAGAATTGTCGCTCTTTTTTTATTTATAGCCCAAAAAATAAAAATCGCACATGTGATCAAATACCATGAAAAGGAAAGCTCTATTTGTGGAAAAAAAGGATGCAAATTTTATTTAGATACAGCGTCGCACAACCGCATAATTGTCCGTTAAATTAACGCAGTGCTGAATCGCAAAATAGGGCCTGGTCATTAAGGGGGCAAATCTGTCTGGTCTTAAAGTGGTTAAAGTAGGCATATACATACGTCAAATATATTTACCTTAGGCCCCTTTCACACAGGTGGACCGTTCAGATCTGCCTGTCCGTTTTTCAGGCGGATCTGAACGGATACCCCATGCATCTCTATGGGACATTGGATGTCAGCGGAGACATGTCCGCTGACATCCGATCCGTCAAATCTGGACGGATGGAAACCCTATTTTCCATCCGTTCAGTGGATCGGATCAGATGGGACCGGATGAGAACGGACAGACGGTCCGTTCTCATCCAATTCCCCCATAGAGAACAGCGGGGACCTGACAGCTGTGTCTCCACACACAGCACGGAGACACAGCTGCCATCCGCCTGCTCAGTGGGGGATCAGAGGATCGGTCCCCCGCTGAGATAAACGGAGTCCGCCGACGGACCGGAATGTGTGAAAAGGGCCTAACAGTTACAGATAAAGATACGGTATACATACATATAGATCAAAAGTATGCATAAGTGTGTGGCCAGCATTAGAGATGTCTTTTGCATCTTCTCTTTGTTTGCTACAGACAGATTGCATATTATGTCATTTTTATGTTGTCTATTCCATTTTAAAATATAGATAACAACTCTTGCCTCCAAATGAGGGCAAAAAGTGTTTATCCAAACTTTTTACAGACTTTCTGCTTAACTGTATCAAGTCTCTTAGTTGACTTCTATGTTAAAGATATCAGGGAGAAGGCATGAATGGGTGGTTACAAACTCATTCTGCATGCTTTGTAATTTTAATCTGACAGTGGGGAGACTCCCCCTCCATCAGAATAAACTGATCAGCGATACAGCTGGTTGGCTTCATGCGCTGATCGAGTGAAAATATACTAACAAGCCCATTCATGAGAAATTGATCAAAAGTTTGATTCTTATAAACGGGAACGGGCATGCATGAATTGATATTCGATTCATGGATGCCAGCTATAGTCATGACTTTCTGACAGCACTGCTGAAGTGACACCCTCAGCTCTGCAAGGGAACAGCATATAGAAAACATACTTAAAGCGGAGTTCCGGGCACAGAAGTCATTTTTTACTAAACATACCCCCGGGACAGTCAGGGCTAGAACATTCCACAATGGCTAGCCTCTGATCTGTCCCGGTTCCCACTTACCTTTTAGAAGAAATACTTACTTATAAAATTTCTTCCACAGCGTTTCCATCTCTCTTGTGGGCAGCTGAAGCTGGCGCGGTCCTCTTCTGTGTCTTCTTCCGCGTCTTCTTGTCCCAGAATGCGCCTGCACCGGCCCCTCTCGTCACTTCCGGTGCGGCGCCGCATTCCTCCACAGCTTCTGGGCATGCCCAGAAGCTGTTTAGCAGTTTAGCTGTTTAGCGTCGCCCGAAAATGACGAGCGGGGCCGGGGCCGTCTCATTGATTCCTGGGAGCTATGACGTTCAGCTCCCAGGAATCATAGCGAGACAGGAAGTGACGGGGTGAGCCGCGGCTCCGAGGGAGGAAGTACTCTGAGGTGAGTATCTTCGATCTTCAATTACAAGGTAAGTAAACAAAAAAAAAAAAAAAATAACTATCCAATTCCTTTTCAGGTGAGGTCTACCTAGCGGAGGGGCACAAAAAAAAATATAGTTTTTGTGCCTGGAACTCCGCTTTAAGGTCTGTTTGTCAGGAGTGCAGTCATAAACCAACTGTGCAGTTTTCATTTTTAACAATAACTTGAGGCATTATTCTTCAGATTAATGATACGTTATTTTTTGGTCACATTTTAGTTGTGAAAGTTGGTTTTGAAGTGTGATAAATAACCC
Organism: Pelophylax lessonae; assembly: GCF_965119305.1. NCBI lineage: Eukaryota > Metazoa > Chordata > Amphibia > Anura > Ranidae > Pelophylax > Pelophylax lessonae. Next base: position 380,535,113 of record NC_138769.1, on the reverse strand, counting down.
TGCTTTTTTTCTTTTAGGCATATAGTGGATCACCTACATTGGAAGAAAAAGAAAAAATAGTTTGGGTCCGTTTTGAAAATTCAGATTTAAATGGTGAGTTTAATGTTTTTCTGGATGATTAATCAACTAATAATCTTGGAACATTTATTTGTTTCTCAATATACTGTAGGTCTCTTTGTAGTTTGCTTACCTGCACTGTAGATTCCTCATATATATATATATACAGTAAAACCTTGGATTGCGAGCATAATTCGTTCCAGGAAACATGCTTGTAATCCAAAGCACTCTTATATCAAAGCGAATTTTCCCATAAGAAATAATGGAAACTCAGATGATCCGTTCCACAACTATTTATTCATAAGTCTTTCAGTTTATAGTCTATATACAAAAATTATAGCAATGTGATAGGTTGTGTCATCATAAAGCGCAGCGTGGAAGGGTGTGATGAAGATGGCAGTGCGGAGGATGGTCTATGTGGAAAGCTTTACCCTGGATGCCTGCATACTTAGATGTGCCTGTTTTAATCATCAACCATGTGAGCTGCTAAATATTGAACCTTCATTAAATGTAACCATATTGCTACACTTAAAGGGACCTCTCTTCTCTTTTATACCCAGTTGTGAGATGACGCTACTTGTATATCAAGACATCGCTTGTATATCAAGTCAAAATTTTTTTAAAAAATTTGCTTGTCTTGCAAAGCGCTCACAAACCAAGTTACTCTCAAACCAAGGTTCTACTGTATATATATATATATATATGCTTATAAATGCTTGGAGAACAGTACGCTGTGGCTTATTAAGGTTAGAGGTTATCCTAAAAAGTATCAGATACGAAATCAAGGTTAATAAGAAAATGCTATGTGATTATTATATTGTGACAAGTGAATCATGATTCTGTGTTGTAAGGACATCTCCCTCTCTACTTGTCGCAGTTAGAGGATATGGTAGGCATTTTCTTAATTTATGAAAATCATTGTTTATGAAGGATACGTCAAAGAAAATATTTGTTTTAAACAATTACGTCTTTCAGCAGGCCCCACATGCTTGCATCTTTTTTTTTTTTTTTTTTTTTGTAAAAATGTTTGTGACGGGAATAATGTTATTCTCCCCATTGTTAATCCATTGTAGATACGTACAGGAACATGGAACTTCATGAAATGCATAGCACTGGCAATGACCCTCCTTTGCTTCTCATGATTGGGTATACAGATGGGCTGCAGATTTGGAGCATACCAGTGAGTATATAATTTTGCTGCACTGTTCATTTAATAAAGAGCAACATTGTAGGTTTTACACTTACGAAAAGCATGGAATCCAAGAATAATCAAGAATCCAAAAAATGGACAGCATGTCTCTTGTGTTAAAGAGAGAAGTTCGTTTTGCACTCGAGTGACCCGTTTTTAGCAGACAGCGGGCTGAAGTCCGTCACTTATCCGAACCAGGTTCGGGAAGGATCACGACCATATGGTTACCATGATAGTCACCAGCTCTCTGCTCATGGAGCTGTGAGAACCCAGCGATCAGTGGTGTTTGATTGCTCATTTCTCAGTGTTAGAACCAGCAGGGGACAGATGCAGCTAGGTAAGTATGATTCCCAAAAAATATGAATCCCATAATTCTTTTTAAAAAGTGGATGCAGACCTGTATTTTTCAGTGTTTGTTAATATGCTTAGTCACAACATGGGACAGGGGACTGCTTGAGAGGACTTTCTACACCCTAGATTGTATACATAAGGATTATTCTTTAGCTGTATAATGCCAACAGTCTTTTGCTTTAGGTTTCACCAAGAACCACTCTAAAAAAGACATTTAGAAAATATTAACACAATACCATGCAGATATAAAATAGTCAGGAGATGACAGGGGTAATTCCTGGAGGACATACCCCTTCTCGCACGTGAAGCTTCTTCGCTTTTTCTTTGTTGATGTAGAAACCTGCGTGAAAAATACTAGTATCAGTAAAATTTGTCATATTATTTTAACCACTTCTGCCCCCGTTCATGACCAGGCCATTTTTTTAATACAGCACTGCGTTACTTTAACTGACAATTGCGTGCTCATGCAAGACTGTACCCAAATCAATTTTTTTCTGGTGGTATTTGCTTTTTTTTTGCTCGATCAACAAAAAAAGGCCGACCATTTTGGAAAAAAATTCCAATAGGCGTATATTAGTTGGTGTGCACAAAAGTTATAGCATCTACAAACTACGGGAGAGATTTATGGAATTTTACATTTTCTTTTACTAGTAATGGCGGCAATCATTGATTTTTTAGCGGGGCTGCGACTTTGCGGCAAACAAATCTGACACTAAGCAGAGATGTATAAAGTACTAGAGACCAAGACTTGAGTAAAAGTACAAGTGCTCTATCAAAAAAGTGACTTGAGCAAAAGTTGAAGTGCTCTTTAAGCACCACACTTAAGTAGAAGTACTAAAGTATTCAACATTATTTGTTCTTAAGTATTGCAAGTAGTTTATTTTAAAATTTACTACTCAAGTACTGAAAGTAAAAGTACAAGTTTTGTGTTATGTAGTTATTAAAGAAAGTAGTCAAAAGGACAGGGCCCCCTCCCATTTTAGATCCCCCTTAGAGCAGGCCAGGGTCCCCATCCCATTATAGATCCCCTTAGAGCAGGCCAGGGCCCCCCTCCCATTATATATCCCCCTTAGAGCAGGCCAAGGCCCCCCTCCCATTATAGATCCCACTTAGAGCAGGCCAGGGCCCCCCTCCCATTAAAGATCCCACTTAGAGCAGGCCAGGGTCCCCCTCTCATTATACAGTGGGTACGGAAAGTATTCAGACCCCCTTAAATTTTTCACTCTTTGTTATATTGCAGCCATTTGCTAAAATCATTTAAGTTCATTCTTCTTCCTCATGAATGTACACATAGCACCCCATACTGACAGAAAAACACAGAATTGTTGACATTGTTGCAGATTTATTAAAAAAGAAAAACTGAAATATCACATGGTCCTAAGTATTCAGACCCTTTGCTCAGTATTTAGTAGAAGCCCCCTTTTGATCTAATACAGCCAGGAGTCTTTTTGGGAAAGATGCAAGTCTTTCACACCTGGATTTGGGGATCCTCTGCCATTCCTCCTTGCAGATCCTCTCCAGTTCTGTCAGGTTGGATGGTAAACGTTGGTGGACAGCCATTTTTAGGTCTCTCCAGAGATGCTCAATTGGGTTTAAGTCAGGGCTCTGGCTGGGCCATTCAAGAACAGTCACGGAGTTGTTGTGAAGCCACTCCTTCGTTATTTTAGCTGTGTGCTTAGGGTCATTGTCTTGTTGGAAGGTAAACCTTCGGCCCAGTCTGAGGTCCAGAGCACTCTGGAGAAGGTTTTTGTCCAGGATATCCCTGTACTTGGCCGCATTCATCTTTCCCTCAATTGCAACCAGTCGTCCTGTCCCTGCAGCTGAAAAACACCCCCACAGCATGATGCTGCCACCACCATGCTTCACTGTTGGGACTGTATTGGACAGGTGATGAGCAGTGCCTGGTTTTCTCCACACATACCGCTTATAATTAAGGCCAAAAAGTTCTAGTTTGGTCTCATCAGACCAGAGAATCTTATTTCTCACCATCTTGGAGTTCTTCAGGTGTTTTTTAGCAAACTCCATGTGGGCTTTCATGTGTCTTACACTGAGGAGAGGCTTCCGTCGGGCCACTCTGCCATAAAGCCCCGACTGGTGGAGGGCTGCAGTGATGGTTGACTTTCTACAACTTTCTCCCATCTCCTGACTCCATCTCTGGAGCTCAGCCACAGTGATCTTTAGGTTCTTCTTCACCTCTCTCACCAAGGCTCTTCTCCCCCGATAGCTCAGTTTGGCCGGACGGCCAGCTCTAGGAAGGGTTCTGGTCATCCCAAACGTCTTCCATTTGAGGATTATGGAGGCCACTGTGCTCTTAGGAACCTTAAGTGCAGCAGAAATCTTTTTGTAACCTTGGCCAGATCTGTGCCTTGCCACAATTCTGTCTCTGAGCTCTTCAGGCAGTTCCTTTGACCTCATGATTCTCATTTGCTCTGACATGCATTGTGATCTGGAAGGTCTTATATAGACAGGTGTGTGGCTTTCCTAATCAAGTCCAATCAGTATAATCAAACACAACTGGACTCAAATGAAGGTGTAGAACCATCTCAAGGATGATCAGAAGAAATGGAAAGCACCTGAGTGTCAATATATGAGTGTCACAGCAAAGGGTCTGAATACTTAGGACCATGTGATATTTCAGTTTTTCTTTTTTAATAAATCTGCAACAATGTCAACAATTCTGTGTTTTTCCGTCAATATGGGGAGCTGTGTGTACATTCATGAGGAAGAAGAATGAACCTAAATGATTTTAGCAAATGGCTGCAATATAACAAAGAGTGAATAATTTAAGGGGGTCTGAATACTTTCCGTACCCACTGTAGATCCCCCTTAGAGCAGGCCAGGGTCCCCCTCCCATTATAGATCCCCCTTAGAGCAGGCCTGGGTCCCCCTCCCATTATAGATTCCCCTTAGAGCAGGCCAGTGTCCTCCTCCCATTATAGATTCCCCTTAGAGCAGGCCAGGGTCCTCCTCCCATTATAGATTCCCCTTAGAGCAGGCCAGGGTCCCCCTCCCATTATAGAAAAAACGAATTGAAAAGGATTAAGAGAGGTGCATGGAAGCCAGCAAGCCCCCAGTCTGATGTACTCACCCTCCAGTCTGCCACCAACCAAGTAGACCTGTCTCATGATATAAATAAAGAACAGGGGTTTAGTTGACACGCATTTGCAAACGCATGTGTAAGCTGCAGGGCCACTACACGGCACCCTGTTTTACCTGCAGTCCTAACACTTATAATTTGAGTGTCTCCACACTGGGAGCACATGACTGCTAATGGATGGATAAGAGGTAGGTGGGAGGGAGCAGCCCAAACCTCCCCCAACCCACCCCCATCCATGATGGTCTAGTATCTCAAAACTCTAATAGCGATGATCTTGTTGAGAAGCATACACCTCCAACCCCTTGGCGGATGCAGTGTAAAACACAGATTGGGACTTTATATGAGGAAATTGGCCTGTATAGCACAGTGCCTCCATCCCTAATTTCATAAAATATTTGGGACTTTACATGAGACAAGCAGGTCATGCTATGGTCTCCATCCCTGTATATGAAAAAACTGGGGTCAAATCAGACTGCATCCACCAAAAAACGCACGAAAATCGCACGGTGGGACTTTAAATGAAGCACCAGCCTGTAGGCAAGGTGCCTCCATCCCTGGTTACATAAACAATGTGGGCTATTTGGGACTTTAGGTGAGACACCAGGAGGTATGCCCCCTCCCATTATAGAGCTCCCTTAGAGCAGGCCAGGGTCTCCTTCCCATTATAGATCCCCCTTACAGTAGGGCAGGCCATGGCAGGTCCCTCCCCCATTGAATAGATCCGATCCCCTTAGTGAGTGACTTGACTTCAAGACAGATCTTACTTCTCCTACCTTAGGCTGTCTCGAGTCCTCCAGCCTCTCTCTCCACAGTCCCCGGTCCAGTCCCCCTGCTAAAAGAAGAATATATTCCTACCTCCATCCAGTTCTCCTGCGCTGGGTGGCCGCGCTACACAGTGCCCAGAGACAGTCTAGTAGTCTAGACTCTAGTAACTCACAGTCCCTCCCCCAGCCAGGGCCCAGAGAGATCACTCTGCAGGCAGGTGTCTCTCCTCTCTCGCCACCACCTTTTCACTTGAGAGCCAAGCGGGAGGCGGGACTGGGGCCGAGCCGAGGGAGGGCAGAGGCGGCGAGGCTCTGCTCCTGAGCCATCCCATCAGGTCAGGGATTGGTCGTGACTTGTGAGTCTCAGAGACAGTGAGACTCGAGTAAAAAAAGTCAGCGGCGGTGCGGGTTTGGAATGGAATGATTTGTAACATTTTTATAATTATAACGAGTAACGATGCAGCACATAAAAAAATATCGGTGTAAAAGTATTATATATATATATATATATATATATATATACTCATCAAAAATATGTACTGAAGTAAAAGTAGTAGTAGGAGAAAAAAATTATACTCCAGTAAAGTACAGATACCGCCTTTTAGTACTCAAGTACAGTAGTGAAGTAGTTCTACTTCGTTACTATACATCTCTGACAATAAGTGACACTTTTTGGGGACCAGTGACACCAATACAGTTATCAGTGCTAAAAAAAAAATGCGCTGTCACTGTATTAATGACACTGGCAGGGAAGGGGTTAACATCAGGGGCGATCAAAGGGTTAAATGTGTTCCCCGGGAGTGATTTCTAACTGTGTGGGGGGTGCAGACCGTGGATCGTTGTTGGGACCGATCGTGGGGTGCCACTGGACCCGCTGATTGGCTCCCGCTGTCTTCAATCACAGCGGGAGTGGGTCACCAGCGTCATGCAATCGTGCCCCAGACCCTGAACTAGAATTGATGTACAGGTATGTGATTTTGTGCAGGAGGACTGCCCTGCCGCATTATATATGCGTGGGGCAGTCTGAAAGAGATTAATAAATGTGAATAAAAGCAAGAATTTGGATTTTATCTTTCGTTCATTGACGGACACAACTCCTAAAATTCATAACCATTGGGTTATACTGCCTCCTACAGGAGTAGGACACTAGGCAGATAAGAATTCTGGCTACATCCATGGGCAGTCCCAGAGGGTATACTCCCTCTCTCTGCCATAGCCACTCCGTTTTTTTCTGCCTAGTCAGGACCTATTTCCTTGCTGGGATCTTTGGTCCTGGCAAACATTTTTTGGATAGAAATTTTTTTTCTCTTGGATTTTTTCCTGCGAGATCTACAATCAACTGCCAGACTGAGTGACGGGCTGGGTAATCTAGATTCAGTGGTCACCCCAGTCTGGCCAGCGAGAGCGCGCAGACCTCAGCTCCGCGCTAGGTCGGCCCCGACATAACCCCATTGGACGAGGGCTGGCCTGCAATTTAAACGCCTCATGAGGTCCCATACGATCGGGTCTTGGCCCGAGTCGCAGCGTTTCTCCTGGCTGACAGCCCCCCCATTTCGATGGAGAGGGGTTCTGTCTGGAGCGGTGTCTGTCTAGTTCCTGATATGGTGAGTAGCTGTCCCCCCCTCTCCACCTGGAGGGTTTTGGGGTGGACATGGGCCACTCCTTGGGACAGTCGGACCCCTGGGTTCCCTCCCTTCCCGCAGGCACCCCCCCCCCGCCAAGTCCCTCATCTTGCCCCCCCTCCACGCTGGGGCTATTTGGGTGGTCTGGCCACTTTCCTGGGATAAGAGCAGGGCGCTAACTGACGATGTGGGCCGGGGGGGGGGGGGGCTGTCGGGACCTGGACAATTGATTGTGTGGAGGGGGGGTTATACCTGGTGGGGGCTGCTGCCAGGGCCTCCCTGTCTTGCCTGGATCGGTCCTTGAGGCCTGGTCTCCCTCCCGGGTCCCTGTAAACCTTGTGATGCCGCGCGGGCCCCCCATTTTGTTGTAGCCTGTGTGTTTCAATACACGGCGGCCATATTTGTGTAGTCCGGTGGCCATTTTGTTGTGGTTTTCCATTGGAATTAGCAGCGGCCATGCCAGTGAAGCTCTGTGGGTGGTGATTTCAGCAGTGGGAGTCCCTCCTCATCCGCTGGTGCTGACTCCTGGATCTTTTCACTTCCTGATCGCCGCGCGTGGCTTACAAATTATCCTGGTGGCTGCAGGTGTCCTGTTTCTGTGTGTGGTGAGTCTGGTGGGGTCCTCTCCCTCTCTGCTGATGATCGCTTGGTGCTTTGTGCCTGGCGACCGAGTGGTGCTGCCAGCACTGTGGGGGTTGTCCCGTAGCAGTGTTTTACACATTTTTGTGGGGTCCCCCTGGGGACTCATGGAGTCTTTGGAGCACATTTCCCCACCTGATCCCCTCTCTGAGGCTGCGGGGCCCTCCGGGTCTTAACCATCCATCCATGCACGGACGGCGGTCCTGGAGTCCCGTGCGTCCTGGGTGGAGGTGGCTTGCGAGCGACGGGCTATCGAAAAGCGCCCTCTGCCTTCCCCTGCCTCCTCTGTCTGATCAGATCCTGAATCTGATTCAGCTGTCGCGGACGTGTGACTCTGCTGGGTCTGCAACCACGTGCCTGGAATCCTCTGATAGTGAGGATGATTCATCCATGTCTGCAACCGCGCACTAAAAGGCGCTGGTGGATGCACTGATTGTATGTGTGCGTGAGATCCTGAAGATGAAGGACGCAGCTAAAGCTGCAACAGAGGCACAGGTGCCCTTTCACACTCACAACCCATCCAAAGCGGCAAAAGTGTTTCCTTTCCCTGCCTATTTTGACAGAATTCTCGCTAAAGATTGGGGCCAACCAGAGCATCCCCGTGGGGTCCCTAAGCGCTTTACTAGGCGTTACCCCTATGAGGAGTCCCTTATTAAGAAGTGGACTGTGCCACCGATGGTGGACCCTCCGGTTTCCAGATTAAACATTCAACCATGATCCTGGTTGAAGAGTCCCAGCCTTTAAGGATCTGGCTGTGGCCCGCACTATGTACACTCTGGCTTGTTTGGCAATGATGCCGGTATTCACCATTGCCCTAGTGTCCCAAACTCTGACTGAGTGGGCTAAGCTCCTACACCATGACCTGAAGAGGGGGAACAGCCTCCCCCCGCCTTTGCCGAGCTGCCGGACCAGCAGTTTATCTGTGATGCCTCTTTTGGATGCGGTTCCCCTGATGGCTCGCCTCTCTGTTTTGGCAGTGGTCTGTCGACATATTTTTGGGCTCAAGTGCTGGTCTGCGGATCAGACTTCTAAAAAGGCCTTGACTGATCTTCCTTTTCAAGGAGATCGCCTGTTTGGAGCTACCCTGGATGACATCATTAACGGTCTAATAGGGGGGGGGGGGGAGTAATTTTCTTCCCACAGGCTACTACCCTCGTCGTGGATGTGGGCCTTCCTTCTCAGCTCATGTGCAGCTCAATTTACTTTCTGGTACAGTGCCTGCTTGTTGAGATGACTGCACTTCTGGGCATGCCGGTCAATCAAAATGCCAAACACGAGCACCCGGAAGAAGGGACCTCTCGGGCGTAGGACCATTGGAACAGAGGAAAGTATTTTTGACTTTAGTTCTGCTAAAGACATCAATTTAACTATTTCCCAAAACAGATACAGTACATTGAAGGCATATTGTGAATGATAGAAGTCACATTTGCTCGTGAATTATGATGATAATCCATTATGTGATCATTTTGTTATAAGCTGAATAATGTTTTGACAGAACTGACATTCTCTAAAACTTGATGTAAAATTATATGTATACCTTCTTACTGTGTTCAACAGAAAGCTTGTATTACTGAAAATGAACATTAGGTGTCACTAGTACATTTAAAATATGTAAAACATGTCTTACAGTTGTCATATGCATTTTCCAGTCCTGCTTTTATCTTTAGGAGTTTCTGATGTATATAGCTCAGTTTACTGTTCAGCTTTAGTATATTTATTATAATTGTATGATTAAAGGGGTTTTCCACCTTCAGTCCACACACTGATCAGCTATTTTCAGCAAAGTTGCTAGACAGCAGGAAAAGTGCCCATCTCTTTTTGGTGAGTTAGCCTGGCTTCAGGGTTGCTTCCAAAATGAATGGGCCTCTGAGGCCAAACTGCATTAAAAAATAAAAGACTAAGCAGCTCTGAGCTATCATAGCCATAAAGTTGCACAGCCTCTGAGCTCCAAATAGCTTGTTGGTTGATCTTGGAGTTACCTTGAAAGGTTAATCAAGCAATTAAAAAAAAAAACAGATATATGCTTATAGCAAGACTTACATTCTGTAGCCCAGTGGTCCTCAACTCCGGTCCTCAGGGCCCACTAACAGGCCAGATTTTAGGTATTACCTTGGGGAGATGCAGACTAGAGTACTGCAATCACTGAGCAGCAAATGAGATCACCTGGGATGTATTTCAGTTATCTTAAAAATCTGGCCTGTTAGTGGGCCCTGTAGGCCAGGGTTGAGGACCACTGCTGTAGCTGACTCCAGGTATGTGGGTATCCCCTGTGCCCCCCTCCCCCAGGGTCTCCACTTTGTTCTTTCTCCTGTTTTAAACTACAAGGTTACGTGCAGCCATCTCTCAGCTCCACGCATTTAGTGCAAGAGACACAGAACGAAAGCTTGGGGACTGCTGTCAACCACTGCTGTAGAGGACATGAGCTGTGGCTTCTGTGTTCTGTGTCTCTTGTGCTGCCTGTTTGTGTGGTACTGGGACTCCCTATATGTAAATTTGTAGTTCATAGTGGCCACTCACAGTAAGTGGAGACTCTTATCTCTTATTTTACCAAACAAATGGCTTTAAAATATCTTTAATTCCCTCCAGAGCACTTGGTGGATTTATACCAGCCATTTTTACATGCGCTTTGTGAATAGCCAGTAAGGAGCAGACGGCCATTACGTTCTTAACAACTGATGAATCAGTTAACAAAGTGTATGGCTGAAATTCGCACCCACTTGAGATCGCATGTAATTTAGGAGCAGTGCGCTCCGAATTACATGCGATCTCCGCAATCGCACTAATGTGAACCGGCCCTTAGCGTCTTCAGGAATGGGGATTGAAATTAATTGTGAGATGGAATTTGTTATTGTAGATCATCTGGGAAAAATATATTGGTTATGTAGAAAACAATTGTTAAAAGGGGAATTAAACTCATTTAAATATGGGTTTTTATGACTGAAGAGACCCTATTGGTGTCTTCTGTCAGAAATGCTTCTCCCAGCCTGCATATGCACAATTCATTATAAATTTGTGGCACCAGTCTGTGCTGTGATAACGTGACTCCTGTGCACATGTGCAGGAGTGACAACATCACAGCTTGGCCATTAAAGCGGCTGAATGGCATGGACCCTTGCATGGTCTGACATAAGTGAAGTAGGGGTAGTATAGATCCCCTGTCAGCTTTTTACTATTGTATTTTTCTGTTCTGCAGATTTTCCCTGATTTCCTGCCAAGTAAAATGTTGTCCACAAAACAGGAAGTAAGAGGAAATCCTAAATAGGTGTAAAATATGACAGGTTTCTAACCCTTCCCTGCTCTATTCAAAACTAAGAAGTAAAGTTTTGGCTATGGATCCACTTTAAGTGAGCTATTAATTATATACATTATCTAGCTTTTTGTGCAGGTATGTATGAAAGGGTAACTGATGGTGAGGTTACAGAGACACAGAGGTTGATCAAACAGGCTGTTGAAAGTGAAATGACACTCTTCAAGGAAATTTTCCATAGAGATTAGTGAATGTTGTGAAACTTCACTTTGCAAAGAATACCCAATCACTTGCAAGGAAGTGAAAAAAAAAATGTTTTTGCTTACACATGATTGGATGATGGAGGTCAATGGAGTTTCACCTCATTTACGAAGTCTATTTGATTTCAGTAAATCAACCCCACAGTGTCATCTAGGTTGTTTGCATGTTTGGTTCAAGTTTCTGGTTGAGATCAGGTAAAGGGTTGGTTGGGTGTTAGGCGGGCCATAGACTGTGCATATTTCATGGTTGCAGGAAAGAAATGTGCACGATTCCCCCATCAGCTGACAGGGAATCCCTCCTGCTAAGCAATTGTCTGCTCCCAGCGTAGGGAAGGCAGGGATTGCCCTCCCCGCTGGGAGAAGACCGTGATTATTGCTAGCTGCTATTGCAACCGCTAGCGATAATCGCAACTAACCCGGCAGTCTAGTTGTACCCAAATTGATAAATTGATCAATTTTGGTACATTCAGCCTGCCCACACACGGTTTAATTCTCGGCCATTTCCTGCTGAACCAGCCGAGATTTGAACCGTCTATGGCCAACCTTAGCTAATAATACACGCATTAAAATGCTAAACAATGGTGCAACACTATGGAGTACAGTATGTGCAGTATAACATAAGAAAAATACAAGCAACAAAGTTCAAATAAAGTGAAATATAAAATAAAGTGACTTCAGTGCTCAGTCTTTTAGGCCAGTCCTTTTAAAAATTTGTTCTTTACTCACCAGATATATTTACATAAGAAAAGTCACCAAATGCTCTCCAAGCATTAGAGATCCACTTTACTCTGTCTCAGTACGTGGCACACCAATCCCCAGGGAGCACCAGTAGCTCTCCATATTATCAGCATGGTGGTTAGCACTTAAGCCTGGCAGCACTAGGGTCCTTGGTTTGAATCCCAACCACGGCACTACCTCCCTGGACATTTTCTCCCTGTGCTTGTGTGGGTTTCCTTTGGGCACTCTGGTTTCCTTCCACATTCCAAACACATGCTGGTAGGTTAATTTGCTCCTGTCTAAATTGGACCTAGTATGTGTATGTATGAATGTGAAATAGGGACCTTAGATTGTAAACTTCTTGAGGGCAGAGACTGATGTAAATGTATAGTATGTTTGTAAAGCACTCTGTAAATTGATGTCACTTTATAAGTACCAGAAATAAATAAATAAATAGGCATGTGGACTCACAGAATGAGTACTAAAGTCACTTTATTCATATCGCAGTTTATTTGAACTTTGTTGCTGGATTTTTTATTATGTTTTATTGCACATATATGGTAGTCCATAGCGCTGCACCATTATTTTAAATTTTTATGACTTGTTATGCACTAAGGAGCAGCAGCTGGGTATAAGGCCTGATGCACACAGGGCATTTATTTAACTCTCCTAGAAGCCAGCAGTGTTTTTTCAGAAAAAATGCCTAACGCTTGTAAAAGTGTCTTAAGCTTTTACAAGCTTTTAGGAGCTTTTACAGGCATCAAGCTCTCGAAAGTTAATTTCATTGGCTAGAATAAATAATTTATTCTGGTCATTGAAATTAATTAATGCTCAAGCACTAATGTTTAACAGCTTTAGAAGCTGGTATCCGCTTTTAGAAGCTGTTAGCAGTTTCTAGCAGCTGTTAGTAGCTTGAAGCATTTTTTCTGCCCAAACTGTGCTACTCCTGAACACACTGGCAGTGGGTTTTTTTCCTGCCTCTAAAAACTCCTGCCACTAAACCCTGCTAAAAGCCTATGTGTGCATGGACACATAGGCTAACATGGAGGGGCGTTTAGAGGCAGGAAAGAAAATGTCAGACGCCCCTAGAAGCAGCTGTAAAAACTTCTAGTGCGCATGAGGCCTAAGGGTAGAGATAAATTAGTGCTGTGTGCATTCATCTATATTGTAAAGTTCTGAGCAAACTGTTGGCACTATTTAAATCCTGTATAATTATAGTAAAAATCTAAAAGGTCACAATATTACACCCATGGCATTCTATAGGGCAATAATGTAACTGAGCTATGGCCAGCATTTACAAACATTACATAATTGTGTATATTTTGGCTTTCAAATGGGCCTTATGTACCCAATAATAACCATATTTATATTATGCAAGTAACTTTATACCGTTTTGTTTCATTCTGATCTTTATTCACACTGTTTCAGCAGGATTAGTGAAATGATTTATTTTGAAAAAGAGTTAGTGTTAAACGATAGGAAACACAATCTGAAGAGTATTGCAAATCAAGCAAGAAGGGGTTAGAGATAAGGAAGCCAGACAAAAAGGAGATGCAAAGTGGTAAAGGTAAGAGAGATGCTCACCAACTTCACTCTGAAAGCTTTTACCAGTTAACTAGTGACGGTTTATAATCCAGAGACTGCTTGAACATGAGCCAAGGGGCCCATTTAGAGTTAAGGAGAGGAAATGTATCTCACTTAGTGTAGGAAATCTCTTCATGCATCATGAAGTTATTAACATCTGCAACCCAAGTGCTGATAAGCTGGGCAGTGGGCCATTTCCACAATTGGGGAATGAATACTGTAGCCATATTTAAGTGGAAAGAAATATGTACTTTGGTCCCAACAGGGTAGACCTGTGTAACAATGGTAATGTGTGTGCAGGGATTTCAACACTGCCTTCTTACAGTAGAAAGTATTTACATGGATTCACTCAGGAGTTTATTCCTCATTTAAAGGATGGCCAGAGCCATGCAAATTACTAATTTGTTCCAATCGCCAAATATGTACCCAGATCATCTGGTTCACACAGAAAAATAAATAGGTAGAGCTGTATTGCTGCTTCCAGATAACATTGTAAAAAAATTGGTGTAAGACATAAAAATGATGGCTTCTTCAAAGCAGGGCAGTGGGAGGGGCACCTAGGTAGGATATCCAGTTAGGATATGGTGAGGGGTCAAGGAACCTTCAATAAATTACTGTGACCTATAAACAATGATTTTATAAGCAGATGTTTTATTTCACTACTGCCATCAAACTTACATTATAGATAGAACTATATTTTTTTATTGCTGATAATTTCTTAAGAAATTCTGACATCTCTTCCACAGAGACATTGTATTCTGACAGGGAGACTTCCCCTGCCCCGCCAGAATACACTGATCAGCATTTGCAGCTATTTTCTGCAGGCCCCGATTGAATGCTGGTTTTCCAGCAGGACTGTTTGACAGAAGCCAGTCCTTAGACTCATTTCTGTTGAGCAGACACCTGTACACATTGACTGAAAGTCAGACGGTTCCTGCTGAACTGGCCGATTGTCGGCCCATGTTTGCCTGGCTTAACTCTACTACTACTTAACAACATACAGGCTGTTCTGTGAAGGCCAGTTTGGACTCCCTATGTAAAAAAAAAAAAAAAAAAAAGCCGCTGTCAAAATGACTGCTGCACATGTGGCCTGAGAGCTGTAGGGGAGGAGGTGTTTACATGAGGTTTGAAGGTAATCTGTAGCTTTTAATTGGGTAGGTGAGGTGTGAAAGGTAACAACACATAGCAGAGCTTTGAGAAGAGGTCAGATAAGAAAGGCCATCATGAAGCACTGGGGGTGAACTCACACTAGCACTCTGAACCAGTCCCAGACAAAAGTTAGCCCCTTGGGCCCATTTGTTTCTGTAGTGTAGGTGCTTCAAACTGCATCCAGGATCGCTTAATCTTACCCAGTTCACTTGCGATCCAGGAAGGTTTTCTGCAGTGTGAGTGCAAACTGTGCAGTGAAATAAGGATCTGGTTAACATGGGAGTGTGCACAGGAAGACTTCTTTAGTGACTTCTGAGTGCAAACTAGCAGGGGAGTGTGTAGGGGGGTGGGGTTGTTACAAGTGGACCCGGGCACAGATCACTTAAACCAATCCAAGCGTGAGTGCACCCTAAAATGTAAAGAGCTGCATTGCAACCTGCATGTGAAGTACCTTCTCATGTAATTACAGGTAAATAAAGGACACAATTATTTTAATGCAAAGTAAGGCTTGGTTCACACTGCCGTGGCTTGGGATCCGACTTTTGAGACCCCAAGTCGCGTGACATGTGAAATCCCATGTTAGTCAATGAAAGCTGGCTTAATTGGCACTACTGAAGTTGCTCCGACTTTAGAAAAGGTTCCTGTACTACTTCAAGGAGACTTCTGTCAGACCTGTGCCTAAAAGTAGTACTCCAGTCACCAGGAAGTCTTCTGGCAAAGTCTCCCTGCAAGTCGCACGACTTTCAGGTCGCAGTAGTGTGAACTGAATCAATGAGATTTGCTGAGTTCCCATGTACAATATATTGGTCTTCTAGAGACAGTCACTGTCTCCTTGAGAGAAGCTATAAAATCAGTATTTAGCCATGTCCTAAACATTGCATACAACACTCTGCCTAATGTAGTGCAAAGCCATGCCTGTCTAGAGCACTCTGTCAGACCCAGCTTTTGGTAAGCATTTATCAGAAGTCAGGACCATGTACCAAACACATTTACCTCCTGAACCAGGCTTTAGGCTGCACCTCAATATAATTTCTTTCCTGAGTGCTGGGCAGAACTGTTCCTGGAAAGAAAAAGTACATGCGAGTGTAAATCTCTAATAATGCAGAATTAAAAAAATAACTGCTAAGCACTGGTTTCATAAATGCTGCCCATGTAACCCAAGCCCATACCGTTCAACTCTTTCTATAAAAACTCATTTACTGTTTACAGGAACCCCAGTAATATGCATGTAATTAAAAATAAAAAGCTCAACTATATGACTAGTTTTCCACCTTGGTAGCAAAAATAAAACATTTATTAGGGAGCAGCTCATGACGTTGAGAATCACCAAACCTAGAAACAAAACCCTCAAATATAAAGTGCATGCATCACCTCTCAAGTGATTGTATACCAAAAAAGTACAAGAAAATCAAATAAATCATAAAATAACTGTTATTATATGCAGACACATTAATAAACTTATATAGAATCCACACTCACTGTGCTTTTGTATTCCAAGTAAAAAAAAAAAATATATATATTTATATATATAGATACGATATTCAAAAAGCCCCAATGTGAGAGACAAAACCAATGCAGCGAGACAATTCTAGTCCTTCAGTGCTAAAAATCAATAAATCCGCAGTGCGTTGACAAATCCACCCAGGTGCGAAATCAGATGTGTCTTCACCTCATCTGATGGACCTCATTATTAAAGGGAAGTCACGAACCGCATTAGATCACAGGTTTCTCTGATCTTCTCCACAGTCAGGGTAGTTCTAGATCTGATCCTAGATCTATGCATATCTTTATGGGTAAAAGTGGCCAATAATAACAGTATAATCTTCATTTTGTTTTGGAATAAGGCTCTAGAACAGGGGTCTCCAAACTTTCTAAACAAATGGACAATTTACTGTACTCCAGACTTTAGTGGGGCTGGACTGTGGTCAATGAGAGTAAAATAATTACACAGTGCTCCTGTGGTTTGGAGGAGGAGGAATAGTACCCCATTATTGGTGTCAGTGAGAGGAATAGTGCCCCATCAATAGAGTCAGAAGAAGAAATTATACTCCATCTTTGGTGTCAGTGGGAGGAATAATATCCCATTGTTGGTGTCAGTGGGAGGAATAGTGCCTTGTATCAGTGAGAGGAAAAGTGTCCCAATGGTCACATAAAGGCAAGCAAAGGCTGGTTTTTGGAGACCACTGCTGTACCCTATACAAAACTTTTTATAATAGAAAATATTGTGTCCAATTCAGATCCTTGTAAAAAAAAAAAAAAGACATTGGAACTTCAAAGTATACATTGCCATAGTGTTTTTGCAAGTAAACAAAATTGTCTAAATTGTTGTAAGAATAGTATAGCCATGCCAAGGCTTACTAAAAATTTTGATGTAATTTCAGAAGTTGTAAGTCTGATTAGTGAGAAAAAAAAAAAACATCATACTTTTTTTAAAATTTGTTAGTTGAAGTGATTTAAGGGAAAAGTAGGCACTGCCCAAAAGACAGGCATGTCAACTTACTGAAGAAGCCCAATCATAGGGCGTAACATGGTTAAGGAGGAGCTGAGACCGTGATGTCACGCCGTGCCTTTACCTGGGAGCAAGGCTAGCATTTGACAATGATTCTGAATGCTTTTAATTTCTTTATTCTTTGTAAGTACAATTCTTTTTGCGTGAATACATTTTTAAAATGAGAGACTATATCTTTGCCTCTTATGTCTTCTATTGTACCTGTGGAGACTGGAGAGTATTTAACTCAAGCTGGTGGAGTGGAGGACAAGGCAGCTGTAAAAGTTATCAGGAGTAGGGGAGAGCTGGTCTCTGCAGGAGATGCATCGTGGACACATTTAGACACATGTGCTTCTTTTTGTGGTTTGAGGTGAGCAGGTATTTCACCTGGTAGAGGATAAGCACCATAAGAAGAGTTTATGTAGAGTGGGTTTTCTCAAGTGTTTTCACTGACACAGACTATTGGATTGAAAGGACACTGAAAATAGGAGACTTTTTTTGACATTTTTTAGTATATAATTTATTAGGACTATCATAATGGGAGGGTAGCACTACACTTTATTATACGTTTGCAGCACTCTTAGATCGTTACTTGAGCACCATTCTGTGCAGGAATACCACCCATAGGCGTGCGCACAGGGTGTGCCTGGGCACACCCAAATCACCACATGTACATTAACATTATCACTTTTTGTGCTGGCAGGAAGATGGGGAAAAATTTCTCTCTTACTGGCTCTGCCATAAGAGAAGTCTTTAGGCACTTGCCTTTCAATGTGCCGGCAGGGAGATAAATGTGCTGGGGTCATATATATGTAGACACACACAAACACGTGTGTTTGAGCTTTGGGGTGCACACCCTTATTTAATAGGCTGCGCACACCTATGATACCACCCACATTTAATACCACATAACCAGTGATTTCAAGCAAACAGACAGACTGCTGGATCTAAAGTGATATTAAAACCAAAACCAAAAATTTAACTTATTGTAGCTTCTTCATGAACCGCCAGGGAATGACATGATCTCACGCATGCACACAGGAGTCAGTCTTTCGGACACAGCCCACGTGTAACAAAAGTAAACTCCGCTCGAGGTATATGGGCACAATGCCCATATATCACATCCAAAGGCTGAGGTGCCTGCTTGACTCGCCTCTGAGACTAGCAAGAATAAGAACAAAGTAGATGGCAGCACACTCAGTGAGGATGTCAATTTTTTTTTTTTTTATTAGTGCACATCAAAAGGTGAAAAAAAAAAAAACCCATCACAGCTCAAGAAGCACAAATGAGAATTGTTGAAATGTTGATGCGTTCCACACTTAGAAGGCGCTTACTCATGGGTAAGCACTGCCTAAGCTTGAAACACATCCGCATATGATCTCCTTTGTGCTCTTTGTGCTGTGATGTTTTTATCTTTACATAGTTTACATAGTAGTTGAGGTTGAATAAAGACAATAGTCCATCCAGTTCAACCTGTGTAGGTGTGTGTGGCCGTAATCATCTCTCATACCCCTAAATGTTCTGATCCTTGAGATGTATGTCCAAGAGTCTTTTGAAAGTAGCCATATTTCAGCAGAAACTACCTCTTGTGGTAGAGAATTCCACAATCTTGTAGCCCTAACAGTAAAGAACCCCCTGCGTTGCCTGAGGTTAAAACGCTTCTCCTCTAATCGCATTGTATGCCCTCGAGTCCTCATGCAATCCTTTTGACTGAATAGCTTTTTTTCTACCGTATGCTGACATCACCATTGAGGTATTTATAAATTGCTATCATGTCCCCTCTCAGGCATCTCTTCTCCAGGGAGAATAAATCAAGCGATTGCAGACGCTCTTCATAATTGAGGTCCTTAAATCCCCTAATTAGTTTAGTTGCCCCTCTCTGGACTCTCTCCAGCTCCAACACATCCCTCCTGTGGACTGGCGACCAGACCTGGACAGAATACTTCAGATGCAGTCGGACCAGAGTTTTATAAAGTGGTAGGATTATAGTTTTATCTCTGGAATACATCCCTTTATGCATGCTAATATTCTGCCGGCTTTGCCAGATACCGCTTGACATTGCATGCTATTGCTTAGTCTATCCTCTACCAAGACTCCCAGATCTTTCTCCATTTTTGATTCCCCAAAAGGTTCCCCCCCCCCCCCCTAAGGTTTATGGTGCTTTTATGTTTTTAGTCCCCAAGTGCAAAACCTTAAACTTCTCCACATTAAACCTCATTTGCCATGTAGTTGCCCACTCTGTTATTTTGTCCAGGTCATTCTGTAGGATATCTTTTTTTGCACTTTTTGCTATGCACTAATACAGAAATCAACATCCTCATGGAGTGTAGGGCCATCTACTTTCTTGCTATTACTGTTCAAGAGTACTGCGAATACGCAGCTCAGCATGCAACATTTAAAGTCTGCAAGCAGGCAGGTAGGTTTTGTTACAGAAGAGACATTGCGGGGGTGTGGTCTCTGCATGGCCGCGTGAAGACGTGCCTTAACGGAGCTTTCGGTCCGCAGCCCAGCACTTACTCAATGTTGCTGTGGAGCAAAGAGGCCCGCAGGAGGACAACCACCAGATGCCTCCGTTTACACCACCTAGTAATCTATCCCCCTGCCTTCCCAGATCCCTGTCTCCAGTGCAGACAGGGACAGGAGCTCACACAGCCTGGATCTCTCTGGGTCTCCGGCAGTCTTCACCCCCATGAGAGACACTCAAGCATCCACCAACATTAGGATGAACCCAGCGCTGTCTCCACTAATCATAGTGAGTAACCTACCGCCTCCTAGCATTACAGAGGGGACCTCGTTGGCTTCACATGCAGAACAGACAATCTGGTGATTTCTGCAGCAATTGCCTACAAGGGCAGATTTTGAATTGCTGACGAACCGAGTAGAAAATGCTCTGAAAGGAAAAGTGCAGGGTCTTAAACAAGACCTAACTGAGCTGGACTCCTGGGTATCAGTAATTGCACAAGACAGTAGCGCCACGTCCCAAGCTGTCCAGGCATTACAATCTTCACATACGGATCTGACTGACCAAGTTACCCACCTACAATTGCTACAAGATGATCTGGAAAATCGCAGCCGGAGACAGAACATCAGACATTGGGTGATTCCTAAATTAACACCTCAAGGAGACCTCCGCTTAACTGTGATATCTATGTTTAACAGATATCCAGGCCATCCGTCAGACACGGAAATTGTTATTGACAGGGTGTACAGGACCCTTGGCTCCCAGCCCCCAGTCCCTGATAGACCCAGGGACATACTTTGCCGTCTACATTAGTACACTCTTAAGGAGGAGATTTTGCAACAGGCTTGGCGAGTGGGCATTCTGGAATTTGATGGAGCTGCCGTCGACCCTTTGCCTGACGTCTCCCACAAAACGTTGTTAATGCGCAAATCCCTTAAACCCTTATCTGAACAGCTCAGCTAATTAGGTCTGACTTATAAATGGGGTCATCCATTTCATGTGATTGTGAAAAAAAAGAAATCACTCCTTCACATTACGTCAGTGGTCCTCATCCCTGGCCTACAGGGCCCACTTACAGGCCAGATTTTCAAGATAACTGAAATACATCCCAGGTGATATCATTTGCTGCTCAGTGATTGCAGTACTCTAGTCTGCATCTCCCCAAGGTAATACCTAAAATCTGGCCTGTTAGTGGGCCCTGTAGGCCAGGGTTGAGGACCACTGCCTTACGTCACCCGTCTGGACTTCCAGATCTATTTAAATTTGCAGAAATTGATCTAATCCAAGTCACAAACTGGCTGTTTCAGCTACACCTGAATCATGTCTGGGTATATCGAGGAGTGGACCTCAGGTGACCGTTCCAACAGATGTTCTCGTAGAAGAAGACACCATAACTCCAGAGGAAATGCCACTTGAAGGAACTGTCACTGGATTTACTCGTTGTTGATGAAGACCCAGATAACTTTCCTGACCCATCCACGATTTCTTCCTGTACCTTGACCAGAGTCCTTCCTGACTCCCTAATGGCCTCTTTTTTTTTTTTTTTTTTGCCGGGTCACCTCGTCTGGCACTTTTACAGCATCATTCTCGGTGCCCAAAATCCGTTTTTGCAAGTTGCACTGTGTTATTTACCTTGTATCTGAATGGCGGCCTTTGGGGATGTGAAGTGGTTTGATTTACCCTAGAGGCGATGCACCCCTTTGGTGGGGGGGGCTATCCCGGCCCTGGTGGTCCTCTCGCTGCGATGGTTTGGTTGCAGCGGGCGGAGCCACTGGGGGGGTGGGAACCGGCCCTGACAAGTGATAAATGCGATGCGCCACCCGATCTATCACTAAACTAGAACGCGCCATTCTCACCTCAATATTTCAGTATGGGTCGTGTCTACGGCTCTACCTTGTATATTATGTTAACCCCCTATTGAGTTCTGATACTTACTAAATTGCTATATTTACATGTGTTACGTTTAATACGCCGGAGATACGTTTAATTTTTTTTTTCTCTGGGACCTGGTGTTCTAATGCACCATTCTCAATGATGTTGATGTTGCATTGTGTTATTTACCTTGTGTCTGAGTGGTGGCCTTTGGGTTTGTGACATGGTTTTCTTTACTCTAGAGGGGAGGCACCCCCTCAGTGAGGGTGCTGTCCCGGGCCTGGTGGTCCTCCCGTGGTGGGGGTTTTGCTGCGGGGGGTGAAGCCGCTAGGGTGGGGGACACCGCCTCTGGCGAGCGCTAGCTATGATACGCCAGCCGGTCCGTCCCTAAACAAAGTCACACAATTCTCACCTGAAGTTCAGCTAGGGTCACATTTATAGTTCTACCTTGTGAGTTATGTTGACCCCCCCTTTTGAGTTATACAATATACTAAATTACTGTCTTTATAAGGGTTAAGTCTATTATACCTGAGATGCGTAGGTATTTATTTATTTTTTTTTCTTACTACAATCGTTCTTAACTATTTTATAAGGTTTTACATACCCTGTCGCCAGTTACATGGCTGGATAGGCCCCTGTGGCTTTTTGTGCTGACCTACTCTGGCTTTGGACCTCAGGCAAATCATCTGACTTTTAGAAGCCTGCGAGACCACAGCCCTGTGCCTGACCGTGCCTTACCACAACCCCCCGTTGGTTCTTGCTGCCCAGGTGGCAGATGACAATCGCTGAAGTGATTCCCCTTTGGGTTCTATCACTTTAATACGGTCTCTTTTGCCTACTAGTTTTCTCTTCTTCTCTCTCCCTCCAAACCTCCTCTCTCCCTCCCCCCATCACTCTCCCTTTTTTTTTTCTCCCTCTCCCCTCCCTTATCACCACAAAAGAGTAGTGTCTGTCCTCTGCTGCCTGAAAAGCCATGGCTCTGAAGGTTCTCTTTTGGAGTGTTAAAGGTTTAAATTCCCTGGAGAAGCAAACAAGTTGTCTGTCTGAGTTGTCTTTGTCCACGAGACTCACTTTAGGATAGACAAGATCCCAAAATTATATAACAACTCCTTTCCTACGGTCTACCATAGTCCTTCCTCTTCAAAATCCAAAGGCACTAGAATCCTAATATCGAAGTCTCTCACCTGGCAACTCATTGACATCCTTACGGACCAAGAGGGATGGTTCCTCTTGCTCAAGGGTAAAATACATGCCCATACCTTCACCCTGGCGAACTTCTGTTTACCTAATAGCAACCAACTTCCAACTCTGGAAAAGTTCCTTTCCACCCTAGACTCCTTTCTGGAAGGAACTCTGATCTTATTTGGCGATGTTAACATGACACTGGACCCCCAAAAAAATTCATAGGGGGGTTCCTCTTCCTTACCCAGAAGAATGAGACCCTATCTCAAAGACCTGCTCCATTCTCACCAACTGATAGACATCTGGAGGATACTCCACCCTCGCGAGAAGGACTTTAACTTCTATTCTACTGTGCATGGTTACTCCAGGATCAATTTTTATCCTGATTAAACATTCGGCCATCAGATCACGCACTGATCAGGGTAGAATTAAGCATACAAAACTCAACTAAAACACCTACCTGGAGACTTAATGAAGCTCTCCTGAAAGACCCTACCATAGCCGCAGACGCCTTGCAAGAATTAAAAACGTTCTTCCCAAACAATACGGACTCAGTGGATAACCCACTATCTGCTTAGGTGGCCCACAAATGTTTTATAGGAGAAATTCTAATCAAACATGGCCACTTTGTCAAGCAGAAGAGAGCGAAAACTCTCTCTGACTTTTTGACTTGTCCCCATGCCCTAGAACGCAAACATAAAAATGGTACAGACCATGCTATTGTAGCAGAGTTACTAAAAGTACAGGAATCTATTAGAGAGCACTCCCTTTAAGAAGTGAAGCATGTCCTGTTGAGGGCTCAACGTTCCTTTTACGAGTATTAAGACAAATGTGGCCACCTGCTGGCTAATGCCTTAAGGACCAGACGGTCTTCCACCTTTGTGTCTGCCTTGACTTTGCCCTCAGGCTCAAAGATCCACTCTACCCCAGAATTTGCAGAAACTTTTAGGGACTTTTACGCTACACTTTATAATATTGGCCAAAATCCGATGCCTTCATCAAGTTTAGCAACCCCTACTGATTTGGTTACTTATATCAAAGAAACAAGCCTCCCCATGCTTACAACTGAGTAGAGGGACACTTTATCTCAACCTAGCTCCGTGGAAGAACTTAGTGCTGCACTAGCTTCTACTCAGCAGAGCAAAGCACCTGGCCCCGATGGATGCCCCGGTGCCTATTATACAAAAAATTGGGGGGATTCCCCTAGTTGGGACTTTTTAGGCACAAGGATTGTAACAATGTTGAATGTACGAACATTCAACATTGTTACAATCCTTGTGCCTAAAAAGTCTCAACTAGGGTAATCTCCCCATTTTTCTGTGTATCAAAGGGATGTGGCACTCTAGAACATTGGTCTGAAACAAACCCCCGGTGCCTATTATAAGATGTACCAGGATTTATTGGCTCCCCATTTTACCAAGGCATTTCATGTCCTCACCGAAGACAATAATATTTCACCAGACATGTTGAGAGCAAGCATAGCAGTAATCCCTAAACCAGTTAAGGACCCCTCTCATGCGCAAGTTACAGACTTGTATCACTCCTAAACTGTGACATCAAACTTTTCACTAAAATCCTTGCTATGAGATTAGCTGTTTTGATGCCATGCATTATCTCATTAGATTAAGTTGGATTTATTCAAACACGTGAGGCTCGGGACACTATACAGACCCTTAACATCATCGATAAAGCACAGAAATCCCAAACTCCCCTTCTAATCCTGTCTACAGACGCCAAAAAGGCGTTTAACCGGGTAAATTGGAATTTCCTTCATGAGACCCTAAAACAGGTGAGACTACCGACCCAATGCTGTCCTGGATAGCTGCATTATATTCTACTCCTACTGCTACTGTTCGTGTTAGCGGCTTTGACTCTGAGCCATTTCTGATAGCTAACGGCACTAGACAGGGCTGCCCACTGTCACCACTACTCTTTGTCCTTACATTGGAGCCTTTCCTTCAACATGTTAGAGGTAATGCTTCTGTTCAGGGGATACCCACAATAGATTACCATCACAAAGTGGCAGCTTATGCTGATGACCTATTGTTCTCTCATCTCTCTACCTTCTCTGCTAACAGAATTGAAACATTATGCTTTGTTGTCTAATTTTAAGATTAACCTTCAGAAGTCAGAAGCCCTGAATGTATCCTTCCCCACCGCTATTAACAGCCTTTGCCCACAATTTTCTTTTAAGTGGGCAACACGACACATTCAGTACAAACAAACTGAATATCCGCGCTACCAGTGTAAGCAGCTGTCATAAACCACGGTGTGATCAGAAAAATGAAATATAAAATACAGCGCTAAAAATGAAATCCTATGCATATATGGAAAAGTAAATACAATCGAAAATAACGATAAAATTCTGGAACAGTCCAATCCACCCATGCATCATGGCAAGTGAAGAGATCCGTCTAATAGGTGCTTGGAAAAAGTGAGAACCTCCACCACATGTATAGTGACCAATTGGCCTCTTACCGAATACAGGTGACCAATGCTCTCACAAAGGTCAACAACGCTTTTGCTCAAGGCAGGACGACCAGATTCCCAAAATGATGACAGAAGCTCCTAGATTTCATGGATCTCCTTCCAAGGATAGGATCTATCATGCAGTGTCCCTCTCAAACATGGAATAGAGACAGGGAAAGACCATGGTGCAGTATGTTCCAAGTAAAAGCGTTTATTTAAAATAAAATGCACTCACCACACGTAAGAACATGAGGGACCTTAAGAATAAATTTCAATGATCGCTGGCGGGCGATGCATTCAAACCGGCTTGTGACGTCGACGCTGACAGCTCCGCCCGGCGGAGCTGTCAGCGTCGACGTCACAAGCCGGTTTGAATGCATCGCCCGCCAGCGATCATTGAAATTTATTCTTAAGGTCCCTCATGTTCTTACGTGTGGTGAGTGCATTTTATTTTAAATAAACGCTTTTACTTGGAACATACTGCACCATGGTCTTTCCCTGTCTCTATTCCATGTTTGAGAGGGACACTGCATGATAGATCCTATCCTTGGAAGGAGATCCATGAAATCTAGGAGCTTCTGTCATCATTTTGGGAATCTGGTCGTCCTGCCTTGAGCAAAAGCGTTGTTGACCTTTGTGAGAGCATTGGTCACCTGTATTCGGTAAGAGGCCAATTGGTCACTATACATGTGGTGGAGGTTCTCACTTTTTCCAAGCACCTATTAGACGGATCTCTTCACTTGCCATGATGCATGGGTGGATTGGACTGTTCCAGAATTTTATCGTTATTTTCGATTGTATTTACTTTTCCATATATGCACGACACATTCAGTACCTGGGGACCAAAACCTCAGCAAAATTGAACTCCCTTGAACTTCCAATCTTTCCTTAGGGCCCTGTCCGTTGACCTAAATAAATGGGATTCTTTGGCTTTGTCTTGGTTTGGTCGTTTCAATTAGGGAAAGGCCGATTATCGGCAAGGCCTATATTCACTTTCCCTGATATATCGGTATCGGCCCCTAAACTGGCCGATATTGCCGATATTTTTGTGACGTCATTCTGCCTTCTTAGGCACGCGCCGCCATTATACATTCCTCCCCCGGACACCCAGGGATCCTCTCTACAGGGACCCCCCATTTTCAATATTTGTATACAATTTACCCCTATCGGGAGTCTACAGCCGGAGATACATAATACTACGCCCCCTGTTGTGGACTGATCTCTGGGATCCTTGTGGGAATTCTTTGGATAGTTGCGGCCATCCCTGCTGCTACAACCACCTTCACATTGCTCCACAATTACTGCCAACCCTCAGGTCCTTCATCTGCCCTTTTTTATTATGGAATAATAATACATATTAACCTACATGGCAGAGTATATAACCAAGCGATCAGGAGTATAGCAGTCCTTCGGGACACAGGTCTTTACCTGTTTGTTTTAATAATCCTTGTGGCCCTCCCTTTCGTCTCATCTAGGACTCTCTTATGTGTCTGATATTTGTTCCTTCTGGACCGTTGAGAAAGGTGATTGACCGAAACGCGTCTGGTCTCTTTTGGAAATCTCAGCCACCTCCAGCCCATGAGACATAACTTATGGCCACTTGTTTTTAAGTGTTTGTTTATCATATCATGTTTTTTCTAATGCATTGCTGTATAATACTTGTTAATAAAATTATTTAAATATTTCTACTACTCAAGTCCTGGTCATTGCCATTTAAAGTCCCACGCTCTAGGGGAACTTTCTTTTGGAATACTGAGCCTGATTCTGACAGTGAGGCTTCCCCATCCCTCTCATCTGTCATGCTCCGCATTGTGTAGGCTTCTTAACTTAACTGCTTCTTAACTGTACATCTGTTTGGACATTTTGGCCAATAAATGTATAGGTACCTAGTGTGATTCACAGGTAAAAAAGCACCTGGTTGTTAAGGACTGTGTGAACCACTACCAAAAAATGTAACTGCTGGTGCTAGCAGAGATCAGGCCTGACTCTGCTTATGCTGCGGTATAGTGTACTGTGTATTGGAAGTGACAGTAATTTGCTGATTCTTCACTTCTTGAGGGGGGGGGGGCAGAGGGTCTAAACGCAGGTGTCGGGGCTGCTCCTGCTAACGTTGCATTTTGGGAACACTATACTAAACTATTGGGGATGCTAGTATAGTTCGGATCAGATCAAAGATATTGATCTGTTCAGGCACTATACTAGTAATGGAGGTGTTTAGTGTGTGTGTGTTTGTCACTGGCAATCAAAGGGTTACAATTTATTGATAACTATGCGGCGGGCAATCTGACGCTATACTGTATTGACGCTCACTAACCTTAACTGATGTCACCTGTGACACTAATACAGTAAAAAAGAAAAAAGATCTGTACACTATAATAGTGACACTGTAACAGGGCAATGAAGGGGTTAACTGGGGGTGATCAGGGGTTAAATCTTTATTAGGTTTAGGGTACCCGCCATATAGCCCCTATCTGGGACTCCCTCTAACTACCACTAACTGTCTCTCACACTAACTGAAGTCACAAGTGACACTAATACAGTGATTAGTAAATTATCTGTATACTGTATATAGTGTACACTGTGGCAGGGAGTGAAAGGGTTAACTGGGGGGTGATCAGGGGGCTAGATGTGTGCCTGTGTCTACTGGTGTCAGTGTAGTGCTTGTGTACTCACAGTTGATGCTCTCTTCTCTCACGCTGGAACCAAATGGGCTTCAGGAGAGAAGATTGCATCATTTCCTGTGACTGTGCTTACATTACACAGGCACAGGATGTTCTGCAATTGGTCAGAGCCGATTACCAGGTCCAGGCCAAAAATCATTGGCCTGGAATCATTGGACCTGATAACGCATTTGGTTCTTAACTGAATCAGAACATCGTGAGGACGGCGGGCATGCGTGCCCCCTAGCCCCATGCACGAGCGATGTACAGTTACGTCGGTTCGCACAGCTGAGCTACCTTGCTGCATTAAATTTGCAGCGGGCAGTCAGCAACTGGTTAAAGAGCTTACTTTTATCATTACTGTATAGATTGTGTTATGTATATGCAGTATTTAACTGCAGTACAAAGCTTATCCTCGGGGTGTATACATAATCCAAATGTTAAAATATGTGTATATTTACACTTTTTCTGAGATCAGTAGTATCACAACGCAGGCACTCTGGTTTTTTTTCACTCTTTTCTTTTTTTTTTGGCGGCCCCTATGTTGTGTGAGTGTTCTAAAATCTAAATGTACACCTCTATTTCTGTTATTTGGGCAGCAGTTAATGAAATAATGCACTAATCTGAGCTCTGCCGGAATGCCTGAGTGATTATGAAGTGTTTATGACAGCTGTTAAGCTAACACCGTCTGTAATGGTGTTACATTGATTCACAAACACCTTCACCGTCTGCCTCCAAAAGCGTGTGTCTCTGCATCGTCTGAGTGGTTTTACATTAAGATCCCTTTGGAGCAAGATCTTTGACTAGAGAGTGTTACTTATAAATGAGAGATACCATTATGTGTGGTTCAAAGGACTACGATAGTGTTTGGGCTGGTGAAAAGGGAAGGGGAGGGGGCAAGTGAGGGGGTTATTGACTTTGAGAAGTGTAATTGTTTAACTATTGCTAGCGTCAGAGACATAACGCTGCATATTTCTTCTAATTTAACAGTCAGCAAGTTGTGAAGTGCAGAGCTTTTCAGATTTAAAAATGTCAAAAGGATACATTATTTGTATTGATTACATTTTTAATATTTAAATCCTTTTATTTTGTCTCCAATAGTTGTTGCCTGAATAAAACTTCCACAGTTCCTGAAAGGAAATTTTAAACTGACGCTGTCTTTGCAAACCATTAAGAATGCCGTCAATGTCAATTATACGTAGTAGTAGTATAAGTTGTCACTACAGTGCTTGGATTTTGCTAAATGAAGCATTGGTGTGACCAGGCATCACCCAAAGTCAGGTCACCTTACATACAAATATTGACTTTTCTGTAGGTCTTAAGCAAGACCATTCTCTCCCTCCCAATATCCTGCAAAGAAGCATCAGCATTTTAGCAACATTGCATTGTGGGGGTACAAGGGAAAGTGGTAAGATCAAAATGAGTACCTCCCTAGAGAAATGTCCGTATTACTACACAACATACAGCAAGAGTTTGCCTGCTTCCAGGTCTCAGTAAAGCCTAATTTAGCAAAACAGAAGTTATCTACAGGTACCTTATGTTTACGGCTTTTATTTGTTGGTGCTGGTTTGATGTTTTCTGAAAGCGAGACAGATTTAAGCAAGACAGTTTGTGTAAAATCCTCTAGGGCTTTAAGATACTGTAGTATGATTTGTATGTACAATATATTACCAAAAGTATTGGGACGCCTGCCTTTACACGCACATGAACTTTAATGGCATCCCAGGTTTAGTCCGTAGGGTTCAATATTGAGTTGCCCCCCCCTTTGCAGCTATAACAGCTTCAACTCTTCTAGGAAGGCTGTCCACAAGGTTTAGGAGTGTGTATATGGGAATGTTGAACCATTCTTCCAGAAGTGCATTTGTGAGGTCAGGCACTGATGTTGGAGAGAAGGCCTGCTCGGGAGCAGATAATTGTCCAAATTGTCTTGGTATGCTGATGCCTTAAGAGTTCCCTTCACTAGAATTAAGGGGCCAAGCCCAACTCCTGGAAAACAACCCCACACCATAATCTCCCCTCCAACAAATGATATGGACCAGTGCACAAAGCAAGGTCCATAAAGACATGGAGTGAGTTTGGGGTGGAGGAATTGGACTGGCCTGCACAGAGTCTTGTCTTTAACCCAATAGAACACCTTTGGGATGAATTAGATCGGACTGCAAGCCATGCCTTCTTGTCCAACATCAGTGCCTGACCTCACAAATGCACTTCTGAAAGAAACATTGTGGACCGCCTCCCCAGAATAGTTTAAGCTGTTGTTGCTAAGGTTGGGCCAACTCCGTATTGAACCCCACGGACTAAGACTGGGATGCCATTAAAGTTCATGTGGGTGTAAAGGCAGGCATCACATTGCTTTTGACAATACAGTGTGTGTGTGTGTGTGTATGTGTATGTGTGTATATATAACTATATATACACACACACACACAGTTGGGTCCATATATATTTGGACACAATTTTACTTTTTTTTTATTTTAGGTATTTACCAAGACATATTCAAGCTAGGAAGGAGAAAGGGTTTAGGAATTACAGCTCTTAAGAATAGCCCCCCCCCCCCTTTTCAAGGGAGCAATTAAAAGTAATTGGACAATTGAATCAAAAGCTATTTCTTGGCCAGGTGCGGGCTACTCTTTCCTTATTTCTTCATTAACAAGCATGGAAAAGGTCTGGAGTTGATTCTAAGTGTGGTATTTTCATTTGGAATCTACAGTATTGCTGTGAACCTACATCATAGGTTCACAGGAGCTATCCATGCAAGTGAAACAGGCCATTGTAATCCTTTAAAAACTAAACAAATCCATCAGAGAGAGAGAGAGAGAGCAACATTAGGGGTGGCCAAATCAACAGTTTGGTACATTCTGAGGAAAAAAAACGCACTGGTATGCTCAGCAACATAAAAAGGCCTGGACATCCACGGAAGACAACAGTGGTGGATGATCGCAGGATCCTCTCTATGGTAAAGAAAAACCTATTCACAACATCCAGTCAATTGAAGGACACTCTCCAGGAGGTGGGCGTATCATTGTCAAAGTCTACGATCAAGAGAAGACTTCACAAGAGCAAATACAGAGGGTTCACCACAAGGTGCAAACCATTCATAAGCCTGAAGAATAGAAAAGCCAGATTAGACTTTGCCAAAAAGCATATTAAAAAAGCCAGACCAGTTCTGAAAAAACATTCTTTGGATGGATGAAACTAAGATGAATCTGTACCAGAATGACGGGAAGAAAAAAGTGTGGAGAAGGCTTGGAATGGCTCATGATCCAAAGCACACAACATCATCTGTAAAACATGGTGGAGACAGTGTGATGGCAAGGGCATGCATGGCTTCCAGTGGTACTGGGTCTTTGTTTTGTTTTTTGATGATGTAACAGAAAACAGACACAGTTGAATGAATTCTGCAGTGTTTAGAGATATACTGTCAACCCAGATTTAGCCAAATGCAGCAAAGTTGATTGGATCCAAAACACACTACAAAAGCAACCCAGGAGCTTTAGAAGGAAAAGAAGTGGAATATTCTGCAATAGCCAAGTCAATCACCTGATCTCAACCCAATTGAGCATGCATTTCACTCGCTGAAGGCAAAACTAAAGGCAGAAAGACCCACAAACAAAGAACAACTAATAGACAGCTGCAGGTAGAGCCTGGCAAGTGTCCATGGGTTCCAGACTTCAGGCAGTCATTATTAGTAAAGGATTCTCAACAAACTATTAAAAATTAACAATTTATGATTATATTAATATGTCCAGTTACATTTGAGCCCCTGAAAATGAGGAGACTGTGTACAGTTGGTTACAGTTCCTTAAATTTGTACACTTTGAATTAAAGCTGAAAGTCTGTACTTATGATACTTATAAAAGTGGAGTGCTCTTACAAAGAGGCAGGGAATTCTTATTGCCAGAAAGGAGTGTAAAAAAATTCAGGTTTCCGCTCTTAGGGAAATTAAGGTGAAAACAAAAATTGAATAATGCTGCTATTTAACGGATATTATCTCAATAGTAGAGTTGGCAGTAGCATTTTGTTTTATGTCAGTTGTTGCTAAATGCCCTCCCACTACTTTTATAAAGACTAAAAATATATTTTGAGTGTTTTAACCGCTAAATTTCACATTGCTGGACCTCTGGGGAATCAATAATATATACATAAAATGGAACTTGCATTGCTGATTTGGTTTTAAAGGTGTAAGTTGCAACAGGTGTTTAGCAACTATGTTTTGGAATAACTGGCACAGTTATACTTTTTCCAAGTAAACAAATTACTGTAATTGGTGAAGGGTGGTCAAGGATGATGACCCCAGAGCATGCACCTAAAGAAAACAGTAATATTTCTGTTTTGACAGGTTTCTCTAAAATTTTGCCGTAAGCCCTTGTAGGTGCTAAGTGATAGGTTATCATCTTCAAGAGCAGAAACTCTAGTGGCATACAAGTGGAGCTCTTCATATATGATCACTCTAACCTTTATATAGCTTCACTTGTTTTGCTGGATATGCACACCCACACATTATATATAGTATATCACAAGAATTAATTGTCAAAAAGTAATAAAAACAACCATAAACAATCATAATGCACTAATCTATATCAGTAAAGTAATGACTAGATGACATCATGCATTACAGTAGGTGACATGGTATAAAGTGCCATGTTGTGTAAATCCATCTTTGCAACTTTTATACTTTAAAAGAACCCTTGAAATAATTTTCAGTACCCAGGGAACTCTTGCACTCTTGCTAAACCTAATTCATTGGGGGGGGGGGGGTTGCAGTGGGTGGTTTGTAAGAATTACACCCTTACAAACAATCAAAAAGTTAATTGGTGTTTCTCTGGTTCTATCAAATGGCATTGGAACCAAAAACCATGCAGGCACCATCACACGGGAAGTCACTCAGCCACAGCGAAAATCCATTAGCAACCTCTGTAAGGAACCCAAGGGTTCCATGGAAATCTGGCTGAGAATGGCTAGTATATAGATGTTTAAACATGTGTAAGCAAATACAAAAATGCAAACATCAAACACATTTAATGAATGCATCATTGAAATATCAAAGCAGATACAGACCAGGCTGACAAGGTGGAGCCCTGTATTCCCATAGTTTCAGGGTCTAGTCTCAGGCCTTCATCAAGGAAGTGAACAATTTATAAATTAGCGCCCCTCTGTGCCCATCTTCTAAAGCTTCCTTTAGCATATATATTGAGCAGTAAATGTTTACTTTGCATTAACACTTGATATGAATGCTGGCCAAATTTTTCATTTTGAGTGGCTCTGAAATGGTCATCAATTTATAGGAGAAAACTCCCCTAGGCTTGGTAAGTTTCTTGGAAAACTCTCCCTCTGCTTCACCCTTATTGTAATCTTTGTAATTCTAACAATAAAAAATGGTGTGTGTTTTGGCTTTTTTTTTTAACATGACATATATTGGGATTTAGTAGAAATTATTCATTTTTTTCACTCATTTTGTACTTGTCTTCATAGGACATAAAACATTAGATTTGCTAAGCTAGATTATGCCGTAGTTTTCTTAGACCATGGCTTTCATTATACATTTTCATGCAGATTATAAACTTATTTCTTTAAGGAAATTCTCATGTTCAATAAATTAATTTGATCTGGAAGTTTGCAATTTGAATTGGTAGAAAAAGGCACATGTCATTGTGGGTTATGGAAAAAAGGATTTCCAGCATCTCTCCCCCATTTTAGATGAAAATGTTATTGTGATGGAGTCCCTTTGGTTGGGGCGCCCGTGGAACCCAGCCTACCTTCGAAAGGTTGAGAAATCCCTCTCTCAGCTCCCTAGGACCCTCTTATGTGCAAGTCATCCTGTGTCTATTAGGGACACAGGGTGACCAAAGAAATGATGAACAGGTACTTAATGGACACTGAGAATATGTTGTGGAATACTCAAATGGGACAGTAATATTTATCCACAATATCTCTCAAACAATATATGAAGACTCTGGAACTCTAGGCCTAGCTGCCTATTGCCAATAAGAGACTGCTTCACACAGTCAGACTGATAGCAGATGCTAATATCATCAGCTCAACCACCTGTCTTCCACACAATATTGAATATGCTGATTTACTCACCTGTTATCTACTGTGGGTTCTGTGTTTGAGTGCCGGGTCACACTTGTGCGATGCGGGAAGGCTGCGAATTCCCAGCCTGTTTCTCGCCTCGCAAATGCACATCTGGCAGTTCACACTGCCATATGCGATATGCAGGGGGTGTCAATGAAATGTTAATGACACCCCCAGTTTGATCGCATATCGCAGTTTGCACAGGATCGGATCGCACAAGTGTGAACCACTGTGCGATCCGATCCTGATGCGGCTGAATAAAAGGGTCATGTGCGACTTTTGTGCGGGTGCAGTGCGAATTTAGCCATACAAAGTGTATGGCTGAATTCGCGCTGCACATCCGATCGCATGTAATGAAGGAGCAGTGCGCTCCGATATTACATGCTATCGCCGCACATGCTATAGTGTGAACCGGCACTAAACTTATGAAAATGTGTATTGTACTTCAGGAGCTTGAGGACAGCAGTCTGCTAGTTAATTGGCTCAAGTTGATTAAATCACTATCATCTATTAGTTACTGGTGGGAAAGTAGAATACTGTCAGTGTTGGTTGTTCTTTACATATGTTAATTATATTTCTGTACACAATTTAATCTGCATATGATAATGTAATCAGGCACCTGACCTGGTGTGGTAATTTAGGAGAGGGATGTTTCCCTGTGCTGTATATATTGTGTGTGAGACTGTTCAATAAAGCTGTTGGTTCTATACAAGCTAAGTTCCGTCTAGTTTTGTATGGGGGCGTGGCTAGAATATCTGATATCTATGTTCAGACTGGAGGTAGTGGTTGTGACGGTGTTCACCGTCACTGGGAGTGAGGGACAGATACTTGGGGGCGCTGAGAGAATGGTGTGGATGGCTTCAGATGGGAGAGTGATATTTGTCAACGGTGTCTTTTAAGAAAGGTGAAGGTTTGATCCCACTTTGCACTGTGAGACCTGTGGCCTGTTGCCATGGAGTCTGTGACACCTAGATGTGTATTCCATGTGTTTCAATGTAGACGGATAGACTGGCATTAGCAGTTTTGTCCTATTGTCTTTCCATTGAGCTGGGGTGTGGATTGTGTTAAATCTGCCTGTCCCATTGTTAAATGTTAATGACCTCATTGTTCTGTCCAGATGGCCAGATAATTAGTTCAGGTTAATTCTGTTTCTGTATGCAATTTCTTCTGCATAGGATAATATAATCAAGCAACCCCTGACCTGTGTGTAGTACTTTGATCAGGAGGGGGATGTGCTCATGTGTGTATAAATTGAGTGTGAAACACCATTTTTTTCCCTCTTACCTGTAAGGTAAAGGAATAATGTGCTAATATGCATCGCATACTAGGACATTATGTGAAACTTACCTAAAAAGGAAACATTCCAGTGATGCGATGTGGCCGCTTTCATCTTCACCTGTCTTCCTTCTGGGTTCAGCTGTGTAACTGGCCAGAGCTGCGATGACATCACTCCCGCATGCGTGGGGGAGCTACAGTTTGCGCCACAGGGCTTTGAAGGAACGGCTCGGGTGGCTGTGGACATGCGTGAAACTGTTCAATAAAAGAGAAGGTTCCAAAACTTCTACGAGCTAAGTTGTTGGCTAGCTTTGTATGAGGACAGCTGGGAAAATCTGGGATATATGTTCATGACTGCAAGGAAGCCGTGTACTGACGGAAGACCACAAGTACAGTGTGGGTTGGCGGTTCCGTTACAGTGGTAATCTGACGGAAGCAGACAAACACAGTATGGGTCACGGTTTTGTCACATTAATTATTCTTAAAGTGGAACTAATCTAACTTTTAGAAAACTGCAACAGGCAGTACACACTTACCTGTCTGTTCATTTTTCTTTTGAATGTAAACTGAGCTGTGCCTTCCCGACACACTGGCTGTGCTGGAATGACTGACTCCTATGTGCATGAGGAGGATGATCTCACCCCACATCAGCCAATCAAAAGGCTGGGGAGATGTTGCCTTTTGTTATGTGTACCTGTGCATACACCCCAATTATTGTAGTAGCATGCACCTATACACATCTAGATCCAGAGAGATCTTTACACAAAAGAGGTAGTTCAATCAGCAATACACATTTATTGAAAGGGTTACATAATATATATATATATATATATATATATATATATATATACAAATTACACACTAAACAGTATTTACAACACATTGTTAGTACAGATCCCTTGGCTTTCAATGTTATTTACAAATCACCCACAATAGCCCTATTTACAATACCATGTACGTATTGAGCATGGAGTTAAGTTACCTTTTCACTTCAGGCATGGTGCCTGCCATGTGTATTCAAACACTAAAGAGAAAAAGCATGTATACATTCTAAGTGTGAGAGGTATAGTCTATATTTACCATCCCCAGTATCTTCATCATAGTCTGCTTGCAAGAGAGTGATCTCTCTCCTCACCTATATTAATATAGACCCATCTCGCCTTGCTCAGAGCCATTCTGATTGGTGTAGCAATCTTACCCTTCTCCTCCCTTTGGGCGTATATTATTTAGGATTGGGCAAATTGCCCCATCTCCTATATTTAGTATAACTCAGCCTCTCGATAGCCCTCCTCTCTGGGGGGGGGGGGGGGGGGGATTAATCATGCTAGGTCGTTTCCTGGGCCAAATTGTCCATCCTTGGACAGTCAACCACCTTCATTACATATCTAAAGGGACAGTCTTTGAAGTAGAGGGCGAGATAAAGGAATGACCTGTCATGGACGATTATCAACTATTTTCTGGCCCCGTAATGTCTGGGGAAAAGGAACATAATTACGGGGCTGTACTACAGTTTGTTTATCAGTGTAAATAGCAGACCCCTCCCATGTAGCCCAGGCATGCATTTCAAAAAATCAATACTCAATATCTTGAGTTTGAAATCAATACACAATATCTTGAAAAATAAATATTTACATCCATCTATTTACAATTATTATAGGAGATTTATACATAACTCCTCATCAGGCAAGACAGTAATGGAGATTACACATAAACTCATAAGGCAACAGGAGAGGACTACAGTGGACAGTGAGGTACAAAACCCCTAGATCGCTGGAAAGTGGAGGTGAGTATATTTTGGAGTATAATTCTTTAAATAAAATGAAAAAACAAAAAAGAACAAATCTTTGTTTTTTTTGTTTTTTCTCTGTCATCATTACCCACAGTACCTATAATTGCTAAAGCTGGCCATGCACTATTTTGTTTGAAAACGTTTGTTTTCAGAAACAGAAACATTCCTTTGATTTTCAAATCATTAGTAAGTCAAATTGACAGTCAATTTTACTTGCAGTGACAAAAAAAATGTAAGCGCAGGATGACATTTTTTTTTCTCAAATGAAGGAATTCTCAAAAGTGAATGTGGTTTTAATTCAGGAAATTACATTCATTCCAAAAGTGTTTGTTAAAAGGATGTACTGCTGATAATTTTGAGATACATGTTCATATGAACATCTACTAGTGCATGGCCAGTTTAAGCTGTTGTAAACCGCTGGACATTTTTTTTTCCCCGCTTTCCTGTAAGGTAAAGGAATAATGTGCTAACATGCATCGCATACTAGGACATTATGTGACACTTACCTGAAAAGGAAACATTCCAGTGATGCGATGTGGCCGCTTCCATCTTCACCCGTCTTCCTTCTGGGTTCAGCTGTGTAACAGGCCAGAGCTGCGATGACATCACTCCCCCGCATGCATGCAGGAGCTGCAGTTTACGCCACAGGGCTTTGAAGGAACGGCTCGGTGGCTGTTCCTTCAGAGCACATGCGCCGATGACATCATCGGTTGCATACATATTAAATATCTCCTAAACAGTGCAGGTTTAGGAGATATTTACAATACCTATAGGTAATCCCTATTATAGGTACAAATCAGAGATGGAAGTTTACTTTTAAGAAGCAGTGTTGCTAGTGGATCTAAGCATCTGGGGCATGTGTTCCCAGTCCTCTGGCTATTGCTGTTAAGTTGGTACACAAGAACCAAATATCGGCTGGTTCAACAGAAACCGGCCAACATTCAGCCCGCGTGTACACCAGCCTGTTCCGACAGTAGCCGCCCAAATGAGCATGTTGGAAAACTAGCATCTGATCGACATCAAATCAGTGGTGGCAGCCAATGGCTGTGAGTGTTGACCAGTGTGTGCTGGCGGGGTGGCCCCCTGTCAGAACACCATTGCTCAGCGGGAAGATTGCTGTACTAAGATTTGATAATTAGTACTGCGACTCCCTCCTGAGCTTCCCAGTTGTTTTTTGGTTCAGCCCTCTGGTTTTAACAAAAAAAAAAACTGATAGCATGTACTAGGCTTAAATCCTTGCCATCCCCATAAACTTTTCTTCACACTTCCTCTCCCAAATACAAATGCAAATCAGCCTTTTGTGTGCCTCAGAATGCCTTTTAAGATTCTGGTTATGCCCTTTTTAGGAAACTGACCCCCACAAAGCCATGCTATCCTTTAGGCCTGGTACACACCAAGGCCTCTTACACACTCCAGCTTGAAAAAGCTCAGTACAGACACAGGCATGTAAACCAGCGCCGTGCATTCTTCAGTGAAAAAAAAGAAATAGAAAAATAAGCATTTTTGATCCGTAATTTTCACCTCATGCGTGCAAATGCGTGCAAATGTTCATTTGCATATTGTGCAGAATGAGAACGTAAGGATAGGTCCCAGTTCACACTGGTGCAATGCAGGAGACCCTGTGATTCAGTGCCAGTTCCTGCATCACACCAGATTTGCACAGTGGTTCACACTGAGATCTGCGAATCACTGTGGGGGTTATTGACACCCCCAGATTGGTTTGGAGATCGCAGTGTGAACCAGTGTTAATTTCGTCGACTAAAACCAACTAAAACGTTTTCGTCGACTAACACAATTCAGATGACTAAAATACGACTAAAACTAAAATGGCATTTTAGTCTTAAGACTAAAATACAACTAAAACTAAAATGGAATTTTAGTCAAAAGACTATAACTAAAACTAAATCGAAATTTGCTGCCAAAAATTAACACTGGTGCATGCTCAAAGCATAAATAATAACATATTAGATTTTTCACTCCAGGACCAGCAGTAGTATATAATGAGTTTGGAAATTGTAGAGAAATGCTTAAATAATGCATTACAAATTACAATTGCACTACACCCATTTGATTATAGATGACTAAAATGAGTTTTATTCGACTAAAATATACTGGAGTTTTAGTCGACTAAATACGACTAAAACTAAAACACTTGCAGAAGACTAAAATGGGACTAAAACTAAAATGCCATTTTAGTCCTAAGACCAAGACTAAAACTAAATTGAAATTTGCTGCCAAAATTAACACTGGTGTGAACTGTGAAATGGTGCAGGAATCGAATCGCATAGGTGTGAACACCCATGTGATCCGATTCCAGTGCAAACCAAAAAGAGGGTCTTGCACAGACCTCGCATGTGAATCTGCACAACAATGCAGTGTGATGTATGGCATTGCACTAGTGTGAACCTGCACCTGCAAGTGTGTGCGCATTTGCGTGAAAATTAGTGACTGCATGCTCAAAGGCATATACGCGAAAATGCACGTAAATACATAAAAAAAAAAAAAACACCTGAAATTACGTCTGAATAAGTAGATGCTCAAACAGGAATATCATGTGCAAAAGGCCTAATAGTTGAACTAAAATAAATTAAAGCTCTGGTCGGAGCCGCTGTACTAATGATTCAACATTAGTACAGCGATCTCCCCTGCTGAGCTGTTGTGTTCTGACAGGAGGACGGCCCCCCTCCAGAACACTCCAATCAGCGCTCTCTGCCATTAGCTGAGAGAGAGAGCTGATTGGGAGCCAGACGGCTGTTGGTTTGCTAGCATGCTCGTCCAACAGAAGCTGCCCAAAAGGCTGGCTTCTTTTGAATCGGCTGACATACACACAGGCCGAATATCAAACAGTTTTTTTTGAACCAGCTGATGTCTCCTGATATTCGGCCCCTCTGTACGGGGCTTTAATCAGTCAAATATCTTGCTAATATCTGTGGCCAGATTTATTTATTTTTTAATGAATAAGGAAAACTATTGTTCTTACTTTCCAACATGTACACAGAGAAAACTTTATTTAGAGGAAAAACTTTATGCCTCTGCAGAATAAATGTTTTTTTTTTTTTTTAAAAAATGCTCTATCCCTCACTAGATATATTTGCCATTCTGTATGAAACACCTTGGGAAATGAAGCAGAAAGGACAAAGTTAATCACTCAGTAAGACATTTTACAAATGCTTCCTGAATGAGGGAAGCGTCTTTTTGGCATCACCTACTTATCAACCAAGAAACCCAAGTGAACTGCAGGAGCCGTCGGCCTCGTAAATCTTTATAGAAGAATATAAGCCAGAAAGTGTTTATGCTTTGGCTTGCCAAAATGTCACATAGAGAACTGACAGACAGTGGAAACATTTTCATTTCTGTTCTCCACTCGCTGCTCTGCACATAAATGTGGTAGTGCCTTGAAAGAGACACCCTCATTTTATCATTTCTGTGGCAGTTTTGGGGGTTTAGAGAGTGGAACTGATCAGCTATGTTGAATTTTCCTGGGTGGTCAAAATTGTGCCCTTCCATAAGATGAGGCTAGTGCTGGAGATATTTGGTCACAGACTTCTATACTTACACCAAATGCCTAAGTTTTTGTCTGTTACAAAAATAAAACGAGTAATCAGTATACATTAAAGTAGTGCAAAAGACTAATAATTAACAGTGTTGTAACCCAATGCATCTAAATCATGTTGATCATCTTTATAGATTATGTCTTGAAACATTTTAACTACTTGCCGCCCGCCTCCTGTAGCTTTACTGCTACAGTGTGGCTCAGCTGCGCAGGATCAAGTAAATATACGTGATTTGCATTTCCAGGTAGGCGGCGCGCTCCCACCGTCCTGGCTGTGCTGTCATTTGCTACAGCACAAGCCGATCAGTGGGTCCTGGCCTATGGTTTATGCCCAGAACCTCTTGATCAACTGAGTGAATGACAGAAGAGAGCCCTGGGTAGGTAAACAACACAGGGCTCTCCACTGACAGCAGCAATGTGCCTGTTTTTTTCTATGCAGGGAGTAAAAACTGACACATAGTAAACATTGTTAGGCACACATTTAACCTCTTTATTGCTCTAGATGTTAACCCCAGACAGTGTCATTAGTACAGTGACTGTGCATATTATTAGCACTAAGCACTGTAGTAGTGTCATTGTTGATGTCAGTGGCAGTTAGTCAGTTCTCCCTTAGCATCAGTTAGTGTCAGATTTTCCCGCCGCACTATCGCAGTCACAATATAAGTCGCTGTTCACTGTCATTAGTAGTATTAAAAAAATAATTATATATATATATATATATATATATATATATATATATATATATATATATATATATATATATATATATATATATATACACCATAGTTTGTAATCGCTAAATCTTTCACACAAACCAATCAATATAAACCTATTGGGATTTTTTTTTTTTACCAAAGACGTAGCAGAATACATTTTGTCCAAAATCATGAAGAAATTGGATTTTTAAAATTTTTTATTGAATATGTTTTTTAGCAGAAAGTTAAAAATATAGTTTTTTTATTTTTTCATTTATATTGAAAAAAATAAAAAAGCCAGTGGTGATCAGATACCACAAAAAGAAAGCTCTATTTCTGTAAAAAAAAAATTATAGCAATTTCATTTGGGTACAGCGTTCCGTTACCGCGCAATTGCCAGTTAAAATAGTGCAGGGCTAAATAGCAAAAAATGGCCCTGGCATACAGGGGGTAAAATCTTCCAGAGATCATGAAATCAAGTATGAGAATTGCTTTCCAAGTTGTTGATTTATGAAAGGCAAATAGGCTCTTCACTTTGCAAGAAAGTTGCACTTTGTAAGGGATATTCATTCCCCCAGAACGTAGTAATTGTGGTGAAATTTCACTTTGCAAAGAATACCCAATCACAAAATAAAAGTAAAATAAAAACATTTTTGCTTGCAAATGATTGGATGATGGAAGTCAGAAGATCTTCACCTCATTATATAAGCTCAGGTGATAATTACCTTGCAAAGAGCAGACCTGTTTCCTTTAGTACATCTGCCTAAATGTGTATATAGATCCTTCTTTGTAATGATTAAACTTTGAACAATTCACTATTACACTTTACATTATGCCTTCCAAAGCCTGCGCAAGTATTAATGAAAAAGATAGGACATTAATTTACAGATGTGGACCAGTTCCTGTGTGTGGTTGATTTACTAAACGCAAAGAGACTGCTTACTTTGCAAGCACAATAGCACTCTGCAAGGGAATTCTCCTCAGATCATAGTGAATGAGGTGATCTGCTGACTTCCATCATCAAATTATAAAGCAATCCCACAGTTTCATGTAATAGTTGAGCTTCCTGAGCAGATACAGTGTCTTGAAAAAGTATTCATACCCCTTTAAAAAAATTTAATTTATTTTTTTGTGGATTTTATGTGATAGACCAACACAAAGTGGCACATAGTTGTGTAGTGGAAGGAAATTGATAAATGTTTTTCAAAATTTAAAAAAAAATAAATATCTGAAAAGTGTGGCCATTTGCATCAGGGTGGATTTTAAGTAAATCAAGTCTTTTTAAACCATGACTTAAATCAGTAGTAAAAAGGCTTGATTTAAGTCAACTCTATTTAAATCATAATTTTTAACCGCTTCCGGACTGCCCCCCCTCGCATATATACTGTGGCAAGGCGGCCCGGCCGTGCAAAATCACTTACATGTACGTGATTTTGTGCACTCGATCTGGGGTGTGCGCACACCGGCAGAGCGCCACTCCAGCTGTGATTGGACACAGTGGTAGCCAATCAGCGGGTCTGGAGGTCACAGTCCAGGCCTCAATTAAATTGAGAATCTGTGATAAGACTTGAAAATTTCTGCTCACAGATTCCCTCCACCCAATCTGACAGAGCTTGAGCTATCTTGCAAATAAAAATGGGCATAAATGTCACTCTCTAGTTGTGCAAAGCTGGTAGAGACATACACAAAAAGACTTGTAGCTATAATTACAGC
The DNA here is from genome assembly GCF_965119305.1 of Pelophylax lessonae. Lineage (NCBI taxonomy): Eukaryota > Metazoa > Chordata > Amphibia > Anura > Ranidae > Pelophylax > Pelophylax lessonae. The sequence goes on along the minus strand of NC_138769.1, from coordinate 380,492,205 downwards.
AAAATGTGTGTGTAAATATATATATATATATATATATATATGCAAATCATTCTACAAAGTATTGACTTTGTGTTGGTCTATCACATATATACTTTGGCAAGGCGGCCGGCAGTACTGCTTGGATCTTCAAGTGGGGGCACACCCCGAAAGCTTGTCCTGAAAAATTGTATGTTAGTGCAAATAAAAAAAGTATCACGGACAGTACTCAATTGTTTCTGTCGCAAGTGCACTAATGCGGCTACAATGACCTCAAGCGTCTATCACATATACAGTAAATGCCAATAAAATACATTTACGTTTTTGGTTGTAATATGACAAAATGTGAAACATTTCAAGGGGTATGAATACTTTTGTAAGCCACTGTATGTTTTACATTTTGGAACTATTTGAAAGTGAGGCAAATTACCCAATTTAATGGCATCACTGCTTTGTGAAGGTTATTCATGTTTCACAACTGTAAAACCATTAATGTGCAGTAATTATGTAACTGTTTTCTATATATTTATATATTACATACTATTTATAAATATTTCTTGCTATGTTACATATTTTCATAGCACTTGTGTAATATTGGAATGCGAATAATATGCACTTATTCTTACTCATTTATGCCTGCATTCTACATAACCACAGCACTGGCAGATGGAGCTGTTGTTTCATGCATGGAAGGAATAATTTTATTAGGACGCATGCAAGCGCTTAGGCTAAATCTGGATGGACAAATATCTTCAGGCTCTGATGATGAAAGAAGCATTATGTGTAAAGTATAATGACTACATAGCAAATCCAGAATAAATGAAGATAGTGCTTTAGGTATTTTCAAATCTTAGTCCTTAAATAATTGTCCATTAGCAATGATATGGCTCTGGAATAAGTGATAAGAGGTCATTTCAGGTGTCACTGCTTACCATGGGTTTGAAATATGATAGTGTTTCTATGATCAAAAGTTTCTTAGTAAATTTTGTGTTTTGCTATTTTGTAATATGTTTGTTAATATGAATTTTGTGACAGGACAATGGTGGCAAGTGGGTAAACGCTGTCAGAGTAGAGTCAGCCTTGGGTGCCATAAATCAGGGCATTGTTTTGCATCCAAAAGATCAGTGAAGCAGTTTGTTTTTAATGCATTGGTTGGATGCCATTGTGTTTAACCAGTTCGGACACTTTCACCCCCTTCTAGTCCAGGCAAATTTTCAGCTTTCAGCGCTGTCACACTTTGGGTGACAATTACTCAGGCATGTAACACTTTAGACAATTGAAATTTTTATCATTTTTTGAGACAGATAGAGCTCTCTTTTTGTGGTATGTAATCACTGCAGGTTTTTTTTTTTTTTTTATTTTGCTTTATAAATAAAAGAAATACCAAAAAATGTGAAAAAAAAACTTTTTTCTTAGTTTTTGTTATACAATTTTGCAAAATAATAATAATCTTTTTTCATAAAGTTAGGCACAAAATGTATTCTGCTACTTTTTAAATTAAAAATAACTAGTGCACCGATATATTGGTCGCCGAAAATTACCGGCCAAAAATAGGGTTATTGCTGATAGAAAATGATAATGGCATGCTGCGTTTTATTGACTTCAATTGCATCTATTGACTTCAATGCAAAATCATGTCCTATTCACTTCATTGCACAAATGCCAGCCACATAAATTTAATTTTTCAAAAAAACTGTCCATTTCGGTTTTCACCAAATGCATCCTGAATTTCTGGATTCAGTCCAGAACTTTCATTTAGGTGCATCACTAATAATAATCCAAAACCATGTATAGTCTGGGCCGGTGCTACAGTAAGGCAACCTAGGCAGCCGCCTTGGGCGCAACTTAGCAGTGGGCGCCGGCAGAGCCTGACGCGAGGTAAGTGACTTACCATAAGTCACTGAAGGGGTTTTAACCAGTGGTGGCCGGCCCATCCATTAGGGGTGCAGGGCCCCCCCTATCCATACGTCTGGCCCCCTAATCTACATGCAGGGCATCGGATGCATGGATTCCAATGAGGATTTTCTTTTTTTTAAGCACATGATTAGAGCCAGAGGCTCTAATAGGCTTCAAAAAAGGTAGGGTTTAGGGCGCAGAGCACTACGCCCTGAGCCCACCCAGTTGTGTAACAGTAGCGAATGAATATTCACTATTATCACACTGATTCTCCTCCCAGCCAATCAGGAAGCGGGTCCTGAGACCTGTTTCCCAATTGGCCAAAGGAGAAGGCATCCTATTTTTGGAGGAGGAGGTAGGAGACAGACGCAGAGAGGGGACACGGAGGAGAATGAGGGGGAAGCCGTTGCCGTCCAGAGGAACAAGGTAAGTGAACTGGCGCCCGGGGGGGGGATATGGTGTGGACTGGACTCTGGAGTGATGGGGGAGGTCCGTGGCCAGGTCCGTCTGCCGCCCCCCCGACCGATGAAGCACCTACTGGTTTTAACCCCTTCAGCAACTTGGGATGGGAGGTGGGGGAGCATATGGGGGGGGCGGCAATTTTTATTTTGCCTAGGGCGGAAAAAATCCTTGCATCGGCCCTGTGTATAATATTTCGTCTATGTGAAAGTTATAGACTCTACAAACTAAGGTATGACGTATGGCAAAGTTTAGGATGCTGGTATAGGTTATGGAGGTGATCAGGATGCTGATATGGCATATGGTGGTGATCAGAACGCTGGTATCATTATTATTATATAGGATTTATATAGCGCCATCAGTTTACGGAGCGATTTACAACTTGAGGGTAGACAGTACAAATACAATACACTTTAATACAGTAGGAATCAGGGGGCCCTGCTCGTTAGAGCTTACAATCTAAGAGGGAGGGTCAAGAGATACAAGAGGTAATGACTGTTGGGGATGGGCTGATGGAGAAAATAAAAGTACAGTTGTTAGGTGGATGCCAGATAGGTTTCTCTGAAGAGATGTGTTTTCAGGGATCGTTTGAAAGTAGACAAAGTAGGATATAGTCGGACAGATGGGGGTAGAACATTCCAGAGGATGAGAGAAGCTCGGGAGAAGTCCTGGAGGTGAGCATGGGAAGTGGTTACAAGGGAGCTAGAGAGCAGGAGGTCCTGGGAGGAACGAAGAGAACGAGTTGGTCGGTATTTTGAGACCAGATTAGTGATGTAGCTGGGCGCCAAGTTATGGATGGCTTTGTAAGTTATGGTTAGTAACTTGAATTTAATTTGTTGGCTGAGTGGCAGCCAATGGAGGGATTGGCAAAAAGGGGTGGCAGACACAGAGCAGTTTGCAAGGTGGATGAGCCCGGCAGCAGCATTCATGATGGACTGAAGGGGGGATAGTCTTTTTAAAGGTAAGCCAATGAGAAGGGAGTGGATTAGAAGCTTTGTGGTATCATTGGTTAGGATGGATATCATTGGATATGACGATGATCAGGACGCTGGTATAGGGTATGGCGGTAATCAGGATGCTGGTATGGCCTATGGAAGGGATCCGGTTGCTGGTATGGTGTATGACAGTGATCAGGACGTTGGTATGGTGGTGTTACTATGAACACTGGAGGCAATAGACTAAACAAAAAAAGAGAGACAATTTTGAAAAAGAAAACATTTTTTTTTACTTTCTGCTATAAAACATTCCCAATAGAAAATTTTTACATTTTTTTTTTTATCAGTTTAGGCCAATTGGTATTCTGTTACATATTTTTGGTAAAAAAAATCCCAATTTTGGGTAAAACAAAATCCCAAATATTAATTGGTTTCCGCAAAAGTTATAGCGTTTACAAACTATGGGATAGATTTTTGGACTTTTTATTTATTTTATTTTTTTTTAGAAATGGCGGTAATCAGCGATTTTTAGCTGCGACATTGGGGCTGACAAATCTGACACTAAGTGACACTTTTTGGGGACCAGTGACACCAATACAGTTATCCGTGCTAAATAATATGCACTGTTACTGTAAATGACACCGGCAGGGAAGGGGTTAATACTGTGGGTTATCAAGGGGTAAAATGTGCTCCTAAATTGCGCTTTTTAACTGTGGGGGGGCTCTGTGACAGGCACACAGAGATCGATGTTTCAGCTTAGCTGAGACACACAACCTCACTGTGCCTGTCTGACAGGAGAGCCGCCTGCCTTGTTCAGTTGTTCAATTTCCCCCGAAGATCATGGGAGGCCGCTGGCGGCGATCGTGCCCGCTCCTCCCACGGTCTGGCTACCGCTGTGTCTAATCACAGCGGGAGCACGGCTCCGGCGGCCAAGATCGCGTGCATATAATCAAGTAGATCTACGTGATTATGTGCAGCCGAGCCGCCCTGCTGCAGTAAATCTGCATGGGGTGGTTGGCAAGTGGTTAATCACTACTGGGGTTTTTATTTTTTGCTGAACAAACAAAAAAAGACTGAAAATTGTGAAAAAAACAAAACAAAAACTGTTTTATAGTTTGTTATAAAACTTTGCAAATAGGTCATTTTTCACCTTCATTGATGTACGTTGATGGGCACTGATAGGCGGCACTGATTAGACCGCACTGATAGGCACTTATAAGGTGGCACTGATAGGCACCTGAAAAAGGCGGCACTGATGATGAGGCACTAAATGACTGGTGAGCATTGATAGGTGGCACTGGTGGGCACTGATAGGTGACACTGACCTGCACTATTCGCAGCTTTCCCGCATCGCAGAAATGTGAACCGGCACTTAGTGGTTGGGTTCACATATATTTTAAAATGTGATCTTGTACAATGTATCTTTATACAATTGCATCCACATGCATCCATGTTATAAATCAGGTAGTTAGGCTGGGAAAGATTTTTTTCATTGAGGTTTTTTTTTGTAAAACCATTAGAAAGTAAATAAAAAATGTCTAATTAACCACTTTACCTCCAGTCACATTGCTGCTACGTCAGCAATGCGGCTCGTTATCGTCCGGCGACGTAGACCTACGTCGCTGGACTCCGCCTCTTGTGGGCGGCGCGCGCGCCGCCGGAGGCTCGCTCCCACTGTGTTCAGTCACAGCGGGAGTCGGGCCAGGGGAGGTGCGGCGCTGATCGCCGCCGCTCTTCCCCGATCGCCGGGGAATCTAGTTTGGAGATCCGCCCGCTTGTGTAAACAGAGCGGGCGGATCTCCTAAGTGACAGGCAGGGACAGATAGCATGGTTCAGCATAGTTGAACATGCGATCTGTCCTTCTGTCACTCAGACACCTCCCCCCACACACGTTAGTAAGCACCAGGCATACATTAACCCCTCCCTCTCCAATAAAATTAACCCCTTCCCTGCCAGTGTCATTTTTACAGTAACAGTGCATATTTATAGCACTGATTACTGCAGTAATGTCACTGGTACCCCCAAAAGTGTCAAAAATGTCAGTCAAGGGTCCGATCTGTCCGCCGCAAAGTCGCAGTCCCGCAAAAAAAATCGCAGATCGCCGCCATTACGCGTTAAAAAAAAAAAACACCAACAATGACAGAAATCTTTCCCTTAGTTAGTAAACGCAATAACTTTTGCGCAAACCAATCAAAATACGCTTATTGTGATTTTTTTTTTTACCAAACATAGGTAGCAGAAAACAAATTGGCCAAAAATTTTAAAAAAATTAGATTTTTACATTTTTGTGGGGGGGGGGGGGGGGATTTCATATAAAAAAATGTGAAAAATATTGTTTTTTTCAAAATAAACGCTATTTTTTAGTTTTTTGCGCAAAAAGTAAAAATCGCACAGGTGATCAAATACCACCAAAAGAAAGCTCTGTTTGTGGGAAAAAAAGGACGTAAATTTTGTTTGGGTACAGCGTCGCAGGACCGCGCAATTGTCAGTTAAAGTCGCATAGCGCCGAATCGCAAACAGTGGTCTGGACGTAAGACAGCAAAAATCCTCCGGTGGTAAAGTGGTTAAAGTAAAAAGTAAAACTTTTTTTTTTTTTTTCAGTTTTGGGTGGAGAGGGATTAAAACAACTTGTAAGTTTTTATTGCTGTCTGTGCCCCCTGTTTTCAGCCTCTCTATTTTCCCTGTTTACCATTATCATTGAAAGTAAAAGAAAATCACAGATTTTGTCCTCAGAATAATAATAGAGAGGAAATCTTCCACTTGGGACACTAGTTCTGATGACCTGGGGGTCCCCAAGGAATTCCCTTATTTTGCATGGATTTCTTCTCACTTCCTGTTTGGCTGTGGGACAGGAAGTTAGGGGAAATCTCCACAATGGGACACAGATAGTGAAAAAAAATCTGACAGAGGTTATAATCCTCCCTTGCTCTATTCAAAATGAAATACATTTTGCCCATACTTCGACTTTAAAGACCAGACCCCATCCTATGTGCTCCAGAGTTGAACATCAATGACATCATTTCATATTCCTGATATGTGCCTGCTGTACCATGTACTTGTATGAAAAAGTATACTGTTCTCTTTGTATTGCTTCCTTTGTGTGAAATCCCGGGTGTTCCTGCCAGTCCCTCTGCTTTCCTGTTAAAAACTGACCACACTAAGCAGGAAAGCACACCTTGTTAGTGTGCTCTCCTCCAATTATCTGACTTCTTCCCCCTGCATAGCCTATCACTGGGAAGACCAGTGCTCTGCTGTTTCTCCTCCCTGACCTCCCTCACTCATAAAAAAGGGAAAAGGGTATTTATATCCATACACAAATGTTTTGCCTTTCATTTCTATTTTAAACTGAATAGGTTGTTTTACAAAGTGGGGGTTTACAATCACTTTAATTGTTATTACTTTGAAAGAAAAATGTAGATGTCAAGTTAAGAAATATTTTATATAAAGTAAGAAAATGTTACTGAAGAATGGATTCTTTTTGCTTGCTTTAATTTAAATTATCAGGACATTATTGTAGAAAAGTCTTCTTTTTTTCACTATGTACAGAAAGTAAGAAGAATTGACAAATGTGTAAACCAGCAGTTCCTATACTTGCTGACAATTTTTATGCTACTTTTAAGCTCATCTTGATTTTCTTGTATAGATTTTCCAAAAAAGGAAAAAAAAGTTTGAGAGCCTTTATGTTTTACAGAAACTGCCCTCCTTGTTCCCTGCAATACTTATTACATTGATTGATTACATAAGCATTTTGGAAAGCAGTCACCAGTCACTTAATTTTGTTTCATGAAATAGCAGCCGTATTGTTTCTTTTTAGATTGCTTTCTTAAAGTGGTTGTAAAGTCAGAAGTTTTTTTTATCTTAATGCATTCTATGCATTAGGATAAAAAGCCTTCTGTGTGCAGCAGCCTCCCCAGCACCCCCTAATACTTACCTGAGCCCCCTCTAATTCCAGCGATGTCCAAGAATGCCTTGGCCTTCCGGGACTCTCCCTCCTGATTGGCTGATCACCATTGGCTCCCGCTGCTGTTAATCAAACTAAGTTAGCAAATGGGGAGAGAGGGGACAGGGCCGAACCGTGGCTCTCTGTCTAAATGGATACAAAGAGCTGCAGTTCAGCTCGGGTGCCCCCAGAGCAAGCTGCTTGCTGTAGGGGCACTCAACAGGAAGGGGGGGGGGGTTGGGCAGGAGTTCCAGCCAGGGTTCTGAGAAGAGGAGGTTCTGAGCTGCTCTGTGCAAAACCAACTGTATAGAGGAGGTAAGTATATGTTTGTTATTTAAATAGAAAAAAAACAAGACTTTACAATCACTTTAAAGCAGAAATTCACTTTACACACCCCCTGTTTCCCTACTGCAACTATTTGGTTAATTCTCTTTATGCGTACCATCCAGCTTCTTTCTGTTCGACCACATGGCAGTCTGTCTTTTATATTTTTGCTACTGATGGTGATGGGCAGTTTCCAATGCCACAGAGATAAGTGCTGACTTTTTGTACATTCCGTCTATCCCCAGTGCATTTATCCCTGACAGTCTAGACTCACAGAAAGTGGGTTATGTGACGCTAGCCATCATTCAACCTAGAAGGGCATCTGCGCCCGCTGACCATGTAGACCATCTGCTTTTCAATTTATGTAATGGGTCATATATACAAAAAAATAATTCAGCACAGTGCCATTCAAAATGTTTTACAGACTCCGCTATTTATATCCAGAATCCGGTACATAATTGTTCCAGCTGAACTCTGGGCGCAAAAACTTTTATTGAAATAGATTGCTCAAACCTACTACCATCCCCCTTTTTTTCTTTCTTTTTCTTTTCCTTCCTCAATATGCTCTTGGTAACGTTTGGCTCCCTGCAAGCTATTTCTGGGTACCCTGCTATTGTTCATCTGGTTCATATGCATTTACTTCCCTAGTGTGACTTTATTTATGCCTCTCATTATGGAATGTTGTTCTTCCTTTTTTTTCAACCTGTATCCTACCAATGCTGTTGTATGTCTCTGTTAACTTTACATAAACCTACCTATGTCTCTATGGTCTGACATGTATGATGTTCTTTTTGTACTTTTATTATGTTGAAAACCTAATAAAACAAGAGTAAACATAAATGTTTTTTTTCAACGGCCAAAAATAATATACAGTAAAACCACTTTGTGAGCACAAAATGCCTTTACAAACCCAAATATTACCTTCTAAGAGTATCAGTGACATAATCACTGTGCTGTACATATTCTGTGCAAGAGAGCAGAACTATGAGAGGGACCCAGCAGGGACTACAGACTGTCAGGGTGTGAGAGGATACATAACCAATCATCCTGTATGACCCCTTGCACACGGGTGTCATAATTTACTATTGTTTACTCAGGAACTTGTGACGCCCATGTGCAAGGGGCCAGAAACTGTGTAATGCTGAGTATAGACGAGTAAAGGTGTGCAAGCGTAAAGACGAGTATAGACATGTAAAATTCTTCTTCATTGCCAGTATTGAAATATACTCACTTGTACTCACACAAGCGAGTAAATTACTGCACGCAAATGTAACTTTTTTTTTTTTTTTACTACTCTGTACTCAACGCTGTATTACTGATCTTTACCTAGCTTTGTGCAATGTCCCATAGAAAACAATGCATCTCATTTCAGATCAGTGAAAAAATCTGAATTTTTTACTCCCGTGTGCAACAGGCCTAAAAGGAAAGAGAGCAGTAGTAACCGATCTTTATTACTGGAAGCTCCCGCACAGGGAGAAATGTTGTACACTGGATTACTGCACAGCTCTGGAAGAAAAACAGACCAAGTTTAATGTGATTGCAAAGCCCCTTTTTTTTTCCTTAAAAATAACAAACATTATACTTACCTGCTCTGTGCAGTGGTTTTGCACAGAGCAGTCCAGATCCTCCTCTTCTCTGGTCCCTCTTTGGTGCTCCTGCCCCCCCCCTGTTGAGTGCCCCCACAGCAAGCAGCTTGCTATAGGGGCACAAGAGCTAAAGCCGCAGCTCCCTGTGTCCATTCAGACAGGGAGCAGTGGCCCGGCCCGGCCCCTTTCTTGTCCCAGCCAATGAGGAGGGGAGTCCCAGGCAGCTGGGTCTCTCCTGCAACATAGATGCATCAAGATGGGGCTCAGGTAAGTATTAGAGGTGCTGAGGGGAGCTGCTGCAAACAGAAGGCTTTTCATCTTAATGCATAGACTACATTAAGATAAAAAAAAACTTCTGCCTTTACAGCAACTTTAAATAAAACATGTACAAGCCTCTTGCATTTACACAATAATTGCTTACCCAGGAGTTCAGCTTTAAAGTAAAGCTAAAGGCAAACGTTTTATTTGTTATTTTTGGATAAGGTAAGAGAGAGTTCTAACCCATCATTTTTTTGCCTTCTGTGCCCCATTGGGGGGATTTTCCTTCACTTCCTGTCCCATAGCCAAGAGGAAGTGAGTGGAAAGCCCCTCAAAGTTAGGGAATCCCGTGGTGTAATTCGGGTCAGTGACCCCAATGGAAGATTTCCCCTCTATTACTGTTCCGGTGTTGACCCAAATTTTGTGATTTTCTTTTACTTTCACTTTCAATGATAACGGTAAACAGGACAAATAGAGAAGGGGAATCTTCCTAATTGGGGCACAGACAGCAATAAAACCTGACAGGTGTTCTAATCCTTCTCTTATGAAAACAAGTTTTTCTGTAATTCATGTAATGTTAAAAAGAGAAAAAATGTAATCCTAATTAAGATGTTTTTTTTCATTATGTTTTTCAGGTCAGTGGTGAAGCACAAGAATTGTTTTCAGCTCGGCATGGTCCTGTACGATCTGCACGTATCTTACCATCTCCTCAGATTTGTACGTTTAAGATTTTTTTCCCCATTTTTTGACTGCTTTATTGGTTGACAGGCCTTATAGGTTTGCAGTTTGTTTTAGCTGACTCTCTTTTCTCTCTACTTCATCCTGAAGCACTCTTGGTGCTCTGTAATGGTAGTAATGGCAATGTAAAATGTGAATTCAACGTGAGATTTAAAAAAAAAAATATGCCACAAAATCTGCTTACTGTTTAAAAACATATTTTCATAAAGTTTAAATGCCAATATACATAGTAATATACATAAAAACTCAAAAGTGTTAACCACCTGAAATACTGTATGCTATTTTTCTAACGGTATTTACAACACATTCATCCTATTTATAATATATATTTGCCATACATTCATTCACATTTGTCAGGTCAAGTAACAGTGGACAGCATTTTCCAGCGTTTTCTTTTCAATGGCAGAAGGCACTTACTGTACTATGTGGCTTTGTTCCTAAATGGCCATGTAGCGATAATCGGTCAGTGGTGTTACGAACATCCCTGCCTCTTTGTGTATGTGCAGCTGTGTGATGGGGAATACCTTGCCACACTCTATTGGGTGGCAGTGTGTGGGCGGGCCACTGTCCCTCCATGCGGAAGGTACCTTTCACCATGAACGTGCTCATCAATGCCCGGGACCAGGAGAGTGATTAAACATTAGAACAGTTCCCCAATTTAAAGATGAGCTGTATTACTATGTGCAGTAATAAGAGTACAGAGTTCCTCTGAAAAGTGCTGCCCCGTGTCACTACACACTGTAACTTGATGTATATTGCATTTTGGAGGGATGCTGCTGAGCCCGCACCTTTTCCACCAGTCCAGCTTACCTCTGTTACCCCACTTCCAGTAACGGAATGGAGTCCCACCATACACCTAGCGTGGATCTCATGTGTGCACTTGTTAACTCCTTCCTGTACCATGCACCCAGGATAAGAGTCTTTGTAACGGGGGTTCGGTCCCGGTTGCTACAGGAAACTGACTGCTGGGGAGGGAGACAGAACACCAGCCCCCTCACTACTGGAAGACCCATCAGCTGCACCAGTTACCAGGCTTTACGTCTGGCTGCGATGTACCTTGGCTAGTGATTGGTTACACACAGCAACTGCATTACTCCTGCTAGACTTGCCGAGTAGATCTTTTGTAGTGGCTTTGGTTTATACCCCCCCACATTATTCATGCCAAAACTATCATGCACCCCTTTGAACTGTCCAGGCTTAGGACAGTTGATGCAACTTTACTTAACCACTTCAGCCCCAGAAGGTTTTACCTCCTTAATGACCAGGCCATTTTTTGTGATTCGGCACTGCGTGGCTTTACCTGACAATTGCCCAGTCATGTGATGCTGTCCCCAAATACAATTGATGTCCTTTTTTTTCCCTCACAAATAGAGCTTTATTTTGGTGGTATTTGATCACCTCTGTGGTTTTTTGTTTTTGCGCTATAAACAAAAAAGAGCATCAATTTTGAAAAAACACCAATATTTTCTACTTTCTGCTATAAAACATTCCCAGTAAAAAATTTTTAAAAATCACATTCACATTTATCAGTTTAAGCTAATTTGTATTCTGCTATATATTTTTGGTAAAAAAAAATTCCAAAAAGCATATAATAATTGGTTTGCGCAAAAATTATAGCGTTTACAAACTACGGGATAGATTTATGGACTTTTTATTTACTAAGTGACAGTGATCAGTGCTAAATAATATGCACTGTTACTGTATAAATGACACTGGCAGGGAAGGGATTAACACGGGGGTGATCAAGGGGTTAAATGTGCTCCCTAGATGTGCTTACTGTGTGAGGGAGGGGGTGGATTGAACAGAGGCAGAGAGAGATCTGTGTTTCAGCTTAGCTTTCCCTGCCTCTCTGACAGGAGAGCCGTCTTGCATTGTTTACATACCAGACGGCTCTCCTGTCAGTTTTGCCGAAGATCGCGGGAGGCCGGCGGCGATCGAGCCCGCACCTCCCGCGGTCTGCTTCCCACTGTGTCTAATCCACATGCAAATAATCACGCATAAATCTGCGTGAGGCGGTCAGCAAGTGGTTAAACATCTTGGCTATACAGTTCAATGTGAACAATAATATTAAAATGTCCCTATCTATCTCTACTTGGCTGCCCAGGCATACCTCCAAAAGTTAGCAGTCCATTTTTAGGTGTCTTGGCTGTTCTCTGGATTCTCTGTGCCTCCAACGGAGCAGTCCTCCCTCAATGCACTCACAGCATCTGCGCTTAAGAACAGGTCCACAGACCTCAGCCTTCCCCCTTTTTATATCACAGGTTGGCAGGCTGGATCCAAGAAGCCTGGGAACAGAAGCGCACAAGTTAACGCTTTCTCCCAGCCTGTGCCAGCCACTAACTAAGCTAACATTTCTGCCTACAAAAGGATGGACATAAAATAAATGTATTGCAGTTGCAGGGTTTCCTAAATGGCATTATCAGTTGACTGAATGATTTTACTTGTTTTATGATGTTATTCTTTACAGATTTCTTCTACCTATTTATTATAGCTCTCTTGATTCTGCATTTCCTTTCCTTTACTGATCTACCTTATAATCTATGAAATGTTTTGCTCCCTTGGCTGCACTCTGATTTGGCTGGTTAATGTAATATGCTGTTTCTTGAGAAAGTGTTTTAGATCCCGGTATAATATCTAGACAAAACATTTTCTGGACGTACTCTTCACAAGCTTTTTAATTGCTTCAGATGGTATTCTTTTTCATTTCTGTTAAATTCCACTGCTTAGCAGATGGTGATAAAAGTTAGGAACACATTACTCCTTTTTACAGTGATCTTCTGTGTAATTAGAGCTCTTGATTATGTCTTTTGTTCCTGAAGCCATTATAAACTGAGACATGGTAGGGTAAGTGCAGTAATACATTTTTGGCTCAATGCAATAGGTGAAGGGTGAGCCAATTAAATGCTTCTTTCTGAATAGTAGTATAGACCCCTGCCTTATTCCAGGCTTTTCTAGTCTGAACTGTTCATACACCTGGAGGTAATTTAAACACGGTTTTTAAGGTGAATTCCTTCCCTGGCAGCAGTTAAAGAAAACACCTTTTAAAGAAGTAAGTTAGACTGATATCTTTAAAAAAATCCTACATGCTGCAAATTTTTCTTTTAATTATTTAGGTGTCTGGTATGAAGATGTCACTCTTTTGGATGTTTTGGGTGTCTTTGCTCTCAAGTTCTAATTGTAGCCTTCAAGATACCAAAACAAAATGTAAACAACATTTTTAAAGGGAACCTGTCAGGAGATAGACTGTATATGGGGGCTGCCTTTGTGGACATGTTATTGAAAGTGCAAGCTCCTGGGATGTCATCTTTAATGCAACCCTACTTAATGAGTAAGTATTCCTCTCAGTTGCCCTAAAACTTGATACTTATGAGCTTGTTGAAGTTAGTAGTAAAATGGGGCTATGGATGACATTTCTGGAGCTTGCATCCTCAAAAAACAAGACAACAGTGTCAGCTGTCATTATACTATTCAAACTGGGAATAAGTAAATTCAGTTGGTGAATTGATGCTATCATTCAGAGAACATGGAAGTTGTGATTAGAAAATCCATTTATTTAATTTTGACCTGAGATTTGTGTATCCTTACACAATTCTGAGCTGACCAACTGACCTTAAAGCGGAATTGAAGTTTTGCTGTAACAAACAGCGAGCAAGCAGTCTTTTATTGCAATGCCTCTTCTGCATTAAAATGCCTCTATCTGCCTGCTCGCTGTCTTTCCTGGCACTGAGCTGCGCATGTGTAGCTCAGCTTACAGCGCCTTGACGGTCTCGGCCATCCTGCGCTGGCCGATGAAGAGGCCCAAAGACCAGCACTCAGAAGAAGAAGCCACCACCAGCTAGGGACCATTGGTGAAAATAAATCCCCCAGTTCCACTTGAAAAAGAAACCTTACTTGTAAATAATCTGTTTGTCATTCGGAATTCCAGAAACCAGTTATCTCACTTGTGGGAACTGATTAATACTCCAAGAAAAGGCTATAACAATGAATATCATATTATACAAAACAATTAAACATATATTAATTAGTAAAATTTATATTTATTGAATAAATGTAAAAATAAAAATCATTAAAGATATTGCAAATTATTATATGTTTAGTCACCACTAATATGGCATAGCATTAGGCTGGGTTCACACATGTCTGGCTGCAGTTTGCAGTCCAGTGCGGTTCTGTTTACTGGTTCAGGTGCGATTCAGGTACAAATTTTTACTTGAATTTGCACCTAAACCGTACCCAAAATTGCACAGGACCCTTTTTAGAAACGTACCGCGGCCACCCCGGACATGTGTGAACCGACTCCATTAAAAGCCGGTCTGATTCACATGTTATTCAAATCGGATGTGGTTAAAAACACATCGAATTTGCATATATGTATGTGAACCAAGCCTAATGCATATAGAGGACCCCTGATGAATGGCCCTTACTACTAAATTGTCTTGATTTAAAAAAAATACAGTGCCTTTAAAAAGTATTCATACCCTTTGAAATTTTCCACATTTGGTCATGTTACAACCAAAAATGTAAATATATTTTATTTGGATTTTATGTGATATACCAACACAAAGTGGCACATAATTGTGAAGTGGAAGGAAAATGATAAATGGTTTTCAACATTTTTTACAAATGAAGTGCAGATATCTTGGTGGCTGCAGGTGTCTGTTTCTGCTGGGTGGTGAGTCTGGTGGGGTTCTCTCCCTTTCTGCTGAGGATCGCGTGGTGCTTTGTGCCTGGCGACCGGGTGGTGCTGTCAGCGCGGTGGGGCTTGTTCCTTTGCAGTGTTTTACACTTTTTGTGGGGTCCCCCTAGTGACTCATGGAGTCCTTGGAGTACATCTCCCCACCTGATCCCCTGTCTGTGGCTGCGGTCCACCCCCCCTCTTTCCATCCATTGATGCACTGACGGCGGTCCTGGAGTCCTTTGTGTTCCGGGTGGAGGTGGCTTTCGGGCTAGCAAAAAGATCCCCCCCGCCTTCCCTTGCCTCATCTGTCTCATCAGATCCTGAATCTGATTCGGCTGCCGTGGACGTGGGTCACCCTGCTGGGTCTGCAACCACGCACCCGGAATCCTTAAATAGTGAGGATGATTCCTCCACATCTGCAACCGCGCACGAAAAGGCGCTGGTGGAAGCACTGATTGTATCTGCGCGTTAGACCTTGAAAATTGAGGACGCAGATGCAGCTGTCACGGAGGAGCAGGTTCCCTTTGGCACTGACGCCGTGACCTGGAGGGAGAACAGCTCCCCCTGCCTTTGCTGAACTGGTGGACCAGCTGTTCCAGGGCCTGCAGTTCATCTGTGATGCCTCTTTTGATGCGGCTCCCCTAGTGGCTCAGCTCCCTGTTTGGGCAGTGGTCCTTTGGCGTGTCTTTTGGCTTAAATGCTGGTCTGCAGACCAGACTTCTAAAAAGGCCTTGACTGATCTCCCCTTTCAAGGTGATCGCCTGTTTGGGGCTACCCTGGATGACATTATTAAAGGTCTCACAGGGGCAAAGAGTACTTTTCTTCCGCAGGTTACTAAGGGCAAGGAACCTCGTCATAGACGTGAGCCAAGTTTTTTGCCTCTATCGACATCAAGGATGCTTACCTTCACATTCCAATATGTGCTGGTCACCAGCGCTTCCTCTGCTTTGCTGTGGAAGAGGAGCATTATCAGTTTGTGGCGTTACCCTTTGGTCTTGCCTCTGCTCCTCAGGTCTTCACAAAAGTGTTCGCCCCGGTGCTAGCATTGTTTCGCCAAACAGGGGATTGCGGTACTGGGCTACTTGGACGACCTCCTTGTGCGAGCCGAGTTTCCTACTGCTCTGGTGGAAAACCTGGAAACCACCATACGAACCCTGAGGGAGTTCGGCTGGATTTTGAATTTTCAGAAGTCTGCTCTGGTTTTGTCCACAAAGCTGGACTATCTGGGTCTGACTCTGGACTCGGCCTTAGCCAGAGTGTTCCTACCTCTGGACAAACTCAAGAAATTGCAGGCTGCAGTTTGTCTCCTGCTGTCCAGCAGATGTTATCCCTCCGGACTTGCATGCGGGTGCTGGGCCTGATGGTGTCTACCTTTTGAGGCGGTTCCGTTTGCACAGTTCCATACAAGGTCCCTGCAAAGGGAGATTCTGGGCAAATGGAACAAGACTCCACAGTCTCTGGACAATCAGATCCGGCTGAGCCGGAGAACGAAGGAGTCCTTGATATGGTGGCTTCGCTCTCCAGAGCTTTGGCTGGGCAAATCCTTCCTCCCCTTGTATTGGGCAGTGGTCACCACGGATGCCAGCCTTTCCGGCTGGGGAGGCGTCCTTGGCAAAAATTCTGTTGAGGGGATCTGGACACTGGAAGAGTCCAGACTACCGATCAATGTCTTGGAACTCTGAGGGATCAAACTGTGCCTGGACCATTGGACGTATCATCTTCAGGGATGTCCAGTGTGCATTTAATCAGACAATGCCACGGCCGTGGCTTATGTCAAGCACCAAGGGGGCACAAGAAGTGTCCTGGTGGCTCTGAAGGTAGCCGGCATTTTAAGGTGGGCAGAACGGTTCGTTCCAGCCCTCTCCACTGTACTCATTCCTGGAGTGGAAAACTGGCAGGCGGATTACCTCAGTCGGCAGGCGTTGGACCAAGGGAAGTGGTCCCTTCATCCAGAGGTGTTTCATCAGTTGTGCCTTCGGTGGGGCATCTCGGCTCAACAGAAGGGTGCAGAGGTTTGTGGCTCAGTCAAGGCCCACAGAAACGCTGGTGGCCCAGTAGGGTCAGTATTGTCTGATCTACGCCTTTCCTCCTCTCAAGTTTCTGCCCAGACTTCTAAGCAGGATTGAGGCAGAAGGGATTCCGGTCATCTTAGTGGGTCTGCACTAGCCTCGCCAGGCTTGGTACGTTCATCTGGTGAGGCTGGTCGCCGACATTCCTTGGCAGCTTCCTCTCAGGGGGGATCTGCTGTCCCAAGGACCAATCTTCCATCTTGCTTTACAGTCGCTGGCTTTGACGGCTTGGCTGTTGAAAACGAGGTGCTGATGGATAAATGTTTATCTGAGTCAGTGATTCCAACGCTGGTAAAAGCTAGGAAATCTACTTCTAGGAAGGTCTACCATCGTACATGGAAGATGTACATCATGTGGTGTGAGTGTCTTGGGGTTCTTCCTCGCTCCTTCTCGTGGCTCGGATCTTGCCCTTCCTTCAACGGGGGGTTGAACAGAAATTGGCCTTGAGTACCATCAAGGGCCAGGTGTTGACTTTGGCTGACTTCTTCCAACAACCCTTGGCCACACACTCCCTGGTGCGACACTCAGGGTGTCCGACATTGGTTCCTCCAGTGCGGACTCCGTTTCTGCCTTGGGACCTCAATTTTGGTGCTTTCGGTCCTCCAGAAGCCTCTCTTTGAGAATCTTTGGGAGATTCCCTTGCTTACGCTGTTTCAGAAGGTGGCTTTTCTGGTGGCTATCACCTCTGCGTTCAGTGTGTTGGAATTGGTGGCGTTATCCTGTCGTTCACCTTAATTGGTGATTTACAGAGATAAGGTGGTTCTTCGCCCCGATCTGTCGTTCCTCCTAAAGGTTGTCTCTGATTTTCATTTGAATGAAGACATTGCGCTGCCTTTCCTGTGTCCCAGGCCAAAACATCAGAAAGAAATTTCCTTGCATGCCTTGGATGTGGTCTGAGCAATTAGGGTGTACTTGGCAGCTACGGAGTCTTTTAGGAAGTCAGACTTACTATTTGTGCTCACAGATGGGCCTCGGAAAGGGTTGTCCACTTCCTCAGCCACCATTTCCAGATGGATCAGACAGGCGGTTATTCAGGCCCATTCCATCAGGGGTCAGATTCCTCATTTCCTTGTCAAGGCGCACGTACTTCCTCCTGGGCCTTCCATCATCAGGCATCAGTGACGCAGGTTTGCAAGGCGTTGGTGCACACTTCACACAAAGTTCTATAAAGTGGATGTGTTTGCATCAGCAGATGCTTCTTTTGGCCGCAAGGTTTTGCAGGCTGCTGTTTAGAGGACCTGATCCTCTTTGAGGATGTAATGTTTTTTTCAGATGGGCTCCAGTTGTTTTGGTTAAGCTCCTGTTGCCTGGTTGGCTACGGTTTTAGCCTTGGGAATTTTTGTGCTGTTCCCACCCCTCATGTTTAACACTGCTTTGGGACGTCCCAAAGGTTATGAAGATCAGAAGCTGTGTCCGTCAGTTAACGAAAGAGAAAATAGGATTTTTGACTTACTGTAAAATCCATTTCTCTGATGTTCATTGACGGACAGAGCACCCACCCCTCTGTGGAGGTGTAATTCTTCTGAGACTGCTTGTAACAAAACTGAGAGGAGAAAGCTGCGGATGATGGATCATGTAAACTGACCACGGTAATCAGGGCTCAGCAGGGCTCAGCCCTGATGGTCTGTACAGAGGAACTGACAGGATCAACCAGGTTTTTTACAGCTAAGAGTTTGGCAGATTAGACAGCACAAGCTTTTTTTTTTTTTTTTTTTTTAATTTTTGTAGGGTTACAACCACTTTAGTTATAAATACATCGGCATTTACAGTTTTTTTCCTTTGTTCCCCTGCAAGGTCCCACTAGTACCTGGTAATCCTACCAGTGAAGTCCACCTAATCCTGTGATGGTATGGCAACAGGACTGCAGTGCTCCTAAATTCAGAGCAGAGTTGCAACTCCCACGTATGCAGTGTCTGCTTGTACTACAGCACTGTGCTGCAGCTTGTCAATCAGCACCTGGCCACGCCTAGTCATGCCTCCTGCTGTTTAGATTAACAGCACTGCCTCTCTTGCCAAAACTCTCACAGTGTGAGCTGCAATGTTTGATAAGGGGGCAATGTAAGAAATAAAGATTTGGCTCAGTCAAGGAGGGTAAATTACGTTTTTATTTTTATTTGTATGCATCACATACTAAGGCCTCATGCACACTAGGCTTTTTTGAAGGCCTTTTTCCAGATTACAGAAACACAGCATTAGAAACAGGCCTAAAGCTGCATTTTACAAACATGTTTAGACACATTCAGGCACATCATCGTTTAGACGTTCATTGATTTCATTGGCCAGAATAATAATTTATTCTGGCCATTGAAATGAATGAATGCTCAAGTGTTAAATGCGCCTAATGTTTAGGTGCGTTGGGTGTTTTTTTTGCCCAAGCTCTACTCTCCAAAAGCTTCTGACAGAGGAGGATGACCCCGGAGTGGGGTAAAAGGTAAGTGATAGAGCTTGCACTGTGCACCCCTAGACATAATAAGCATTTAAAGGGTAACTCCACTTTCATGGGAAAAAAAGATAGCAAATAAAAAGAATAATATTGCATATACAATTGCGACATCGGTCATATTGTAATTAAATGTTATTAAATATTCCCTTTCCTTTTCAATCTGCAGCTCTGTCATTTTCTGTAAAATGCAATGCAATATGGCAACCTGGTGATGTTCTTTACACAGAATGTGTACAGAACGGCCCCCCCCAGAAACATAATTTCCTACTTGTGTGATTGGCTCACTGATTTTCCCAGAAGTCTACACTAAGATACAAGTCAGATTTTTGGCATCCCCTGCAACAAAAATGTAATTTTTTTGTAAGATAATCCCAATAGGAATACATCTAAAGGGATGCCGAACCAGCAGATTTCCTCATTAGAGCCCAGATTCTGCAGCAGCTGGTTGATAATTATTAAACCACTCCCATTAGACTAAATTGGCACAGAGAAACAAACAGTGTTTTCTTCAGAATAACAAAAGATAGGAATCTGCAACAAAGGTTGTTATAATACTTGGAATGTTTTTTTTCTCAACAAAAGAGGAGTTACGCTTTAACCCTTATAGTGCAGTGGGCTCTACTACAAGGGTTCGTTTACCACTTTAACTACTACCAAAGTACATTTATAAAGAAAATGGTAAAGATGTAGCTAAATCAAGCTCATGGGTGCTGCTGTAGCTGTGACCCTTGTACTAGCTTTAACAGATGGTGAAGGGCGTCCTGGTGGCTCTACTATGGGGTACTCAAAATGACCTGTCATCTCCCCATGCTTTCACATAGGGAGCTTGTTGGCCCCCTTGTGATAGCAATAAAGTTAAAAAATAAAATAAAAAGGTGTTAAAAAAAAAGAATGATCTAAAATAAAAACTATTTAACAACAAATTTAAACACTTGTGGACCACCCGCCTGGCATGCACTGCAGGCAAGCGGCCACTGACGTACCCTGTTTCTACCTCTGAGTATGCGCTCTATGTGATTGTACACAGCGGGAGCCTTTCAGCAAGTCCTGGCCAATGATTCATGGCAGGGACCTGCTGATCGGTTATGTGCAATCACATCCCAGAGCTCTTTTGTTGGTAAACAACACAGAGCTCTGTACAAAGGGAGGATCTGTCAGTTCTCATCCCTGTCCGTTGTGATGTCATTGATCTCCGCCTTTATTAGTATATAAAAAAAAAAATGATTTCCATATATACATATATATATATATATATAAATAATTATTTTATATATATATATATATATATATATATATATATATATATATATATATATATATATATATATATATATATATACCATAGTTTGTAGGCACTATAACTTTCAAGCAAACAAATCAATATACACCTGTTGGGATTTTTTTAAAATCAAAAACATGTAGCAGAATACATTTTGGCCAACATTTATTAAGAAATTCGATTTATTTATTTATTTTTTTTATTGGATGTATATTGGGGGTAAAATCTCCACACTCAAAATAAAAAGTGCAGCATAGGGCCAGCATGTATATGTAACATCAATTGCACCACACATGTTCGTTATCAACACAAATATTGGAGGGAGCAATAATTATAGGGCCAATAGCCTTAAACTGATAACTTGTAAAGGCTTTTAAAGCATCGCCTGTATGACAATACCATACCATACCATAGTTTTTTTTTTGCAATTTCACGGGTGTTTCCAATTTTATGACTTGAGCACTTTTGATATCTATTTACTTAATGCAACCCAATCTTTTATATTTTATCAAGAAATTGGGCATAGTATTGTGTGTGTTTGCACCCAAAATCATTTTAGTGTATTTTTCCTGAAAATATGCATTTGATAAATAGCTGCTCAAATATTGTGCGATATAAATAACTATAACTTCCACCATTTTTGTTTCCAGGGTCTCTGCTTTCCAAAAATATATACATTTTGGGGGGATTACAGTAATTTCTAGCCAAAAATGCAAATTTAATGGGTTATTCCACTTTCGTGGGGAAAAAAAAATAGCAAATAAAAAAAAATAACGTAGCGTATAGAATTACTACACAAGTCATATTGTAATTGAATGTTATTAAAAATTACCTATTCTGTTCAATCTGCAACCACTGTCATTTTTTGAAAAATCCAATGCAATATGGCTACCTGGTGGCATACTGCACACAGATTGTGTACAGAACGCCTCCAGAAAATGTAATTTCCTGCTTGTGTGATTGGCTCAATGACTTTCCCAGAAGCCTGCACCTAGATACCTGTCAGATTTTTGGCCATCCTCTGCAACAAAAATGTCATTTTTCATGAGATACTCCCAAAAGTAAAATCTGCTATTTTGCTCAAAGGAACCCTGTAGGTGCAGCAACTGATTCATGAAAATGATAAAATACACTCCCATACAGATTCATTTTGCACATGGACACAGACAAACAGACACAGTTATTTCTTCAGAATAACAAAAGGTAGGAATCTGCAACAAAATTTGTTAAAATCCTTGCAATTTACATAGATCATAAAGAGGAATGTGTTTTTTTTTCACAAAAGCAGAGTTACTCTTTAACGTGTACAAAAAATTGCCCTAATAGGCAAGTGGTCAAAACAGTTTCCTAGTTAGGGGTGAGATATCTGTAGAGGAAGACTGTGTAAAATTTAAGTATATGTAAACTCAACACTTCATGTTCCTGAGCGCCCGCTGTACCATGTACTTGTTTGAAAAAGTATCCTGTACTCATTGTATTGCTTTCTTTGTGTAAAACTAATGGTCTTCCTGCCAGTCCCTCTACTTCCCAATTAAATACTTACCACACTAAGCAGGAGAACATGCCATGGTCAGTTCTCAAGCTGTGCAAGCTGTTTCCTGTGGGGGCACTTGGCAGGAGAGAGGGGCCAGGAGCGCCGGAAGGGGACCCAAGAAGAGGAGGATCAGGGCTGCTCTGTGCAAAACCACTGTACAGAGAAGGTAAATATAACATGTTTGTTATTTTTTTTAAACAAAAAAAAAAAATGAAACTTTAATATCACTTTAACCACTTTAGGACCGGAGGATTTTCCTGCTTTACGTCCAGGCCACTTTTTGCGATTCGGCACTGTGCGACTTTAACTGACAATTGCGCGGTCATGTAACTTTGTACCCAAAGGAAATTTACGTCATTTTTTTCCCACAAACAGAGCTTTCTTTTGGTGGTATTTGATCACCTCTGCGCTTTTCATTTTTTGCGATATTAATAAAAAAATGCGACAATTTTGAAAAAATAACAATATTTTTCTACTTTGACAGTTAAAAAATATCCAATATATTCAATTTTTGTCATACATTTAGGCCAAAATGTATTTAGCTACATGTCTTTGACAAAAAAAATTCTAAATTACCGTAATTGTAACCGCTTTAAGATCGGAAGATTTTACCCCATTCCTGACCAGGCCATATTTTGCGATTCGGCACTGTGTTAATTTAATGGACAATTGCGCGGTCGTTCGACGCTGTACCCAAATTAAATTTATGTCCTTTTTTTCCCCACAAATGGAGCTTTCTTTTGGTGGTATTTGATCACCTGTGCGATTTTTACTTTTTGCGCTATAAACAAAAAAAGAGCGACAATTTTGAAAAAATAAAAAATATTTTTCAAATTTTTTTATATGAAATTCCCCCCCAAAAAAATGTAAAAATCAAAATGTTTTAACATTTTAGGCAGATTTGTTTTCTGCTACATATGTTTGGTAAAAAAAATTGCAATAAGCGTATTTTGATTGGTTTGCGCAAAAGTTATCGCAGCTACTAACTACGGGAAAATTATGTAATTTTTATTGTTTTTTTTTTTTTAACTAGTAATGGCGGCGATCTGGGTTTTTTTTTTTTTTTTTTGCGGGACTGCGACATTGCGGCGGACAGATCGGACCCAACTGACATTTTTGACACTTTTGGGGGTACCAGTGACATTACTACAGTAATCAGTGCTATGCAAATGCACTGTTACTGTAAAAATGACACTGGCAGGGAAGGGGTTAACTTTTATTGGTGATCAAGGGGTTAATGTATGCCTGGTGCTTACTGATGTGTGTGGGGGGAGGGGACTGTGTGACACAGGCACAGATCGCAGGTTCAGCTATGCTGAATCCTGTAATCTGTCCCTGCCTGTCACTTAGGAGATCCGCCTCTCCTCCCCTGGCCCGACTCCCGCTGTTTCTGAATACAGCGGGAGCGAGCCTCCGGTTGCACGTGCCGCCCACAAGGGGAGGAGTCCAGCGACGTAGACCTACGTCACTGGACGATAACGAGCCACTTTGCCGCAGTACGCTCCATGTGAGCGATCGGCAAGTGGTTAAGTTATATTAGTCTAGTTTAACAGGAAATAAACTAATGCTTCAATACCAGGAATATCGAAGCACAGATAGTACATAAGCTGTAAGTATGGTGGGAGTTTTGTAAATCTGGGTAATATTAGATCCTTCCATGACTGATACTTTCTTTAAATAAAGGTCCAGTATTGGATCTGATGAAGTTGGCTTTCTCAGAAGGCTTTATTGAATTTTATTGAATTCATCAGATTTTTTGCATGCTAGTCTGCATATCGAAAACTGATAGGTTACTAAAGTACAAAAATTCTCATACAACAGAAGAAAAATTTTGAAAGTGATGTTATGCATTTGTATTGTATTTACGGACGAAAACTGTACTGATTAAACAAAAACGTACAATCTGGTATTGTACGAGAAAAAAAATGTGTGTTTGTCCCTTGGGAATATTTTGTACGAAATCTGTGTACTAATGATCAGATTATTGTACGATCGCTTCGAAAACCATGGAAAATGCCTCGTATCGTGTCATTAACAGTGAATGGTACAGGAAGTGCTACATGCATATTTTGCACATTCTAAAAATGTGTGAAGAGAGCCTAAAACTGTCTGAAATTAAAGCATACACATAAGACTGCACTGAAAAGATCTAACCGATTCCTTCAGCCATTCTACAAAGCTCAGATGGATGATTCTCCTGATGCAGCTGTTGTGTTTTGACAGCTGGCCCCGCCAACTTGAAAAATCTGAAGAGTGACTGCATCTGGATGCAGGTGCTGTTCAGCCGACAATTTCATAATTTAATTAAGTTTTTCTGATGCAATTATTTTTATTGAAAGTTGTAAAGATAACAAAACAACTGGTCACCCACACAGGGCGCTCACAACAAATGAGCATATTGAATAATTTAAAAAAGTTGTAAACCCTCCCATATACCCAGTGAAGTGACTGGCCTCAGGTGATACACAGAGATGAAACAAATCCTCCTACATAAGTTTTACATGTAAAAAGGGAATGATATTGGCACTTAAGACAGAAAAATACTAAGACAATATAAAATATATGTACACAAGGCTGCTAGCTCAATAGGAAGATCACAGTCCATATAAAGTAGTAGATGTATATTAGGAGCTGCGCCAGACATATATTAAACAATCTATCACAGTAATACAGTCCATGAACAATCTAATGGAGTAGAACTGCAGGTAGAAAGAAAGGACCCGATCCAATCAGCCAATCACCAGTGAATAGTGAGAGAGACGAGTTACACCCTGTGCTGACACCCATAGCCTCTTACCGGAACTTTTGTGGTCAAACAGGCATAAAAGCAAACAGCGCTCGGCGTAAATGATGGTTCCTAGTCACATTCCTCACTTTCCTTAGCAGGGAGAGAGAACTTCACAATTCACAGATGTACCCCACAGGACCCCACAGAAGTGTCTTTCACGTGCAGGCTCAGAAAAAAGACAGAGGGGCAACCAATCGTGAAGTACATCGAGGCACATAAATTTACTAAAAAGTAATGCACTTACATAGTAGACATCATATAACAGCATCAATGGATAAAACTGCGGTATGTAGCGCGCTCAGCTCCGATACGTCTGCCTTACGCGTATCGTCAAACATCTATCACATCTTCAGAGGCGTAGTAAAACGGTGTGAGCACGCATTTAAATAAGCTGGCGCCCGGAAGTGGAAGACATGTGTACAGTATTTACTGCCGTCTTTCTCCTACATTCATTCCAAGTGCAGAATTTATGCAGGATCTCTCAGCTTTGAAAAGCGTCGGGGGCAGAGAGCTGAAGTTACAACAGTGAGAGGAGCTCTGAGAGCTGATTAGAGGGAATAAAAACACCTCCTTCACACAGCACACAGGAACAATGCTGAGGCTGTCAATTACAGACTGTGCCCTCCCTGTCACCATTTTTCTCTTGGTGTCAGGAAAACTTGTCAGCAGAGGAACAAAGCAAAAGAGAGAAATGACACTTAGTGCTCTGGATTGAGAAAGTACACACTATAGAAGAATAGGATTTGTTTATATTTCATGTCTGAGGTTTACAGCCATGTATGAAACGACCACCCACTGAGCAAAGGAATTTCGGCTGATTCATCAGGAACTGTCCAAAATTTGCTCTGTCTAAGTTTCTTCAAATAACAGCAATGTGTATTTTGGCAGCCCATAATTATTTTTATTGCTATTTGTGATTTTTAAATGCCTGGACAGAAGGACTGATGAGGGTTTTCAGAAGGGTTTTCTAAATTCAAAGATAACAACTTTGTCATTTAAGTTGCTAATTATTTTATTTTATTTTTTTATGACTGCATTTTTACATCACAAGCAGTAGTAACCCTTTTGAGAGTGTAATATCACTTTTGGCTTTACCTATGGCAAACACCTAAATCTATTTACTTTAAGTAATAATTCATATATATTTTTCATATTGTAAAGAGATTGCTTTATATTTTATAAAGGAAATGAAATCATTAGATAACAGCTACATTTTGTTAACTTTTTTTTTTTTCTCTCTTTGCAAAACAAATCCATATAACCTAATAATAATAATAACACAGAAACATAATAACCTGCTATTTTGAAATTGCTTTTAGAATTAGGACATGTTATGTTCAAACTCAGCGTTTGGAAACAAATGTGGATAATTTTGATATGGCTGTAAAAGTCAAATTTTGACCTCCCCATTCAACCTACTCTGCAAATGAATAAAGCTTTGAAAAGTCCAGAAAGGCATTTGACTAATATCTGGAATCGGATGAAAGAGAGCACTGTAATAGGACTCAGCAGCTATCTAACGCACCAGCTTAATGATTCTGAACAAAATAAAATGAATTGTAATGGAGCTGATGATTACCATCGAGCAAGGCTCACACACTGTTTTACTGTGGAACAGTAAAAGAAGGATTGTTTAGTGTTGGAGTCTGCTTCAAACGAATTGGCACAGTCTTAAAAAAAAGATGTCCTTACGTGATAAAGAATTCATTCCCAGGTGTGAAGCGAAAAGTTCACAGCTTCAGCTACATACACTTCTAAGCAGCACATTTTAATAGGCCCCAACTTTCACTTCTCAGTAAATAAAGGTCTACAATCATTAGATAAGCTGTCTGCATTATGTCTGTACACGGTGTTGCAGACAGCTATTACAGCCCAATGTGAAGGCAGCCTTTTATTATATCTATTCAAAGGGAGTGAGGCTGGAAGTGTCACTGGACAGATTTTGCAGTTCTGGTCATGTCAGGCAAATCTTTTTTGTTATTTATTTTTTTAATTTATTGTAGTAAATTGTAAAGCTTTGCCGTTGATGGTGTTCAATATAATTAATAGCATTTGCTAAAGTTCAAGGCTATGTTTTGAGTTGTTATAAGCTATTGCTTTTACCAAAAACCTTTCCTATTGTTTCCTAGTTTTAAAGGATACATTCACCTTTTGTAACATATTACACATTACACCCATATTCAGGGTGTAACATGTTACAAATGTAAGGTCCCCCCATCCTCTGTTTTGGCAGTGAGCGGGGGATCCTCAGTCCCCTCGCTGCCACAATCTAAAAAAAGAACAGGAAAACTACAAGTACCGACAGCCTTTGCGGCTGTCAGATTCTAGTTCTCCATGAACTACCATAGCACAGTTTATAACTGTGGTAGTGCATTGATTTTTCCTATCCGTGTGAAACTGTCTGCCCATACAATGCTGATAGCTGGCACAATGCTTTCCAGGCTCCTAAAACGAAAAATAGTAAATCGCCTGCAAAAAAATGTGTATTTATTTTTTTTTGATAAAAAGTGATTTTATCCCCTAAAGTAGTATGTACTATTTGTAAAAGTGGTTTGTAATAAAGTGTTTTTTTTATTAGGAAAATTAATGTGCTTAAAACGGTATTGAACCTAAAATCAAAATATAATACAGTATATTGCATTTTACCACCCCTTAGATGTTATGGCTGCATTCGTTTTCTTTTTTTATGTATTTTTACCTGGTGATCTTGCGAGTAAAACACCTCCTGTATTGCAGTGCCTACACTCTGAATGAAATAGAGCAGGGTTACCTTTGAACAGAAGCATTGTTAATCTGGGACAAGG
This sequence comes from Pelophylax lessonae, assembly GCF_965119305.1. NCBI lineage: Eukaryota > Metazoa > Chordata > Amphibia > Anura > Ranidae > Pelophylax > Pelophylax lessonae. The sequence continues at coordinate 380,464,498 of NC_138769.1, read as the reverse complement.
GGAGTGTTAGATGGACTAGCAGATTTACATAAATTAAACCCACATTGCACCTAACACTTTTAAAGCAGTAACTGTAACAGTTTTTTTTCCTTTTGCGATAAATGTTTTGCATAAATAAAAGCTGATCCTTGTAAGCACCCATGTCAGTGTTAAATGGTTTGTCCCAACCCTCTCACTGCTACATCTGCAGGACAGCTTGTTCTTTTGAAAAACAACAGACTTACTGGCCAGATCACCAGGTGAAAATAAAGGAAAGAAAGCCTAAAAAAAAAAGAAAACCAAAGCAGCCAATACATCTGCAAGTTGATAAGCTGCAATATAAATAAATGTTTGCTTTTGGGTTTAATACTGCTTTAAATATATCTATCTGTATATCTTGTTGACTTGTTAAGGAGAGAGTTTTGGCTTTTAGTGTAGCTGCAGTTTTGCTTGCATATACGAGCAGTTTTGAAACATATTTCAGCTGTGCTACATTTCTGTTGAAGTTTCAGTTGTTTTTGTTTTAGATAATCAAATCAGATAATCAAAAGCACTAGGAGGAGGAGATCGGTTATTATAGGCCAAAAAATGGTTGAAAAAACACACCAAAACATTTCATATGTACTGCTTCAACTGTGCTGGTGCATTTATTCCCTGACTGCCACAGTACTGGTGCAAGTCACCACTGTACCACACATTGTTATACACATACAAATAATATAAAAAATTTATAAACAAGAAAAATAAATAAATAGACCAAAAACTACTATGCCTAAAATATATCAACCTTTTTTTTTATGTTTGTCTTTTTTCTCTGACTGTCTGGGAAGATTTTCCTTCATTCTCCTTAATTTCCTGTTCTATATAAACCGAAATTGAAAGAAAGTCTCAGGGAAATACCCTCTTAGGCTGGCCATACACGTATAGATTTTCATCCGGAAATTTTTGTTTCAAGAAAATTAGTTTGATTTTCTAATCGTTAGTGGGGATAAATCGATGTCCCTTTTTGACTGCAGCGACGGGAAAATTCGTAGGGGCAGAAGGGAAAACTTTTCTCGATCAACGAACTTTCGGGCAGTGTATGTGGTTATCGTTCAGAAATTACATTCATTTTAAAATTAAATGTTAAAAGCAAAAGACAATTTTCGAACGACATTCGTCTATTCAACGAATGTTCGTACGAATATTCTTGTCCAAAAAATCTATACGTGTATGGCCAGCATTAGGCCTGGTTCACACCTATGCATTTTATAGTGCATTTTGCAGTTTTGCAGAAATACACTACAGCCCATTTAACTTAATTTCTTATGGGTCATGTTCACATCTGTGCATTTTATGGAAAGAGCCAGGGACTTTTTTTCTGGTTTTTGGTTCCATAGACTTCAATGGATCAAAAACGTGTATTGAAAAACACAAAATGCACCTGGGGTATGCAAACTGCAACCTGCGTAGGTGTGAACTAGGCCTTAGACAGGTTCTTCTGAAACAAGTGTTCACAGAAGTATTTCACTTCTATTCCTATTCATATAGCAACTCAAAATGTTGGATATTCCCTCACATTCAGTCCCAAGGACAGTTGTTACCAAGGCAAATAGAGTAGGTGAAATTTAATATCAGGGATTAGGACACTCTTTACTCTGTCTAAAACTAAAAAAAGGTTTGGCTGCAGATACATTTAAACATTTTATTTATGCTCTATCTTATTATATATATAATGCTGTTTTAAGCAATCTAGCATATTGCACTTGGCTGTGAGACCTTCCTTATGCAACCACAGCCAGTATAAGCACTACCAGTTGTATTTATGTGTTTTGAATAATAAATGTGCTTAGCAATAAAAATAAAGTTTAGAATAAAAGTATTTCCAGAACTGAAAAGGCCATAAGGTTTTGGCATGATATCAGTTACACTTTCAAATAAAACTTTATTATAAACTGAAACGGTCATGGCAACATTTGCTTTATATTTTAATATGCAGTCAGGAAAAAAGGAAAGCAATTGTTTTAATCTTGAGATTATTAAATATGCAAGTTAAAATATATGCTTGTGCTGCTGTTTGCACAGCCGACATTGTTACAATCCATTATATTCCTGATGCCTTAAAAAGAAATGCAACCTCCTTTTTGTTGTATTTTTGGTATAATACAATTATTTTTGTAAGATATTTTTGCCAAAAAACCCTTGTTAGTTCCCACCAAAAGGCAACATACTGTATGTATTCAGTATCAAAGTTATTGCCTAGTAAAGAGCCCTCGCCGAAAAGTAAAAATTACTGTGATTCATAGGGGGTATACATGGGATAGCTGAAATTACTAAAAAATGTAGACTTATAGCCTTTTTTAGTCAAGTAAGTAAGATATTTTTCTCATATGTATATTACGTAGCCTTCTAACCAGTTGGCAAGTGAAGCACTGTGCTCCTTTTTTACCTTTTTTTTCCCTTTGTCTTCTTTGTAAAATCATGTTTACAGAGCTCCATTGCTTAAGCTATAAATCTCCCAAGTAAATTAGTGAGTGCAATGATTTATACTTTGCTGGATGGCTCCATTACAGATTTCAGTTGGATGGAGTTTTCAGTCAATTAACCACTTCCCGCCCGTCATATAGCAAAATGACGGCCGGAAAGTGGTTGCTCTTTTCTGACTGGCCGTCATATGACGTCCAGCAGAGCGGCGATCAGTGGTGCAGTGTGTCACTCTGACTCACCGCATCTCTGATCCTGGTAAAGAGCCTAGTGACGTAGGCTCTTTACCATGTTATCAGCTGTGTCCAATCACAGCTGGTCACATAGTAAATAGGAAGTGCCATTGATCGGCTTTCCTCAGTTCGTGCCTGACAGGCACAAGTAGACCCGATCGGTGGCTCTCCTGACAGAAGGGGGGGTCTGTGCTGGTAATTAGGGATGATCGAACGGTTCGGGTCGACCATCGGTTCGACCCAAACATTGACTGTTCGAAATTCGGCCGAATTCCGAACCTTTTGCTGAAAGTTTGGAATTCGGCAACCAGAACCAACCAAAATGCAATGGGATAGGAATTGGGCTTTAAAAGCCCGTGATTGGACCAGAACCATCAGTAAAAGTCAATTGAGGGGGCAGGAGAATGCTAGGAATGTGATTGGGGTGACTAGGGGGTCCAGATGCCAATCATTAGTGAATACGCCCCCCAGTATATAAGATAGCCCAGCCAAATCTCTAGCATTTTAATACAGGGATGTGGAAGAGAGTGGAAGCAGTTCTGTTACTTCTGCTCTCAAAGTGTCATTTAGCAATTATTAGTGTGAGGAAAGGGATATCTAGTGTAGTTAGGGTACTATTTTCCACTATAGTTAGATTTACTAATCTAGTTTCTGTAGGGAAAGTGTTAAGTGTAAGGGTGACCGTAGTGTAGTGTAGGGTTAACTGACTGACTGCTATGGCAGGGTGACAAAACCCTTCCATGTCAGGGTGACAGCTATAGAGAAAGGATTGTTTCTCTTAGAACCGTTATAGAACATGATGGTGGCTTCGCCCCTGTCACAGCCAGCTTTTTGTTGCAGGCGTTTTATTGGGCTTTTTTGAGGACATGTTTGGAGTCAGGCATGACCTCTGAACTTCTGTGTAGGGGTATGTATACACACACACACATGTATGTATATATACACATACACATATATAGGTGTGAAAGTAGCAGAAACCTATGCTTGCGCTAATGAAATAATTAACAGGCATATGGCTTCTCTGCTATCACACCTATAGCAGGCAAAAAAACGCCTGCTACAAAAACGCCCAGGTGTGTTGTTGCAGGCATTTTTTTTGGTCATTTTTTGGGGGTCTTTTTTGAGGCAGGCATAACATCTGAACTTCTGTATAGGGGTATATATACACACACACACTTATATGTATTTATACACATACACATATATAGGTGTGATAGCAGAGAAGCCATATGCCTGTTAATTATTTCATTAGCGCAAGCATAGGTTTCTGCTACTTTCACACCTATATATGTGTATGTGTATATATACATACATGTGTGTGTCTATATATACCCCTACACAGAAGTTCAGATGTCATGCCTGCCTCCAAACACGTCCACAAAAAAGCCCTATAAACGCCTGCAACAAAAAGCCGGGTGTAAAAGTAGCAAAGCCACTAACCTGTTCTATATTAATTCTAATACTAACTAACTTTTTCTTATGGTTCTGGACATGCTACAGAGCTGAAACCTCACAGGTACACTTTTTAGACCCCCCAGACACTAAATCCAAAGAAATCCCATTTTTTTTTCAATAATTTTTTCAATAATTGGCTCTCTATGAAAAATGAAAATTTTTAAGAACTTTTTTTTGTGTGATTAATAGTCCATGGGGCATGGCCCAGAACCCTAGGCACTTTTTAGGGGTATTTATTGGGTTTTAGGGCTTCAAAATGGTGTTTTTTGATTACCGAAGTTCGGGTCCCATTGATTTCAATGGGGTTCTGAAATCCGGGCCGAACTTTCTGGAAGTTCTGGAGTTCTGGTCGAACCGAACTTTTGAAAAGTTCAATCATCCCTACTGGTAATCAGACCATTGATTACCAGTGCAGACCCTTGGGGAATGCCACTAGAGCCACCAGAGATTGCCCACCCATGGCCACCAGGGATGCCAATCAGGGCTCAGGGGCTTTAGTGCCCTCCTCATCAGTGCTGCCCATCATTGCCATCTATTAGTGGCGCCCACCAGTGCCCATCATTGCCATCTATCAGTGCATCCCACCAGTGCCCATTATTGCTCATTAGTGCCGCCTATCAGTGCCCATCAATGCCACCTATCAGTGCTGCATATTAGTGCCTCCTATCAGTGCTGCATATTAGTGCCTCATCATTAGTGCCACCCCATCAGTGCGGCCTCATCAGTGCTCATCAGTGCAGGAAAAAATGAATCTATTTACAAAATTTTGTGTGGAAAAAATGACATAAATTTGGTTTAGGAACAGTGTTGCATGACCGCGCAATTGTCATTCAAAAGGCAACAGCGCTAAAAGCTGAACATTGGCCTGGGCAGGAAGAGGGTGAAAGTGCCCTGTATTGAAGTGGTTAAAGTGAGCTTCAAGGCAAGCATCTTCTGCTGTGTTTTCTGCATAGTCCTTCCTGCTGTGTTAAATGTCTATTTGTAAATTACTATTTGCGAGAGACTTTGGTGATCCAGGATAACAATCATGGCTTTTCTTTATGATTATTTTGGCCATAGTTCAAGATTTGCCACAGCTAATGCAAGCGTACCTTATTAGCATGGCTACCCCTTGCCTAGGTTTAGTTATTCTGTACATCTTCTCCAACCACAACTGTGCTGGTGCATTTGTTTACTGACTGCCACTGTACCGGTTTACTTCTTTATTTATCACCACTGTGCCAACACAGTTTTCCACTGACTGTCCCTGTAACACCGCAACTGTCAACAGCTGTACAAATGCACTTTTACACAGACTACCGCTGTAGCAATATTCTTCTCTGCCACTGCAACAACGGATTTCATTCATCACAACCATACCAACACGAGTCAGTAATGTCTTGAACATTTCACTGATCCCACTTTACCAACATTCTACTCCTCTGCCCACCACTGAATAGATGCATGTCTTTCCTGACTGCCTGCACACTTCACCCATGATTGGCTATGTATCAGTATACATCTCCACTGAGGCTTTGATCATGATCTGAATTTAAATCGTCAAAGTTAAGGACTGATTTACTTTAACACAGTAGTTCACAAATGTAGAACTTACAAATATACACACAATATTATACAGTTCTTTCAGAATGCCCTTACATATCACTAAGCAACTAATTTAAAATTGTGCAGCTCTACTTGCCAATGTGATTGTCATTGTTGCTTCTGCTTTGAAACTCAAGCTTTGTTTCCCTTGTTGAAATATAAGGAAAAAGCTTGCTTGTGTGTTAAATACGCATGAATTGCTGTGTTAAGTGGTTTATACTCAGCCATTCCTTCACACACCCTAGGGAATAGCTGTGAGTTTTATAACAAACATTTATTAATGTGGCTATCAAGACGATCTACAGGGAACAACATTGCACTGATTGAGCTATTGCATGATGCCACACATGTTAGTACCAGCATTTAAAACTTGAAGTGTGCCGAAATTGCAAATGCTATTTAAATGTCCTGGAGCATCATCAAAGCATTCAAGCCCTGTTTACATACTTTCAGACAACCATATCATCCATGCCCAACTAGCCAGCTTTTAATGGCGTTCTGGGATGGCAATGAGATAAGGCTGACACAAAAGTAAAAGATAGTTCTTTGTGTGAAATACCATTTAGGGCTCATTTGCAATGCTTGAGTTTACATACATTGTTGTGATGTTCATAATGCAGGTAAAGCTGGCCATAGACGGTTTGAATCTTGGCCGGTTCAGTAGGGACTGGCTGACATTCAAACCATGTATGGGCCAGATGATTGTTTCCAGGTTGATCGATTGATCAACTTGGGTACAATCAGCCTGTCGGATTTTCCATGCGATTATTGCTAGCAGCTATAGCTGCTAGCAATAATCACTATGTGTTCTCCCAGCCGGAATGGCACCCCACGCCCCCACACTGGGAGAACACAAAAGTTCCACAGGAGGGATTTCCCCATGAACACTGACTGTGTTGATGGGGGAATCAAGCAATTTGCTTTCATGCAACCCATTCACATATATATTCTTTTATTTTTAGCAGAGACCCCAGAGAATAAAATGGCGGTGGTTGCAATATTTTATTTTATGTCACACTGTATTTGCGCAGCGGTCTTTCAAACGCAATTTTTTTGGGGAAAAAAATACACTTTAATGAATTAAAAAAAAAAATAAACAGTAAAGTTAGCCCAATTTTTTCATATAATGTGAAAGATGATGTTACACTGAGAATCGTGAGAGAATTGTGATCTTTATTCTAAGCAAAAAAAATCACGATTCCCATTTTATCCAGAATCGTGCAGCTCTAATTGCTTCCGTTTTGTCTGTTAAATATACCATTGAAAGTGTTTTATTATATCTGCTCAACAAGTACAAAATAAAAAAAAAAATAGCCAGAAATCTTGTGAGCTAACTTCCTATGCTCTCTGTCTTTGGACAGTTATGGAGAAGAGGGAGGAAGGTGTTATGTAGTCCTAACACAGTGTTCTATAGTCCTAAAGCACTTCCTTTTCCTAGATGACAACACTGCACAGTACAAATATCAACCTTGGACAGGAAATATATTATTGTCAGGATTTTAAGGTTAAAATAAATAAAATTTGTGAAAAAAGAAAAATAATGCAACCACCACATCTAAGCACTGCAATACTAAAAAATTTTGTTCTTGGATTTAGATATACTTTAAAGTACGTTAAATGCGTATTTGACGAGTCCAAATGGTGTTGTACCATTTTGTCTATATTTGTTATGTTCGTTTCCATTTTTTCGTGTAACTGAGGAAAGTAAATAACAAATTTGAGAAAAATTTCATGAATATAAATATACATAATTCCCATCCTTATAGTCTGTGTTGTAGTGCTTCCTGCAAACATGCAACATGCTAAGGAAAAATGCCCTAAAACCTTAGGAAGAGATAGAGTTACTACGAATGGCTCAGCCGTTGTTTGCTAACCAAGAAATATGCAAAAGGAGAAAAGTTCTTCTTGTGTTTGAACATAAAATGTGCACTCAACAAGGTTGCGGCAGTGACTGCATTGCCAGAACAGCAGTAAGCATCAACTTGCAAATAAAATGACATTGGAGGCAGTCAGACTGAGGCAGGTTATCTTCACTGTGATTAAAGTACTCCAAAATGATTAAATGAAATTCTGCCCGGTGACTCGGAATTATTACGCACATTTTTTCAGATAGGTGAACCAGTGTCACCATTTTATTAAGTGGAAGGCTAGATAAGGGCAGGTGGTGCGTTTTTCATTACTTTAATTGTGTGATTTGTCTGGATTTTCAGCTTTTGATAAATGCTGTAGTGTTATATGACAGAATTAAAAGGATTTGGGAGTTTAAGAAAAGGACTTTGCAACAGGATTTCAACTCTTTGTATATTTGATGGATTTGGCTGGATTTTTGTTTTTGTTTTCAATCAGTAAGCTACATTAAACACAGAGTGTTGAGCAGGTGTGCATATCGCCAGCATATTCCACCAGCCCAGACGCAAATACAATTCCACATATCAAAAAAATTAATCCATCACAACCTATGGATTATACTTTCACCCACACACGCAATTGCAGTGGATACTGATTCCATTAGGCAGAGCACATGCTTGCTGCACAATCAGTGATACAACAATTAACCTGATTCTCCTGGATTGTCCTTTTACTGATAAAATGTCCCCCCAGGTAGTGCTATATATATATATATATATATATATATATATATATATATATATATATATATATATATATATAGATAGATAGATACACAGTATCTCACAAAAGTGAGTACACCCCCTCACATTTTTATAAATATTTTATTATATCTTTTCATGTGACAACACTGAAAAAATTACACTTTGCTACAATGTAAAGTATGATGGAGTGTACTGCTTGTATAACAGTGTAAATTTGCTGTCGCCTTAAAATAACTCAACACACAGCCATTAATGTCTAAACCGCTGGCAACAAAAGTGAGTACACCCCTAGCAAAAAATGTCTAAATTGGGCCCAAAGTGTCAATATTTTGTGTGGCTACCAATATTTTCCAGCACTGCCTTAACCCTCTTGGGCATGGAGTTCACCAGAGCTTCACAGGTTTCCACTGGAGTCCTCTTCCACTCCTCCATGATGACATCATGGAGCTGGTGGATGTTAGAGACTTTGCCCTCCTTCACCTTCTGTTTGAGGATGCCCCACAGATGCTCAATAGGGTTTAGGTCTGGAGACATGCTTAGCCAGTCCATCACCTTTACCCTCAGCTTTTTTAGCATTGCAGAGGTCGTCTTGGAGGTGTGTTTGGGGTCGTTATCATGTTGAAATACTGCCCTGCAGGAGGATCATGCTCTGCTTCAGTATGTAACATCACATGTTGGCATTCATGGTTCCCTCAATAAACTGTAGCTCCCCAGTGCCAACAGCACTCATGCAGCCCCAGACCATGACACTCCCACCATCATGCTTGACTGTAGGCAAGACACTCTTGTCTTTGTACTCCTCACCTGATTGCCGCCACACATGCTTGACACCATCTGAACCAAATAGTTTTATCTTGGTCTCATCAGAACAGAGGACATGGTTCCAGTAATCCATGTCCTTAGTCTGTTTATCTTTAGCAAACTGTTTGCGGGCTTTCTTGTGCATCATCTTTAGAAAAAGCCTCCTTCTGGGACGACAGCCATGCAGACCAATTTGATGCAGTGTGCGGCGTATGGTCTGAGCATTGACAGGCTGACACCCACCCCTTCGACCTCTGCAGCAATGCTGGCAGCACTTATACGTCCATTTCCCAAAGTCAACCTCTGGATATATAACGCTGAGCACGTGCATTTTACCTCTTTGGTCGACCATGGCGAGGCCTGTTCTGAGTGGAACCTGTCCTGTTAAACCGCTGTGTGGTCTTGGCCACCATGCTGCAGCTCAGTTATATATAACCTAAGTCATCTTTATGTAGAGCAACAATTACTTTTTTCAGATCCTCCCAGAGTTCTTTGCCATGAGGGGCCATGTTAAACTTCCAGTGACCAGTATGAGAGAGTAACATGACACCGAGGGAAAATGGCTAATTGGGCCCAGTTTGGACATTTTCACTTAATGGTGTACTCACTTTTGTTGCCAGAGGTTTATATATATATGTAACATTATGTGTGTAGTGAAATTTTACATTACTGTGTACCACAAAGAAAATGTTACTTCCAGCCAAAATCTGTGAAATTGCCATGTGCTAACTATAATAAAAGAAAAAAAAACTTTCAACTTGCTGAGGCTCTAAACTGTATAAACTAGCAAACTTCCAAGGAAAGTATTATATAGTTTATTAACAGCCATGCTGCTGTGGATTACCTCATAATTCATATCTATCATCAGGCGCAATCAATTTCTGATTCCAACCTATGGATAGCTTAAAGTGTTACTATCCCAGGACCTGCATGCATTATCGATATGGTGTATAAACCACCTTTCTCCTGCTCTCAAAAACCAGGCTCCCCGACCACTCTTCCCACGGGACTCAAATATGGCATCTCGGTCTTTCTGCCCTAAAGGACTGGGGTAGTCCAACAGTACTGCAAACAAAAAAAACAAAGAAGGGCGCACCGACCTAGCGCATTATCCTCAATATTGGCATTATTAACATAACATAAAAACGGCTACTCACAAACGAAGGTGAAAAATAATCATATCGGACTCAATAGCTTGAGTGTCAGGAGTAGTCCACACAATTGTGACGCGTTCAAGGCTATGCCTCTTCCTCAGAGCCATTTTTATGTTATATTAATAAAGCAAATAGTGAAGATAATGCGCTAGGTCGCTGCGCCCTTCTTCCGGGTTCCGGAACCACGCTGGAACGTGGCCCTGATCTGGCAAGCCGAGAGTGGGGTTCTCCAGACCTGCGGACAAGGCTCCTTCAGCATGAAGGTGCGTCCTCACCCATGCCTGGGGTGGGGGAACATCTTCGCTGGTGTCTGGGCCTGTGGACCTCCTTGGTTAACGACAAATGGGCCCATGAAGTGATACTGTCCGGCTATAAGATAGTTTAGTTCTTGCCCTCCCGAAAGGTTCTTACCTTCCAGAGTACATCTGTCCCCGGACCGATTGCAAGCTCTCTTCGGAGCAGGGCAGGACCTGTTGCTTCAGGGTGTGATTGTCCCAGTTCTGGTATCGGAATGGTTTCAAGGTTTTTATTCAAACCTGTTCACATTCCCAAAGAAGGAGGGCAAGGTATGGCCAATTTTGGACCTCAAGGCCCTGAACTGCATTGTTCGGGTACAGAAATTCAGAATGGAGTCCATTCGCACAGTGGTGGCATCCCTACATCAGGGGGATTTTCTTGCCTTTATCGACATCAAGGATGCTTACCTGCACATTCCAATATGTGCACTACACCAGCACTTTCTCCATTTTGTTGTAGAGGAGAAGCACTATCAGTTTGTGGCGTTACCCTTTGGTCTCGCTTCCGCTTCTCGGGTTTTCACAAAAGTGTTGGCCCTGGTTCTGGCATTGCTACGTCAACAGGGGATTGCAGTACTGAGCTACCTGAACGACCTCCTCTTGCGAGCAGAGTCCTCTCCCCTTGATGGACGACGTGAAGATCGCTATACAGACCCCGAAGGAGTTTGGTTGGCTTCTAAATTAACAGAAGTCTGCTTTGATTCCATCTGGAAAATTGGATTATCTGGGTCTGACTCTGGATTCAGCTTTATCCAGAGTGTCCCTTCCTCTGGACAAACTCCAGAAGTTGCATGCTGTGATTCATCCACTGCTGTCCAGCAGGTGGTCCTTCCTTTGGACTTGCATGCGGGTGCTGGGGCTGATGGTGTCTAACTTCAAGGCGGTTGTGTTTGTACAGTTCCATACGAGGTCCCTTCAAAGGGAGATCCTGGTGAAATGGGGCATGTGGCCGAGGTCTCTGGACAACCAGATTCAGCTGAGCCAGGAAGCCAGGGGGTCCCTGGTCTAGTGTCTTCACTCTCCGACACTTTAGCAGGGAAAAATTTTTCTCCACTTGTATTGGAAAGTGGTCACCAAAGATGCCAGGGTTGTTGGACACTGGAGGAATCCAGACTACCGATCAATATCTTGGAACTTCGGCGATCAGGCTGTGCTTGGATCACCGGACGGATTGACTCCGTGGGCTCACGGTACGGATCCAGTCAGACAATGCCACGACGGTGGCTTATGTCAATCACCAGGGTGGAACAAAGAGTGTGTTGGCAGTCCTGGAAGTACCCGGCATCTTCTGGTGGGCATAACGCTTTGTTCTGGCACTCTCAGCCGTAAGCATTCCAGGAGTGGAAAACTGGCAGGCGAACTATCTCAGTTGGCAGGTGTTGGATCAAAGGGATGTGTTTTATCAGATATGTCTCTGGTGGGGCACCCCCGAGGTGGATCTGTTGGCGTCTCGGCTCAACAGAAAGGTACTAAGATTTGTGGCAAGGTCACGGGGTCCTCTGGCAGACGCTCTGGTGGCCCCATGGGGCCAGTTTTGTCTTATCTATGCCTTCCCTCCTCTCAAGTTTCTGCTGTGGCTTTTGCGCAGGATCAAGGCTGAAAGGATTTCGATCATTCTAGTGGCCCTGGACTGGCCTCGCCGGTCTTGGTACACCGACCTGGTGCGATTGGTTGCCGACGTCCCTTGGAGACTGCCTTTCAGGGAGGATTTGTTGTCCAAGGGCCAATCTTCCATCCTGGCTATGACAGTCTGGCTGTTAAAAGCTAGGTGCTGGAGGATAGAGGTTTGCCTGGGTCGGTGATTCCGACACTACTGAAGGCTAGGAAGTCTATCTCTAGGAAGATCTACCATCGTACGTGGAAAGCGTACATTTTGTGGTGTGAGTCTATTGGTGTTCACCCTCATTCTTTTTCGATGGCTCACATTTTTTACCTTCCTTTAACGAGGTGTTGGGCAGAAATTGGCCTTGAATACCATCAAGGGCCAGGTGTCGGCCTTGGCGGGCTTCTTTCAGTGACCCCTGGCTATGCACTCCCTGGTGCATACTTTTATTCAAGGGGTTCGACATTTGAGTCCACAGGTTGAAGTGGTCTCCTCAAGAGCCAGGTTCCTCCTTTCCCTGTCAAAGCACACTCTGCTCGGGCGCTTAGTGCTTCTTGAGCATTTTGTCATCAGGCGTCAGTGGCGCAGGTGTGCAAGGCGGCCACTTGGTCCTCGTTGCATACTTTCACTAAGTTCTACAAAGTGGATGTGTTGGCCTCTGCGGATGCTTCCTTTGGCCGCAAGGTTTTGCAGGCTGCTGTTTAGAGGGTCTGTTCCTCTTTAGGGGTGTATTGTTCAGGTTGGGCTCCAGTTGTTTTTGTTGAGCTCCTGTTTACCTGTCCCACCCCTTATGTTTGGCACTGCTTGGGGACGTCCCTATGGTTCTGAATATGGAGCGCCGTGTCCGTCGGTGAACAAAAAAGAAAATGGGATTTTTGTACCGTAAAATCTTTTACCGTAAAAAACATTTCTGTGAGTTCATTGATGGACACAGCACCCACCCCTCTAGGGAGTTTTTGATATTTATGGTACTGCTTGTTATTAAACTAAAGGCTTAAAGCAGAGAGAGGGATGTATATCACTTACGGCTGCCCATAGGCGTAGCCAAGTCTTTTTTTCTGTCTTGTGTCCTACTTCTGTAGGGGACAATATAACCCTGTGGTTCTGAATATGGAGTCCGTCAATGAACTCAGAGAAATGGATTTTATGCTAAATACAAAAATCACATTTGTTTTTATCAACAGTATATAGCAGCCTTGTGACTTGTTTTAGTTCCTAGTAAAGCTTGTAGGAGGAGTTTTCATTCTCCCCTGATCTTTTGTCTAGACAGTGCTGATTGGCCCTGTGCTCACACTCTTCTAAGAAAAAAGACAAACTCTCTACTATTACACACCAAACTGAGCATGTGTAGCATGACTTCTAATGCTCTGTTCTATCACAAGATGGGTTGGAGTCAGTTAAAGAGGAGGATCAGAGAGACAGGATCACACAGCCTTTACACACAATGAGGAGGATTAACACCTTAGGTTCCACATTATGACAAGCATGCTTTACTGCTTTACAGACTGATTTTACTAATGTGGGTTTAGTAACACTTTAACATTAGGAACTATCAAATGTCCAAGTTACTAATGCTAATATATCAGTCTTGCATGGTATAATAATTGGAATCCTTAAAGCCCATCTCCAGGCAGAATTGGAATCCTTTCACTTTCCAAACCAAGCAGCACCCATGCAACTTATTTACAGTTTGTTTAAATATTTAACCACCTCCCACCAGGCCACTGTACATATACGAAAAAAAGAGGAATTAACTGCGCTATAGGTGAATGGCAAATAATAGCAGCAACTTCAAGTGTGACCACACCCTAAAAGTAATATATAAAAATAAGTCGCGCTGAATGATGTGAACAAATCAATGTCCAAAATGAATCAAGTCCTAGTGTAAAATAAGTCCTAGTGAAAATGAATAATCTCCAAATTGATGTGACTAATGAGATGCACACTTTAGGAATCCAGACACTTATAGGTGATGCGCTTACCGAACAAACAATAAGTGATTGCAGAAATAAATCGCAAAAAGTGAACTTGATTGTAGAAACACATGTGATGAACTCCCAAGAAATGAAGTCATAGAGTCATGGAAAGAAAGAAAACGCCATAGCATAATACCATAACGATATATTATTCCTTAAACACCCTAAAAGTGCACCATGCAGGAGGTGTGTGAATCCGTCACCAGTTGTGGGACTGCTTACCAGAGAAAAACTTGTATGCAGGCATAAATGACACTCCCCAAATGCGTGAACAACAGAGACAGATGATGAAGAAAGTGGAAGAAAACCACCACCGATTTCTAAGCCGCTTACCAGATTGAGGATGGACAAAGGCAGATAGACACAAAATCCCAAATGTACCAGGACCACCATCACTGACAATAAGGGCCCCTTACCAGACTCAGGTAGCAATTGCACAACGTATATTATCAGAACAGATCCAGTCCACCGACCTTCACCACCGATAGATAAACCTCACACAGCAGGGTCAGAGTTGATGATGATCCCAACAGATGAGCCAATATTCCCAGTCGATGGGCAAAAACCAATCCCAAATGCAAAGAAAAAGCGCCAATAGTGTAAAAACGTAACCACTGTTTTAAATTCTGTTAAAATTCAAAGAGCATGTAAAGCCACCGGCCGGACCTAGGTCACGGCGTGCTGACGTCATCCCTGGAAGCGTTCCAAGCGAGCGGATGTGCCTTGCCGTCCGGCCGGCGGCTTTACATGCTCTGTACGTCGCTTTGCGGGACCGCTAGTGGGGGCGCACACACGCCGATCGGCCAGAGGGGAAGCTAATCAGCGGGTCCGGCGGCTGAGATGTTCATGGGGCAACCGCGATCGCTCCCTGTGGAGATAGAACGACAATCGGCCGTTGTAAACATGACAGACTGCTGTTCTGTCAGTAATGAACACAGGGATCTTGTGTTCCTCCTATTTAAGAACACAGGTATCTGTGTTCATTCAGCAAGCCCATCCTCCACACAGATAGGGACACATTTAACCCTTTGATCGCCCTTGGTGTTAACCCTGTCTCTGCCAGTGTCATTAGTACAGTAACAGTGCATATTTTTAGCACTGATTACTGTAGTAATGTCACTGGTCCCCCCAAAAGTGTCAAAAATGTCAGTTAGGTGTCCGATCTGTCTGCCACAATGTCGCAGTCCCGCTAGAAATCGCTGATCGCCGCCATTACTAGTAAAAAATAAAATAAATAAAAAAAAATGACATTAATCTTTCCCCTAGTTTGTAGACGCAATAACTTTTGCGCAAACCAATCAGTATACACTTATTGGGAAATATGTTGCAGATTACATATTGGCCTAAAATTATGAAAAAATTTTATTTTTATTTTTTTTTATTGGCAATGTTCTATAGCAGAAAGTCAAAAATGTTTTTTTTTTCAGAATTGTCATTCTTTTTTTGTTTATAGCACAAAAAATAAAAATTGTAGAGGTGATCAAATACCACCAAAAGAAAGCTCTATTTGCGGGAAAAAAAGAACATCAATTTTACTTGGGTACAGTGTCGCACAACCGTGCATTTGTCAGTTAAAATAACACAGTGCCGTATCGCAAAAAATGGCCTGGTCATTAAGGGGGTAAAACCTTTCGGTGGTTAAACTGCAACTGCCATGGTGCTGCACATGTGATCAGTTATGACACCAGCAATTTGATGGTTTGACAGTGTGGTTGAAGACACAAGCAAATGTGACAGTTAGCAATCCCAGCTTTCCAGGAATGTAACTGTTTTTTTTTAATTCTTAAATCAATGGGTTTAGTTCCACTTTATGATTTACTGCTGTTTAGGGGCTCTGTGCTTCAGCAAAATGGCAGCCTCCAGCAAGAAGCAAGTTCTTAAGGCTAAAGTTCCACTTTCATTTCTGAAATCTTTATTATTGGTTAAGTAAAAATGATGTAAACAAGTGGAATGCCCGGTTAAGGTGGGTAATGTTACAAACATCTGGTATGTTCTCTGTTCCAAAATATGTCGCCCGTTACCTATGCTGTACTGTTTCGATTCACTTGGCAGTGAGCACTGGATACTGGTTTGTGCCAGCAGAAAACATATGTGATTCAAATTAACCAAAGATGGCAACATTTTTGTATTTTGCATTCAATGCAATCTATTAAAAAAATCCTTTAAACACGTATCCCAGCTCCAGACCATCCCATGCAAAAAAGGTGTGCTATAAAAGTAGTAGAGTGTATACAAAAATATGCCTTATTAGCAAAGGTGAGAAATCTAGAACTACATCGCTATCTCACTAACCGGGTGCCACTAATTAGCCACCACTCTAGCACCCCATTTGGGCCTGCAATGGAGACACCACTCCCTATGGCTACCAGCTGTCCAACATCCATTAACCCTTTTTACCTTTGGAAAAAAAAAGTGAACAGCACTACTGCCTGATTTGCTCACAAGTCTCACCAGGCGCAAACAAGAAGTACTATCTAAAATGACTGTGTCTTTACTTTAAAGTGATTGTAAAGTCTCGTGTTTTTTTTTTTTTTTTTGATCCTCCTCTTTTTGGGTCTCTCTTTGTGGTTCCTGGCTCCTCCCTCCTGTCAAGTGCCCACACAGCAAACTGTTTGCTTTGGGGGTACCCAAGCCAAGCTGCAGCTCCATGTGTCCATTTTGACATGGAGTTGCCGTTCGGTCCAGACCCCTCTCTCTCCTGATTGGCTAGCTGACTTTGATTGACAACAGCAGGAGCCAATAGCGCCACTGCTGTGTCTCAGCCAATCAGGAGGAAGAGTCCCAGATGGCCAAAGGCTTCGTGGACATCGCTGGATAGAGATGGGGCTCAGGTAAGTATTAGGGGGTGCTGCTGTGGCTGCTACACACAGAAGGCTTTTTATCTTAATGCAAGGAATGCATTAAGATAAAAAACCTTCTGCCTTTACAATTCCTATAAGTTATGCACGGGAGGTTTGTAATTTGTCTGGATATGTCTAATAGTTAATTGAATTGATTTACAGCTGTGTCTGAGAGATAGATACATGTGACCTTACATTTGTTCATTGTGTACTAAATGAAGTATTTAAAAAATGATCTTTTTTTTGTGCTGGATATAAGCAATGTTGTCTTTTAACATATTTAAAATGTTTGTGTTTTCCTTCTGCAAGATTGCCTTGCCGGTTATTTTCCTTTTTGGTAACCTTTTAATATTGGTTTGCAGGTGCTCAAAAATGTGACGTATTTTCAGAGAAGAGACCTCTTCTTGGAATGTGCAAAAGTATAGGGTCATGCGGGTAAGATATCTTTCGGTTTTTACTATATAACAGTCATCTGGTAGATGTGCATATTACCCTTCCTACAGAAGATTTTTTTAATTAAAAGTACAATCTTCACTCCCTCAGTATAAGATATTTCTCTTTCGTTCATTGACGGACACAGCTCTTCAGCATTCTTGAACCATTGGGTTATACTGCCCCCTACAGGAGTAGGAACATAGGCAGAAAAAAGAACTTGACTACGCCTATGGGCAGTCCCAGGAGGTATACTCCCCCTCTCTGCTATAGGTAATCTGTTTTTTTCTGCCCAGTCATGGGGAGGGCCCTTGTTCGCTACTGGGATCTCTGGTCCTGGCAATTTTTTTTACTTTTTAAATGGCTTTTTGTCTCCCGTTTTTTTTTGCTACAAGATCTACAATCAACTGCCAGACTGGGCAAGGGGCTGGATAATCTAGATCAAAGGGTCCTCCCAGTCTGGACAGCTAGCGCTTTCAGACCATATCTCCGTGCTTGGTCGGCTACCACATAGCCCCACGGGACAGGGGCTGGCCCACGAGTTAAACATCTCACAAGATGGCATACAACGAGGTCTTGGCCAGTGTCACAGCATTCCTTCTGGCCGACAGCTCCCACAGTTCGGTTGCGAGGAGGTTCCTGTTTTGGGAGTGTTACCCGCACGCTTCGCTGGATTGGTAAGTAGGGGCCCCCTCCTCTCCTTCCCTGGATGCGGTGTGGGGCGTGGGTAGTATTAGTTGGTCCCTTAAGGAGCTGGCTGGTCTGCTTGTGCTCATGGGGGGGGGGGTGAAGATGGCTGGTTCCCAAGCTGTGGGTGCCCCTGACCTTGGTGCCTACAGGCACGCTGTCACCCTTGGTGGGCCTGCTATGGGGTGGGTGGCCTTTTTTTGGGGCCCTGTGGGACAGCTGGTGGGCCTGGGGGCGGGTGGCTTGGTATCTGCAGGTCCGAGTACCACGCTGTCAGGCAGGCCGAAAATTTAGGCCGCGTAATTGTGGCCTACTAACTGGATCTTGTATTGGGCGGCCCCAGTTGTGACAGCTAAAGCTGCCATTGTGCCCCAGGACATCCGTCTCCCCTCCGCTCCCCTGGCTATTCGCAGGTTCCCGCGGATCGTGTTATTGCAGCCGAAACTTTAGGCCGCAGCAAGTAGGGCGTCTCTGGGGGGGGGGGGGGAATAGGGTCCCAGGCAGGTTTAGCTGCCATGGTGATGTGGGGCTTCCGCCTTTCCTAATAGCACTTTGGGGATATCCTGTCTGTGGGTCTTCCCGCATCAGTGGCGGAGGGGGGTATGCTTGCGGCCTTCTCTGCGGGCCTACTTGTAAGGGTGCCCACGGAGGATCCCTTTGCGGGCCTCAGCCGGTGCCACTATAGGGGGCTTGGGTCACCGACCCCCTGTAAGGGTAAGGATGCGTTGGCTTAGCAAACGCAGCCCCCTCCCTCTCCTGTCTCTTCCGATCCTATATCTGGTTTGGTCGCTGCAGATGGGTCCACGTTTCCCTGACCTGTCAGACAGTGAGGATGATTCTTCCATGGCTGCTGTGCCGCACAAAAAGGTGCTGGAAGATGCACTGATTTCATCAGTGCAGAAGCCATTTATGTTGGAGGATGCAGCCGAAGCTGCTGCGGACAAATCTGTTTCATTTGTCACCCACAAGCTGTCCCGTGCAGATATGGTGTTTGTAATCCAGCTTATGTTGACAATTGTGCCTGAAAGTGCTGGGTGCGTCCAATACGACCCATGATGGTCCCGGTATGTCCGGTATACCTAAGGCAACCATGTTTCCAGTGGTAGAATGCCTGGCTTTTAGGAATCTGGCTGACAGGTGGGCTAATTCTAGGACTTGTTACATGTTTACTATGGCTGGTGCCTTATTGCCGACTATTTTGGTCTCCGCTCTGGTGTCTCAGACAATGACAGTGTGGGCGACGCTTTTGCGTCTGCCCATGGGAGCGGCCAGTTGACCCCCGCCTATGGCGAACTGGGAGATCAGTTGGTCCAGGGTCTGCGGTTTGTCTGCGATGCATCTTTGGATGCGGTTCCCGTGAGTCTCTAAGCGAACTGTCTCGGCGGAATGCTTAGGCATATTTAGTGTCTGAAGTGTTGGTCTGCGGATCAAACCTCTAAGAAGGCCCTGACTGACTTGCCTTTTCAGGGCGTGCGCCTGTTCGGGGCTACCCTGAATGACATCATTAGGAGTCTGACAGGGGAAGTAAGAGTACCTTCCTTACACAGTTTGGGAATAGGAAGGTGCCTTGCCGGTGGGGTGGGACTTCCTTTTTCAGCCCACAAGAAGTTTTTTTTTCGTCCCTCAGGGATTTCAGAAAAAGGTTCCGAGCCCCTCAAAGCCTCTTTGGGAGTTTTTTCCAGTGGCCTTGGTCTGGCAATCAGAGTGCAGGCTTTTCCAGACCTGCTGTCAATGCCCCTTCTGTATGCAGGTTTGCCCCCATCCATGTCTGGGACGGGGGAACGTCTTTGCTGGTTCGAGGGCCGTGGACCTCCCAGGTCAGCGACTAGTGAGTCCACAAGGTGATTGTATCCAGTTCCAAGATAGAATTCCATTCTTGTCCTCCTGAAAGGTTCTTTCCTTTCAGTGTGCGCCTGCCTCCGAATAGGCTGCAAGCTCTGTTGTGGGCATGGTGGGACTTGTTTTCGCAGCGCGTGATCATCCCGGTCCTGGTGTCAGAACATTTTCGGGGGTTTTATTCTTACCCTTTCATGGTTCCCAGGAAGGAGGACAAGTTCGTCTGGTTCTGGACCTCAAGACCTTGAATCGTTTTGTGCGGGTGCAATAATTCAGGGTGGAGTCCTTTCGGATGGTGGTGGTGTCCCTGCATCACCTGGCTTCTTTAATAGTCTACATGCCCACCTGCACATTCCAATTTGTACCTGGCATCAGGGTTTCCTCAGCTTCGCTGTGAGAAAGGAGCACTATCAGTTTGTGGTGTTACCCTTTGGTCTCCCTTCCACTCCTCATTTTTTCATGAACGTGTTGGGCTCGGTCTTAGCGTTGCTGCATCAGCGGG
This sequence comes from Pelophylax lessonae, assembly GCF_965119305.1. Classification (NCBI taxonomy): domain Eukaryota; kingdom Metazoa; phylum Chordata; class Amphibia; order Anura; family Ranidae; genus Pelophylax; species Pelophylax lessonae. The sequence goes on along the minus strand of NC_138769.1, from coordinate 380,444,045 downwards.
GGATTGCTGTGCTGGGGTACCTGGATGACCTCCTCATGCAAGCAGAGTCTCTGTCAGCTCTGGCAGCTGATGTGGAAATTACTCTCCAGACTTTGCGGGGGATCAGGTGGCTTTTGAATTTTTTGGGAAGTCTGCCCTGGTTTCCGACCAGGAGATTGGATTATCTGGGGCCGACTCTGGATTCAGCTCTAGCCGGAGTGTTCCATCCTCTGGAAAAGTTGCAGAACTTCGGGCGTGCATTTGAATGTTGGGCCTGATGGTGTCCACCTTTGAGGCGGTTCCATTTGCACAGTTCTACACGAGACTCCTTCAAAATGAGATTCTGGTCAAATGGGACAAGTGTCCTAAGTCGCTGGACAATGTGATTTTTCTGAATCGGATGACAAAGAGTTCTCTGGTCTTGTGGCTGTGCTCCCTGACCTTGATACAGGGCAAGTCTTTTCTCCCCTTGTACTGGACAGTGCCAGCCTGTCCGGGTGGGGAGGAGTCCTGGGGCTGGATCCAGACCAGAGCTGTTGAACGTTGGAACGATCAGGCTTTGCCAGCTCCGGGGGCTCCAGATGTGGATTCAGTCGGACAACGCAACGGCCGTGACATATGCATCACCAGGGTGGCAAAAAGAGTGTTAGTGGCCCCGGAGGTGTCCGGCATTCTTCGGTGGGCAGAACGGTTCTTTCTAGCCCTCTCCACCAGACACATTTCCAGCGCGGAAAATTGGCAGGTGGAGTACCTCATTCATAAGGCATTGGACCAGGGGGAATGGTTCCTTCATCCGGACCTGTTTTATCAGATTTGTCTGTGGTGGGGCACCCCCGAGGTGGATCTGTTGGCATCTCGGCTCCACAGAAAGGTGCCGAGGTTCGTGGCCAGGTCACCAGATCTATTGGCAGTGGCCAAGGATGCTCTGATGGCTCCATGGAGCCAGTACCATCTGATTTACGTCTTTCCTCCTCTCCTGCTTTTTCCACGCCTTCTTCACAGGATCAAGACCTGGTGTGACTGAACATCCCCTGGAGGCTGCCTTTCGGGGACGATCGGTTGTCTCAAGGGCCGACCTTCCATCCTTTTTTATGGTTGCTGGCTTTGACAGCCTGCTTGGCTCAGATTCTGGCCTTTCTTTAACAGGGTGTTGATCAGAAACTGGCTATTGAGCACCGTGAAAGGCCAAGTATATGCCTTGGCAGTCTTTTTTTCAAAGGCCTTTGGCTTTCCATCCATTGGCTTCCCATGCGTATATACCATCAAGGGGTTCGTCATTTTACTCCGTCTGTACGTTCTCCTCTGCCACTGTGCGTTTTGAACCTGGTTCATTCGGTTCTTCAAAAAACCTCCCTTTGAAAAAATACGGGAGATCCCTTTAGTTATTATTACTACAAATTGAAGCTGAGAAACAGGCAGAAGGCTAAGTGTAACAATTTAATCAAAGGTTTCTGTCTTTGAAACAAACATTTGGGAACATCCAAGGCACAGTCTTTAGGAAGCCTTAAAGTGATAGCAAAGTCTATTTTTTTCTGTTAACCACTTAAGCCCCGGAGGATTTGGCTGCTAAAGGTCCAGACCCCTTTTTTCAACTTGGCACTTCGTGACTTTAACTGATAATTGCGCGGTCATGCAATGCAGTACCTAAACGAAATTTACGTCCTTTTTTTCCCACAAACAGAGCTTTCTTTTGGTGGTATTTGATCACCTCTGCGCTTTTTATTTTTTGCGATATTAATAAAAAAAGAGCGAAAATTTTGCAAAAAAATGACATTTTCAACTTTGTCTTTTAAAAAATATCCAATATACTCAATTTATGTCATTTTTTTTGGCCAAAATATATTTAGCTACATGTCTTTGACAAAAAAAAAATCAATGAGCGTATTTTTATTGGTTTGCGCAAAAGTTATAGCGTCTACAAACTATGGTGTAAATACTGAAATTTACGAAGCTTTAATTTCTGACTGCCTATCTCATTTCATGAAGTGCTAAAATGGCGGGGCAGTACAAAACCCCCCCAAACTACCACTTTTTGGAAAGTAGACATCCTAAGGAATGTTCTGAGGGGCATGTTGAGCTCATTGAATATTTTATTTTTTTGTCACAGGTGTTTGAAAAATGACAAAAATAATTTTTTTTTTTTTTTTTACACAAAGTTGTCATTGAAATGATATATTGCTCACACATGCCATGGGTATATGTGTAATTACACCCCAAAATATATTCTGCTGCTTCTCCTGAGTACAGGGATACCACATATGTGAGACTTTTTGGGAGCGTAGCTGTGTACGGGAGCCGGAAAACAAATCACCACCATCAGAATTTCAAAGGGCGTACATTTTTCATTGCATTTTCTCACTACCTATAACGGTTTTGGAGGCCCTGAAATGTCAAGATACCACAAAACCCCCCCAAATGACCCCATTTTGGAAAGTAGACACCCCAAGCTGTTTGCTGAGAGGCATGGTGAGTCCATGGAATATTTTATATTTTGCCACAAGTTTCGGGAAAATTACAATTTTTTTTTTTAATTTTTTTTTTTTACACAACGTTGTCACTAAAAGATAAATTTCTCACACATGACATGGGTATATGTGGAATGACACCCCAAAATACATTCTGCCACTTCTCCTGAGTATGGGGATGCCCCATGTGTGAGACTTTTTGGGAGCCTAGCTGTGTACAGGACCGCGAAAACCAATCAACACTCTCAGGTTTTCTAATGGCGTAAATTGTTCATGTCACCTCTGCACTACCTGTCGTAGTTTCGGAGGCCCTAAAATTCCAAAATAGCACAAAACCCCCCCAAATGACCCCATTTTGCAAAGTAGACACCCCAAGCTATTTGCTGAGAGGCATGGTGAGTCCATGGAATATTTTATATTTTGCCACAAGTTCCGGGAAATATATATATATATATATATATATATTTTTTTTTTTTACACAAAGTTGTCAGTAAATGATATATTGCTCACACATGCCATGGGTATATGTGAAATGACACCCCAAAATACATTCTGCTGCTTCTCCTGAGTACAAGGATACCCCATGTGTAAGACTTTTTTGCAGTCTAGCCGCGTACAGGACCCGGAAAACCAATCTGCACCTCCTGGCTTTCTAAGGGCGTAAATTGTTGATCTCACTCCTTACTACCTATCACACTTTTGAAGTCCATAAAAGGCCAAGATGGCACAAAACCCCCCCAAATGACCCCATTTTGCAAAGTAGACACTCCAATCTATTTGCTGAGAGGCATGGTGAGTATTTTGCAGCTCTCATTTTTTTTGGAAAATGAAGAAAAAACAGGAAAATGCATTTTTTTTCCTCTTTTTTCAATTTCCAAAACTTTGTGACAAAAAGTGAGATCTGCAAAACACTCAACATGCCTCTCTGCAAATAGCTCAGGGTGTCTACTTTCCAAAATGGGGTCATTTGGGGGGGTTTTGTGCTATCTTGGAATTTTAGGGCCTCCGAAACTGTGATAGGTAGTCAGGAGTGAAATCAACAATTTACGCCCTTGGAAAGCCTGAAAGTGGAGGTTGGTTTTCGGGGTCCTGTACTCGGCTAGACTGCAAAAAAGTCTCACACATGGGGTATCCCTGTACTCAGGAGAAGCAGCAGAATGTATATTGGGGTGTCATTTCACATATACCCGTGGCATGTGTGAGCAATATATCATTTACTGACAGCTTTGTGTAAAAAAAAAAAAAAAATATATATATATATATATTTCCCGGAACTTGTGGTAAAATATAAAATATTCCATGGACTCACCATGCCTCTCAGCAAACAGCTTGGGGTGTCTACTTTCCAAAATGGGGTCATTTGGGGGGGTTTTGTGCTATCTTAGAATTTTAGGGCCTCCGAAACTGTGATAGGTAGTCAGGAGTGAAATCAACAATTTACGCCCTTGGAAAGCCTGAAAGTGGAGGTTGGATTTCGGGGTCCTGTACTCGGCTAGACTGCAAAAAAGTCTCACACATGGGGTATCCCTGTACTCAGGAGAAGCAGCAGAATGTATTTTGGGGTGTCATTTCACATATACCCGTGGCATGTGTGAGCAATATATCATTTACTGACAGCTTTGGGTAAAAAAAAAAAAAAAATATATATATATATATTTCCCGGAACTTGTGGTAAAATATAAAATATTCCATGGACTCACCATGCCTCTCAGCAAACAGCTTGGGGTGTCTACTTTCCAAAATGGGGTCATTTGGGGGGGTTTTGTGCTATCTTAGAATTTTAGGGCCTCCGAAACTGTGATAGGTAGTCAGGAGTGAAATCAACAATTTACGCCCTTGGAAAGCCTGAAAGTGGAGGTTGGATTTCGGGGTCCTGTACTCGGCTAGACTGCAAAAAAGTCTCACACATGGGGTATCCCTGTACTCAGGAGAAGCAGCAGAATGTATATTGGGGTGTCATTTCACATATACCCATGGCATGTGTGAGCAATATATCATTTACTGACAGCTTTTTGTAAAAAAAAAAAAAAATATATATATATATATATTTCCCGGAACTTGTGGCAAAATATAAAATATTCCATGGACTCACCATGCCTCTCAGCAAACAGCTTGGGGTGTCTACTTTCCAAAATGGGGTCATTTGGGGGGGTTTTGTGCTATCTTGGAATTTTAGGGCCTCCGAAACTGTGATAGGTAGTCAGGAGTGAAATCAACAATTTACGCCTTTGGAAAGCCTGAAAGTGGGGACTGGTTTTCGGGGACCTGTACTCGGCTAGACTGCAAAAAAGTTTCACACATGGGGTATCCCTGTACTCAGGATAAGCAGCAGAATGTATTTTGGGGTGTCATTTCACATATACACATGGCATGTGTGAGCAATATATCATTTAGTGACAACTTTCTGTAAAAAAACAACAAAAAAAAAAGAAATAATAATTTTCCCGACACTTGTAGCAAAATATAAAATATTCCATGGACTCACCATGCCTCTCAGCAAATAGCTTTGGGTGTCTACTTTTCAAAAAGGGGTCATTTGGGGGGTGTTTGAACAGTCCCGGCATTTTACGCTCAATCTTAGCCACACATCACCCACTCTTCTAACCACTTGAAAACCAAGCCTTTTCTGTGCCTTTTTGTTTACATGAAAAAATATTTTTTTTTTACTAGAAAATTACTTTGAACCCCCAAACATTATATATTTCTTTAAAGCAGAGGCCCTATAGAATAAAATGGTGGATGTTGCAATTTTTTTTGTCACACGGTATTTGCGCACAGATTTTCCAAACGCAATTTTTGCGAAAAAAATACATTTTTTTTAAATTTATTGCACAAATACACTATATAATTCCAATTTGTTTGGTAAAATTTAAAAGATGATCTTATGCCGAGTTCATAGACACCTGACATGACATGCTTTAAAAATTGCGCACACCTGCGCAGCGGCAAAAACGTACGTACATTTTTAAAAACATTTAAAAGTCTCTACAGGTTACCACTTTAGACTTACAGAGGAGGTCTACTGCAAGAATTACTGCACTCGATCTGGCGATCGTGGCGATACCTCACATGCATGCTGAAATTGCGGTTTACATATGACACTAGACCAACGCGTGCGTGTGCCATTGCGCGCAAGCACGGGGGAAAGGGGGCGGAGCTCGATTTTTTTTTTTTTTTTTTTTTTTGCTCTTTTATGTTATTTTGACACCTTTCCTTTAATTTTTTTTTTTTTTAAATCATTTTTATTGCTATCACAGTGAATTTAGATATCCCCTATGATAGCAATCGGTAGTGACAGGTACTCTTTTTTTTAAAAATTGGGGTCTTTTATACTCTAGATCTCTCCTCTGACCTTAATGCTTCTGACCACGCCAAAATTGGTGTGATAAAATACTTTCCCAATTTCCCAATGGCCCTGTTTATTTCTGGCGAAAAAGAAGTCATGAAATGCTCGTAGCCTCCGGCATCTTAGGCCATAGAGATGATTGGAGCCATTCTAATCTTCAATTAGCTCTATGGTTAGATAACTGAACCACCGGCTGCACTCTCGGGTTAACCGGTGGGACAGGAGAGCCCGAGAAAAACCACGGAAGGCTGCGGAAGGCGGCGGTGGGGGGGGGGAGGCCCCTCCCACTGCATGTAAAAGCAGTCTAGCGGCCAATTACCTGCTAGGATTGCTTTTACATGTAAGCCGACCGCTGGCTGTAAAAAACGATACCAAGATGATGCCTAAATCTGCAGGCATCATCCTGGTATAACCACTCAAAGTCCAGCAACGTACCAGTACATTGCTAGTCCTTGTTTGGCATATAGGTTTTTTTTTTTTTCATGCAGCCTGTGGGCTGAACGGAAAAAAAGAGAACCTATCAGAAATCAGCACAAGAATAATGCGTAGTATTACTCATCATTAACCGCCCAAACAACCACCCACTGAATTTAATGATGGGTATACACGGCACTATCCACGTATACCAAAATAGGATTTTAACTGCAGTGCTGAAATCAGAAAATCACCACAGCTGCTATCAGCAAAGGTATCCATATATGCTGAGCGCAAACACTGTTTGTGTCAGAATATATAAAATCAATGCGTGGTAGCCGACGAGTACCTGCAAGAGAAACAGGTCACAAAAGAATGAAAAAACAAAGTACATTAAAAAAAGTACATTAGGAAGAGTAGGACATATAAAATGACTGACAACAACAAAAGTTTTTGGATTCTCATCATTAACCGCCCAAACAACCACCCACTGAATTTAATGATGGGTATACACGGCGCTATCCACGTATACCAAAATAGGATTTTAACTGCAGTGCTGAAATCAGAAAATCACCACAGCTGCTATCAGCAAAGGTATCCATATATGCTGAGCGCAAACACTGTTTGTGTCAGAATATATAAAATCAATGCGTGGTAGCCGACAAGTACCTGCAAGAGAAACAGGTCACAAAAGAATGAAAAAACAAAGTACATTAAAAAAAAGTACATTAGGAAGAGTAGGACATATAAAATGACTGACAACAACAAAAGTTTTTGGATTCTCATCATTAACCGCCCAAACAACCACCCACTGAATTTAATGATGGGTATACACGGCGCTATCCACGTATACCAAAATAGGATTTTAACTGCAGTGCTGAAATCAGAAAATCACCACAGCTGCTATCAGCAAAGGTATCCATATATGCTGAGCGCAAACACTGTTTGTGTCAGAATATATAAAATCAATGCGTGGTAGCCGACGAGTACCTGCAGGAGAAACAGGTCACAAAAGAATGAAAAAACAAACAAAGGACATTTAAATGTACAGTAAGAAGAGTAGAAGGACATATAAAATGACTGACACAACAACAGTTTTTGGATCCTTTTATTTTTCTTTCTAACTGTTTCTTCATGTCTTGATTTGGGAGGGACTGCGATCTTCTGCGATCTTCTCTTCCAGCTTGGGTCTCTCAAAATGTCGATGGACATCCAACATCCTTCGAGACCCTGTGTTTGTGTGCCCTACACTGTGTCGTGCTGTACCCTACACTAAAACTCCACTAGTGTATGGTAGCGCTCAAAACATTCCCCGATGCAGAGACCAGGTTGGTCAGGACATTTGGGACAATAATAACGGGTGTCACGCCTAAATCCGCGCCTGCGACAGACACGACATCTTCTTTGGGGCCATCTTTGGGTAGGGGTACTCGGGAGGGCATAAGGAAAATGCCTCTCATGCAGCCGGCTCACTGCATCTGGAAGGGGAAGTTGGGCAGGCATGCCTCCTGGGTACAGGTAGGCAAGGATGATCTCTTCCTGGAATTCCCGGAAAGATCCAGTTCGTCCTGACGCCTTGTATAGGACAAAGGCGTTCAGCATCGCCAATTGGAATAAATAAACAGACACTTTTTTGTACCAGCGTCTGGCTTTACGGGCAACTAAATACGGCGCCAAAATCTGGTCGTTAAGGTCCACCCCTCCCATGTTAAGGTTATATTCGTGGACACAGAGGGGTTTCTCCACAACGCCAGTTGCCGTAGTGATTTGGATTGTCGTGTCTGCGTGAAGGGAGGACAGAACATAAACATCCCGTGTATCCTTCCACTTCACCGCAAGCAATTTGTCCGTTTTCAAGCAGGCTCTCGCCCCCCGACTAAGACGGGAATCTACAAGCCGTTGGGGGAAGCCCCGGCGATTAGGTCGCACGGTGCCACATGCGCCAATTTGTAATTCGAGCAGGTGACTAAATAGTGGCACGCTTGTATAAAAGTTGTCCACGTACAAATGGTACCCCTTTCCGGATAAGGGTGACACCAAGTCCCAAACGATCTTACCGCTGCTCCCTATGTAGTCTGGGCAGTTGGGGGGCTCCACACAGCTATCTTTTCCCTCATAGACCCGGAAACTAACTGTATAGCCTGTGGCCCTGTCACACAATTTATACAGTTTGACCCCGTATCTGGCACGCTTGCTGGGGAGGTACTGTTTCATAGCAAGGCGGCCAGTAAATTTAATCAGGGACTCGTCAACGCAGACAACTTGTTCGGGGGTAAACAAGGCTGCAAACCGCTGATTGAAGTGGTCTATGAGGGGCCGAATTTTGTGGAGCCGATCGTATGCAGGGTCTCCCCGAGGACGACAGATTTCATTGTCGCTGAAATGCATAAATCGCAGAATTTGCTCATATCTCGCCCTGGACATGGAGGCAGAGTACATGCGCATATGGTGAAGTGGGCTAGTGGACCAATATAGCCGCAATTCACTCTGTTTAGTTATGCCCATGTGGAGGGAAAGGCCCAGAAAGATCTTAAATTCGGAAACCGTTAAAGGTTTCCAGCCGAATTGTCTGGCAAGGGGCGAATTTGGGTTGGCGGCGATAAATTGTTGAGCATATAAATTTGATTGATCCACAATAGATCTGAAAAGATCTTCCGTGAAGAACAGCTCAAAAAAGTTCAGGGGCGTAAAACCAGCTGTCTCCACGTGGATTCCAGGTTGGGCGGTGAATGGGGGAAGTACTGGCGCTGTAGTATCAGTGGGTTGCCAATTAGGAAATGCCAGCGCATCAGGGAGGGCACTATGGGCTCTACGGGCCTGTCTTCGAATACGCGGTGGCTGCGGGCCACTACTTGTGCTAGCCACCGCACCAGCTTCAACTGCACTTAGGGGACTCGCCACGTCACCAGGTCTTACTGCAGTGCTGGTTGTACTAGGTCCAGGGTGTACTAGGCCGCTGGCGCTTGCCAGGTCGCCAGAAGGATGAGCGGCACTAGTACCCACACTCTGCTCCATACGAGCACCCTGCGATTCCTGCATCTCAACAACACCAGAATGGGGTCGGGTACGCCTGGGTCTAACAGGGACCCATCTGTCGTCGGAGCTATCTGTCAGGGAGCCGCTGCTGTCATTTGGTTCGTATACTGACCCTGATTCTGCCGGTGAGGCTTCCCCATCGCTCTCACCTGGCATGGTCATTATACTGTAAATAGCTTCATCACTGTACGAACGTTTAGACATTTTGGTAACTAAATTTACCCGTACAGTGATGCGACTCACAGGTAATAAAAGCACCTGGTTGTCGAAGACTATTTCAAGCGCTACCAAAAAAACTGCTAATGCTAGCAGGGATCAGGCCTGACTCTGCTAACACAGCGGTTTTGTGTCTTGTGTTTTTTTGTAAGTGACAGTAATCTGTTGATTACTACACTTACCTGGGTGAAAGGGTTAAACGCAGGTGCTGGCAGGAATCAGTGCTGATCGTGCAAACACTGCGTTTTGGGAACCCTAAACTATGGGGGCGCTAGTATAGCTCTGATCAGATCAGATATTGATCTGTTCAAACACTATACTAGAAATGGAAGTGTAGGTGCGTGCGTGTGTGTGTGGCAATCAAGGGGTTATTTCTAAACTATGCGCTGGGGATCTGGGGGGGGTGGCGGGGACCCTAAACCTCCTTTGGGAAAGAAACTAGCTAGCTAGCACAACCTCAAGTCACAATGACACCAATACAAAATACAGTAAAAACAGTATATTATGTGTGTATTAGTGCTAATGTGACAGAGGGTGTAGGGGTTAACGGGATGTGATCAGGGGGGGATCAGGGGTTTAAATCTTTATTGGAAGGGGCTGGCGGGTATCCTAAGGATAAAAGGAACGGTGGCAAGCGCTAAACCTGGTCACAAGTCACACTTATACAGGTATATAGAAAATGCTATATACTGTATACAGTGTGCGTTGTGGCAGGGGGTGTAGGGGTGATCAGGGGGGGATCAGGGGATTAAATCTTTATTGGGCGGGTGGCGGGGACCCTAAACCTGCTTGGGACACAAACTTAGTCGCCTGCGCTAATTCTGATCACAATCACACTAATACAAAAATACAAAAACACAGTATATTACGTTTGTATTAGTGCTGATGTGACAGAGGGTGTAGGGGTTAACTAGCGGTGATCAGGAGGGGATCAGGGGGGATCAGGGGCTCAAATCTTTATTAGGGGGGGGTGGCGGGTAATTCAAGTGGAAAAGGGGGGGTCGCAAGCGCTAGACCTGACCACAAATCACACTTATACGGGTATATAGCAAAATGCTATATACTGTATACGGTGTGTGTTATGGCAGGGGGTGTAGGGGTGATCAGGGGGGGGTCAGGGGCTTAAATCTTTATTGGGCGGGTGGCGGGGACCCTAAACCTTCTTGGGACAGAAACTTAGTCGCCTGCGCTAATTCTGATCACAATGACACTAATACAAAAATACAATAACACCGTATATTGCGTTTGTATTAGTGCTGATGTGACAGAGGGTGTAGGGGTTAACGGCGGTGATCAGGGGGGGTTCAGGGGGGATCAGTGGGTTAAATCTTTATTAGGGGGGGTGGGGGGTAATTTGAGTGGAAAAGGGGGGGTCGCAAGGGCTACACCTGTTCACAAATCACACTTATACAGGTATATAGGTATATGCTATATGCTGTATATAGTGTGTGTTGTGTCAGGTGCTGTAGGGGTTAATTGGGGGGGCGATCGGGGGTGAAATGTGCCTATCTAGCTGTGTGTGATGTGCTTGGTGCAATTACTCACAGTAAGATGTGCTCTCCTCTCACGCTGGATCCGAAAAGACCGTTGGGAGGGGAGGGCACATCTCCTCTAAGCCTGTGTTTACATTTCACAGGCTTAGAGGGAGATCTGATTGGGCAGGACCGATCAACAGGTCCAGACCAAAAATGATTGGCCTGGACCTGATGACTGATCGGTTCTGAACCCAATCGAGTCATCGGCGGCGGCGGCGGGGCGCGGGAGCGCGCACAGGGCCGGCAAAAAGTGCTGACGTAGGCCTACGTCAGTTTGCCTGGCCGGGGCTGAGCGCCGACGTAGATCGTCGTGCGCCGGTCGTTAAGTGGTTAAAAATAACAAACATGTTATACTTACCTGCTCAGTGGATTTGCACAGAGCATCTCAGATCCTCCTCTTCTCGGGTCCCTCGCTGGCGCTCCTTGCCCCTCCCTCCTGTTGAGTGCCCCCACAGCAAGCAGCTTGCTATGGGGGCATCCGAGCTGAGCTGCAGCTCCGTGTGTCCATTCAGCTATGGAGCCATGGCCGGTCCCACTGCCTCTCTCTCCCCATTGGCTCACTGAATTTGATTAACAGCAGTGGGATCCAATGGTGCATCTCAGCCAATGAGGAGGGAGAGTCTCCGGCAGACTCGAGACACTCCTGCAACATCGCTGGATGTAGATTGGCCTCAGGTAACTATTAGGGGGGCTGAAGGGGCCTACTGCACACAGAAGGCTTTTTATCTGAATGCAAAGAATGCATTCAGATAAAAAACCTTCTGACTTTACAACCGATTTAGGCTTTGTACACATGGGCGGAATATCAGCCGGTTTAAAAGAAACTGTTTGGCTGGCTTCTGACGAAGGCTCATAACCAAAAAAGATCTGCCTATTAGCGCTCTCAAACAATGGTTTAGAGGGCAAACCGGAGCATCTCCCTGTCAGAACACAGTAGCACAGCAGGGGAGATCGCTGTACTACATCAGATTGTTACTACAGCGGCTCTGACCTGAGCTGTTGTTTTTTTTTTTTCGTTCAACCCAAAAAAACTAGTAGTGTGTATGAAGATTTACTGTAATGATCTGTGAACTGGTAATTTTTTAAAGTTCCAAAAGCAACTACATCTTTTTTTTCTTGTTTCATGGTAAAAAGATGAACACAAGAGGCACAAAAAGAGGCACAATAGTGCATTAAATGACAGCCTTTGATATTACTGTGTGGTGTAAATGTCTAGTAACATTGTGAGTGTTATTGAAGTACATTGATGTGTTACAGATATGTATGAAATAAGGTAAACTATACATTTTGCCTAGTGAATGCCTGTCAGAATGTATATAATCCCAGGAGCAAATCTGATTAGATTAGAAGCACTGTTTATTTCTAGTTTGCCAGTGAATGTTCCATTCTGGTTGTTTGCTTCTAGGATTTGTACCGAGTTTCTGCAACCAAGTAATCTGATGTATTTGTGTACATATGGCCTCGGTTTGTCCCGAATATTTAGATAAATGCGCTTCTCCATCATCTCTCTGTGCCCTTAACCTTTTCCTTGGTTGTTATTTTATTTATGCTTCATGTTATGGAAATAGTAAAACAAATTAGGACTTGAAAAACAATGAGACGTGAAGAGAAAATGATTCATCGACTTGCTATTGAAATGTTATTGTGAAAAGTTTACTTTACTGGCTTAGGGTTCGTGATATTTTAGAGAAACTATGTCAAAACATTTTGCCGTTACTTTCTTTTTAATTTAATGTAAAATAACCAATATTGTAATCTGTGTTAGCAAAGTCAGCAATACAACATTTTCTCAATAATCTGTAGAGCTCCTGTTATTCAGAATGGCAGGATTTGTCAAAATGTGTAAAAGATTTACCGCTTTTAAAATCTTCTGTAAAGGTGAATTACATTAAATTTATACTATGTTTTAGATGCATCCGGTGTAAAGAATTAGGTGTTTTATACCCTTTATCTTTATTGTACAGTACAGGACACTCAGGACCGGTGCAAGCATTTTTGACTACACAGGCGAAGGTGCATTATTGTGCCCCCCCATTCTTCCTCCTGCCCCCCCCCCATATGGCATACACTTTATTTGTGCATTAAGCTATAGTGGTTTTAGTGCTTAGAGTGTGTGTTGAACTTACAGAAAAAAAAAAAGAAAGAAAAACACCAAAACGGTTAGAGATTGCATGCATGGCACACAGGACTGTCAGAGATTGCATACATGGCACAAGGGACAGTCAGAGATTGCATGCATGGCACACAGGACTGTCAGAGATTGCATACATGGCACATGGGACGGTCAGAGATTGCATGCATGGCACACGAGTGGTCAGAGTGTGTGTTGAACTTACAGAAAAAAAAAAAGAAAGAAAAACACCAAAACGGTTAGAGATTGCATGCATGGCACATGGGATGGTCAGAGATTGCATGCATGGCACATGGGGTGGTCTGAGATTCCATACATGGCACACGGGGCGGTCAGAGATTGCATGCATGGCACACGGGGTGGTCAGAGATTGCATGCATAGCACATGGGACAGTCAGAAATTGCTTACATGGCTCAAGAGACGGTCAGAGACTGCATACATGGCAGAAGTGATGATCAGAGACTGCATACATGGTACAAGTGATGGTCAGAGACACCATTCATGGCACAAGGGATGATCAGAGATTGCATACATGGCACACGGAGCGGTCATAAATTGTATACATGGCATATGGGACGGTCAGAGATTGCATACATGGCACAAGAGATGGTCATAGACTACATGCATGGCACATGAGAAGGTCATAGGCTACATACATGGCACAAGGGATGATCAGAGACAGCATATGTGGCACAAGAGATGGTCAGAGATTGCACACATGGCAAATGGAACAGTCAGAGATTGCATGCATAGCCCATGGGACAGTCCTAAATCGTATACATGGCATATGGGAGGGTCAGAGATTGCATACATGGCACACGGGACAGTCAGAGATTGCATACATGACACATGGAGTGGTCAGAGATTGCATACATGGCACATGGGGTGGTCAGAGATTGCATGCACGGCACATGGAACAGTCAGAGATTTCATACATGGCACACGGAACGGTCAGAGATTGCATGCATGGCAAACGAAACGGTCAATAATTGCATGCATGGCACACGGGTAGGTCAGAGATTGCATACATGGCACACGGGGAGGTCAGAGATTGCATGCATGGCCCACTGAACGGTCAGAGATTGCATGCATGGCACATGGAATGGTCAGAGATTGCATACATGAACAGAAAAAATATTGATACTGGCGCAATGAGCAAAATACTGGACCCACGGGTTCCACACTAGGGACCTGAAAAAATGGACAGGACAAATCTCTATGAAATAGCAAACCATAGTCCATATGACAAAGTCCATATCAGACAGTCCATATACACTCCATATACACTGCATTCTGAAGGCTGCTCTTGTGACAAGTAAGAAGAGGGGACTTGGAGACAGCTTTAAGGAGAACACATTATTCGATTAAAAATCATGTGCAGATGGTACTCACAAATGAGCATGTAATTGAGCATAAAAAGTATCCATAAGGGGAAGATGCTGTAATTCAGAATGGCTCCAGCGGTCGTGGCTCCCAGAGTAATTGCCAGTGGTTACCGGCACTTCCTGGCCCATCGCGTCACATCCGGGAAGTGACGTCAGGAGGAGCCCCTTGTGCGTTCTAGAAACCAGGAAGTGCCGATAACCACCGGCAATTACTCTGGGAGCCACGACCGCTGGAGCCATCCTGAATTACAGCACCGGATAGACGGATCTTCCCCTTATGGATACTTTTTATGCTCAATTACATGCTCGTTTGCGAGCACCATTTGCACATGATTTTTAATTGAATAAATCGTTCATAACGTACTTAGAGTGGCGCCTGTGTTCTCCTTACGATTGCATACATGGTACATGGGATGGTCAGAAATTGCATATGTGGCACATGGGATGGTCAGAGATTGCACACATGTAACATGGGATGGTCAGAGATTTAACACATGTAACATGGGATGATCAGAGATTTCACACATATAACATGGGATGGTCAGAGATTGAACACATGTAACATGGGATGGTCAGATATTGCATACATGTAACATGGGATGGTCAGAGATTGCATACATGTAACATGGGATGGTCAGAGATTGCATACATGTAACATGGGATGGTCAAAGATTGCATACATGTAACAGGGGATGGTCAAAGGTTGCATACATGGCACACAGGACTGTCAGAGATTGCATACATGGCACATGGGATGGTCAGAGACACACAGGCAGGACTGGTACTATATTATACACAGCTTGCTTGCCTCACCTTCCACAGAGATGACAAAGAGAAATATTCATCTCTGACTGTGCTGTACCTCACCAATGGCAGTCCTCTTCCTCCTTTGCCTTCTGCCGGTCTTGGCCCCTCCCCCTGGTCTCACTTGGCTCCAGACTCCTCCCCAGCCCCCCCCCCCTCTTCTCACATGTTATGTGTGCTGCTGAAATGGAGGCGTTCAGGAACCTCTCAGCTACCGCCCAGGTGGGAGGGATTTTTTTTTTCATGATGCAGGCAGCGATCCTCGCCTTGAGGGCTGAAGAGAGGGGTTGGTCTTTGATTGTATTTCAGTCTTGTTCTGTGCTGCTGCTGGCATAGGAGGAGGAGGAATGTAGTAGGCAAGGCCGGGGCTGTGCTGCGCGGCCTCCTGTCAGTGTACTGAGCTAGGTACAGGTGCCGTGCGAGCAGGGCTGGCCGCTGGCGCCAGCATAAGCAACTCTTAGGAGACCCCTGGCTTTGGCGCCCACCCTCTCCTGGCGCCCTAAGGCGGCCGATTTGGCTGCCTTATGCTGGCGCCGGCCCTGAGGACACTGGTACCTTCAGGAGGTTGGACACTGACAAAGCTTTTGAGTAAGGATGATCGAACTTTTGAAAAGTTCGGTTCGGCCAGAACATCCGAACTTCCCGAAAGTTCGGCCCGGATTTCAGAACCCCATTGAAATCAATGGGACCCGAACTTCGGTAATCAAAAAACACAATTTTTAAGCCCTAAAACCCAATAAACGCCCCTGAAAAGTGCCCAGGGTTCTGGGTCATGCCCCATTAACTATTAATCACACAAAAAAAAGTTCTTAAAAATTGTAATTTTTGATAAAAAAAAGCCAATTATTTAAAAAATTAAAAAAAAAAAAAAAAAAAAAAAGAGATCTTTTGATTTTGACTTTCGATTTAGTATCTGGGGGGTCTAAAGGGTGTGCATGTGAAGTTTCAGCTCTGTAGCATGTCCAGAACCATGACAAAAAAAAGATAATTTTTCAGTAGAACAGGGATGTGGGAACCCTCCTTTAACACCTATATGATCTTTTTTTTCTGGTTCTGGACATGCTACAGAGCTGAAACTTCACAGGTACACCTTTTAGACCCACCAGACACAAAATCACACAAAAAAAGTTCTTAAAAATTGTCATTTTTGATAAAAAAAAGCCAATTATTGAAAAAAAAAAAAAAGAGAGATTTTTTGATTTTTACTTTGGATTTCGTATCTGGGGGGTCTAAAAGGGGTACATGTGAAGTTTCAGCTCTGTAGCATGTCCAGAACCATAAAAAAAAAGATTGTTTGTATTAGAACACTTTCTTTCAGGACAGGTAGTAAGCTTCTCTCCCGGTTTAATAGCAGGCATTTTTTGGGGTTCTTTGCAGTCAGGAAAAACATCTGAACTTGTGTATAGTGGTACTGTGCACAAGTTCTGATGTTTTGCCTGCCTCCAAAAACCCCCAAAAAATGGCAGCAAAAACACACCTAGGCATTTTTTTGGCATTTTTTTGGCATTTTTTTGGGTTCTTTGCAGTCAGGAAAAACATCTGAACTTGTGTATAGTGGTACTGTGCACAAGTTCTGATGTTTTGCCTGCCTCCAAAAACCCCCAAAAAATGGCAGCAAAAACACACCTGGGCATTTTTTTTTGGACGCTAGCGTTTTTTTGGCATTTTTTTGCGTTCTTTGCAGTCAGGAAAAACATCTGAACTTGTGTATAGTGGTACTGTGCACAAGTTCAGATGTTTTGCCTGCCTCCAAAACCCCCCAAAAAATGGCAGCAAAAACACACCTGGGCATTTTTTTTTGGACGCTAGCGTTTTTTTTGGCATTTTTTTGGGTTCTTTTGAGGCAGGCAAAACATCTGAACTTGTGTATAGTGGTATATATACACACATAATTATATGTTTATACACACCTAGACATATATAGGTGTGATAGTAGCAGAAATATATTAGTGTAAATGATTTCATTAGCGCAAGCATATATTTCTGCTACTATCACACCTATATATGTCTAGGGGTGTATATAAATATATGTATGTGTGTATATACACCACTATACACAAGTTCAGATGTTTTGCCTGCCTCAAAAGAACCCAAAAAAATGCCAAAAAAAACGCTAGCGTCTAAAAAAAAAAAAAATGCCCAGGTGTGTTTTTGCTGGCATTTTTTGGGGGTTTTTGGAGGCAGGCAAAACATCAGAACTTGTGCACAGTACCACTATACACAAGTTCAGATGTTTTTCCTGACTGCAAAGAACCCCAAAAAATGCCTGCTACTAAACCGGGAGAGAAGCTAACTACCTGTCCTGAAAGAAAGTGTTCTAATACAAACAATCTTTTTTTTTCTGGTTCTGGACATGCTACAGAGCTGAAACTTCACATGCACACCTTTTAGACCCCCCAGATACGAAATCCAAAGTAATAATCAAAAAATCTCTCTTTTTTTTTTTTTTTTTTTCAATAATTGGCTTTTTTATCAAAAATGACAATTTTTAAGAACTTTTTTTGTGTGATTTTGTGTCTGGGGGGTCTAAAAGGGGTACATGTGAAGTTTCAGCTCTGTAGCATGTCCAGAACCAGAAAAAAAAAGGATTGTTTGTATTAGAACACTTTAAACACAGGTAGTTGGCTTCTCTCCCGGTTTAATAGCAGGCATTTTGGAGAAGATAGGCTAACTGCTTTTTATTTTTGAAACCTTCAATCAGCTCTTCACTGTCCTCTAATATCACAATAGAAGCAGTGCACCTGGGTCAGTGCAACCTTAGTAATGTCTTGGAAGCCATACCTGGACCCCAAGCCAAGGGGACAGCTTGTAATGTTGGTTCGGGCAGTGAATCCTGCTTGGGCGTTCTGTTATCCATAGGGTGCTAATACAGGTCCAGGACCATGGTCCAACCCTATGGACCCCTACCCTGAAAACCTCTTTGGGGGTATGCCCACCATGACAGGCGAAGCCTGGACCCCCAACATTTCCACAGAAATAAAGAGTAGTTTGTATTTACAGGGATGCCTGCACACACTGTCTGTCAACCAATATAATCTGTTTTTACTGAGGTTTAAGAAAGCATGTGTAAACCACTACCTTCCACTGTAAAGAAGAGCAGCACCTTTGACCTAATTAAAGAGTAACTCCCCCTTTGTTGAGAAAAAAACCATTCCCCTCTGGGTGATCTATGGTACATTGTAGGGATTTTAAGAAACTTTGTAGCAGATTCCTACCTTTTGTTATTCTGAAAAATAGCTGCTTGTTTGTCTGTGTCCATGAGCATGAGTAAAACTGTATGGGAGTGGTTTTATTGTGATCAGTCAGCTGCTGCATCTGCATGGCTCGAATGAAGAAATTGGCAGGGTCTGCATCCCTTTGGAGGTGATTTCCATTTGAGAGTATCTCAACAAAAATTGCATTTTTGTTTTAGGGGATGCTCAAAATCTGATTTGTACAACATCTGATTTGTATCTTAGTGCAGAATTCTAGGAAAATCAGTAGGCCAATCACACAAGCAGGAAATACCATTTCTGGGGGGCGTTCTGTACACCATCTGTGTACAGCATGCATCCATTTTCTATTTGTTCATTTTTTTCCCCATGAAGGTTGAGTTACCCTTAAAGCCTTTATAGTATTTTTATGGCTTTTTAAAACAAATATGGTAGGAAACATTTTTAAACCGTTTTTTTTCTGAATTCCATTGTTTCTCTCACAGTAGAACAAATTCAATTATAATTATGCTTACTTTTAGTTAAATTATTTTTAGTTGGTAACTTTTATCCAGGTAGTGGATAAAGAAGGGGAACTATATTCAGTTCAAAAATGCTCACTTTTACTTTACCATAGTAGAAAGTAGGACTCTCATTGTGGCTGTGAGAGAATAGGTTTAACCTTTTGCATGCAGAAAGGGTTCTTTAATGTAAGAGCTGAAATAAAGTTGAATTGTCTTGCACTGGCTCGGTTTGGCTCAGTGGATTGCTTTAAATTTGGGTTGTATGTATTTCTAAAAGTAATAAAAAATAAAAAAATGGCAACTTATATAATTATGCAAGTATTATATGGTTATACAAGTTGTTCCAAGGGTTATCTGTTTGCCTAAAGGGGTCAGGGGTAAATTTGTAGACCAAATTGGGTTAAGTATTTTAGATCTTTTTTCAATCTTCATGATCAACTAGGATTTAGCATTCTGAGGATAAAAGTTTTTTTTTTTTTATAATCCACTTTTGCAGTTGTGTTTTGCAACACAGTCTATTGCACTGCATTGCAAAATACACACAATATGTTTTTTCAACCTATTTAAATAAAGATTGATGTTTTTATTTTATTTTTTATAAAGTTCCTTTTTTAATTTAATCTAACTGCTCCCCTCAACCCCCTTTTTTTTTCATAACCCCCATTATATACCTTTAGATCAGCAGTTGTCCTGGGCCAGTAGATTTTGCCCATTCTCCACTGAGCTGCAGAGCTACAGAGCACAGCACACGCACAGCCTTTTCTCCATAGACACTAATGGGGAGACTAATATGGAAGATCGATAGAGTGCAGAGAAAAAAGGTAGCAGAAACAAGCCCATTTTTGTAAATAAACTGTATAAAGATATATGTTTATTTTAATAAAATATTTAATAAAATATGATATAGTGTATCAAAAAATATATTTAAATAAGGTTGTCATATGATTCTGTAAAAGCCCCTTAGGTTTAACCACTTCATCTCTCATAACTGTACACTGCCTATGTACCAGAGCAATTCTTATATTTATTTAAAATGGATGAGGATAATAGTTAATAAGGGGTTAAAGCGACAATAAAGCTTAATTTTAAAAAAAAAATTAAAATAAGAAACATGTTATACTTACCTGCTCTGTGCAATGGTTTTGCACAGAGCAGCCCCAATCCTCTTCTTCTGGAGCCCCCCGCCGGTGTGTTTAGTCTCCTTTTCTTCAGGAAGTGCCCCCATTGAAAGCCACTCCTGAGCCACCCTGCCTGCACCTATTGAAACAGTGCGGGTGGCTTGGCCCTGCCCTCCGCCTGCTCGGCACAGCTTTGGCTCCCGCTGCTGTTAATATGCTCAGGGAGGAGGGAGATAGTGGCGGGAGCCACTGCTCTTGTGCACAGCGCTAGATCAGATTGGGCTCAGGAAGGTATAAGAGGGGGCTGGGGGAAGTTTTGAAGCACAGAAGTGGAACTTATGCTTTAAATACTCCTGACCCCCTGACATGACACATTTGATTTGACAGGTACCCGCTCCCACTGCCACTCAGGCCGCCTAGGCCGCTCGAGAGCAAGTTCTCTCCTCCTTCCCTGCAATCTTCTGGGACACGTTGGAGGTCCCAGAAGATTGCCCGGCCATTCATGACACGCAGCGCAACTCGCAAGCTGTTACAACTGGGTGCCCACATTAGTGATGCCGGCGCCGCCGAGAGGAGAGGGAGATGAGCGAGGCTTCGGGCGGCCGTATCATTGGATCGTGGGACAGGTGAGTGTGTTTATTAAAAGTCAACAGCTACACTTTTTGTAGCTGCTGACTTTTAATAAACACAAAAACAAATGGAACACTGCTTTAAACAGGAATACATTTTATTTTAACATTTTTGTTTTCTTAAATTGTGAGGTTGTTTTTACTCCCATTATATGCATATTGAAGCTCATCACTTTGATCTGCAGATGAATGAAAAAGAGTAGATACAAAAGTAACCATGCTTCTTTGTGTCTCCTTATAGCACATCTGAACAATGTTTATAAACACTGTGTAAGATGGTCTGTTTTTGACAGCAGCAGCAACTCTAGCTTTTTTTTTTTAGGAATTGTATTAAATGCAGAGGGGGTACATTTAAGAACAAGAACCATGTGTAAATTTTCCATGGATTTTGATTTAAAGACCTAAGACTCCACTGATCGTGTATTGGGTGGTACTGGGTATCACACAACAACATGTGCCTGACTCTTTGAAACTGCTTTTGGTCCTACTATTAAGCTATAGAATAGAAAAAGTAGGATTTTTGTATTTACCATATACATGTTTTCTTGGAGTCCATTAAGTAACGCACCCCCTCACCTCATATGTTACATTATATGTTTGAACTGTTTGATATGAAGTAGGAGTGGTTATATCCTCAAGGAGGCGGACCCTAAAGTGGTTGTAAAGGCTGAAGGTTTTTTAGCGTCATGCTCTCTCTCTATGCATGAAGGTGAAAAACCTTTTGCGTGCTGATCCTCCCCACAGCCCCCTCTCGATCCAGCAATGTGCACGTGAGCCTCGACTGTCCCGGGTCACTCTCTCCTCATTTGCTTAGACAGCAGTGGGAGCCAATGAGGAGAGAGTGGGGGGCGGTGCCGAGCAGTAGTTTAGGAGCGAATACACACCAGTACCTCCATCGAAAGCAGCTTGCTATTGGGGGCACTGGTCAAGGGGGAGGAGGCAGGAGCACTGGCTGGGGACCCAGGAAGGAGACGATTGGGGCTGTTCTGTGCTCAGAGCAGGTAAGTAGAACATTTTTGTTATATAAAAAAAAAAAAAAAATGAACCTTTAATATCACTTTAAGATTTCTATATGTCCAACTCTGCGGTGGTGGTGGAGGCGGCGGTGCTGGGGTCGGTGGAGGCTCTTTCTCATCTTCTCTTTCGGGGCCCCAAAGCCCCCTATCATTTGACTTCCTCCATGCGCACGACTCTCCGGGCCTGGCGCCAGTGCCTGGCTCTGGAGTCTTACCCGGCCACTGCCGTCTCCCCCCAGGCGCCTCTCTGGATCAACCCCACGTTGCCTCACCTGTTTTCCCTTCCGGATCCAGCGGGTTGGACAAAATACGGCGTGAAACGGATTTCGGATCTGTCCTCGGATCTTACCCTTCCCACACTTGACCAACTGATCACCTCGAGGGGTGTGCCCCCCTCCCACCTTTTCAGGTATTTGCAGTTGTCCCACGCCTTTAGGGCTCAGTTCCCGCGGGGGGTTGCGCAGGTGGTGCAGTCGGACTTGGAGAGGGTTCTCCGATTCGATTGCTCCGAGCGTGCCGCCTCAGTGCTTTACGCCCATCTCCTCCGGGTCTTCTCTCCGGAGCTCTCGGGCCTCCACTCTCGTTGGGCCCGGGATGTCTCGGACATGGACGCGGAGGACTGGTTACAGGTTTGGGACACCCCCTTCAAAATCCTGGTCTCCCTCAGAGATAGAATGGTTCAATATAGAATTGTCCACAGGACCTACCTCACCCCCCATCGCCTGCACAGGATGAGTGTCTCCCATTCCCCGGACTGTTGGCGCTGTGGCCAGGCCCCGGGCGATTTTCTTCATATCTTTTGGAGCTGCCCTAATATTGTAACCTACTGGTCGCGAGTGTTTGAGGTGGCCAACGCAGTGCTGGGGACCTCTTTTGATCCCACGCCTGCGGTGGCACTTCTGGGCCTTCTTGATGATCTGCTTCCCAGGGTGGCGGACCGCACCTTGATGGGTCTCCTTTTCTTCTATGCCCGGAAAAATATTGTTTTACACTGGAAACAACAGTCTCCCCCATCGCTTCAGCGGTGGAGGACGCTGGTGGACTTGGCGATCCCACTTTACCGTGACACCTATCAGCACAGGGGGTGCCCAAAGAAACATGACAGGGTGTGGGCCCGTTGGCTCTCGGACTCTACCTCGGAGACGCTGGCACGGGTGGGGGTTTAGTCTGTTGCTGTCTCCTGCTAGATTCCCTGCTTCCCTAGCTGCCGGGCTGTGTACCCCTTTTTTAGATATGACGAATTTTATCTTGTATTATCTTCATGTGCTTATGGATGACTCCATGCACCTTGTTGTTTTGTTGTTGTTTGTTTGTTGCAAAATAAAAAAGATTTTCAAAAAAAAAAAAAAAAGATTTCTATATGTCCAGTGTCTATTTCTCTTGTAGACATCAGTATAGCCCTAGGCCCTTTATATCATGCTGTGTCTCTGAATGGACTCAAAGAAAAAACATTTTCAGTGAGTACAAGAAGGATAATTTTTAGTTTTGAGCATAAATAAAGGAAAGCTATACATATACAAAGCCCCACTGTCCATTGCCTTTAATTAAAGCATATAAGAAGGACTAATGTAAAAACAACAAGCTACAACCATGTAGCTGTATGTGTCTTATGGAATGTATGCAATTATCTCTGGGTTAAAAGTTTATTGTCTACATAGAGAGCTTTGCGTGACTGGATAATATAACGCTAATAATAACTGTTCGTAATTTTTCTGTAAAACAACTCTCTTTACATTTCCTATTGCATTTTAAGTTCGTAAATGTATTTGCTGTATTACGTTGCTTTTACATTTTTTCTAATAATCTCTTGCTGAAAGGACACATTATCTTAATCACAGTCATAAAGCCTGCTCTGGTGATGCTTAACATTTCTGTTGATCCCACTTTTTTCCTGTAAAACACATAGCACCTGTCATAGGAAACACATGCAAGAACAAAAAATGTTTGTTGCCTGTAGCAACCAATCAGTTATTTACAGACTTTTCTTCAGTACATGTTTGAATGTAAATGAAGAAATAATTCTGCATGCACGCATTTTATTGACATTTTATCCACAATGTCTCTTTACAAAAGAGACCCTGTTAGCTGAACAACCATTTCAACAAATATCTTCTCAAAATGTTTTATGTACTTTTAACAAATTGTATGCATGGTATTTATGTGTAAAAGCCTCCTTTTGTGTAGAAATTCAAATTAGTGATCGACCGATATCGGTTTTTTAATGCCGATACCGATATTTTGGTCATCTGATATCGGTATCGGCCGATATCTGCCGATATTTTCGGACATGTAAAAAAATTTTTTTTTCTAAAGGTACTCTTGTGGAGGGATCTGGGGGTCTAAAAGACCTCAAACCCCTCCTCGGCACCAAAAAGCATTCAAAACGCCAAGTTTGGCTGTTTTGAATGCTGTCAGTTTTTTTTAACTCGGGTGATGCCTCTAGCTGCAGGCATTACCCCGGTACAATCGCTTTCCCAAAATATCGGCAATATCGGTAAATCCAAAGGCCGATTTCGATACATCGGGGAAAGTGCATATCGGCCCCCGATATATTGGTGTTGCCGATAATCGGTCGATCCCTAATTCAAATACACTGGGATGGATGCTTGGCGCAGCCATCATGGATGTGATGTCAGCAGCTTCAGAGGTGTCATTCAATTAACAAGTTCTATGGTATTCTCCCTTACTCCTCCCCTGGCAGCTACATCAAAGGTTATGCAGAGAGGTGAAGGGAAGGGCCAAGATGTTGGGCCAGCACAGAGAATAATTCTACATTCTCAGAAGAGGAGAGAGCTCTGACATGTAAAAAGGGTGGAGGAGGCTGTGCTAGGGAATTAAGTAGTCAAATTTGCAAGCAAGGTACATTGCAAGTGGATATAAAAAATGATTTATGGAAAAGAGAAATACTGCAAGGACACATTTAACCACTTGCCAACCACCCCATGTATATACACTGCAGGGGCAGGGGCTTCTACAGGCAAAATTGTGTATCGCCGGCAACCACCTTCTGCTGTGATTGGACACATCGGGAGCCAATCAGCAGGTCCAGCGAATCTGATGCCCCCTGTTACCCACCGATCGTTCCCGACAGAGGTAGAATGGCGGTTTTGCCTATGTAAACCAGGCAGATCGGCATTCTGTGACAAGGGAAGACAGAGATCCTGTGTTTCTGCTAAGCAGGAACACAGATCGCTATCTTCCTACTGTACAAGCACCCCCCAAACAGTTAAAAAGCACTACAGTATTTTTTAGCACTGATCACTGTATTGGTGTCACTGGTCCCCAATAAAGTGTCACTTAGTGTCCTATTTGTCTGCCGCAATGTCGTAGTCCCGCTAAAAGTTGCTGATCGCTGCCATTACTAGTAAAAATAAATAAATAAATAAAGATTCCATAAAAATATCCCATAGTTTGTAGATGCTATAATTTTTGCGCAAACCAATCAATATACGTATATTGGGATTTTTTTTTTTTTTTTACCAAAAACATGTAGCAGAATACATATTTGCCTAAACTGATGAAAAAATTTGATTTTTTAAATTTTTTTATTAGGTGTGTTTTATAGCAGAAAGTAAAACATATTGTTTTTTTTCTTCAAAATTGTCGCTCTTTTTTTGTTTATAGTGCAAAAAATTAAAACTGCAGAGGTGATTAAATATCACCAAAAGAAAGCTCTATTTGTGGAAAAAAAAGCACATCCATTTTTTTTGGGTGCAGCGTCGCATGACCGCACAATTGTCAGTTAAAGTAATGCAGTGCCGTATCCCCTGGTAACCTGGTCATGAATGAGGGGTAAATATTCCAGAGCCGAAATGGTTATAATACTTGATTATTCTCTGCTTTTACATGCATGTTTTCAGTTTGTGACAGGGTACCCTTAAGGGAAATGCTTATATAAGGACAGAAAAAAACTATAAAGAAAGAGTAGGAAAACCTTATATATTTTAATAACATATTTCTTATTAACCTTTTAACAGCCATTCAATCATAAGATTATTACTTTGATCTCAGGTTTGTTGTCAGTGGCAGTCAGACTGTAAGAGGTAAATGCAGCACAGACGTTAACAAGGATAGTCTTTTTGAAAACCATAGAAACATAATTTTGGTGGATTTCTACAGCTTTCTGTTACCCCCTATTCTAAGAGCCATGGGTATAGCAAGAGGCAGCAGAAAGGTTCCAAGTACATTGCAATAATATGCAGAGGCTTTCTTAACCTCCTTGGCGGTAATCCCGAGCGTGACTCGGGGTTGATTTTTCATATCAGGAGCGGTAACCCCGAGTCACGCTCGGGGTGGATTGCAGAGAGCGCAGCGGTGTTCTCTTACCTTATCCTGGCGATCCAGCGATGATCTCTCATTGCTGAGATCGCCAGCCGAGAGTCCCGCCGCTCCTCCGTCCCTCCGTCGGTGTGATCACTTCCTAGTTCCGTTCCCTGCAGCAGCAATGCTGCATGGGAGCGGAACTAGGGAGGGAAATTCAAAAAAAAAAAAAAAAAAAAACGTTACACAAAACACATTTTATATTATATATATATATATGCACATATATATATATATATGCATATATATATATATATATATATATATATATATATATATATATACTGGTGTGTGTATATATATATATATATATATATATATATATATATATGCACACACACATATATCTATATATAATATATAATGCATGAATTATAATCTAATCAATTATATATATTATATATTAAATAATAAAATAATATTATTGATTCGATTATAATTCATGCGTTTTGTGTTTCAAATTTATCACATCTGGGATGTCTACAAGAGTCTTGTTTTGGTCAGGTTTAAGTCAGTAATTACTAAGAATTGTAGGCCTATAATACATAACGCCAAATTTCCATGAAAAGAATTGTACCGCTTTTGGTATGTAATTCCTGACATAATCATACCGCCAGGGAGGTTAAAGTGGTTCTTCGGTTATTTCTTTAAAAATGAAAAGTGAGCCCCTACAAAAACTCTAGCTCCTGACTTTTAATAAGCAATCACCTGTGCAAGGATCCAGTGCTGTCTTTACTGGGGCCGGTATCTTCCCCGGTGCCAGCTGGCCGTGACTCCCTGCAACTTCAGAGGAGTGGGAGGGAGGAGGAAGAGGGGTGATATCCCGCTTTAAAGTGGTTGTAAACCACCCTTGTGTGTTTGTACCTATAGGTAAGCCTATAATAAGGCTTACCTATAGGTAGTGTAAATATCTCCTAAACTTGCACAGTTTAGGAGATATTTACTGTATGCTATGCGGATTATGTCATCAATGCATGCGCTCTGAAGGAACGGCCGGCCATGCCGTTTTTGGGTGCCCTGTGCCAAGACCGGTGGCTCCCACACGCATGAGTGACGTCACGCGAGTCCGGGCTGTAGCTAAGTCGGATGGATACAGCCTCAAGCGGGGACGATGAGGGCTTTATTTGGAGGTAAGTGTCACATAATGTGCTAATATGCGAGGCATACTAGCACATTATGCCTTTACTTTTCAGGTAACAAAAAATAAAAAAATGACTTTACTTCCTCTTTAATAACTAGTGTGTGGGCTGTGGATATTTCATCCAGCATCCAACAAATGAAATGTCCATCACTGGTAATCAAACAAGGCCGAGACTGACAAGTATTTAGACCTGCACAAATGTTTGCCCCTTGCCTTACTACCTCTGCTTGATACATCCTATACATTGACTATTTTTTTGCATTGTTTGACATAGCCAAATTATTATTATTCCTAATTTCAAATATTTTCTATTTGAAACACAAGATACACTATGATAGCTGTGCAGCAATACCCATTAGTCAATGTTTGACGGAGGCCTGGGTTACTTAAAACTGAAGTTTAATCCTCTTATGTATTTTTATTCCTTTCATCAACATGCTAATGAAGCTTAAAAAAAAAAAAAACTCTTTGTTTTAATTACATTCCTTATTGCTAAATGATGCTGCATGTCTCCTTGCCAGAAAATGAGGTAGACTCTGTTTAAGTTGCTGCAGGTCCTAATACACACTGTGAGCAGCTCACAGTGTGCAATAAAGTTACAGCAAGCATTTTAGTACAGGAAAGGAGCATGT
The DNA here is from genome assembly GCF_965119305.1 of Pelophylax lessonae. Classification (NCBI taxonomy): domain Eukaryota; kingdom Metazoa; phylum Chordata; class Amphibia; order Anura; family Ranidae; genus Pelophylax; species Pelophylax lessonae. The sequence continues at coordinate 380,416,162 of NC_138769.1, read as the reverse complement.
ACAACTGTGCAAGGCTGAAGGTAGGGGCTGGAGATGAACTTTAATGTTAAATCTTGCCTGCATACATAATAAATGCATATTTATAAAAAAAAAAAAAACAGCCATTTTCAATGTATTGCTTCCTAACTAGTGTTCTAATTTAAGCCAGTTTTGTAGGAATCATGCGTCCAGTGAATACTTGTTTGAGAATTGGGATAGATGGGAATATGATAGAGTTGTTACTGTCATGTAGCTTTCTTACCCGTGCTTCCTGGGTTACCAAAGGGCTTGTCTGTTGTTAACAACTACCCAGTAATGGCAAAGCCTTACTATCAGAAAAAGTGCTAAACACAAGTTTTCTGTTTTATTTTATACTAGTAGTAGCTACTGCTTATCTTTATTTTTAAAATCTATAACCCCAAATTGTTATACCTTGTTGCTTCTTGCGTGTTCATTAGACACATCATTGTGCATGAAAGTCTTTTATATATGTGATAGGCACACACTTCCCTGCAAACATATACATACGCTGTACAGTAGATTTTCTTTTTTTTTTTCTAGCGTGTTTTTTTCATCTTTCTGGAGGTTTGTAAAATTACTGAAGGGCTTGCATGGCCTTTACCATATAATTATTTCAAAATATCAGTTTTATTTCAACCACCAGAAAGGATGTAGGCCTGACATAGAAATTTGAAACACATTGTATTTTTTGGCTGGCACTCTGCTGTTGGTTCAAATGTTGCTTCAGTCAACTTCAGGCTTAGATTACAAGATTTGCAAATTAAAGGAAAACCAAAAAAGGAAAAGAACATCTCTGTAAATTGTGTCTGTGTGGAATTTCCGACAGGCACTCTCACCCGCAGTCAGCTGTTCTATGGAGAGGAACTACGTGCAAAAAAACAGAAAAAGCTAATTTGATGATATTGCAAGCATTTTAATAGACAGATTAAGTGTTGAAAGCCTGAGAGCCTTATTGGATAAACCTTTCCGACTAGTATTTATATAGAAAATATTAAAATATTTGTAAAAAGTTTTTCGTGTGGTAACCTAGATCTAATTTTTATTAAACAGGGCTCCTTAAGTTTAAAGTTTTACCTTGAATTTTTATTATCTGAAGGGATAAAATACATCTTAACCACTTAAGCCCCGGAAGATTTTACCCCCTTCCTGACCAGGGCCTATTTTGCGATTCGGCACTGCGTGACTTTAACGGACAATTGCGTGGTCGTGTGACGCTGTACCTAAACAAATTTGACGTCCTTTTTTTCCCCACAAACAGAGCTTTCTTTTGGTGGTATTTGATCACCTGTGCGATTTTTTGATCATGCGCTATAAACAAAAAAAGAGTGTCAATTTTGCAAAAATAACAATATTTTTCACATTTTTTTATATGAAATTCCCCCCCAAAAAATGTAAAAATCAAAATTTTTTAACATTTTCGGCCAATTTGTTTTATGCTACCTATGTTTGGTAAAAAAAATTGCAAAAAGCGTATTTTGATTGGTTTGCGCAAAAGTTATTGCGTTTACTAACAAAGGGAAAGATTTTTGTTGTTTTTTTTTAACGCGTAATGGCGGCGATCTGCGTTTTTTTTGCGGTACTGCGACATTGCGGTGAACAGATCGGACCCTTGACTGACATTTTTGACACTTTTGGGGTTACCAGTGACATTACTACAGTAATCAGTGCTATACATATGCACTGTTACTGTAAAATTACACTGGCAGTGAAGGGGTTAACTTTTTTGAGAGGGAGGGGTTATGTGTGTCCCTAGGGGCGTGATTCTAACTGTGATTGGCTGTGGCTTGAGGTGTAGGAACAGTGATCAACGTTCCTACATAACAGAACCGTATGATCACTATTCCTACACAGGGGAGAATGACAGGCGGCTTGTTTACATTAGCCGCCTGCCTTTCTCCCTCTGCACCCGACGATCGCGAGTGACCGGCGGCGCGCGCTCGCTCCCTAGACCCTCACAGGCTAGCGACGTAGTACTACGTCGCTTTGCCTGTGAGGGGCTGACCACCACAGTATTATTATTTTTATTTTTGCAAAAAAAAAGTGTGTATGTGTATATACTGTGTGTACAGTGCCTTGAAAAAGTATTCAAACCCCTTGACATTTTCCATATTTTGTCATGTTACAACCAAAAACCTTAATGTTTTTTGTTGGGATTTTATGTGATAGACCAACACAAAGTGGCACATAATTGTGAAGTGGAAGGAAAATGATAAATGGTTTTCAAAATGCTTTACAAATAAATATGTGAAAATTGTGGCGTGCGTTTGTATTCACCCCCCTTTACTCTGATACCCCTAACTAAAATCTAGTGGAACCAATTGTCTTCAGCAGTCACCTAATTAGTAAATAGAGTCCACCTGTGTGTAATTTAATCTCAGTTTAAATGCAGCTGTTATGTGAAGCCCTCAGAGATTTGTTAGAGAACCTTTAAGTGAACAAATAGCATCATGAAGGCCAAGGAACACACCAGACAGGTCAGGGATAAAGTTGTGGAAAAGTTTAAAGTAGGGTTAGGTTCTAAAAAATATCCCAAGCTTTGTACATCTCACAGAGCACTGTTCAATCCATCATCTGAAAATGGAAAGAGTATGTCACAACTGCAAACCTACTAAGACATGGCCGTCCACCTAAACTGACAGGCCAGACAAGGAGAGCATTCATCAGAGAAGCAGCCAAGGGGCCCATGATAACTCTGGAGGAGCTGCAGAGATCCACAGCTCGGTTGGGAGAATCCACAGGAATACTATTAGTCGTGCACTCCACAAATCTGCCCTTTATAGAAGAGTGGCGAGAAGAAAGCCATTGTTGAAAGAAAGCCATAAGAAGTCCAGTTTGCAGTTTGTGAGAAGCCATGTGGGGAGCACAGCAAACATGTAGAAGAAGGTGCTCTGGCCAGATGAGACCAAAATTTAACATTTTGCCTTAAAAACAAAACACTATGTGTGGACTGTGGAAAACTAGCACTGCTGCACATCACCCTGAACACATCATCCCCACTGTGAAACATGGTGGTGGCAGTATCCTGTTGTTGGGAATGTTTTTCTTCAGCAGGGACAGGGAAGCTGGTCAGAGTTGATTGGATGACGGCTGGAGCCAAATACAGGGCAATCTTAGAAGAAAACTGTCTAGAGTCTGCAAAAGACTTGAGACTGGGGCGGAGGTTCACCTTCCAGCAGGACAACGACACCAAACATACAGCCAGAGCTACAATGGAATGGTTTAGATCAAAGTATATTCATGTGTTAGAATGGCCCAGTCCAAGTCCAGACCTAAATCCAATTGAGAATCCGTGGCAAGACTTGAAAATTGCTGTTTTCAGATGCTCACCATCCAATCTGACAGAGATTGAGCTATTTTGCAAAGAAGAATGGGCTAAAATGTCACTCTCTAAATGTGCAAAGCTGGTAGAGACATCCCCAAAAAGACTTACAGCTGTAATTGCAGGGAAAGTATACAAAGTATTGACTCAGGGTGGTGAATACAAATGCAGCCACACTTTTCATCACAAAAAAACCCAATAAAATGCATTTACGTTTTTGATTGTAACATGGCAAAATGTGGAAAATATCAAGGGGTGTGAATACTTTTTCAAGGCACTGTATATACACTATATCACCAAAAGTATTGGGACATCTACCTTTTCACCCACATGAAATAAAATTTAATGGCACACCAGTCTTAGTCTGTAGGGTTCAATATTGAGTTAGCACACCCTTTGCAGCTATAACTGCTTCAACTCTTCTGGGAAGGCTGCACACAATTTTTTAAGGAACTCAGACGGTAAATTGTTCCAAACATCTTTTGGAACTTGTTCTTCTGTGGATGTAGGCTGCCTGAAATCCTTTTGTCTCTTCATGTAATCCCAGACCAGAGATGTATAGTAACGAAGTAGAACTACTTAAGTACTGTACTTAAGTACCGAAATGCGGTATCTGTACTTTCCTAGAGTAGAATTTTTTTCTCCTACTTCTACTTTTACTTCACTACATTTTTTCGATGATTTCGATACTTCTACTCAAGTATTTTTTTTTTGTGCTGCATAGTTACTCGTTACTTTTAAAAAAATTACCACTGCCAGAACAGTAGATGGCAGGTTGCATAAAGCTCAAAAAAATGTGTATAATGTCATTTGTAAATCAGCGCATACGAAAATAAAGGCTGTGTATAATAAAAGCTGCTATACCAAATCTTTCCAATAAAAAGAAAATATGAAACAAACAAATAAATGGTGCTACAGCGCTTAAAGTGCATCAAGAAACTACTAACAAACACAGGTTAATCATTTGAATAAATCATTTGAAATAATAAAAACAATATGATGTTCATACTTTTGACTTCTTTCTTTAATAACTACATAACACAGTACTTGTACTTCTACTTTCAGTACTTGAGTAGAAATTTTTTTTCAAAACTACTGGTACTTTTTACTTTTAGTACTTAAGTAGCAAATTTTTTGAAAAAACTACTTGCAATACTTAAGTAAAAAAAATGTTGAATACTTTAGTACTTCTACTTAAGTAACTTTTTCTGCGAGCACTTCCACTTCTACTCAAGTAATTTTTTGATCGAGCACTTGTACTTTTACTCAAGTAGAAATTTCGAGTACTTTATACAAGTCTGTCCCAGACAGACTTGATGTTGAGATCAGGGCTCTGTGGGGTCTAAAGCATCACTGGACACAGTTGTTAATTACATTGGCTGACACGAGGTAGTTATACTGCAAGGTCTGTTCCAGGCAAAGCAATCAAAGCAGACTGGGGTATCAAGATGTACTGTTCAAGCTATTTTCACCACTTCCCACAAACCCACGTGCCTGTATGTTGGTTTGAAGAAGGGGTTGTACCGGGTGATGCCTGCAGCTAGAGGCATCACCCCGGTACCAATTTTTAGGGCTGGTGTTCGGCTTCGGCGCCGGTGTTTGGCTTTCTTGTGATAACCAATGCGGCTTGGCCGTTATAAGGAGCATGGGATGCCCCCCCCGCTGCTCTGCCCGGGTCTCCCATCCCACCAGGAGACCTGAGCGACCAGCCGCCACGTCCGCCGGCTGGTCAGAGTCCCGAACAAAGCTGGATTCGGCTTTGATCGGGTCTCCGATGAAGTAACCCGCAAGCGACGTCACAGTGTCACTTCCGGTTTAGTCGGCTGCCAATAGCTCAGATTTTAGAAAAATGGCAATATTTAAAAATGCAGATTTTTGGCGTTTTGAATACTTTTAAGTGCAAAGTTGGGACTCCAGATCCCTCCAAGTGTACCTGTCACTGCCTATTACTGTCACAAGGGATGTTTACATTCCTTGTGACAGCAATAATAGTGATCAGATTTTTTTTTTTTCTAAAGTAACAGTGAAAAAAAATAAAAAATTAAATAAATAGGAAAAAATCTTTTAAAGCGCCCCGTCCTTGTGGGCTCTTGCACCAATGAAAACGCAAACGTAGGTCGTGCCTTAAAATGTAAACGGTGTTCAAATCACACATGTGAATTACCGCTGTGATCGCCAGAGCGAGAGCAATAATTCTAGCAAAACACCTCCTCTGTAATTCTAAACTGGTAACCTTTAAAAAATTTTAAAGCTTCTCCTATGGAGATTTTTAAGTACCATAGTTTGTTGCCATTCCATGAGTGTGCGCAGTTCTAAACTGTAACATGTTAAGTATCTATTTACTCGGTGTGACATCATCTTTCACAATTTACAAAAAATTGGGCTATCTATACTGTTTTTTTTTTTTTTAATTCATTGAAGTATATTTTTTCCCAAAAAAATTCCGTTTGAAAACTGCTGCACAAATACTGTGTGACATAAAATATTGCAACAACCGCCATGTTATTCTCCAGAGTCTTTGTCAAAAAAAATATGTTTGGGGGTTCTGAGTAATTTTCTAGCAAAAAAGACTGATTTTAACTTGTAAACAATAAGTGTCACAAATAGGCTTGATCCTTAAGTGGTTATAGAAGCACAAATAAGTGAGTAATGTTGAGGACCGTAGATGCAGTCATCGGCCAAGGAAACTTAATGCAGCAGGTTAAAGATATCATGCCTGCTTTCCTTCAACATTGGAAGATGTCCAGCAGTGCCATCAGCACAGAACTGGCAGAAACCATTTGGACCCAGGTACACCCATCTAATGTTCGAGGAAGTGTGGCCTGAAGTGGTCTTCATAGAAGAATTGCCAAAAAGCCATACCTCCGACATTGAAACTAAGCTAAGCAACACAACTATGTACAAAAACATAGGAACTGGGTTGCAGAAAAATAGCAGCAGGTGCTCTGGACTGATTAGTGAAAATTTTAAATATTTGGCTGTAGCATGAGGCAGTTTGTTTGCCAAAGGGCTGGAGAAGGGTACAATAATGAGTGTCTGTAGTCTGTGAAGCATGGAGGAGGTTCCTTGCAAGTTTTGGGGCTGCATTTCTGCAAATGGAGTTGGAGATTTGGTCAGGATCAAATATATGCATTATACCATACCATCAGGGAGGTGTGTGATTGGCTTTAAATTTATTCTGCAGCAGGACAATGACCCCAAACATACAGCCAATGTCAATAAGAAATATCTTCAGTGTAAGGAAGAATAAGAAGTCCTGGAAGTGAGGGTTTGACTCCCACAGAGCCCTGATCTCAACATCAGAGTCTGTCTGGGATTACATGAAGATACAGAAAGATTTAAGCCAGCCTACGTCCACAGAACATCTGTGGTTAGTTCTAAAAGATATTTGGAACAACCTACCTGCCGAGTTCCTTTAAAAACTGTGTGCAAGTATGCCTAGAAGAATTGATGCTGTTTTGAAGGCAAAGGTGGGGTTACACCAAATATTGATTTCTCTTCTGTTCATTTACTTCCCATTTTGTTAACTGTAAAAAAAAAAAGAAAAGTGTGTGAGTGTGTGTGTGTGTGTGTGTGTGTGTATGTATATATATATATATATATATATATATGTCCTGAATTTTCTATTACCTGAGTTAAATGTGTATCATGATTTTGCTTTTTGTTTAATTCTGACTTTTTGCTTTATTACATTGTAATAGTTTCCACTTCCTGTTTCATTTGGCAAAAGTAATTTAAATTTTTAAGCTAAAGCCACAACCTAGATTTGGATGGTCTGTGGAAGGCTTAGAACCTGTCAAGCGTTTATCATTATCTGTGTGTCCGCTGGGGAAAATTCAATGTCTCTTCTTGTCCTAGTGACCAAAGTTAATGATAGAAAAGGATAGGAAATCAAACATTTTACACTACAGCTATCACTGTAACAGAAGGTGAGGGGATATCTACCCATGAACATCTTTTCTGGTGACAATGATCCAAGAGGGGATTTCTCCTTACTTTTCCCTCACGCCCTATTGTTTTTCTGGGGCAAAAAGCAAGTAAAATATAACTAATGGGGCAGAGACAGCAAAAAGATACTGATCGTTTCTAACAATTTTGTGCTCTTTCCAAAATGTAGGTTTGACTGTGAAAATTCTTGACAATGCAAATACATAAAAATGTTAGTTTAGCAGGATAATCGTATTATTAAAATGCTGTAAACTTTTTTTTTTTTTTAATTCTTCTGTCTGTGCCCCGTTTCACAGAATACATAGCCTACATGCTCTTTTCTTAGCAGATGCTAGACTGTAGCTTCTGCAGAATTTACCAGCCTTTCCATACTTTCCTTGTAGGACATTACTGTGCTGCACCCTGCATATGGTACACCAGCTCGCAACCTCCTATACAAAGTACAGAAGCTTGTAGCTCCTTCTGCAGAGTAGTCAAGCCTTTGGTCCTTTCAGCAGAGTACACAAGATTTTAAGCTCTTCAATGGGGTACATTCTCCATAGAATGCACTTTCTGAAAAATGCTGCATCCTGTGTGAGTGTACAAATCTCTAGGTTCTTATGTATGAAATGAGAACCTTGTTTCATTCCGAAGTTTTCAATTGCTTTGGAATGAGATGGAGCAAGGCAAGACAAATCATTTTTTGACTACTTTGAACAGCTAATCATTCTTGTCCCTGCTGAAGAAGGGCTTCTTCTCCACTAAATACATCATTACTGTAGTTTTTTTGATAAATATATGCAGATCTATATATTATAACTCTTTCTGCATATATGCTGCTTAGGTATTCTGCATTTTTATGTGAAGTGTATTTTGATCGGCTTGTGACTGAATTTGACCGTAAACTCCCGAGGTGGGCTCTTTTGGTAGTAATTTTCAGGGCTGTGTACGTTGGCACTGGAGTATGAAAGACCTAGGCCAAACAAATACTAAAATGATTATTGTATGATCAGCTTACAGTTAGACATAATCAGATTTACTTCCATTTTTAACATCTGACGACATATACTAAAAGAATTAAATCACCATTGGCAAGTTGATATGTTTACAAAAGTTGTTCTTGTGCCAAAACACTGTGAAGTAATATACATTTAAATGAAAAACAAACCAGTGCTTTTTACATTGACTGTGCTACTGGGTTTGCCTACTGCATCAAGAATAAAAATGTAAAAACTGATTTAAGATAACCCTTAACCACTTGCCGACCGCCGCACGACTATCTACGGCGGCGGTCAGCCCCTCACAGGCAAAGTGACGTAGGGCTACGTCACTAGCTTGTGAGGGTCTAGGGAGCGATCGCACGCCGCCGGAGGCGCGCTCCCGCGTGGTCACGGATCCCCCCGCGCGTGTGATCGGCGGACCCGATGTCCGCCGGCCACTCTGCGATCGGCGGGGGAGAGGGAGAAAGTCAGGCAGCTTGTGTAAACAAGCTGCCTGTCATTCTCCCCTCTGTATGAGAGATGATCATATGGATCTACTATCTAGATCCGTTGATCACTCTGCATACAGCTGAAGCCACAGCCAATCACAGTTAGAATCACGCCCCTAGGGACACACACAGCCCCTCCCTCTCAAATAAAGTTAACCCCTTCACTACCAGTGTATTTTTACAGTAACAGTGCATATATATAGCACTGATTACTGTAGAAATGTCACTGGTAACCCCAAAAGTGTCAAAAATGTCAGTCAAGGGTCCGATCTGTCCGCCGCAATGTCGCAGTACCGCAAAAAAAAAACGCAGATCGCCGCCGTTACGCGTTAAAAAAAAAAACAACAAAAATGACAAAAATCTTTCCCTTAGTTAGTAAACGCAATAACTTTTGCGCAAACCAATCAAAATACACTTTTTGCGGATTTTTTTTACCAAACATAGGTAGCATAAAACAAATTGGCCGAAAATGTTAAAAAAATTTTGATTTTTACATTTTTTTTGGGGGGAATTTCATATAAAGAAAAGGGAAAAATATTGCTATTTTTGCAAAATTTACGCTCTTTTTTTGTTTATAGCGCGTGATCAAAAAATCGCACAGGTGATCAAATTCCGCCAAAAGAAATCTCTGTTTGTGGGAAAAAAAGGACGTCAAATTCAGTTAGGTACAGCGTCGCACGACCGCGCAATTGTCCGTTAAAATCACACAGTGCCGAATCGCAAAATACCCCCTGGTCGTTTAGCAGCCAAATCCTCCGGGGCTTAAGTGGTTAAAGTGGTATAATGCCCCAAACCAAAATGTTATATTTTGCAGCTTACTGATCCTTAAATGTAGTGGCTGCATTTGTTTTTTCTATTTATAGGCTTTCTTTCTTTTACTGTATTTTCACCTGGTGATCTATCCAGTAACACACTTACTGCCTTAGGGTGTCATCACTCTACTGGAGGAGCAACAGACACTTTTGGACAGCAGCACTGTTAATATGAAAGGGTTTGTAACCCTAAATGATGCTTTTCTGCAAGCCCCCCTATTTTAAGCTGCCATCCTGCACTGTATAAGTGTTTGTTAGAATGAATGCCTCTAAATACCTTTTTGTGAAGTATCCTCAGGCCGGTCACTTGACTCCCGGCCTCTCTAATACTATAATCCAGGGCTACAGCAGGAGGAGCCAAGCTCTCCCTCTGACATCAGCCAGGAGTCACCTGACCACAGAGCTGACCGCTCTTCCCCTCCTGCTGGATCATAGTAGCAGAGCGACTGGGAGTCACGTGGCCAGCCTGAAGATACAGCACAAAAAGGTGTTTAGAGGCTTCATTTCTAACAAACACTTATACAGTGCAGAGTGGGAGCTTAAAAGAGAGGGGCTTGCAGTGACATTTAATTTTTTTACTAACAGCAGCAGGGGGGATACAGAGACTAATGGCACTTTTCCACTGCAAGAACCGGCTCGGCTCTACTCGGCCCTGCTTGGCCCGGTTTGCTTTTCCACTGCTGGTACCGCATGGTATAGTGTCGGAACGGTTCGGTACGGTATAGGTTTGCTTTTCCACTAAAGTAGTGCTAAAGTTAAGTGGGTGGGATAACAACGGGGTGGGTGGGATTCTCTGACCAATCAGTGGCTAGTAGTGACTGCATGCAAAGGATTGTGGGATATGGTACCAGTTTGGTACCTGTTGGAACCACAATCGAGTAGGTACTGTTTTTTCAGAGCCGTACCATACCGTTCGTTTCCATGCAGTGGAAAAGCAAACCTATACCGTACCGTACCGAACCGTTCCGACCCTATACCATGCGGTACCAGCAGTGGAAAAGCACAAAAGCGTGCCGAACCGGCGGTACGGTTCCATGCAGTGGAAAAGCGCCAAAAGACTCCCGAGCTGACAGGCAGGGAGGGAAGGGGGAAGAGGATAGGGGAGAGCAGAGCAGAGAGGAGACAGTGGATAATGGAGGCACGTAAACTGACTCAGGGCTCAGCAGCCATGATAAACTGTTGTCAGTTTACAGAAGGGAGGGCAGAAACTGTTAGGATCAGCCAGATTTTTTACAGTTTCCAGAGGGGCAGGTTAGACAGCACAAGCACTGTGCTGTTTAACCTGGTATAAGGAAACAAGATCTCTATTTTTTTTTTTGGGTAACAACCACTTGAAGTAAAGTAACACTGATATCCTGCGTTTATAATAAAAAAATTATCTCTGCTTACAGAGAGTGTTGAAAATAGCAGTACTGGTAATTTCCCTTAACAGTTCTTTACAGCCATGACAATCATGGTTTCTTTTCACTTACTAATTCAACTTATAGAGCATCCAGAGGAGATGACAAATGTCAAAATATCAAATCTGTCAGCAATGCCTAAAACGCTAGTACAGCCATTTGCTTACACCAGTACACAAAAGAAAACTAATAAATCATGTATCCGGTGGGGGAAAAGAATGCTTCCAAAAAACAATAAACACTGCCTCCTAGAATGTAAATAGCCAGTGCTTATTAAAAAAAGTTGATATATGTAAATGGAATATTAATAACGTATTTATATGTTGTGATAAAGCAGTGATGTAAAACTGCAAGCAGTCCTTAGAAGCAATTTGTTATTTTGATAGTCCAGTGTGGGAATTAGGTAATGGATATCTTCCTTGGGTGTTTATAAGCGCCGATATCTTGTACAGAGGAACTAGAGAGTCCTGAACTGCTTATGCGTGTCCACATCCTGGAGTTGTCGATCACTACATTTCATGAAATTTGCAGTCCCCTTCATCAGGATTCAACAGACAGGAAATATTAACTCTGACTCAGCAATCAGGACCAACTGGATCATATAGCCTGTGGCCACTTCAGAGGAAACGAACTTCACTCGCACCCGACAAGGTACTACCTCCAAAGGTGTCTTCTATAAATTGGGGAGCTTAAAAATGAATATTTGTAATTTTGTCTAGTTTGTGTTCAAAGACACAACGGTTATAGCATTTCCAGTAGCCCCACAGGTTAAAACGGTACTGCCAAACAATAAACTTTATTACTATTTCTCTATCGTTCATTGACTGACGCAGTTCGCTCTGATTCATATCAGTAGGGTTATTCTGCTCCCCACAGGAGTAGGACACTAGGCAGAAAAAAGTTCTGGCTATGCCTATGGGCAGTCCCAGGGGGTACACCCTCTCTCTTCCTGCTTAGGATGTCAGTTTTAATCTGCCTAGTTAGGAGTAAGAAACTAGTTCCTTGCTTGGATCTTTGGTCCTGGCTTGTAAGTACATTTTTTATGTAGATTTTTTTTTTTAGCTAGTCTTTTTTTCTCTGGAACGTTTTTCCTGTGAGATCTTCAAGCAATTATGCCGGGCTGGGCGACAGACTGGACCCCCATATCCAGTGGTCCACCCAGTCTGGCCATCGAGCACGTGCAGGCCTTAGCTCCGTTCTGGGGTGGCCACGACATAGTCCCACTGGACGGGGACTGGCCCCGCGAGTTAACCACGTTCAGACCGGAGGATGTGGCTACTCAATGACCAGGCCCTATTTTGCGATTTTTTTTTTCCCCACAAATAGAGCTTTCTTTTTGTGGTATTTGATCACCTGTGTGATTTTTATTTTTTGCGCTATAAACAAAAAAGAGCGACAATTTTGAAAAAATAACAATATTCTTCACATTTTTATTTATATGAAATTCTCAAGAAAAAAAATGTAAAAATCTAAATGTTTTAACATTATAGGCCAATTTGTTTTCTGCTACATATTTTTGGTAAAAAAAATCACAATAAGCATAAACACATTTTGATTGGTTTGCGCAAAAGTTATTGCGTTTACTAACTACGGGTAAGATTTATGTCATTTTTATTGTTTTTTTTTTAACTATTAATGGCGCAATCTGTGATTTTTCTTCTTGCGGGACTGCGACATGGCGGCGGACAGATCGGACCCCTAACTGACATTTTAGACACTTTTGGGGGTACCAGTGACATTACTACAGTAATCAGTGCTATAAATATGCACTGTTATTGTAAAAATGACACTGGCAGGGAAGGGGTTAACATTACTGGTGATCAAGGGGTTAAGTGTGAACCTAGGGGCGTGATTCTAACTGTAGAGGGGCGTGGCTTGTGAAGTAATCACAGAGACATGCAATCCTATATAGAAGGATCACATAGCCTCTGTGATCACTTCAGGGAGAATGAGAGACGGCTGTGTTTACATCAGCCGCCTGTCCTTCTCTCACTACTCACGTGTGGCCATCGGCCGAAGTAGGTCTACCTTTGCTTTTCTTCCAATACAATTCATCACCCCCCCCCCCCCCCCCGCGGCCGCCTTCTCCAGAGTCCAATTCCTCACAATATTCTCTGCTTACAAACCTGTCCCTATGTCTCCATATTAGCATCACACCTTATCCCACAAGTGTAAAACATGCTAACCATGCAAAACCCGTGGGCATGCCTTTATTCAACTGGTACTGCCAACCTTTAGTAGTGGCTGGCAGTATTGCAGGCTGTGATAACTGTTTCACAGCCATATTTTACCTTTACATAGAGTTTTTTCCTCATTCCTCGTCCAAACAAGGATCTTGCTCCAGTTAGTGTGGGCGCGATTCCTTGGCATTTGGTAAAAGCAGTGAGATAATGGTGTGTGCTTGTTGTTTAAAGTTGCTTCTGTGTTTGGATCGGGGAACCTATGGTTCTTGCGATAAAAACTTGCAGCAGACGGCCATACCTTGTGCATTCACCAGCCTCCCTCATGTTTCTACCCCTGTCCATGATCACATGATTCATTAATCGTGCTCCCAAATGACATTTTAAAAAGGTACAGTATATTTTAAACAGTATAGTCCGATAAAAAATAATTTGTTGAATGGTTGAATGCAAACAGCTCTTTTTCTGAGTTTAAATCCATTGGTCTCAAAGTGTCAGGGAGCAAGTAAAAAAGATGCTTTATTTCCACAAACCCAAAAGTAAACTTTTCCAGTAAAGATTTAATTACCTGAGAGACTAAGGCTTGGTTTCCACTAGTGCGACTTGCGGTGCGACTTGACACATGTCAAGTCGCACAGCAAGTCAAAACCCATTGTTTTCAATGAGGCCCGTTTTCACTGCCGCGGCTTCAGTTGCGGCGACTTCAAAAGTAGATCGTGCACTACTTTTGAGCCGTCTTCAGTGCGACTTCCCTCTATATATGAGGGACAAGTTTCACTGAAGCCGCAGTTTACTTTCGCTACGAAGTCGTGCTAGAAGTAGCACGACTTCGTAGCCGCACTAGTGGAAACCGAGCCTAAATAATTGATTTACTATTTGCACCACCCCTGCAACAAACAATGCTTAGAAAAAATGAAACGAGAATTTAAAATACATCTACGGGAACAGGTATCCAGTATTTTTATATGGGAAAAAAATCAATTATATGATTATTATAGACAAGTGCATACAGGACACTAAATTCTGGGCCATTGAAAAGGCATATAAAGACAATAGAGGAAATAACTATATGAAATAAATATCCAGAGTGGAAACACAATGGATATTAAGTAGTAACCCCTTGAGACCATAGGGTTTCAAAACAGATATACTGCTGTCTGCATTCAGTTAATTCATTACTATCTGGGACTCCCTCACAGTGACTAAGGCTGGCCATAGATGATTTGAATTTTGGCCGAGATTCGAACTGTGTATGGGCGGGCTTAATGTACCAAGTTGATCGATTAACTTGGGTACAACCAGCCTGCCGGATTTACTTGCAATTATCGCTGGCAGCTGCTATAGCAGCTAGCAATAATCACTGCCTTCTGCTGGGGATGGCTTTCCCAGTACCCCCACCCCACATGGTATAGATCTTAATCTCGACCTCCTGTTACTAAATATGTTAAAAGCACCAATAACAAAATTACTTTAAAGGGTTAACTGTGTTAAACCATAAGAGATGACTAAGAACTCCTGTATGTGATTGCAGTGCATTGCAGTAATTGACAGCACCAGGATTTGACATGCATGCACAGTTCAGGACTCTCTAGACCCGCTATTTTTGCTAGCCACAAGATACCCTTTTTTTTCTAACACTCACAGAGGGTACCTTCTGATATCTAGACCAAAGCTCTTTTGACCATACTTCTCCTGCGGGTCACAGGAGCATTGTCCGTTTACAGGAATCCTGACAATAATGTCGGGATCTGCTCAGATGCCTAAGATGACTCAGCCTCTGAGCACACCGCTGAGAGCCTGAGCCAGTCACTCCTGCCCCTTCCACAGCCCGGTGCACCAGTGAGCTCTGGAGAGGCAAAGCAGAGAGCCGGTGACTGACAGTCACCCCTCACTGCTCAGTGAGGACGAGAACTGAGCAATCAGTGATAATGTGATTGTTAATTTCTTGATGTTAGAGCCGGCGGTCAGACACCTGCAGCCTCACATCATTTTCCCCTTCAGAAAATTTTTGTTTAGAAGGTTGGAATCGCCTTTCGATAGTAGTGTACTTCTCCTGTGGGTCACAGGAGCATTGTCCGTTTAGGCAACAGTCTACGCCACAAAGCCGGTCCAGGCTTTACAGGAATCCTGACAACAATGTCAGGATCTGCTCAGATGCCGGAGTTGACTCAGCCTCTGAGCACACTCCTGAGAGCCTAAGCCAGTCACTCCTGCCCCTTCCACAGCCCGGTGCACCAGTGAGCTCTGGAGAGGCAAAGCAGAGAGCTGGTGACTGACGGTCACCTCTTACTGCTCAGTGAGAATGAGAACCGAGCAATCAGTGATTGTGATTGTTAATTTCTTGATGTTAGAGCCGGCGGTCGGACAGCTAATTTTAATCAGAAAAAAAAAACAGGTGCAGTGTTGCATGACTGAGTAATTGTCATTTAAAATGTGACAGAAAGAGTGTCCAGTATTAGGTGGTTTAGTTGATTTATTTTCTTGCTATACCAATGAAAGAAGAAGTTGCAGCATTCTGAGAAAGGTACTGTTTTCTTTCTAGGTCATCAAAGGGCTTATGGTGGTTGTATGCTTGATTTTTTTACCCAGTAGATTTTCAACTAAATCAAACCAACTGAAACCACAAATGATCAATTGCCATAATTTCTCGTGATCAATAATTCTGTTCAATGGTATCACCATAGCAAGTTGCTTGGCTCTTGCCTATGTGTCCTGTGAGGAGAGAGCGAGTAAGAGACCAGCGCTACTGCAGACGAGCCCAGCGCTGGATTGAGATAAGACTTAGGTAAGTATAAGGCTGGGTTCATCCTCCCGCATGGAGTGGCTCACAGCAGGGGTTTGGTGCATCCCTGTTCACCATTTCAGGTCTGATTTCAGTCTGAATTTTTGGCTGAATTCAGACCTGAAATGGACCAGATGACGCACAGGACTCCTGGCAAATTCGCACCGGAGCTGCTCTAGAGATATGTGAACTGGCTCCATAAAGAGCCAATCACAATCTCCTGACATGTGAATTGGATGTGGGAAGCCCACATCCAATTCGCGATAGTGTGAACTCAGCCTAAGGGGGTGGGGGCGATATAACTCCTTGGACATATTTTACCCTAATGCTGGGTCCTGCCTTTCGAACAATTACAGTTGTATCCTAACTATTGTTTGAAGTCCACTTCCCCGTGTGTGGCTTATTGATCAAATGGGCTGTTGACTTTTGATTGATTATTCCTATCAGACAAGATTGAGCAGAAAATAAATCAATCATGTATCAGTTTGTGTATGACCACCATTCGATAGAAGCTTTTAAATATCAGCCATCCTGGCTCTATAACAACTGGTCTGTTGGTGGGTCCAGAGTTAATGCCCTTTCTTCCCCTTTATTAAAACTGCCCCAAAGGTGTGTTCTGAAAACTGAATAGCAAAGCTTTTTGTGTTAATCTGTTATGTTTAATCTGTAATGTTACTTTTTTTCTTTAAGGAAAAACATCTGGAAATATGTATAATAGAAGATCTTAATCATAGCTAGTACTTAACCACTGAACATTTGGACTCTTTAAAAATGTTTCAGCCAGCAGCTGTTGGTGATTTGAACTTGTCATTGCCATAAGAGTGACCCTGTAAAGTAATGGGTTGAAAGCAGAACTAGAGATTCCTCCACATATGCATTGTTTCCCCTCTTTTAAGAGGCAGGGTGGGCTCTTACTGTTAATGGGCTTGTTTGTTGGTGTCAAAAAGAATTGAACTAAAACTGAACATGTTGATTTGTTACAGGCAGGGAGTCTGTATTTGGAACCTTAAAGCCTGGGTATTTTTCACAGTTCACAAGTATATATTTCTAATACAGTGTGACAGTGCTTTATAATAGTACTGAATTGTTGGAATATGCTAGGGTAGCTTAAAATGTTTTTAAACCTCAAACATGAAATATGGACAAATCATATCCCTCTATAGCAGTGTTAATTTCGTCGACTAAATTAACACAATTTTAGTCGACTAAAATATGACTAAAACTAAAACAATTCAGAGGACTAAAATATTACTTAAACTAAAATGGAATTTTAGTCTGAAGACTAAAATATGACTTAAACTAAAATGGCATTTTAGTCATAAGACGATAACTAAAACTAAATTAAAAACTGACATCAAAATTAACACTCCTCTGCTGGCTATTTCTAAATCGGCAACACAATTCCATCCAGAGCCTGTAATAATAGCACATTAAAGTTTAAACGTGTATTGCACCACCGCATAAGCATAAATAAGGGGCATCTACTAAGCTGCTAAAGGAGAAAAAAATTAAGAAAAAGGCTTTTCTTATATTTTTTCATAATATTTAACCACTTCTTGCAAACTGATGTACCTGTGCATCGGCTTTCAGAAGTGGTTGTACTGGGATGATGGCTGCAACTACAGGCATCAAACCTGGTACAGTTTTTTAGAGCTGGTGGTCGGCTTTTAGGAGATAACAGCCGATGTGGCTCAGTAGCCACTCGCCTATTATCCTAGCTAGCGGGAAGGGATGTCCCCTCCCTCCTGCCGCCTCCCACCGGGAGACCCAAGCAACCAACAGCCACGTCCAATGGCTGGTTGGAGTCCCAAACAAAGCCGGATTCGGCTTTGAACGGATCTCCGATGTAGTAACCCGGAATCTACGTCGTTTCCGGTTTACTCGGCTGTTAACGGCACCAATTTTAAAATAGCTGTCAGTATTCAATACTTTGAAGTGCAGTGGAGGGGTCTGGGGTCCTTCCATAAAGAGTACCTGTCACTGCCTATTACTGTCACAAGGGATGTTTACATTCCTTGTGACAGCAATAAAAGTGATCAGATTTTATTTCTTTTAAAAAAACAGTGCGAAAAATGAAAATAAAATAAATAGGAAAAAAAATAAAAATTTTAAGGTGCCTCTGTTGCAGCGAGTTCGTGCACAAAAGAAAACGCATACGTAAGTCGCGCCCGCAAATGAAAACGGTGTTCCAACCACACATGTGAGAGATTGTCAGAGCAAGAGCAATATTTCTAGAAAAAGACCCCCTCTGCAACTCTAAATTGGTAACTGTTAAAATGTTTTAAAGCGTCCCCTATGTAGATGTTTAAGTACCGTAGTTTGTCGCCATTCCATGAGTGTTTAAACCGGAACATGTTGGGTATCTTTTTACTCAGCGTGATATCATCTTTCACAATATACAAAAAAATTGGTCAAACTTTACTGTTTTGTTTTTTTTAACTGCAGTGAAATGTATTTTTTTCCCAAAAAATTGCACTTGAAAGACCGCTGCGCAAATACCCCATGACAAAAAATATTACAAGGACTGCCATTTTATTCTCCAGAGTCTTTGCTAAAAAAAATATATATATATACTTTTTGGGGGTTCTAAGTAAATATCTAGCAAAAAATACAGATTTTAACTTGCAAAAAATGTGTCAGAAATAGGCTTGGTCCTTAAGTGGTTAATGTTGGTAATATATTCAGGTAATATGTACAATGAAATTATAGGCCAATAGAGTTTACAGTTTTTTGTTTTTTTTTGGATTTTAAAGTTGCACTTCTGTTTGTCAAAAAGCAATATTTTTGTTTGTTTATGAAACTCGGTTTTATTTATAAAGACGTTTTGTATCACCACAATGGCTAAGAGTCGGTTCACACTGGGGCGGCACGACTCTGTACTACTTTGGGGGCGACTTGTGCATTCCCATGCACCACGACTTCGGAGCGACTTGCATGGACTTCACATAATGGAAGTCTATGCAAGTCGCTCCGAGGTCGCCCCAAAGTAGTACAGGACCCTTTTTCTAAGTCGGAGCGACTTGTGTCGCTCCTATTAGAACGTGTCCTGTATAGCGGTCAATGAACCGCGAGGGAGCGCGACTTGTCAGGCTGACAAGTCGCGCTAGTGTGAATCGAGGCTTAATCTGTGTCTCTAGTGCCTATTCAAACCTTAATACCATAAATAATAAAATAGTATTTGATTTTCATTTCAGGAGTATATAATCGTTTGGAAATTCTACAGAAATGTTTATAAAAATGCTTTACAATTAACCTAAACCTAAATATGACTAAAACTAAAACAATTCAGATGACTAAAATACGACTAAAACTAAAATAGTATTTTAGTCAAAAGGCTAAAACTAAAACTACATTGAGATTTGCTGCCAAAGTTAACACTGCTCTATAGTGTATACTTGTCTCAATTAAAAGCAATAAGTGTCATCTCTGTCTATTGCTTTGTTCTTTGGCTATCTGCCTGATTTACTGCTGACAGGTTTTCCTGACACCAAGAGAAAAATGGTAACAGTGGAGGAACCTCCAGCAGATTGACAACCTCAGCTGGATAGAAAGTTGGCCAGTTCAGAGCGGACTCTAATGTGATAGGGAAAAGGAAATGAAGACTATGAAGTGAAGATGTTGGGGAACTGAGGACTCGGATGTGAAAGGGAGGGGAGGGACTGAGGACTCTAAAGTTCAGAGTGTGGCTAAGGATTGTGATGTGATAGATAGACAACTCCTATGTACAAGGGGGTGGGGACTAAGGCCTCTGTGAAAGGGTGGGAGGGGGTTCACTGGGGATTCTGATGTTAAAGGGGCAGGGGAACTGGCAACTCTTATGTAAAGGGTGAGGGGGGGAGATGACTGAGGACTCCAATGTCAAAGCAGGAATCCTGGGAACTCTGCTGTTAAGGGGGGGGGGGGCTCTGATATGACTGGGGTGCCTCAAGATTTTGCATACTTTCAAAGGGTGTCGTGACTGAAAAATGTTAAAAATCATTGCTCTAGAGCCATTCTTTACTGTTAATTTGGCTTAGATAATTGATGATTTCCAGAGCATCCATAATTCTGTATTATTCTAAGCCAAATTCTGCTTTCATTACAACAAGCTGCCAAATACCAATAAGTAGTACCCCTTTTGAAGAAGAGTAGATGTTTCTGTACTTTTACGAAATTGGAAGATTGAACTTTCCCTGAAGCCTGCATCTTTCATCAAGAATGTAGCCTGTCTGAAACTACGAAACTGCTATAAAGATTTCCAGAAACTACTATTATCTAATTCTCCCATGTGGGAATATTTCAAGCATAAACACCTCCTTGTTTATTTCAGTAAAAGCAAACTTACAGAGACTATATAGCAGTTTTGGATTTTATATTTTGGTCATGTGGAAATGGTGATATAAAAGGGTGATGAGATAAAACTGAAGTTACAGTTTAGCAATGACTGTGGAGTTGAAGTGTGGTGTGTGAGTGGAGTAGGGTGTTTTGGAAATGTTGGCTTGGCCAACTTTCACACTAGTGTGCAAATAAATACATGCTAAGTAAATTTGTTGTTTGAGTTGTGTCTGTTGAATGAGGCATTTTCTCACATGTGTGATGCATAAGGTGCATTGGGAAAATACCCTGCCTGCTGCATACAGTATTTGTTGCATTGACTTGCACCATTCTATTCAGATCTGTTTGTAGAGGTCCTTCACAAAGTGTATAAAAAAAAAAGTCTAAAGCCGGCCATAGATGGTTTGATTCTCACCCAGTTTAGCAGTGACCGGCCTTAAGATTCCACTATGTATGGGCAGGCTGAATGTACCCAAGTTGACCAATAGATCAACTTGGGTAAAACCAGCCTGTCCGATTTTAAAAGCGATTATTGCTAGTGGCTTTTATAGCCGCTAGCAGTAATCACTGCTGGGAGAGCACAATGGCTCCAGTGGCAGGGATTCCCCCATCAGCCCTGACTGTGTTGATGGGGGGAAACGAGACATTTTCTTTCCTGCAAGAATGAAAGGAAAAGGGGAACGGTAATAAGCCCCCTTTTCCTCATGGGAGAGTGGCTGGGGAAAATAGGAAAATAGTTCATGAGGTAATATTTCCCTCCTTTTTTCCCTCAGGTAAAGATTGAGGGATTTTCAAGGTATCCTGAGGGAATAGCTGTAGTGGGCGTGGCGTTGCAGGGGTCAGAGCACCTATAGGAATAGGTTTAGGGTAGAAGTTTCTAGAGCCCTCTGAGACCTTATATAAGGTGGAGCTCCCCTCAGAGGGGCTCATTCGCCTCAGAAGATTCAGCAGTGTGAGTTCCCCATCCCCCCCCTCCCTTGTCGCGGCTGTATATTATGTGGTGGTGTCACCTTTGCTATAGCAAAGGGGGACGATTTTTTCTTATATTTGAGTGGAAGTTGATGGTTTTAAATGTGATTTTATTTATCCGGCCTGAGCTGTGGTGGCTAGGCTGTTGAGAGTGTTAATGTTTTATTATATATTTATTTATTGAAAGTTTTTAAAAAAACAGTAATAAACGGCCGTGGCCTATATATTTTCCAAATAACACAGGTGTCTGCTTTTTATTTAAGTTAAGTGTTAATATGATATTGGATCCTGCCTACTGTCCCAAGGATATTGCTTTGTCTATGGCTGGCTTTAGGTGCAAATGCAATAACGTGCGATAAAACTTTGTTTTGATACAATAATAACTAGCCTCTTTCGAGGATCTCAGTGGTGTCTACAGTAATAGAACCTAATTTTTATGTTGGCCATTTGAGTAGTTAAACATGGCAAGAGTAACATTGTTAATTAGAAAACTAACAGCTCTTTGTTATATTAAAATGTGTCCCCAATATATTTTTCAGAAAAGGTACATTTAAATATAGCAAAACGAAGGAAACATTTATCTGGCAACATCAGAACCTTGGAAAAGCCGTTGAACTTTTTACCCTAATTATGTACCAGTATAGGCCTGCAGCAGTCTGGAATCAAAGCAGCCCTGCAGCCTTTGCAGAACCTCTGATGTGGTGTGTGTTTGTTGTCTGATGGAGGCTAGTACAGAAAAATGGGTATTGTGACACAGTTTTTAAAGCCTTTTTCAGTTACCACCCACCTCACTCATTAACTCTATGAAATAGAGTAATTGTTTGCACATGGATGTGTGTTCTTTATTTTTCATCTCGCTTTGAAACAGCCATTATAAATCAATATGACAATAAGGCAGGGTGAGCAATTTTTAAATATGACTTATGTCATATGTTTAACTGTGGCACTATTAGTTTAAATGCTAAATAATTGTGCACAATAGTTTCTTTTTTTGCCATAATACATAACATAGTACTTCAGAGAAGATGTTACTTTGTTTTTTCGAAATAATATAGATGTTGCTTCCTCTACCGTGAGACAAGTTTTTTGCTTGAGGAGTCTTGATGAGTTACTTGATGAGTCTTTACCTTTTTAACAGAATGAGCACTGCCAGAGCCCTACAAAATAACCTCCAGCAGGCCACTGGTGTAAATGTCTCTGACCAAACAATCAGAAATCCACTTCACGAGGGTGGCCTGAGGGCACGACGTCCTCTATTGGGCCCTGTGCTCACTGCCTGGCACTGTGGAGCTCAATTGAACACAAGAATTGGCTGGTCTGTCACTGGCAGTTTGTGCTTTTAACAGATGAGTGCAGGTTCACCCTGAGCACATATGACAGACGTGAAAGGGTGTGGAGAAGCTGTGGATAACATTATGCTGCCTGACAGTGATAGTTTGGGGAGGCATATCCATGGAGGGACGCACAGAACTCTGCAGGCTAGACAATGGCACCCTGACTGCTATTAAGTATTGGGATGAAAGCCTTGGACCCATTGTCAGACCGTAGGCTGGTGCAATGGGTCCTGGGTTTCTCCTGGTGCATGACATTGCCCGGCCCCATGTGGTGAAAATGTGCAGCCAGTTCCTGGAGGATTAAGGAATTATTACCATTGCATGGCCACTACGCTCCCCTGACCTAAATCCGATAGAACACCTCTGGGACATTATGTTTCGGTCCATCCGAGGCTGCCAGGTTGCACCCCTGTCTGTTCAGAAGCTCAGTGATGCCCTGATCAAGATGTGGGAGGAAATACCCCAGGACACCATCCGTCCTCTCATTAGGAGCATGCCCCAACGTTGCCAGGCATGCATGTGGGGGCCAAACAAACTACTGAGTACCATTTTGAGTTGCTGCAATGAAATTTCAGCAAAATTGGCTAGCCTGCTGCATTATTTTTTCACTTTGATTTTCGGGGTATCTTTGAATTCCGTCCTCTGTATGTTGATAATTTTCATTTCCATCAAATGATGTGGTATCCTTTCGTTCCTAACACATTACCCAGTCCATATTAGTATAGATATCAAGCATGATATTTTTTCTCATTGAGATCAGATGTGTTTTCAAAGTGTTCCTTTAATTTTTTTTTTTGAGCAATGTAGTATCTAGGTAAGTTAAGTGTGAGCAGTACTTACTGAGTGGAAATGGATACGCTTAGGCATATTTGATTAACAACTTATTTGTTGTAGCATCTCTACCTCAAAATTGTCAGCTGTTGTGCTACTGAGCCCCTTTTATACAGCTCGACATAATGCTGTACCCCTCAAAGTGTTTGTAGAAGGTAAAGGTTAAAGGTAAAGATGCTTAGATTAGCATGGGACATCAATGGACTAGCTTTGTTAGGAAATGTATTTTAAAAACCGTTT
Organism: Pelophylax lessonae; assembly: GCF_965119305.1. Taxonomy (NCBI): domain Eukaryota; kingdom Metazoa; phylum Chordata; class Amphibia; order Anura; family Ranidae; genus Pelophylax; species Pelophylax lessonae. Next base: position 380,392,565 of record NC_138769.1, on the reverse strand, counting down.
ACTTTTTTTTTTGATTAAGTGATTGTAGCCATATTAGTGCAGTTGTAACAACACACTTAAAATGTAATACATCTCTTGTGGGTCACAGGAGTGCACTTACTTTTGCTTTCTTGTGACCCAGAGTCAGCTTATAGCAGGCTATTGCCTGCTGTCAGGCTGACGTGGCAAATCTGCTCCAGACTCTGGAAGGATCCCTACAACATTATTGGGATCCACCCAGCTGCCTTATTAACAGGTGGCTCCAGCTGTGCCTGCCCCCTCTCCAGTGCGGTGTTTCAGTGAATGCTGTAGGAAGAGATCAGTGACTGACAGTCACTGCGCTCCACTCTGAGCAGACTGAGAACTGAGCGATTAGCAGTTGTGATCTCTCAGTTATCAATTTTAGAGATGACATGGGACAGCTGCAGAATCACACTGATGCTACAGCAACAAGGTCATTATGTGTGTTTTTTGTAAACCCTATACATCTCCTTTAGGTACTATCTCTCATACATTTTTAAATGCAATTTTAAATTTTTCAGGACTTCAGGACATGCTTTTGGGGTGTACTCCCTTCTTCTAAGTCCAAGCAGTCATGATTTTTTTGGAAGGTGACAGACTCCAGAAAACTTGTCCTGAAAAGGTACCTGTCTCCAAGAGTCACCAGCAGGCACCAGGAGCACTCATAGTAGAGTGGACCAATGTAGGCATCCCGTGTATGGCATAGGCCAGATTCAGAGACATTTGCAGAGCAGGCCAAGGTAAGTAACAAGCAGGCTGTACAGTAGTGAATCATAGGCGGGATCAGAGTCAGAGAGAAAATACGCAGTAGGTCAAAAACTGGATAAGGTCCAAGCAGCAATATAAGGAAGGATCCAAAAAGAGGTCAGGAATAAGCAGGGCCAGTAACAATTAAGCATACAATGGAATGCAGGTCAGTTCACAGGGAAGTTGATGGAGACCAGTCAGCACTGATACTAAATCAAATTGTCCTATTTGTGCCAACACTGACAATGGGCATGCACACACCCAAGCCTAGGCTGCTATAACCGATCAAATTCAGGCTTTCATTGCAGGTTTGATCAGATTAGTCACAAAATGCAAAGAATTAATTTTTTCCCAAATATTTTATTTAGTGAGAAAGACAGAACAGTGGAAAAATAAAACATAAGTACATCTTTGACAGAAAGATACCCCAATCACAAAGTGTAAGCACCCTCCGTACAAAATAAACAGTCAAAACGGTGTTCAAATAGGTGCAAGAAAAAAAACATAAAACTGGCCTCCACGTCCGGGAAAAAACCCCCGTGGATCGTGTCTGAACCACAGCAGCGTAAGGTTCCTGAAATGGTATAAAAGATATCAGCAGGGTAACAGAAACTTTTCCAAACTGTCACTACCCAACCTTTTTAGGGTGTCAAGGACCCAAGAGAAAGGAATGCAGAGCGCAGAGCTAAAACTCCAAGGGAAAACAAAGAATGTAAGAAACAGAGAGGAGCAAAACCAAAAAAAAAAGAGGGGGGGCAGAATGAGAAGGGGGGCATGGGGGGACCCCGACATGGACGGCACTGTGAGCCACCCAGGCCCCGTCTCTAGGCACACATCAGGGACTTCCCCTTGTCTGATAGGAAGAAAACGTTCCAGTAACCCTATATCTTCTCATAACGCTCCTGTCTGTGCTGCGCCGTAAGGGTGAGGTCCTCCATCCGGTTGATTTCCTCTATCCTATGCATGCAATCTTGAATAGTTGGGGCTTGAGTCGATTTCCAAAACATCGGAATGCAAGATTTAGCTGCACAGAGCAGGTGAGGGAGGATTGACTTCTTACATTTGGAAATTGGCATGGTAGACAACTGTAGAAGGTAAAAGTCAAGGGTGTCAGGAAGGTCACGGTCCGTGAGCTCCCCCAAGAGCGCCCGCACATCTCTCCAGAAGGAATCAAGCCGCGGACACGACCAGAAGATATGCAACATGGTTCCCACATCCTCCCAAATTCGCCAGCAGATCTCTGACGTGTCTGGAAAGAATTTGTGTAGGAGGGAGGGAACTCTATACCAACGAGTAAGGATTTTGTAATTCGTTTCCTGTAATTTCGTACAGGTCGGGATCTTTAGGGCTAGGCTACAGATCTTGAGCTGTTGAGCTGGGATCAGATGTAGCTGCAGATCCCGCTCCCACTTCCCCAGGCATGGCAATACATAATCATCTGCCGGAGTGATCAACAGACTATAGGATTTGGATAGAGGACTGGGCAGACAACCACTACCCACACAATGGTCCTCGAAACGCCTAAGGTCCCACGTATATAGCGAGGGTTCCGGGAAAGAGTGCAAAAAATTATGAAGTTGGGCCGCTTGCCAAAACCCCAAGCGAAAGAGGCCTTCCGTCGCCATCAAGTCTTCCATTGACGGCCCCGGGCAAAATGGGATGCCTGGAATATGCCCCGAGTCTCCAGTCCACGAAAGGCTGGATCTGAAACGCCTGGCGCAAAGGCTGGGTTCCCTATGATAGGGTAAAGTGGGGACGTCGGTGTAGAGATCGTAGAAAGGGATAAAAGCAGGTAAACAGTAGCTAAAGTCACCCCCACTATGGGGTGGGATCGAATAGGATGGAGGTATTCCCCCCGTAATCCACGGTGCCCCGCCGAGAGAATTTATTTCTTTAATGCATGAGTTGAAGTATGAGGATCAGGTGAATCTATTTTAAATGTGTATGCATGTTGGGATTCCATTCAAAAAATAAATGGGTACTCAATTCATGCTATATACACTATGAGGAGAGATTGCATCAGAGACTCATGCTGGTAACAAATGATATGATCACTTACTCTAGGAAGAGTTTTCCTTTGCCAAACACTGAGTAGGCAATACACAAGGAGAGTACTAAACTTTGAATGTGTTTCTAGCTAGAGGAAGGGATTGGAAGTACTGATATCAGGGAAATCTTCCCCTGCCAGTGTACAATTTGAGCTGTGGTGATTCCAGAAGTGGCAGGATTATTGCCATTTTATTGTGGTGCCACCACTACAGCCTATAGTAACCAATTTCTAGATCAGAACCGAGGATTCGTTTCTTATATATTAAATATTCTGCAGATCAATAATGTGAAAGGTAATGCATATTGATGAGGCTTAAGGATTGCTTTAAATTAAAAAGAAAATTACTCAGACTTTCCTAAGACAGTTTATGTTTAAGGGTTCTGTGTATTCATGTTTTCACCCAAGATTCACATTTTCTAATTTATTTTAGGTGAAAAATGTGTGAAAATTGTGTAAATCCTATATAAACCTCTAAGTGTTAGATGGATAGTTACAGATTCGTTTTTACAGTCAGATAAGAAACACAGTAGAGCTCCTGTGGCCAGTTTTACATTCCAAACTGCCTTCAGCTGTTTCAGGCTAGTTGGCCTTCAGTGCAGTTTATGGAAGCCATGGTTTCTATGGAGTAGGCATCGACACAACAGTACAACTAGAAACATCCTGGTGATTTGAGCCACTATTCTTAAATAAGGATTAAAACCCTTATTTTTTTATCTCTGTTGTGAAACTTGCAGATATCTTCTTTTTTAAGAAGGCGCTACTGTGTTTGTGACAAATTAAATGCAGGCTTTTTTGTTTCTTTTAGCCCCCCGACCATTACCTGTCTGGTTGTAACGATGTACAGTCAGTTAAATGTGTAGGAATAGTTATTAGAGTGATATGAAAAGTTAGGTTTTCCTTAGGGGACATAGCTGTGTAATTACTTTCAATAATTTTTGTTAATTTACACTGAAAGAGTACAGCATATAATTATTCCACACAAGGGTGATGGCAATCAACAGGAATATATGTCATACAAAAGCAAGAAAAAGAAATTGAACATTCTGAGAGCTGCTTACAATTTATTCACATTTGTTTTTTGCACAAAAACCCTACAATAAACCCTACTTTTTTCTTTGGATAAAGAGATAGATTAGAACACCTATTAGATTTATAATGCTGTCTGTGCCCCCGTTAGGAAGATTCACCCACTCTATTTGTCTTGTTTACTGTTATCATTGAAATAAAGTGAAAGAAAAAGAAAATTTAAAATTTTGGGTTGTCCTCAGAACAGGAATAGAGGGGAAATCTTCCAATAGGGACACTAGTTCGGGTGACCTGGAGGGCCCCAAGGGATTCCCTTATTTTGCAGGGATTTCCACTCACTTCTTGTTTTATCTATGAAGTAAAGGAAAACTTCCCCAATGGGTCACAGATGGCAAAAATAAACTGACTGGGGTTATAACCCTCCCTTACTCTATCCAAAATGAAAAAAAAAGTTTGCCTTTAGTTCTACTTTAAACTCTAGGCAAATATAAAATATACAAAATAATGCAGCTCTGTAATCATTAATACATCAATGAATGGATTTTAAATGCAAGCAGTGTAAGTGTACCTGAATGTGACCTGGTATCGGCCTCTTGCAGTCCTTGTAAAACAGAGCTGGAGTGTGAGAGGAAGTAGCAGTACAATAATCTAATCGGTTTTTGTTGCCAAAAATAATTGTTGCGATGCCTCTTTTAAAGGGTAACTCCACTTTCGTGGGAAAAAAAATAGCAAATAAAGAAAAAATAATATAGCGTATACAATTGCCTGTCAAGTGATATTGTAATTGAATGTCATTAAAAACTATCTTTCCTTTTCAATCTGCAGCTGCTTTAATTTTCTGAAAATGCAACGCACTATGGCTGCCTGGAGGTGTTCTGTGCACAGAATGTGTGCTAAACACCCCCAAGAAACATAATTTCCTGCTTGTGTGATTGGTTTACTGATTTTCCCAGGAGTCTACACTAAGTTATAAGTCAGATTTCAGGCATCCCCTCCAACAAAAATGTATTTTTTTTGTGAGATAATCCCAATAGGAACATGTGTAAAGGGATTCAGGCCCAGCAGAATTCCTCATTAGAGCCATGCAGGTGCACAGCTGGTTGATAATTATGAAACCACTCCCATTAGACCCACTCAGCATCGGCACAGAGGAACAAACAGTGATTTCTTTAGAATAACAGAAGGTAGGAATCTGCAACAAAGGTTGTTATAATGCTTGCAATGTACAGAGATCACCCAAAGGGGAATGTTTTTTTTTTCAACAAAAGTGGTTTAAATAATTGTAAATATATATGTGCAGTCACAAATAAAGATGTGTATACTAATTGATATCACCAACACCACTAAATAACAAGTATTCAGTGCTTATGTGACATAAATGTGAAAATCAGTCCCATTAATCCATCCAAGAGAAATCCTTATGTGAAGCGCCATCACTGAATTCCATCACCAAGTAACCACACAGCCTCTTACCGGATGACAAGACCCCAAATTATAGGTGGTCTATAAGGGTTCAGAGGTACATGGACCTTAAAATAATGGATCATCCAACCACATGGAAATGCAGGGCACGCCAGCAGAAAATCAACTGTATAACCTCTCTGGTTCCAAGCATGGCAGTCTGGTAAGTCTGGTAAAAGAAGTTGATAATAGCCTCCAAAAGTGTAAAATCATACAATTTATTTAAAAAAAAAAATCCACAGTATATGTACTCACAATCTTCATAGTAAAATGAGCATGACAAACCGTGTATTGCGCCACTAGTTCTGGTTCCATCGTGCGTGATGACGTCAGCACAGGCTCCACGCTGAAGTACTTTTTATCCGAATGGAAGTTCTAAAATTAAAGAAAAATGTTATTATTGTTTCATTTTACACTTTTGGAAGCTGATATCAGCTTCTTTTACCAGATTGCCATACTTGGGGCGAGAGAGGTTATACAGTTGATTTTCTGCTGGTGTGCCCTGCGTTTCAATGTGGTTGGATGCTCCATTATTTCAAGGTCCACGTACACCTCTGAGCCCTTATAAACCACTGTAATTTGGGCTTGTCATCCGGTAACAGGCTGTGTAGTTACTTGGTGAAAGGATTTACTGACAGCGCTTCACATAATTTCTTTTGGATGGATTAATGGGGCTGATTTTCACATTTATGTCACAAAAGCACGAAATGTTTGTTATTTAGTGGTGCTTGTAACATCATATAGCATACACATCTTCATTTTTGATTGAAAAAAAAAATATATATATATACACAGTATCTCACAAAAGTGAGTACATCCCTCAACATTTTTGTAAATATTTAATTATATCTTTCCATGTGACACTGAAGAAATGCACTTTGTTACAATGTACAGCTTGTATAACAGTGTTAACCATGAATGCCAACATGTACTCTGACATACTGAAGCAGAGCATGATCCCCCCCTTGGAGACTGGGCCGCAGGGCAGTATTCCAACATGATAATGACCCCAAACACACCTCCAAGACGACCACTGCCTTAAAGGCAAAGGTTAAAGGTGATGGACTGGCCAAGCATGTCTCCAGACGTAAGCCCTATTGAGCATCTGTGGGGCATCCTCAAATGTAAGGTGGAGGAGCGCAAGGTCTCTAACATCTAACAGCTCTGTTATGACATGAAGGAGTGGAAGAGGACTCCAGTGCCAACCTGTGAAGCTCTGGTGAACTCCATGCCCAAGAGGGTTAAGGCAGTGCTGGAAAATAATGTTGGCCACACAAAAAAATTGACACTTTGGGCCCAATTTGGACATTTCACTTAGAAGTGTACTCACTTTTGTTGCCAGCGGTTTAGACTTTAATGGCTGTGTGTTGAGTTACTTTGAGGGGACAGCAAATGTATACTGTTATACAAGCTGTACACTCACTACTTTACATTGTAGCAAAGTGTCATTTCTGCAGTGTTAAGAACTAAGTACCTGCACAGCGCAAAAGGCTTTTTTTTTATCAAAAGGCTTTTGATAACGCTCTGATTGGCGGAGCGAAACGTGTCAAGCCGTCCGAATACATAGTACGTCATTTCCGTCTGCAACCTCTTCCGGCTTCCGGTTACACGGGTGGAACGCACGGCCATTCGTTTGGCGTCCCATGGGTTAGCTAAAGGCGGATTGACTTCCTTCATTTTGTAAGTGTATCTTGTTAATGCGTGTAAAATAAACTTTTTGGAACATACTGCCCGATGATGGCCCTTTTCTTTTTATGATATTGGGGAGCATTACCTGGATAATACCTGGATATAGTGGCACAGGAGATCTGCATCTTGAATTTGTTGGCGATCCATAGAGGTGTTTACCTCAAAAGATCAGTGTTAAGGCGATATTTCTCTCAGCTTCTGGTGAGTGGGGTACCGAGAGGGGAGCACCAACTCACTAGGACTGAGCACCGGCACTTTATTTATATAATTTTGAGCACGGAGCACTTATAGGAGCACAAGAGACTTGCACTTTATTCAGTATTGGAAGATTACATATGCTATGAACTTTGAATCTATTTATATTTTTTTCACCCATGTATTTTTTATGTATAAAATGTCACACATATGACTGATTTTGGTACATATTTACGGTATGCTGATATTTATTGATTATTCACAATTTTCAATGTGGTAACACTATATTTATATGCACAAGTTGCACAGTTATTTATGAACATTTATTTGCACGGGCACTTTATGATCATATTTATGAATTAGTATTATTGATGTTAATGGTTTTGGTTTAAGCAGCGCAGGTACTTAGTTCTTAACATTGTCTGAAAGGTATCACCTTTTATACCAGCAGCAGCTTATTTATTTAATTTATTTATTGATTAATTAATGAGTTTTTAGACTTATTTGGTATTGTTTTCATTTATATTCACCGAACCAAGGTATCCTAAGCGCAAGCCCTTTACATTTCATTTCTGCAGTGTTGTCACATGAAAAGATATAATAAAATATTTGCAAAAATGTGAGGGGTGTACTCACTTTTGTGAGATACTGTGTGTGTATATATATATATATATATATATATATATTAGTGATCGATCTATATAGTTTTTTTAATGCCGATACCGATATTTTGGTCATCGGATATCGGTATTGGCCGATATCTGCCGATATTTTCACACCTGTAAAAAACGTTTTTTTTTTATTATTTTTTTTTTCTACAGGTACTACTTGTGGAGGGATCTGGGGGTCTAAAAGAAAAGCATTCAATATGCCAAGTTTGCCTGTTTTGAATGCTGTCAGTTTTTTTAATGACATTACTTCTGGCGGCGGTGGAGGTAGGATGCCCAGGTCTCCCGGTGGGACGGGAGACCCAGGGCGAGCCGCGGGAGGGGGGGGGGGGATGTCCCCTCCCGCTCCTTGTAATGACAGCCGAGCGGCTTCTAACCTGCATCGGTTGTCATTACAAGTCAGCCGACCGTCGGCTATGGACACCGGTACCGGGGTGATGCCTCTAGCTGCATATATATATATATATATATATATAATATATATATATATACAATTATTTAAAGGTACAGCGCATCAGTTATTTTTGGCAAGGGTTTTTGACACTTTTTTTTTTTGAATGCAGCTGTACATGTATAAGTTTTGAGATGATTAGGTTTGTCACTAAGCACAGTTTTCTCTTTTTATATACAATTGGTTTTTGTGCTGGCAGGAAGAATGCTGATGGAAAGAGCAACATTAGAATGACAGAGAGACAAGCTCATCACTGTGCTGCTCTACCTTTCACTATTTAATCACAGGTTAGGGTGGGTCCAGGATGACCTTGCCTCAGAGGAATTGGGTTAAATGATGCTGGCCATCAAACTAAGGACATCTAGCAACAGACAAAAAGTCCTGCAGGAAAAAGTCCTGTATTGAAGGTGTCTATTGCAGTAGAAGCTGGTTTGGTTATTTTATCTTTTACTGGGCTTTTCATTTTTATATTATTTTTGGCTGGAGCTCTGCTTTCAACAGTCTCAGCATAGCAGTAGAGACTGCACTTGGAACTACAATGCAGCCTTACACACAGTGGACACTACTGTTTTGCTATGGAGTGACTTGCTAGAACTTTGATCTTCCTTGTGTTTGTCATTTTGAGACCACAGCTCACTGTGCACATGAAAATTTTTAATAAAAAAGTCCCTGCTCACTCTTCCCAGCATATTTCATGTGCTCTTATTGAATTGGTAACAGAACTCTATTTAATGCCATAGTAATTGCAATGAAAAGTTTATAGCCTTCTTACTGCCTTTAACATTTTGTAGATAAAAAGGGGGTTGCGACAACATTATATTGTTTGGCATGTTTTCTGCTTTCTTTGCTTGTCAGTGAAAAAGGTTTCTTAAATTGCTTAGTTAAGTGATGTGCTCTTCCTTTGGTATTTTAGCAGTGTGTCCTAATTCCCAGACAAAATGGCTCTATACAATTAAAGTAAATGATTACATGCTGGTCCTAGTTTGTCTCCTGTGTGAGGGGCTACAGAGGACACATGTCTTTTGTGTGTCTGCGTTTGGCTGCCCACAGCTGCTTTGTATACTGAACACCTGTTGTCAATCACCATTTCAGAACATTATCTTCTAGCTTCAGTGTTTGCCTGATTATGTTTTATTGCAAATTACTACTATAATAGAATGTGTTCAGGATGTGATGTGTGTTTATTATTATCTTCATACTCTTTATGGAGCCATGGAAACAAAAAATGTTAACAAGTTTTACATTGATGGAGACTTCTTCAGTATTCCTTTGACCCATTAGGAAAATAGCTAAGTTAACATACAGTATTACAGATTGCTCGGTTAAACTACACTGGCATTGCACTACGTTCAGGGAATTAAAATGTAAACCCTAAAGCAGGGATTTCCAAACTTTTCAGTACACGGGCCACATCATATATTTTACAGAATATTAGTGGGTGGGCAAAAAAGAATCAGTTTTATAAATTAATTCAATTTATTTGAATTACTACGTTTTACTCAGATCTTTTTTGAAATCCGCATCATGTGATTTGAAACAAAAGTGAATGAACTTTAGTAAATCAAAGCTATAAATGTCCCCATCAAAACTCCCCTTAATCAGTGTCCCCATCAAAATTCCTCTTAGTGTCCCCATCAAAACTCCCCTTAATTAGTGTCCCCATCAGAGTCTCCCCTTATATCAGTCTACCAATCAGAGTCCTCCTTTACATCAATGTCCCCATTTAGAGTCCCCCTTACAACAGTGTTTGCATCAGATTTTCCTATTGCATCAAGGTCCCCATCAGAGTCCTCCCTTACTTCCGTACTCCTCTTACATTAGTGTCTCCGTCAAAGTCCCACCTTACATCAGTTGATGTTGAGGGAGAGGGGGGAAGTGGAGACTGTGCACATCAACTATGGGCCTAGTAAAGTCTTATAGCGGGCCACATGTGGCCCACAGGCCATAGTTTGGAGACCCTTGCCCTAGAGCAGAGGGTTGCTCAACCTTTTGAAGAGCAGGGCCACTTAAAGTGTTACTAAAACCAGAACCTGCATTCACTATATCTGGTTCTCCACAGTACACAGAACATAGAAATGCAATTATTTTAGTAAATATAAACGGATAAATACCTTTTCTCATCAGCAGTATATAGCAGCCTTGTGACTTGTATCAGTTCCTAGTAAAGCTTGTAGGAGGAGTTTTCATTCTCCCCGATCCTCTGTTTAGACATGTCTGGACAGTGCTGATTGGCCCTGTGCTGATCACATTCACTTTCCAAAGAAAAAAAAAAAAGCTCTCTAGCAATACACACCAAACTGAGCATGTACAGCCAGTCCCCTGGCTCTGTAAATATCAGGTTATTTTTTGGAGACAGTGAAAGAAGAGGAGGATTAACGAGACATGATTAAACAGGCTTTTTTATACAATGCAAAGGATTAACCCCTTAGGTTCCACAGTTGAGTATAACAAGCATGCTTTGCTGTATATACAGACTGATTTTACTGTTGTGGGTTTAGTAACACTTTAAGGATTTGGTAACCGGTTGTGAGCTACAATGAAATGGAATTTTTTGATTTTAAATAGAATAATGAAGATTTTAAATAACAATCAGGATCATCATTTTCTCTGCGACCAATCCCCTTTGGATGTTCACTTACTGTTTGATCACAATTAAAAAAAAAAGGAAAACAGACAGGCAGACCCAGTTTGACCGATCGTGTCAAAGGGACAGTTTACCCACACTATGTGTGCAGCGCAGTGCACCAGCGGCTTTCCTGTGGGTTTGCTGTGCTTTTCTATAGATTTATACTATATCTTGCAGGTATAGTGCACTTTCTGAAAGCGCACCAAAACACTTGCAGGATATAATAGAAGCCTATGGCTCAGTGCAGGTAACCCGCAGGTGCTCTCCGCTGCACCCGCAGTATGGGTAACCCACAGCTCATCAGTGTGAAAGCAGCCTAATTACCATTGCAAAACTATTGTTCATACAGTCAGGTCCATAAATATTGGGACATTGACACAATTCTAATATTTTGGTCTCTTTACACCACCACAATGGATTTAAAATGAAACAAACAAGATGTGCTTTAACTGCAGACTTTCAGCTTTAATTTGAGGGTATTTACATCCAAATCAGGTGAAAGGTGTAGGAATTACAACAGTTTGTATATGTGCCTCCCACTTTTGTCATATTTGAACAGCAATTGCAGCATGCATGTTATTCTTGCAGTTATTCTTGCAGTAGACCTCCTCTGTAAATCTAAAGTGGTAACATGTAAAGGCTTTTAATTTGGCTTTTAAAAATGTACGTAGTTTGTTGCCGCTGCACAGATGTGCGCAATTTTTTAAAGTATGTCATGTTTGGTATCTATGTACTCAGCATAAGATCATCTTTTATATTTTACCAAACAATTGAGCAATATATTGTGGATTTATGCTTTAAATCTTAAAAAAGTGATTTGTTTCCCAAAAATCTCTTCGCAAATACAATGTGTTAAAAAAAATGAAACACCCACCATTTTGTTCTGTAGGGTCTCTGTTTAAAAAAAATATATAATGTTTGGGGGTTCAAAGTAATTTTCTTGTAAAAAAAAGTGTCAGAAAAGGCTTCGTCTTCAAGTGGTTAGAAGAGGAGTTGATGTGTGGCATAAGCTTCTAATATTTGGCATAAAATGCCAGGACAGTTCAAACACCCCCCAAATGTTCCCTTTTTGGAAAGTAGACACCCCAAGCTATCTGCTGAGAGGTAAGTAGAGTCCATGGAATTATTTATATTTTGCCACAAATTTTGGGAAAATTACATACTTTTTTTTTCTTTTTTTACATAAAGTTGTCACTAAATTATATATTTCTCACACATGACATGGGTATATGTGGAATGACACCCCAAAATACATTCTCTTGCTTCTTCGGAGTACAGGGATACCACATGTGTAGACTTTTTGGCAGTCTAGCTGCATACATGACCCCGAAAACCAATCACCGCCTTCAGGCTTTCTAATGGCGTAAATTGTTGATTTCACTCCTCACTACCTATCACAGTTTTGAAGGCCATGAAATTCCAAGATAGCACAAATCCCCCCCAAGTGACCCCTTTTCGGAAAGTAGACACCCCAGGGTCTCATTTGTTTTGGAAAATGAAGAAAGTAAAGGAGAATTTTTTTTTTTCTTTTTCAATTTTCAAAACTTTGTGTCAAAAAGCGAGATCTGAAAAATACTCAACATGCCTCTCAGCAAATAGCTTAGGGTGTCTACTTTCCGAAAAGGGGTCCTCACCCAGAGGGGATTGTTGTTTCTCAACAAAAGTGGAATTGCGCTTTAGAATCTACTAAAAAAAGTATGCAATATAAAGGCCTACCTAAACTATCCAATCAATCTGTATCCAAGTGGGTAGGCCCTTACACTTTTATATATACTTTAAAATCATTTTGTAATGTGTGGTGAGTCAAGTAGATGTTGACCCTAACAAATTAGCACATGCATTTAAGCACTCCATCTACTCCATATGTTATTGTAGCTATGAATCAAGAAAAAAGGTTATGCTCCCATGATGCAATAGAACCTTCCATTTTTTCTCTATGTAACCTGTGTTGCCAATCAGCATTATGTGGGAAGGAAGGCAGCATCCTGAACATTTCAGGGTGTTAGGTATTGGATGGTTTAATGAGAACTATTGTACATGTAAAATCATTTAAAATCTCCAAAACCTCTTATTAAGTTTAACATGTAAAAGTCATTTCAAAAATTACTTTCTATAATTTTAAATCTGTACCTTTTAACCACTTCTGGACCGGAAGGTTTTACCCCCCTAATGACCCGGCCATTTTGTGCAATTTGGCACTGCATAACTGGTAATTGTGCAGTCATGCAATGCTGTACCCAAACAAAATTTATGTCCTTTTTTTCCCACCAATAGCAGTTTATTTTAGTGATCACCTCTTCGGTTTTTATGTTTTGTGATATAAATGAAAAAAGACCGAAAATTGTGAGAAAACTACTTTTTCTTATAAAAACTATCCATTGAACTCAATTTTTGTCATACAGTTAGGCCAAAATATATTTAGCTACATATCTTTGATAAAAAAAATCTCAATAAGCGTATATTTATTGGTTTGTGCAAAAGTTATAGCATCTACAAACTATGGTGTATATACTGGAATTCTCGCAGCTTTTACTTTGACCGCCTGTCTCATTTCTTGAAGTTCTAAAACGGCAGAACAGTACACCCCCCCCCCAATTACCCCTTTTTGGAAAGTAGACACCCCAAGGGATTTTCTGAGAGGCATGTTGAGCCTATTGAAAATGTAATTTTTTTTTTTTGTTACACAAAGTTGTTGTTGAAATAATATATTGCTCACAAATGCCATGGGTATATGTGGAATTACACCCCAAAATACATTCTGCTGCTGCTTCTGAATGTGGGGATACCCCATATGTGAGGCTTTTTTGGCAGTCTAGCTGCATACAGTACCCCGAAATCCAATCACTGCCTTCATGCTTTCTTAAGGGCGTAAATTGTTGATTTCACTCCTCACTACCTATCACAGTTTCAGAGGCCATGAAATGCCAAGGTAGCACAAATCCCCCACCACCATTACCCCCTTTCAGAAAGTAAACACCCTAAGCTATTTGCTGAGAGGCATGTTGAGTCTATGGAATATTTTATATTTTGCCACAAGTTTTAGGAAAATTACAATTTTTTTTTTTGCACAAAGTTGTCAATGTTATATTGTTAAATGTTATATTGCTCACACATGCCATGGGTATATGTGAAATGACACCCCAAAATACATTCTGCTGCTTCTTCTGAGTATGAGGATACCCCATGTGTGAGACTTCTTGGGAGTCTAGCCGCATACAGGACCCGGAAAACCAATCACCGCCTTTAGGCTTTCTAAGGGTACCTATGACAGTTTCGGAGGCCATGAAATGCCAAGATAGCACAAACCCCCCCCCCCCCCCCAAATCTATGTACATTGCAAGGATTGCAACAACCTTTGTTGCAGATTCCTACCTTTTGCTATTCTAAAGAAATCACTGTTTTCTCCTCTGTGCTGAGTGGGTCTAATGGGAGTGGTTTCATTATTAACAATCAGTGGTGCAGCTGCAGAGTACTAATGAGGAAAGCTACTGGGCCTGCATCCCTTTCGACATGTTCCTATTGGAAGTATCTCACCAAAAATTACATTTTTGTTAGAGGGAATGCCAGAAATCTGACTTGTATCTTAGGCAGACTTCTGGGAAAATTGGTGAGCCAATCACACAAGCAGGAAATTATGTTTTATGGAGTGTGCTCAGTACATATTCTCTGTACAGAGCACCTCCAGGTAGCCATATTGCATTGCATTTTCAGAAATATACAGCGGCTGCAGATTGAAAGGAAAGGTCATCTTTAATAACGTTCAATTACAATATGACTTGTGTCTCAATCTTATACGTTATATTTATTATTTTTTATTTGCTATCCCCCCTCCCCCCCCTCGCAAAAGTGGAGTTACCATTCAAGTTGATTGCACAGAGATTCTTTGGTCAGGTTTTAGCGTGTGTGGTGAGCCTAAAAGGTATGGAAACACCTTAAACAATAATGGGTCTATAAACATTTACAAACAAGTTTTACATTTTTTTCTTATTGGATTCAATTGAAAAAATGTAAAAAAGAAGTAGTGGCAGACCAGTTTAGCTCAGTTTAAAATGTGTTATGTGACTATTGTTATGTCATTAGATTATCTGGCACACAGAAAAAGAAGTACGTATTAACCTTTCTGTATTTGTGCACATAATGTGATATCAGGTATGCATGTTAAATGATATATTTTTTTTTTTTATCGTAGCACAAGCCAGCCTTTCTGCTGTGTGGATTTGTACTCTCTACGAACTGGTGAGATGGTGAAGTCCATTCAATTTAAAACTCCAATCTATGACTTGCATTGCAATCAGAGGTATGATTTCTTTTTATTTTACTCATATTTAATTTTAAATAAAAGTTTAGAGAATACATGATGTATTTACTAAACAAACAAATGTCACGACAAAAGGGAAAGATTCTGGTAATCACCTCTTGGGTGAACCCAGAGCAAAAAAATTAAACTTCCTTTCCTAAAGTAGAACCAAAGGCAAAACCATATTTTTTTCATTTTGGATAGCATAAGGGAAGGTTATAATCCCTGTCAGTTTTGTTTTTGCCACCTGTGTCCCATTGGAAAGATTTTCCTTCACGTTCTGTCTTTGTACCAAAACAGGAAGTGAGAAGAAATCCCTCCAAAGTGGGGGAATCCTGGTGTATCACCAGAGTCAGCAAAACTGACATCCCCTCTATTACTCTTCTGACATCAACCCAAAGTTTGGGTTTTCTTGCAGTTTTACTTTTAATGATAAACAGGAAAAATAGAGTGGGTGAATCTCCTAACGGGGGCACAGACCGCAATAAAAACTGATCAGTGTTCTAATCCCTTTCCACTCTATTCAGAATTAACAAAAAATAAGTTTTGCCTTCACAGTGAAAGCCATGAATTGCTCATATCCTCATAAAAAAATGTTAGTTGACTGGCTGTCAGGGGTGCATTCTCTCACTTCAATCCCACTTGCTGAATGCTTGTTCTGAGTCTGAAGCCAGGCACCTAAGACAAAGAAAACCAGACATTTTTCAAATGGCAGCAATGTATCACGGTCCTGACAGCTTCCTTTTAAATTTAAAAAATGTTTTTTTTTTATCATGTGTACTGTAAAAAAAAAGCCATACTAACGAAGTGTACCTCATGTATCTAGGCTTCAGTGTTATGTAAGCATAATTTTGCACTGTTTTCATTGAATGCAAGGTGCTCTGTGATTGGGGAGACAGGGGAGACCATGACTTCACCTATCCTCAAAACACAGATCCTCCTTGCATTTTTTGAAATTTACAGAATAGAAGAGCTGTAGTTTGAGCAACCCACTGTGATCTAAATCAGTGTTTCTAAACTTTTGTTCAGTCAAGGCACCCTTTAAAAATTATGGACAGTCTCGAGGCACCCTTTTAAAAATGATGGACATTTTTGGGGCACCCTTTAAAAATTATGGACAGTCTCGAGGCACCCTTTAAAAATTATGGACAGTCTCAGGGGCACCCTTTAAAAATTATGGACAGTCTCAAGGCACCCTATTCTAAAATGTAAAAACTATTCTAATAGTTTAACATAATGCAGCAACATCCACAAGTCCAAGTTGAACACCCAACATTAGGGGTGATTTATTCTTCCAAAGCAAATGCACTTTTGCAAACTGGTATTGACTAGTATTCCAATGTTTCTCTTCTCTCTGTTTTTTCTCCATCACTCAGCTAATGTGACCCCAAAGCTGATGGAGAGAAGCAAAGGTGGGGCAAACAAGGATGATATGCAGGCGACTGACATCTTCATAAACTGATGATGTCATTGGCCATTAGGACGCTAGCAGCTAGAAGATTGTAGGGGTGCACAATTAAAACCTGTGGCTTTGTGTAACTATAAAGGCAGCCTTCATCCACACGCCAGCTTGTATACAATTTTTGGGCAATTTTTAGACATTTTGCCAAAGCACCTCTGATGAAACCTCAAGGCACCCTGGTTGAAAAAGGCTGATCTAAATACCCACACCAGAACTGTAATTCTTGGTGCCAGACGTTTAGTGATGCCTGCACTGTATTGGCTGAGCAACAGTCAGAACGCTGCAGCCTGAACACGGCATTAGTGTGGATTTACTTTAAAGTGTGCATGTCAAAAATAGTTTTTTAGTTCCTTAAAGAGTTCAACTTTAAGGAAGTCATATTAGATCAGCTGTCCCCAACCTTTTTGGCACCAGGGACCAGTTTTGTGAAGACAATTTTTTCCAGGACCAGGGGGTGTTGGCATGTGGTATAACCTGCCACCAAATGCAATAATTTCCCCCTAACTGACAAGGTTTTCATAGGAGTTTCTGTGCTAATTATCTGTATTTGCAGCTGCTCCGTAGCGCTAGCATCGTCATCTCAGCTCCACCTCAGAATATCAGGAATTTGATTCTTATAAGGAGCGAGCAAAGTAGATCCTTCGCATTCGCAGTTTACAGTAGGGTTCACACTTCTATTAGAAACAAATTCTGCCACTGATCTGACAGGAGGCAGAGCAACTGTAGGGCTAGTTTTTACAGTGTGCAGTGACAGATGTTTTACTGCTTTGAAAAAAGTCTGTCACTGCAAGGACACACAAGAAACAATTATTTCCTATGTGTTCTATTCACACTGCAATGCAGCCTATGGCTACATAAAAATGCAGACATGTTGAATTTTATCGCAGCGCACAACCCAGAATTGCATGACAATGTACAACAGCACAGCACATCCTGCTACTGTACATTGCCATGAATGAAGTGTATATTTTGTACCCTTCAAATAAAGTTGGTACAAAATAAAAAATTAATCTGTGATGCACAAAATCACGCACCACACTGCCCCCTACTGCAGCCAGGAAGGAACAGCTGCCGAAGCGGTCCAGCATCATTCAACCCACTTCCTATGAGCCCAGGTTGTTCAACCCACCACAACCTGTGACTGGTGAGTAAAAGGAGAAGCAGTGCAGTGAGGGGCTCATCTCTCACTGTCACTCTGCTTTCTATTCTTATTAGCAAATGTTCTATCAGAACGTGAACTGATAGGCTTCATATACTGTTTCTTGCTCTCACACTCACTCTGAGCCCTGCTGTACAGGAACCACAAGAGGCTAATACCAGGTCAGATTCCAGTACTTACACTGAAGTTGTGGTGTGGTGGTCGAGTGAATCCTGGAAATGTGTGGTCCCAATAAAGCTGGCTTGCTATCTGAGATATAAAAATCAAAAGGACAGTTCTAGGCGCCATAACTAAAAGAGTTGGGAGATGGGAAAACCCTTATAGTGTAGTAAATCACTTCATAAGCAGTATGGTGTTTCACTAAAAAAAAATCATTATTCACTTAAAAAAAATGGCTCCATTGTGCAAAGGACAGAAAGAAAAAAACAAAAATAACATGTAGCTGTTGAGGGTGTAGTCACCCAAATGAATGGTCACTTTCTATGCCCCAGGTTTTTCACTTCTAGATCCTCTCTGTGGTTGTCAGACAGGTGCAATGAGTTTTTTGTGTACAAAAGCGTTTTGCAATAAAAAAGCCTGTCAGTAGTGCGATCTGCAGAGGTGCCTGCAAAAAAATGTGTAAAAATAGGTAGGAGTTGTCACCTTTACCGAACAAAAGGTTTCTTTAACTTCTTGACGCCGATGTGCAACAAAAACGTGGCCTCCCTGCACTGGGTTTTATTCCGTGGGACCGCATATTTGTTTATCTTCCTTTGTGCTGGGAGCACGCCGCACAGTGCTATACTATACTGCTGTAACAACGATCGGAACCAGGAACTCCCTTTCCTGGGTCACCTGTTCACTGTGGTGGCCCCTGATTGGCTATTACAGTGATCAGTCACTGTGAAGCCCACCCCTGTGTTTCTCTCTCTGTGAATGGAGAGGAAAGATACCTTGTATCTTTGTCTCTCCTTACAGGGAGAAAGAAAAAGTGTGTGTAAAATAAATAAATAAATAAATATTAAAATAAATAAAAAATACCTAGATCAAGGTTTTCAAAACTGTGCTTAGGAATTAGGAGTTGATTTACCCTTAGATATGAAGGGGTTAATTCACCAAAAAAGTGTTTCATGGCTGGATTTGACATTTTCTTAAATCAGGGTGAAAATAAACATTTTCCTAGAAGCTGTGATAACATCAAGTTTGGGAGGGTCTCAGAGATCTTTCTCTAATGGTGTGACAACAATGCTCTACTGCTCCTGAATTCAAAGCAGAGTTGCCACTATCATGTAAGCTGTGCCTGGTTATGCTACAGTGGGATGAAAACATTTTGCTGGGGCACACTAGCTCTGCTGGTGAAACCCTCCCAAAGTGAGTTGCAGTGTCTGGGAAGGAGAACTCATGCAAATCAAATGAAGGAGGATTTTGCTCAGTCAAATGAGGTAAAGGAAGTTTTGTGTTTTCTTTGAGGCTTGTGCATCACAAAGTAATTGATTTTGGAACTTGTTCAGACTGTCATGCTGAAGTCCTTTGTTGTACTTTAAATATTCCTGTGTACTTTAAAGGGTACCACATAAGATCCATTTCAGTAAGTTTGTAGAAAATTTGAACTTATCTAAAGGGCGATTTGTGGCTTCTGGTGACTGAAGTGGATCATTGCAGTATTTTGTAATTAAAACTTTCTGCATGTCTTTTACAAAAATACATTCTCCCTGTTGCTATATTAGCCTTACAAATCATGTTAATAATCCTGTGTTCCACAAGCCATAAGCCACTGAGCTATGCTACACAATAGAATTTTAATCACTGTTTAGTGGAATGATGTCCTTCCATCATCCAACACAGCAACGTAATCTCCTCATATAAGCCTCGGGCAATTAATTTCCCACACATGCTCTAATGGATGTAGGCGATTAATCTGCAGTTCTATGCAGGAAATGCTCATTATAAATACAGAGTACACCAAGCAATTTTTTTTATTTAGGTGATTAAATTCATAAGATTAATTGCATAAAATCACAGCACAACCTCACAAATGGAAATTGTTTTTGTAGCCTGAGCCTGTTTTCAGGCTTGTTTTTTAAACATATAATATTCTTGCATATTTCTATTTTTTGCTTAATATTGTGCATTAAAGAGCAATTCCAGGCCACAAGAGAAGCAAATCAATGAGCTGCCAATGCTACTCAACAAATAATGCAACTATAATATATTTGGAAAACCTGCTTTGTCTATCCTGACCTGAGTTCTATCTAAAGCCTAACTTCATGTTTATTGTCCCTTTATATAGTTTGGGCCAAGCTGGCCCATACAAACTATGTACTGAGCTAAACAGTTGTGCTTGCTTAGCGTGCTATATTAATTGTATGTAGCCCCCACTACATACAGTATGCAACACTGTGTTCTAGCTGTGGGACATAGCCCTCCTATTCCACTTGTTTAATTTAGTTGGGCTTTTTCTGATTTGCTGAGGCAGAAAGGCGGGCGGATGATGTTATGATCTCTGACTCATTCAGATAATACAAAGCTTCCCTTGAATGACTGAGCAGTGTTCAGCCCCACTCTATGTTCTTCCAGGAGTGGGACAGGAAGTTCCCTCCCCACTGCCATAACAGAGCACTGTATACTGCAGCCCTCAAATTTTCCACTCGCCTGCTCGCATTTTGCGAGTGGAAAATTATGTCGGGCGAGCTCCGGGAGCGAGAGGAGAGGAAAGCCGGCCAGCCGGCGGACTGAATAATGTCAGAGCGCGGATCATCCAATTGTAACAGCTTGTAATTAATTGCCGGGCGCTCGCTGACACACACAGTCCCACCTCCTAGCCCGGCTTCTTTGATGGACAGAACACCTGGCCAACCAGGACGTGTGACGTCTATCAAAGAAGGCGGGCTAGGAGGCGGGACTGTGTGTGTCAGCGAGCGCCCGGCAATTACAAGCTGTTACAGTTGGATGATCCGCGCTCTGACACTGGCATAGGGGTTATCTCGCGCCGATCATCTCTTCCACTTAAGGCAGCTTGCTCCCTCCGTCTGCGCTGCTCCCGGGGGCTGGAAGAAGGTGAGTGCCCGAAGATTGAGCAGCCGCTGCCTCCCTGTGTGACTGCATAGAAGGAGCGGTGGGGCGGCTGCATATAGAGGAATTGATATGCAACGATCAATTCCTCTATATGCAGCCGCCCCATCCCCCTCCTATCCAACTTTTTTTTTGCTGGCCCCCCTAGTGCTGTACAGCCCCCCCCTCTTCAGCCCCCCCAGTGCTCTTCACCCCCCCTCCAGCCCTCCCCAGTGCTCTTTAGCCCCCCCTCCAGCCCTCCCCAGTGCTCTTCAGCCCCCCCTCCAGCCCTCCCCAGTGCTCTTCAGCCCCCCTTCAGCCCCTCAGTGCTCTTCAGCCCCCCCCCCTCCAGCCCTCCCCAGTGCTCTTCAGCCCCCCCCTCAAGCCCCTCAGTGCTCTTCAGCCCCCCCCAGTGTTCTTCAGCCCCCCTCCAGCCCTCCCCAGTGCTCTTCAGCCCTCCCCAGTGCTCTTCAGCCCCCCTCCAGCCCCTCAGTGCTCTTCAGCCCCCCCCTCCACCCCTCCCCAGTGCTCTTCAGCCCCCCTCCAGCCCTCCCCAGTGCTCTTCAGCCCCCCTCAAGCCCCTCAGTGCTCTTCAGCCCCCCCTCAGTGTTCTTCAGCCCCCCCTCCAGCCCTCCCCAGTGCTCTTCAGCCCTCCCCAGTGCTCTTCAACCCCCCCTCCAGCCCTCCCCAGTGCTCTTCAGCCTCCCTCCAGCACTCCCCAGTTCCCTTCAGCCCCCCCTCCAGCCCTCCCCAGTGCTCTTCAGCCCCCCCCCCCCTCCAGCCCTCCCCAGTGCTCTTCAGCCCCTCCCCGGTGCTCTTCAGCCCCTCCCCAGTTCTCTTCAGCCCTCCCCAGTGCTCTTCAGCCCCCCCTCAAGCCCCTCAGTGCTCTTCAGCCCCCCCCCCCCTCCAGCCCTCCCCAGTGCTCTTCAGCCCCCTCGTGCTCTTCAGCCCCCCCTCCAGCCCACCCCAGTGCTCTTCAGCCCCCCCTCCAGCCCCTCGGTGCTCTTCAGCCCCCCTGCAGCCCCTCACTGCTCTTCAGCCCCCCCAAGTGCTCTTCAGCCGCCCCCCCTCCAGCCCTCCCCAGTGCTCTTCAGCCCCCCCCTCCAGCCCTCCCCAGTGCTCTTCAGCCCCCCTCAAGCCCCTCAGTGCTCTTCAGCCCCCCCTCATTGTTCTTCAGCCCCCCCCTCTCAAGCCCTCCCCAGTGCTCTTCAGCCCTCCCCCTCCAGCCCTCCCCAGTGCTCTCCAGCCCCCCCCTCCAGCCCTCCCCAGTGCTCTTCAGCCCCCCTCCAGCACTCCCCAGTTTCCTTCAGCCCCCCACTCCAGCCCTCCCCAGTGCTCTTCAGCCCCACCCCTCCAGCGCTCCCCAGTGCTCTTCAGCCCCCCTCTTCAGCCCCTCACCAGTGCTCTTCAGCCCCTCCCCAGTGCTCTTCAGCCCCCCTCCAGCACTCCCCAGTTTCCTTCAGCCCCCCACTCCAGCCCTCCCCAGTGCTCTTCAGCCCCACCCCTCCAGCCCTCCCCAGTGCTCTTCAGCCCCCCTCTTCAGCCCCTCACCAGTGCTCTTCAGCCCCTCACCAGTGCTCTTCAGCCCCTCCCCAGTGCTCTTCAGCCCTCCCCAGTGCTCTTCAGCCCTCCCCAGTGCTCTTCAGCCCTCCCCCGTGCTCTTCAGCCCCCCCTCCAGCCCTCCCCATTGCTCATCAGCCCCCCCTCCAGCCCCTCAGTGCTCTTCAGCCCCCCTCCAGCCCCTCAGTGCTCTTCAGCCCTCCCAAGTGCTCTTCAGCCCTCCCAAGTGCTCTTCAGCCCCCCCCCTCCAGCCCTCCCCAGTGCTCTTCAGCCCCCCCTCCAGCCCTCCCCAGTGCTCTTCAGCCCTCCCCAGTGCTCTTCAGCCCCCCCCCTCCAGCCCTCCCCAGTGCTCTTCAGCCCCTCCCAGTGCTCTTCAGCCCCCCCCCTCCAGCCCTCCCAGTGCTCTTCAGCTCCCCCTCCAGCCCCCCAGTGCTCTTCAGCCCCCCCAGTGCTCTTCAGCCCCCCCTCCAGCCCTCCCCAGTGCTCTTCAGCCCTCCCCAGTGCTCTTCAGCCCCCCTCCAGCCCGCCCCGGTGCTCTTCAGCTCTCCCTCCAGCCCTCCCCATTGCTCTTCAGCTCCCCTTCCAGCCCCCCAGTGCTCTTCAGCCCCCCCCCCTCCAGCCCTCCCCAGTGTTCTCCAGCCCCCCCCCCTCCAGCCCTCCCCAGTGCTCTTCAGCCCCCACCCTCCAGACCCTTGATGGGCACTGATGAGGCAGGACTGATGGGCACTAAAAACATTGTTATTAATATTTATTTTTGTAACTTCTGCATTAATGCAAAAACATTTAACAGTGTAATTTTATGAGGGCGTGTTTAGGGGCGGAATTAGGGGCGGGGCAGGGTAGGAGTTGGGTGGGGTAACTGGTGGCGAGTAACTCTGAAGGCCTGGCTAGTAGCTCAGGACTTTACATTTTGAGCCCTGGTATACTGTATGTAGCTTATGCTACATACAGGTAATACAGCACGCCAAGCCAGCACGCCTGTCAGTGCAGTAAAGAGTTATCTGAGCCAGCCTCCCATTCAGGCCCCGGGTGCCAAATTGTCTACAGTGCCGACACTAGCTGGGATTTGGGAGGTTGGATTGGGCTAGACCGACCCAGTTGAGCCGCTAAGCTGCTTTCTCACCACCAGCTGCTCTGTGAGCCGCCACTGCCGCTGATCACAGGGAAGCCAGGATCTGGACCCCCTGGATTCAGTCTGCTACCTTGCTGCCTTTAAATCAGACCTGGACAGGAGGGGTGGCGGGAGCAGCTTTTTCTAGGACCGATCGGCTGTATTCTCTTCCCGCAGCTGCTGAAAGCCAGATTCAGTGGCTGCAGGAGGAAAATACAGCTGATAGCGATCCTTTCTAGTAAATTGAACAATATAATAGTGCACACATACACAAAAAAAATTGCTTTCAAATCTTGCAAGGCTGCTTAAAAACACCTGCTCTTATTAACCACTTCAGCCCCGGAAGATTTTACCCCCTTCCTGACCGATTTAGGCGATTTAGCAAATGCTGTTTTTTTACCTTTCATTGGTTTCATTTTCTCTGCAAAACTATGCTCCTTGTCTGCAGCTTTTAGGTAATACAAGCATTCGTCTAGGTAGAGGGATACAGGTAGGGTTGTGCTGCCCATTGACTTAGCCACCCCAGATGGCACTCATGTACGCACAGTGGGGGGTAGTGCAGAGGCCAGGGTGTCCATACCAGAGGGGGAGATTCTGCCCCAGGCATGGCCCTAGATACAGAAAAACATTCTCCACTCTCTTCCAATCCACAGGGACACATCAACATGTAAAGACAACACACATTCACATGTGCCCCATGGACTGCCATTGACACTTCACATAAGTATGAAGTAGAAGGAAAATGATACATGATTTTCTAAATTTTTTACAAATAAATATCTGAAAAGTGTGGCCTGCATTTGTATTCAGCCCCCTGAGTCAATACTTTGTAGAACCACCCTTTGCTGCAATTACAGTTGCAAGTATTTTTGGGTATGTCTCTTTGCAGAGAGTAACATTTTTGCCCATTCTTCTTTGCAAAATAATTCAAGCTCTGTCAGATTGGATGGAGAGCATCTGTGAACATCAATTTTCAAGTCTTGCCACAGATTTGTATCTGGATTGAGGTCTGGACTTACTAACACATGCATATGCTTTGATCTAAACTAGGGAATCCCAAACTATGGCCCTCCAGAACTACAATTCCCATCATGACTAGTCATGTATGTGAATGTCGGAGTTTTACAATGCCTCATGGGATGTGTAGTTCTGCAACAGCTGCAGGGCCGTAGTTTGGGAATCCCTGATCTAAACCATTCCATTGTAGCTCTGGCTGTATGTTTAGGGTCGTTGTCCTGCTGGAAGGTGAACCTTCACTCCAGTCTCAAGTCTTTTGCAGACTCTAACAGGTTTTCTTCTAAGATTGCCCTGCATTTGGCTCCATCCATCTTCCCATTAACTCTGACCAGCTTCCCTGTCCCTGCTGAAGAAAAGCATCCCCACAACGATCCCTCTCAATGATGCTGCCACCACCATGTTTTAAGGTGTGTTCAGGGTGATGTGCAGTGTTAGTTTTCCGCCTCATATTGTTTTTCTTTTAAGCCAAAAAGTTCAATTTTGGTCTCATCTGACCAGAGCACCTTCTTCCACATTTTTGCTGTGTCCCCCACGTGGCTTCTCGCACTCTCTTGCCATTCTTCCATAAAGGCCAGATTTGTGGAGTGCATGATTATAGTTCCTGTGGACAGAATCTCCCACCTGAGCTAAGGATCTCTGCAGCTCCTCCAGAATTATCATGGGTCTCTTGGCTGCTTCTCTGATTAATGCTTTCGTTGCCCGGCCTGTCAGTTTAGGTGGACGGCCATGTCTTGGTTCATGACTTCTGAAGGCAATTGGTTTCACTATCATGTAATTCGGGGTATCAGAGTAAAGGGGACTGAATACAAATGCATGCCAAACTTTTTGGATATTATTTGTAAAAAAATGAAAACTGTTTATCATTTTCCTTTCACTTCACAAATATGTGCCACTTTGTATTAGTCTATCATATAAAATCCCAATAAAATATATTTTTCTTTGTAACATGACAAAATGTGGAACATTTCAAGGCGTATGAATAGTTTTTCAAAGCATGTATCTCTCCATGCACTTTTCTTTTAGCTAAACTGGTAATGTTTGCTTTTATTTATCCTAGTACTTTTTTTCACAGTGGCCCAGATTTAACATCTGAGAAATGACAGCTGTACCCGAAAACAGTAGTCATTTATTTTTGTTTTCCACATGTCACGGTTTTAGGTTGATCTGTTCTTTGTAAAAGTATTGTATAAATACAGATATCAAGTTATTATCAGTTGACTGAGACCGTCATATTGACAACGTTTTCCAAAGATTAAATTGCATTAGGCTGTTTATTTGCTTTGGTATGATTTATTGCTTTATTTCTGCTGTTTGTCAAGCAGAAATGTGACTTTGATTTTCTAACATTGGTCAACAAGAGAAAATATGTTTTCTCATTTATGTTGTATTTTCGACGTCTGTTTGTAAAGTACTGTAAACATGTAACTCAAGAGCATGAAATTTGGTAATGAGAGCAAAGTGGGCAGAGAAACTTCATATTGTCTTTCATGTGGATTTATCTGTTTTCATCTAAACAAAATCTGAGATTTAAAGTAAGTGTATGGAAAGTTAGTTTGAGCCCGTATAAATGTATTTTAACGTGGTTCAGCTAATACAGTTAAGCCAACAGTGTCTACTTTCATTTGTCAATGATCCTACCTAATAATAAACATTCATTTCAATACCCATGTGTGATTGCTGCATAAAATGTTAGTGTTTGTAACACTAGATGTGCTAGATAGGTTTTTTTTATATGCCCAAGCTCGTGCAAAGAAACTATTTCCGTCGCTAAGTGCTACAGTATCTCTAAGCACTGTATGTACTGCATGTAGCTTCAGCTTCATACAGTACATAGTGCTGGGTTCTGGCTGTGACAGAGACTTCCCATCTCACACTGAACAATACAGTCGGTGCTCAGCCATTTATATTGTGTATATTATGAGTGCGCTAACCTGTGTGTTGGGGGGCAGCACTTAAACTCTAAGAACTAGAGAATGCAATAAATGGGAATAAAATAAGCGTGCTTTCCAGAAATTTCTGCAAGTGACAAAAAAGAAAATGCTATATAAGAAATAGCAAGGTGTAAATAACTTAAATCCACCAAAGAAAAAACTACTATCACAAAAGCTGTGTTTAGTGACAATTAGTGTAACAACACCCCATAAAGTGTAGATATCCCACACTGAGAAGAAACAAATGGCAACAACTTTCCACAAAGTTTGCACAAATAGGGAAAGAAAGTCCTTTCGGACACAAGTCCATTGGTTTCTTCAAATTAAATTTCCCGTGAAGAGTGAATGTGTCCAAAACACTTGTATCTTCACCCAAGGACAGGGTGGGGCATGCACTGTGGATGGCTCCTTACCAAAAAGATACCAATAATTGGCAGTCAAGATGAATTGACGGCCTGTATCCTCACAGTGTATCGTCCCCTCCTTTCCATATACACCTTGTGCTTGTGAAGAAAATATAGTTAATGGCTCCTTACCAGAAATTACATATATATTAGGCTTGACACGTGTGTATATATGTTGCCTGCGATGTAGTTCCCATATTAACTCCAGAAGGGCAGTATGGAAGGTCAGTCCTCTCCTTTGCTCCACCACCAACAAACAGAGAGGAAGCAGACTAATAGTGCATTATCTTTAAAACAACATGGATTTATTGAAAATTGCACTTACATATAACGAAGAATAAACAAACACATTTTCAAGCCGGCACGGCCGCCTGCAGTGCAGTCCGTGCAGAAATAGTGACGGCGCGGCTCTCCTATGTCCTACGCGTTTCCCCTGAATAGGCTTCCACTGGGAATGGAGCTTGCGTCACTGAGCGCTTTAAATGTCCTCTCTGGTGGGTGGTTTCCGGTGACCCTGTGCCCCAGGAACCGGAAGTGACGTCAAAACCAGAAGTGACACGCAAACCAGAAGTGACACGCCTTCCGGTGTTCATGCTTCAATCAAACAGGATGTTTTGCACTGCTAATCACTTCCTGGGTCATGCTTCAATCAAACAGGATGTTTTGCTCTGCTAATCACTTCCTGGGTCATCTAGCTTATCCGGAAGTGACACGACTTCCGGTGTTCATGCTTCAATCAAACAGGGGGGGGGGGAGAGTAAACAGAGAGGAAGCAGACTAATAGTGCATTATCTTTAAAACAACATGGATTTATTGAAAATTGCACTTACATATAACGAAGTATAAACTAACACATTTTCAAGCCGGCACGGCCGCCTGCAGTGCGGTCCGTGCAGAAATAGTGACGGCGCGGCTCTCCTATGTCCTACGCGTTTCCCCTGAATGGGCTTCCGCTGAGAATGGAGCATTTACGTGTTTCATCTAAAATTATTTTATCAAAGGTAAATGCCTCATTTTTGATGAGACGCGTCAGTACTTTGCCTCATGCAGCCAGGACTATGCCAAAGACTGCTGCATTCATGTCTCTGTCATTCACTGCCTAATATTCCTGGATGTTTGTAAGTGTATTTTTTTACTTTTAATAAATCTATTTTAAGTGGAATTACACTATGTTTGCTTTGTCTGGGATTATCCTTTCCATGTAATCTGGGGAGAGAGGAGATTTATTACATCTGGCCCTTTGACCGCAAACGTGAACATCCTCTACTGCAGTTTGAAGACCCTCAGGATATCATATGAGCCTATCTGACCCTTTTGTCATATGACAAGTTGGGTCCATTTGTTCGGTGAGCGTAATCATATGTCTTTTCTCTTGGTGTTGGGATCTGTTGTCCTACGTGGATCACGCACATCACCCTGGAATTGATTTTTATGTTTTTGCACTTGGGACTTTTATGATATTTTAGTCACATTGTTCACTATAATCATTGTACTTCTTTATTGAATATTTTTTTTACCACGTTATTCTATATATTTTATTTTTCAATACATGTCAGTTGAGTGTGTTAGCTGCTTCACTTTTTTGAGTTAGCGCAGTTTATTTCTCTTTAGTATATAGTTAACTTGAACAGATATACAACTTACTATCAATATTAGGGCATAGGTACAATTCATGTCATAGATAAAAACAGTGAGAAGACAACAATCAGAGTTCCAGAAGGGTAAATCAAAGCCTTCTGCCCATCAGTAATTCATGATTTTGTATTAATCGCTAAGAAAAGCAGTGACCTGGAGGGACAATAGCTCCCTCCTGCTTTTGCTGAACTGGCGGACCAGCTGGTCCAGGGGCTGCAGTTTATCTGTGATACCTCTTTGGATGCGGCTCCCCTAGTGCCTCGACTCTCTGTTTCGTCAGTGGTCCTTCGGCGTGTCTTTTGGCTCAAATGCTGGTCTGCGGACCAGACTTCTAAAAAGGCCTTGACTGATCTTCCCTTCCAAGGAGATTTCCTGTTTGAAGCTATCCTGGATGACATCATTAAAGGTCTCACAGGGGGAAAGATTACCTTTCTTCTTCAGGCCTCTAAGGGCAAGGACCCTCATCGCAGACATGGGCCCCCCTTTTTGGCTTTTTTTTTTTTCATCCCTCAGGGTTGACTGACAAGGGCTTGAAGCCTTTCAGGGCCTCCTCTGGAGGATCCAAACAATCCTGGCCTGGCAAGCTGAGAGCAGGCTTCTCCAGACCCTTGGACAAGGCTCCTTCAGCATTAAGGTGTGCCCTCACCCGTATCAGGGGTGGGGGGGTGGCTTTGCTGGTTTCTGGACCTGTGGACTTCCCTAGTACAAATTCGGTCTGGCTACAAGATTGAGTTTCCCTCTTGTCCCCAGCAAGGTTCTTTCCTTCCATCTTGTGCCTGTCCCGGACCGCTTATTGGGTCATTTTGGGGTGGTACAGGACCTGTTACTTCAAGTGGTGATTGTCCCGGTTCTGACTTAAGAATGTTTTCAGGGTTTTTACTCAAACCGGTTTACAGTTTACAGGAAGGAAGGCAAGGTGCGTCCAATCCTTGACCTCTAGACACTGAACTGCTTTGTTTGGGTGCAGAAGTTTAGGATGGAGTCCATTCGCACGATGGTGGCATCCCTGCATCAGGGGGATTTTCTTGCCTCTACCGACATCAAGGATGCTTACCTTCACATTCCAATATGTGCCGGTCACCAGCGCTTCCTCCACTTTGCCGGGGGAGAGGAGCATTATCAGTTTATGGCGTTACGCTTTGGTCTCGTCTCTGCTCCTCGGCTCTTCACAAAAATGTTAGCCCAGGTGCTAGCATCGTTACACTAACAGGGGATCGCAGTACTGGGCTACTTGGATGACCTCTTTCTGCAAGCAGGGTCTCCTACTGCTCTGGTGGAAAACCTGGAAATCACCCTACGAACTCTGAGGGAGTTCAGCTGGATTCAGGATCTTCAGAAGTCTGCTCTGGTTCCGTCCAAAAAGCTGGACTATCTGGGTCTGACTTTGGACCCCGCCTTAGCCAGAGCGCCCCTTCTTCTGGACAAAAATTTCAGGCTGCAATTCATCCCTTGCTGTCCAGTAAATGGTCATCCCTCCGGACTTGTATGCAGGTGCGTGGCCTCATGGTGTCTACCTTCAAGGCAGTTTCGTTTGCAAAGCTCCATACAAGGTCCCTGCAAAGGGAGATTCTAGCCAAATGGGACAAGACTCCGCAGTCAGCTGAGCCGGGGAGCGAAGGAGTCCATAATATGGTGGCTTTGTTCTCTGGCGCTTCGGCTGGGAAAATCCTTCTTCCCCTTGTATTGGACAGTGGTCACCCTAGATGCCAGCCTGTCCGGCTGGGGAGGCGTCCTCGGCAAATATTCTGCTCAGGGGCTCTGGACACTGGAAGAGTCAAGACTACCGATCAATGTCTTAGAACTCTGCAAAATCAGAACGTACCTTGACCATTGGACAGATCGTCTTCAGGAATGTCCAGTGCACATTTTAATTGGACAGTGCAACGGCTGTGGCTTATGTCAATCACCAGGGCGGCACAAGAAGTGTCCTGGCAGCTCTGAAAGTAGCCAGCATTCTGAGGTGGGCAGAACAGTTTGTTCCAGCCCTCTTTGCTGTACACATTCCAGGGGTGTAAAACTGGTAGGCGGATTACCTCAGCCTGTAGCCATTGGACCAAGGAGAGTAGTCTACAGTGGGGCATCCCCGAGGTGGATCTGTTGGTGTCTCGGCTCAACAGAAAGGCGCAGAGGTTTGTGGCTCGGTCAAAGGATCCTCTGGCGGATGCCGCAGATGGGGTGGTGGCCCCGTGGGGTCAGTATTGTCTGATTTACACCTTCCCTCCTCTCAAGCTTCTGCCAAGACTTCTACGCAGGACCGAGGCAGAAGGGATTCCGGTCATCTTAATGGCTTTGGACTGTCCTCCCTGGGCTTGGTATGCCGATCTGGTGCAGCTGGTCGCCGACGTTCCTTGGAAGCTTCCTCTCAGGGAGGATCTGCTGTCCCAAGGACCAATCTTCCATCCTGCTTTACAGTCGCTGCGGTGATTCCAACACTGTTAAAAGCTAGGAAATCTACTTTTAGGAAGATCTACCATTGTATGTGGAAATCTTGCGTGGTGTGAGTCTCTTGGGGTTCATCCTTGCTCTTTCTTAGTGGCTTAGATCTTGACCTTCTTTCAATGGGGGGTTGAGCAGAAACTGGCCTTGAGTACTATCAAAGGTCAGATTTGGGCCTTAGCAGTCTTCTTTCAATGGCCCTTGGCCACATGCTCCCCAGTGCGTACCTTTCTGCAGGGAGTTAGGCACATGGCCCCTCCAGTGCGGTCTCCGTTGCCGCCTTGGTTCCTTAATTTGGTGCTCTCAGTCCTCCAGAAGCCTCCTTTTGAGAATCTTCAGAAGATTCCCCTTCTTAGGCTGTCCCATAAGGTGGCCTTCTTGGTGGCTATCACCTCTGCATGCAGGGTGTCGGAATTGGCGGCGTTATCCTGTCGTTCACCTTACTTGGTGATTCACAGAGATAAGGTGGGTCTTTGTCCCTGTCCATCGTCCCTACCAAAGGTTGTCTCTTATTTTCATTTGAATGAAGACATTGTGTTGCCTTCCCTGTGTCCCAGGCCAAAATATCGGAAAGAAATTGCCTTGCATGCCTTGGATGTGGTCCGGGCAATTAAGGTGTACTTGGCAGCTACCAAGTCTTTTAGTCAGACTCACTATTTGTGCTCACGGATGGGCCTCAGAAAGGGTTGTCTGCTTTCTCTGCGACCATTTTCATATGAATCAGACAGACGGTGATATTCCATCAGGGGTCAGGTTCCTCCTTTCCCTGTCAATGCCAACTCTACTCGGTCGCTCAGTGCCTCCTGGGCCTTTTGTCATCAGGTGTCAGTGACGCAGGTTTGCAAGATGGCCACCTGGTCGTCGATGCACACTTTCACAAAGTTCGATAAAGTGGATGTGTTGGCATCTGTGTATGCCTTTTTTGGCCGCAAGGTTTTGCAGGCTGCTGTTTAGAGGACCTGGTCCTCTTTGAGGGTGTATTGTTTTTTTCAAGTGAGCTCCAGTTGTTTTGGTTGAGCTCCTGTTTACCTGGTTGGCCATAGTTAGCCTTGCAAATGTATTTTTCGCTCTTCCCTCCCCTCATGTTTAACACTGTTTTGGGAAGTCTCAATGGTTAATAAGATCAGGAGTGTCCGTCAATGAACGAAAGAGAAAATGGGATTTTTGACTTACCGTAAAATCCATTTCTCTGATGTTCTTTGACGGACACAGCACCCACCCCTCTGTGGAGTTGTAATTCTTCTGACACTTCTTGTAACAAAACTGAGTACCTATAGCAGAGAGAGGGAGTATACCCCCTGGGACTGCCCATAGGCATAGCCAGACTTTTTTCTGCCTAGTGTCCTACTCCTGTAGGGGGCAGTATAACCTAATGGTTAAGAAGATCGGGAGCTTGTCTGTCAATGAACATCAGAGAAATGGATTTTAGTCCAAAATCCCATTTTTTTTAAAAAAATGTAGTCATCTAGTTATTCACTGTATGCACAATTATTAGGCCAATTGTATTTTTGAGGATTACTTTTTTTTTTAACAACTACGGTGCTCTCAGTCAAGCCAAAAGGTTAATAAATCTCAAACCTGAATATTTAAGAAAGTAAAAGTGAGGTTTTGACTTTCTTAGGAGAATATCTATGTGTGCACAATTATTGGGCGACTATTAGTGTGTGGAATTAATATGCACCCTAATGAAAAACTAAAATATCCTCACTTCACTTTTTTATTTTAATCTGTTAAAGTTAGAATAATAAACAAACAACTCAAAATTTACAAATAAACATTTTTGACAATTCAAAAAAATAAATAAAAATTCAGTGACCAATATAGCCACCCTTCTATTCAATAACAGTCATAAGCCTTCCATTCATGGAGTCTGTCAGTTTCTTGATCTGTTGACCATCAACTTCTTGTGCAGCAGCACCCTTCCTGATTCTGTTCAGAGAGGTGTACTGCGTTCCTTCACCGTATGTGAAAGATAGCATTAAATCTAACCTAATACAAGTTGGTGAGGCCAACATAGAGTCAGTTTGGGTTACGTTGCAGTTTGCTAATCATGCAGTAACTTGTGTAGGTGTGATACATAGACCACCTGGTCAAGTTAAAGAACTAGATGATCTACTAGTTGAAGAAATAGCTAAAATGACAATGAAAGGAGAAGTTATCATTATGGGAGATTTCAATCTTCCAGATATAAACTGGAAAACCAAAATAGCAAGTTCTACCAGGAGTACAGATATTCTAAATTCCCTACTGGGGTTGTCTCTGCAACAAGTGGTTGAGGAGCCAACCCGGAGGGAGGCCATTTTGGATTTGGTATTCACAAATGGGGATTCGGTATATGATGTCATTGTAGGCGAAACCTTGGGATCTAGTGATCACCAGTCAGTGTGGTTTAATATAAGAACTGTGAAAGAATCACACCACACAAAAACAAAAGTTTTAGATTTTAGAAAAACAGACTTTTCAAAAATGAAATTAGTCATAAATGAGTCCTTATCAGACTGGAACGGATTACATGGAGTCCAGGAGAAATGGGACTACTTAAAAGGTGCACTATTGAAGGCAACAGAAAATTGCATTAGACTTGTCAGTAAAAGCAAAAAAAGGAAGAGACCACTGTGGTACTCAGCAGAAGTGGCCCAAATCATTAAAAATAAAAAGCTAGCATTTTGTAATTATAAAAAAACCCAGAGCAATGAAGATAAGGAAATCTACAAGAATAGGCAGAAAAAGGCCAAGCAAGTTATAAGAACTTCTAAAGCGCAGGCAGAAGAAAAACTAGCTCAGTCTATGAAAAAGGGGGATAAGACATTCTTCAGATATATAAATGAAAAAAGGAAATTAAAACAAGGAATAACTAAATTAAAAACAAAGGACGGAAGGTATGTAGAAGAGAATAAAAGGCTAGCCGACTGCCTTAATGAATACTTCTGTTCAGTTTTTACAGAAGAAAAAGAAGAAGGACCTCCACTTGAAAGGATGACTAATGAATCGTTTGATGCATGTGTCTTTACAGAGGAAGACGTTCTAAGATTGCTGTCTAAAGGGAAGACAAATAAGTCACAGGGTCCTGATGAGATACACCCAAAATTATTAAAAGAGCTTAGTGGTGAGCTGGCAAAACCATTAACAGATTTATTTAACCAATCATTAGTAACAGGAGTCGTCCTGGAAGATTGGAAATTGGCAAATGTCGTGCCCATTCACAAAAAAGGTAGTAGGGAGGAATCGAGCAACTATAGACCAGTGAGTCTGACATCAATAGTAGGCAAATTAATGGAAACCCTATTAAAGGATAGAATTGTGGAACATCTTAAATTCCATGGATTGCAAGATGAAAAACAACATGGGTTTACTTCAGGGAGATCATGTCAAACAAATCTTATAGATTTTTTTGACTGGGTGACTAAAATAATAGACGGTGGAGGTGCAGTAGACATTGCATATCTAGATTTTAGTAAGGCTTTTGACACTGTCCCACATAAAGACTTATCAATAAACTACAGTCATTGAGCATGGACTCCCATATTGTTGAGTGGATTAGGCAGTGGCTGAGTGACAGACAACAGAGGGTTGTAGTCAATGGAGAACATTCAGAACAAGGTCATGTTACCAGTGGGGTACCTCAGGGATCTGTACTGGGACCAATTTTGTTTAATATCTTCATAAGTGATATTGCAAAAGGCCTCGATGGTAAGGTTTGTCTTTTTGCTGATGACACAAAGATATGTAACAGGGTTGATGTTCCTGGAGGGAAATGCCAAATGGAAAAGGATTTAGGAAAACTAGAAGAATGGTCAGAACTCTGGCAACTGAAATTTAATGTGGATAAGTGCAAGATAATGCACCTGGGGCGTAAAAACCCAAGGGCAGAATATAGAATATTTGACACAGTCCTGACCTCAGTATCTGAGGAAAGGGATTTAGGAGTAATTATTTCAGAAGACTTAAAGGTGGGAGGACAATGTAATAGAGCAGCACGAAATGCCAGCAGAATGCTTGGATGTATAGGGAGAGGTATAAGCAGTAGAAAGAGAGAAGTGCTTATGCCGCTGTACAGAACACTGGTGAGACCTCACTTGGAGTATTGTGCGCAGTATTGGAGGCCATATCTCCAGAAGGATATAGATACTCTAGAGAGAGTTCAGAGAAGAGCTACTAAACTAGTACATGGATTGCAGGAAAAAACTTACCAGGAAAGGTTAAAGGACCTTAACATGTATAGCTTGGAAGAAAGAAGAGACAGAGGGGATATGATAGAAACTTTTAAATACATAAAGGGAATCAACTCGGTAAAGGAGGAGAGCATATTTAAAAGAAGAAAAACTACCACAAGAGGACACCATTTTAAACTAGAGGGGCAAAGGTTTAAAAGTAATATGAGGAAGTATTACTTTACTGAGAGAGTAGTGGATGCATGGAATAACCTTCCTGCAGAAGTGGTAGCTGCAAATACAGTGAAGGAGTTTAAGCATGCATGGGATAGGCATAAGGCTATCCTTCATATAAGATAGGGCCAGGGACTATTCATAGGATTCAGATATATTGGGCAGACTAGATGGGCCAAATGGTTCTTATCTGCCGACACATTCTATGTTTCTATGTTTCTATGTAAATATCCCATTTAAGAAGGGCCCACAAGTTCTCAATAGAGTTTAGGTCAGACAAGGAAGTGGGCCATGTCATTATTCTTTAATCTTTCATTCTTTCACTTGCCGACCGCTCACAGTAATATTACTGCGGCAGGTCGGCTCCCCTGGGTCCTGCGACATAGACGGTCGCTGGACTCCTAGTGGTCTCGCCACCTCTCTTCCCCGATTGTTGGGGAAAGTGTGAGAAGATCCGCCCGCTTGTGTAAACAAAGCAGGCCGATCTTCTCTGTGACAGACGGGGAGAGATCACAGAATTCAGCATAGCTGAACCTCCGATCTCTGTCTGTATCACAGAACCCCCCTCCCCCCACACACGTCAGTAAGCATGAGACATACATTTAACCCCTTGATCACCAACAGTGTTAACCCCTTCCCTGCCAGTGTCATTATTACAGTAACAGTGCATATTTATAGCACTGATAATGTCACTGGTCCCCCCAAAAGTGTCAAAAATGTCAGTTAGGGGTCCGATCTGTCCGCCGCAATGTCACAGTCAAAAATCGCAGATCGCCGCCATTACTAGTAAAAAAAAAAACAATAAAAATGACATAAATCTTTCCCGTAGTTAGTAAACGCGATAACCTTTGCCCAAACCAATCAAAATACGCTTATTGCAATATGTTTACCAAAAATATGTAGCCGAAAACAAATTGGCCTAAAATGTTAAAAAATTTTGATTTTTAAATTTTTTTTTGGGAATCTTGTATATCAGAATGTGAAAAATATTGTTTTTTTTTTCAAAATTGACGCTCTTTTTAAAAAAATTAAAAATCGCACAGGTGATCTAATACCACCAAAAGAAAGCTCTGTTTGTGGGGAAAAAAGTACGTAAATTTCGTTTGGTTACAGTGTCGCACAACCGCGTAATTTTCCGTTAAACTAACACAGTGCCGAATTGCAAAAAATGGCCTGGTCAGGAATGGGGTAAAATCTTCCAATCTTGAAGTGGATAAAAATATGCTCATTGAGAATTTTTGTCAGACATGTAGCTAAATACATTTTGGCCTAAATATATGACAAAAATGTAATATATTCGAAATATTTTACCAGTCAAAGTAGAAAATGTAAATTTTTTGCAAAATTTTCGCTCTTTTTTTTATTAATATTGCAAAAAATAAAAAGTGCAGAGGTGATCAAATGCCATCAAAAGAAAGCTCTGTTTGTGGGAAAAAAGAACGTAAATTTAGTTTGTGTACAGCATTGCATGACCGCGCAATTGTCTGTTAAAGTCGCGCAGTGCCAAGTTGAAAAAAGTGGCCTGGTCATTGAGCAGCAAAATCTTCTGGGGCTAAAGTGGTTAATTATTTGATCATGAAAAAAGAATGCAGACAAGAATTCCTGACTTTTCCTGACACTTCTGATCTCAGTACTTTCAGGTTAGTGACTTAGAAAGTGTTTTTTGCCAATGGGTTAGCGTAACAGCCAGACAACTAGCAATTTCAAAAGGAGGTCGGCAGTTTCAGGCCTTCACAAAGTAAAATTCCATATTATGTATCAGATCAATTTGTCTGATTAAAAGGTGCCTATTCTTTTGTAACTTGGTCTAAGAGATGTTCTGTAATCACATGGGATGTCTGTAAATGAAATAGTGCCTATCGTTTTAGATTTACATTTTCTACCCCTTTTTGCATACCTTTTATTGATTGTTTACTCTGCCTTGTAAGCCGTTTCCATATGTTTCTCAGGAAAATAAACATAAAGTTTACAAGACTATGCCTTTTCATGCATAAGCTTATGGATTTGTGATGCTGACAGATGGTCCTGGAATTATTCCTCTATTAGCTGTAGGTAGGAAACACGTTTAGATGAAATTGAACAATGTCCTACAATTCATACTAGTCAGTATTACTGTGCAAATTGTTTTATTACGAATGAAGCAGATTGTAAACTAGCAGTGGCATTTTGCCTATGTAGGAGGAAAGGGGAGGCAGACTTTTTAGGAATTATGCTCATGCACATGGTTGTATTGAGGCATATAACACAAAATACGGTCACATTTCAGCACCCAGGAGACAAAGTTGTTGCGTATAGTTGACTGTACAAATGAATTACATGATACGGCTGTACACGATGACAGCCGTACCCAGTAATTCATTTGCACAGGTAGCTAGACCCAACGTCCGTTGGCTTGTGTGCCAAATTACGGTCATCTTGCATACCTCCATCTTCATGAGTCCTTACTAGCAGTCAGCAATATTATGTCTGGGTGGATATGTGGCACTACTGGGTGCCCTACTACCCTTACAGTCTGTCTTGTTTATGTAGAAATCCAGCCCTGCTTGTCAGTCTGAAAACAAGCCGGTACTAATTCTTCTCAAAGCTGATTCTGAGATTGCAGCATTTTGCATCTTTTTTGCAGTACTTCAGTACTGCATTCGCCATTTTGAGCGATGCTTTTCATTAGCACTTTTTGGAGCTGTTCTGTTGGAGTACAAGCGACAGGTCATATTTTCCATTATTACCTAGAGCTGTATTAACATTATGACTTTGCAGCAAGTAGGAAATGACAAAGGAAATGGAGACAGAGGGGTTGATTCATCAAGCTCCATATCATGGGAGTTACTACCGGAACAGTCACATTAACTGAACTTGATCAATTTTCCCCAGGAGAATAATAAAACCATGAGGACAGCATTTTCTTCTATATTGAGCGAGCATCCAAGATCTAAATTTGTAAATGTGATAACTGCCAAACTGTTCTGTTGCACAAAACAGGAAATGTAAATCTTACACAAAATGTAAGAACACCTAATGTGAAAATACATAAACATAAATCACTTTGGAAATGATGCCTCTTCCTTAACAATTATTCATCCTGCATGGCAGATGAAAATGTTCAAGATATAGTAGACATTTACATACTTCACTATATGCACATGGATGAAGAGGCATGTCTCCTATTTAACATGATGCACCAACCAAGTTTGTGGGAAAAAATATTTGTGTTCTAGATATAAACTAAAATTGGTAGTACATGATACAATCTTCTATACATTTGACATCTATCTAGTATGGGGGTCTTCTTAAAGTGTATGTAAACACAAATAATAAAGTAGATAAAATAAATCACAGTGGAAGACTGTGGACTGAACTGTGCTTTTCCACAAGAGGTGTGTGTTGATTACAATCAATTAACCATGTTTCTCACTGGGAGGAAAATAGGTTTTTAAAAAACAGTGTGAATAAATTGCCATGCACAAAAAACAATAGCACATAAAAACCAAAAACCGGACATAGCCCAAAGTGGCTAAAGGAGTCTAAAATGTACCCTCCAAAAATTAAATGAGTGGGTAGTTAGAAAAATAAAAAATAATAAGTGTAGAGTACATAATAAGGAATACAAAACAGTTCTCTACAAACTAACAACAGGGGGAATGCTGCTGCTGATAGGCTGCGTGGGGGAGCGCTGCAATCTATTGTGGAACAAGACTAATGAATAGATTTATTACTGAAAACCAATAACATATTACACTCACAAACAATCAATGAGAGAGAGGGTACGGTGGAAAGCAGGATACTGGAGCTGTGAAGTCTGTGCAAGGGACGTCTGACTCCCTGCCTTGATCAAAGGCTGGGGGGTAAAGCGATGGCTGTCACTGGAGATACTGACACTGCAGGACAAGATGACAGGAGCCGCTGGGGTCCAGGAACCATCCATAAAACCATCTGTAGTACAATGCAATGCTTCCCTGGTAACAGTGACGCATTTCAAAGCAATTCTGCTTCTTTATCAACTTGTCAAACTGTCTACCTGCTATAAATAAGACCAAACCAGAAAGGGGAGGGCCTGCACAGGTGAAAAAAATTGCAAGGCTTGCAGGTGCCATTTATCCCGGGAGGGGCAGAAAAAAGTGTTTCTATATGTAACTTAAAAAAACAAATGCACATTTATGTAAACGAGATATATCACAATAAAAACAGTAACATTTCTGTAACAGCCCGAAACCAACACTCATATGTTTTAAATACATATCATAATTAGATGACAGATGATCACTGGGCAATTACATCTTTTTCCACCTCTCCGTGAATATTAAGGGGGGATTTGTTTATTCTCAAGGGAAGTAAATACATGTAAAATGAGTATACTCAAAAAAATTATATAAATAAAAAAGAAAGATTTTTTATATATTCTAGTTTAAGAGACTTTATCAATGATCAATTTGACCAATATGCGTTTAAAGAAATGGATAGATACAATATAAATTAACAATATAATAGATCTTGTTAATACATCTTTCTACAGGAACATAGGTGTCAATCGATGGAATGCTTAAATTGTAATAAATAAATACATAAGAAAAAGGGAACCTCCATTGTGTATATGGTGGGGATTGAGGAGAGTTCTAGAGTTGTGACAAGGGTGGTAGTAGAGCAGCAGTGGTATTAATGACTGGCACTCGATGACAGATGAAAATGGATCACTTGGCCATGCAAAGCAGGGGAGATGATAGCCAGCGCATACTGCATCAGCCATAGACCTGAAGAGTAATGGAACCTATTGCCGACATAAGGATGGGGTGGAAGGAGAGGGGTGTAGGACCTGTGTGGAGTGGGGATGAGGTAGTCAGACTGGAGGAGGCTGGAACAAGGAATGAAGCTGCATGCAATAGACCGCTCTGAAGATGGAATGATGGAGAACTGTTGACAAACCAGAGGTCACATCTAGATAGAATTAAGTGTTGGTGCTGACGTCCAGTTCCTCATTGAGGCCATCTGGAGACATAGTGTGTAATTTGAAGATCCAGTAGACCTCAAAAGCACAAAGAGATTTAAACCTTTCGCCTTCGGGCAGGCAGGAATTGGCTCAATGACAAAGACTCTCAAACAGTCTGGATTTTTGTTGTGATGTAGCGGGCAGTGTCTGGAGACACTAAATTTGGGGAGACCCTTCTCAACACTCCGGTGATGTTCACTGAAGCATGCCCGGAGAGATCTAATGGTCCGTCCAACATATTTCATACCAGAAGAACAGTTGATGCAATATACCACAAAAGTAGTGGAGCAGGTGTTGAAGTTATTAATGGGGTAGCTTCGGCTCTCATGGGCCACTAAGGACTGTTGCCCATGGCTCACAAATCCACAGATGAGGCAACTACATTTTTTCCATAGTTTTTTTGCCTTTGAGGGCTAGAAAGATGAGAAGGGTTGGAACAAGAAATGTTCTATGTGGAGAGAGCTTGCTTGGAGCTATCCTATTCTTAAAGTGTTTGTTACCCCAAAAAATAAATATTAATTCTGTTCCTTTAAAGCATGTTATACAGCACATTGCCTTTCTGTCACCTGAACTACCTGGCTGACACTGCCTGGTTCTGCCCTCCCCCCTGCAAACTGACCACGGTTTATCATGGCTACTGAACCTGACACAGTGGTCAGTTTACGTGCCTCCGTCATCCGCAGCTCTCCTCTGTTCTCTCCCCCCACCCCTCCCTGCCTGTCAGCTAGTGACAGTGCCTGCCCCTCCCCTCCTGCTGCTGAAATAACTTTTACATTTTCAAACAATCCTCTGTGTCTGATAATGTTAGGCTCCCCAGACACTGTGGCATCTAACATTATCAGACACAGAGGATTTCAGAAAGACAATTCAGTGGCTTAACAACCACTTGAACACGTGTGAACTTCCTGAAGATCACACTAGGGCGAGGATGTAACTTGGGACCTCATTTAAGTATCCCCCAGTGTTTGTTGAGAGTGGGATGGAGTGAAAATGGGTATTAAATCGGGTGCTAAAAAATTAGGCCCAGAGTGCTGATGTCTCTCAAAGACTTGGTTGACTCATGATGGTGGGTACATGAGGAGGCTGACTCATACAAAGTCAAGTATCTGTTGAGTGCTGCATTGATGGAGTCGTGGCTGTAACATTTCTGTAGGAACCTCTGTACCAGGGTGGTACTTTGGGACATATAGTCCTCTTTTCTGGTGTAGTTGGGGAACAGCCTGCAAAACTGACTGACTGTTCTTCTTCCAAGCTGGATGATGACAACTGCCATTGTGTAAGTAGGAGTTTCATTCCTGCTGTGGGTTTGAAATTAATATTGGAACTGATGTGGCCAGTGGTGTGGTAGAAAAGATCCACATCGACGAATGTTAACATTTCTTTGTGCACTACAGATGTGAAAAGGATGCCAAAGGGGTTGATGTTACAATAGTCGATAAACTGATACAGGGGGCCAGTGTCACCCTGCCAAATCAGGATGATGTCATCCTTATGTATATCTATATACCGACCATACATATGATCAGACTGAGACAGAAAATGCAGTAAAATCACACCTTTAATGTAATGGTAAAAAATGGTACAGAACAGTAAATGTAGTCAAAACATAAGCCAGGGGTCGGAAGCCAAAACGGGAAGTCTGGCGAGCCAGTGATCAGGAAACCAGAAGTCAGCTTAGTCAGAGGAGAAGAAACAGGATCAGGAACAGGAAGGGACGTCAGCTGGGTAAAGTCACCTATTAGTATCAGTACTGATCATCCGTACCCATCATCAGTACAGTATCAGTATCACCTATCAGTATCAGTACTACTCATCAGTACCTATCACCTGCCTGTCACCTGCCCATAAGAGTACCCGAGTACCTGTCACCTGCCTATCGGAGTACTCGAGTACCTGCCACTTGCTCATCAGTACCAGAGTACCTGTCACCTGCCCAGCAAAGTACCCGAGTACCTGTCACCCTTCATACAGCCACCATGTCCAAGTCCAAAAAGGTTTATATACGTTGTCCGTTTAAACCTAAATACCGGTGTTATGGCAGCAGATAGCTGCCATAACCCTGGTATTTTTTTAAACGGTGGACGGTTGGCTTTCCGATAAGGGTGGTCCCAGCGGCGGATTCGCCGCGGGATCACCCTTCCGGGGTGGCGGAAGAGGTGCCCCCCCCCTCCCGCTGCATTCTGGTCTTTTTCCCTGCTTACCAGAACCGCCGGCAGCGGGGAAAACGATCCGGTCCCAGATCCTCACAGACAGGATGTCGAGTGAGGGCAAGCTTGCCCTCACTCGACTCTATGGTCTTGGAGGACCGGAGCTACGGCAAACGTCGTTGCCTAGCAACCAGTTTAAAGGTCCCTTTTTTTTTTTCATTTTATTTAATTTTTTTTTAATTTTTTTTTTTTTTTTTTTCTATCTTTTAGTGTACTTGTGAGATCTGAGGACTTTTTGACCCCAGATCTCACAAAAAAGAGGTCCTGTCGTGCCTTTTTCTATTACAAGTAATGTTTACATTTCTTGTAATAGAAATAAAAATGATCAATTTTTTTTTTTTTTTAAAAAACAGTGTAAAAATAAAAAATAATAGATAAAATAAATAGTAAAAAAAAAAAAAAAAATTAAAGCGCCCTGTCCCCGCGAGCTCGCGCGCAGAAGCGAATGCATACGGAAACCCCGCCCACATATGTAAACAGTGTTCAAACTACACATGTGAGGTATCATTGCGATCGTTAGAGCAAGAGCAATAATTTGAGCCCTAGACCTCCTCTGTAACTCTAAGATAGCAACCTGTAGAAATTTTTAAAATGTCGCCTATGGGGATTTTTAAGTACCAAAGTTTGTCACCATTCTGTGAGCGTGCGCAATTTTGAAGCATGACATGTTGGGTATCTATTTACTCGGCGTAACATTATCTTTCACATTATGGAAAACAATTGGGCTAACTTTACTGGTTTCTTATTTTTTAATTAAAAAAAGTGATTTTTTTCCCAAAAAATTGCGTTTGGAAGACCGCTGCGCAAATACGGTGTGATAAAAAATATTGCAATAATCTCCATTTTATTCTCTAGGGTCTCTGCTAAAAAAAAAATATATAATGTTTTGGGGTTCTAAGTAGTTTTCTAGCAAAAACAACTGATTTTAGCTTGTAAACACCAAATGTCAAAAATAGGCCTAGGCAAGTGGCTAGGATGCATGATGATGCTCCTTGGATGTTTAGGCCCCTCTATATGGCTAGGCTGTGAAAAAGTCTCACACATGTGGTATTGCCATACTCAGGAGGAGTGGCAGAATGTATTTTGGGGTGTCATTTTTGCTATGTACATGCTATGTGTTAGGAATATTCTATAAATTTACAACTTTGTGTAAAAAAAAAAAGTTTTTATTTTTTTCCCACATTTTTCAAA
Organism: Pelophylax lessonae; assembly: GCF_965119305.1. Classification (NCBI taxonomy): domain Eukaryota; kingdom Metazoa; phylum Chordata; class Amphibia; order Anura; family Ranidae; genus Pelophylax; species Pelophylax lessonae. The sequence continues at coordinate 380,348,846 of NC_138769.1, read as the reverse complement.
AACTTGTGGAAAAAAATGACATGTTCAAAGGACCCATAATGCCTCATAGAATATACGTTGGAGTGTTTGCTTTCCAAAATTGGGTCATTTTGTGGACTTTTCCATTGTATTGGTGCTCTAGGGCCTTGAAAAGTGTGATAGGTAGTAAGAAAGTTTTATGTGTATTTATGCTCCTAAAACGCCTTATGGTGCTACTTGGACGTGGAGTCTCTTTTTGTGTCCAGGCTGTGTAAAAGTCTCACACATGTGGTATCACCATACTCAGAAGGAGTAGCAGAATGAATTTTGGGGTGTCATTTTTGCTGTGTACATGCTATGTGTTAGAAATAGCTTATAAATTGACATTGGGGAAAAAAAAGAAAAAAAAATGTTTTCTTCATTTTCCCAAGAATTGTGGGAAAAAATTATAACTTCAAAAAACTCCCTATGCCTCTTACTAAATACCTTGGACTGTCTACTTTACAAAAAGGGGTCATTTGGGGGGTATTTGTACTGTCCTGACATTTCAGGGCCTCAAGAAAGGAGATAGGCCATCAGTACATCTGGTGTGATCAATTTTCAGTAATTGGTACCATAGCTTCTAGACTCAATAACTTTCACACAGACTAAATAATATACACTAATTTGGGTTAATTTTACCAGAGATATGTAGCAGTATAGATTTTGGCCCAAATGTATGAAGAAAAATTAATTTTTTGCAAAATTTTATAATAGAAACTAAAAAAAAGTGTTTTTTTTTTGCAAAATTTTTGCTCTTTTTTTGCTTATATCACGAAAAAAAAAACCCCCAGTTGTGATCAAATACCACCAAAAGAAAGCTCTATTTGTGTGAAAAAAATGATAAAAATTTTGTTTGGTTACAGTGTAGCATGACTGAGCAATTGTCATTCAAAGTGTGAGAGTGCTGTAAGCTGAAAATTGGTCTGGGCAGGAAGGGGGTCTAACTGCTCTGTATGGAAGCGGTTAAATAGCCAGAAGGGGCTGACTGTAGGCATGACTGACAAGAAGATAATGATAACCAGGATAGCCACTGAGGAAACAATGAGTGCTGACAATTAACTGACATCTGAGCAGCCTGAGCACAGAGAAAAAAGTTGCTGCGAGCCCAGACCTGACAAATGTGCTTTTCATAGGGATTGTTGGACCAAATGTAAAGGTCATCCCAATAGCCCATAAAAAGGTATGCGTAACTGGGAGAAAAAACTAGCTTCCACAGCGGTGCCAACTTGTTGTAAGAAGAATTCCCCTAAGAATTTAAATAGTTGTATTGTAGTGCAAACTGAGTGGCATCCACAATGATGTTAGCCTGTTTGCTGTTAAACTGGTTGTCTTTGTCAAGAAATTACTGTAAAGGCCTACTTTGTGAGATATTGAGGTGTAGAGTGATGTCACGTCCAGTGACACCCACAATTAGTCCTCCTCCCATCTATATATGGCCAAGATATTTAGAATGTGGCCTGGGTCTTAAAAACAGTAGTAAAGCCCGCTTGGTGATTTTTACCTACAGGTAAGCCTATAATAAGGGCTACCTGTAGGTAACAGGAATATCTCCTAAACATGCACTGTTTTTAGGAGATATTCACCCTGGATGCAGCCAGTTACGTCACCTGCACATTCACTCTGAAAGTTCAGCATACCTTTCAAGACTTTTAGAGCTTCATGCTGGAACTGAGGGCTCCCACACGTATACATGGGAGGGATGTCACCGTGGCTCCCGCCAATCACATAGCCAGAGTGCACGAACCCAGAAGAATGACCGGGGGAAGATGACAGCGTGCCGCTGAAAGGCTTTGTTGCAAGGTGAGTATTTCATAATGTGCTAGTATGCAATTGCTTTCCAGGTGTTTTTTTTTTTTTCTTTAAACAGCTTCGGTTTACTACCACTTCAATATAAGCAGTTAAGGCCTGCAAAAAGAGGTTGCAGAAAGTAGTCTACATAATTGAAAGACCACTAGTGAGGCTATTCATAGAGGTCGCTATAGGTTGCCCTGGAGGGGAGGTTTAAGATTTGTGGACCTTTAGTAAGTGTTAAAAATACGGAGTATTGAAATATTGGCCACTTAAAAAGGCTTTTTCCTGTTTGAAAGAACACCCTTGGATGCTGCCTGGTCTAGTAGCGTATAGAGTTTCACTTTGAACTTAGGCAAAGGGTCTTTTGAGAGCCGAGTGTAGGTGTTGGTATCACCCAGTATTCTTTTTGCTTTGCTAATGTAGTCTTCTCTGTCCTGGTTGACTATACTCCCTCCTTTATCAGCCTGACGGATGACTAGGTCATTGTTGGTCTGGAGGTTCTTCAGTGTCTGTGTCTCATATGGGGAGAGGTTGGATTGGTAAGCTCTGAGAAGACAGACATGCATCAGATCCTTATATACTGATAGAAGACTTGTATATATGGGCCCTTGGCTTGATAGGGATAAAAGACTGATCTGGGCTTAATTGGAGTATGTATGATGGCTTTGTCCAATGGTTTCATATGTTCCCAATCTGCTCCAAGGAATCATCAGGTGACCACCCCGATTCAATTAAGAGACTATAGAGTGCACCAAGCCTTTCTGGGCCTCCCTATCCCATGAGGGGCTTGACTCGGAGGAGTCCACTAACATTATAGGACCTTCATTAGCCACTAGCGTACGTGCATTCTTAGTCTCTTTATCAGAGTAGTATCGCTGTCGGGTGAGGGATCGCACAAATCAGTTCAGATCTTTGAACAGGTTGAATGATTTGGGAAAATAGGTTGGGGCAAAGTTGAGGCCTATTTCTGACCAACAGTTCATAGGTGGAAAGTTGTGTGGTGGAGAAGTTGAATATTTTTATTGTAGATTGACAGCGCTCTCTCTTGTTTTTCAGCTCCCCCTGCAGCCTCTTCTGTGGTGTCTCTTAGTTAGTTTAATGAAGGCCTGCAGAGGGGTTAGATGAAAATGGGGTTCAGAACCTGATGTGGAAACTGGTGCCCCTGTATCTGGATTGGATGAAGTCGAGGGACATAGAGACTCTGAGACTGAAGATGAAGGAACTATTTTGGGGTCTTGTTTGTGAATTGCCATAGCCCCTAGAGTCACTGCACCTGATTTGTTCTGTCCGCTGGGGGTACTCGAGGTTCCACATGGTGCTGATCTTGTGTTCCCTTTTAGGGTCGAACAGACCTTAGCTTTAGGAGACAAAAGTTTTTCTTTTTTTGTAGCAACCGACTTGGAATTCTTACTGTCTGAAGGGCCTTAATGTTTGGAAGGGTTGGGGCCCATCCAACCTTGAGAGTTCACACCTAGAGGTCTAGAGTGGGACTGATCACTTTCCGATACTTTCCTTGTGTTGGATCAGTTGGGAGGAAACAGTCTGCCATGGATAAAAATCCAATAATCTTTACTTTTGATTGGCATTTTATAAGCAAAATATATTAAATTAATTATCTGGGGGAAAAGGACAGCAAAGTGGTTAGCATTTCTGCCTAGCAGCACTAGAGTCGTCGGTTTGAATCTAAACCAAAGCACTACTGGCGCAGAGTTTACATGTTCTCCCTGTGCCTGTGTGGGTTTCCTCTGGGTACTCCGATTTCCTCCCACACTCCAAAGACACGCTGTAAGTTAATTGGCTCCTATCTAAATTGGCCTAGCATGTGTATGTATGATTGTGAGCTAGGGACCTTAGATTGTAAGCTCCTTGAGGGCAGGAACTGATGTAAATGTACAATATATATGTAAAGTGCTGCATAAATTGACAGCGCTATATAAGTACCTGTAATTAATAAATAAAATAGGTGCAAAAATGTGTACAGATAGCCAAATCTAGTAAAATTGAAATGAACCACAGTAATATTTAAATTAGTAATCCAAATGCATTTCATAATTGCATGACTGAACCATTTAAATCCATTGTCAAACTGGTGTTATATGTGATGCATGTAGCCCTTCTGCACCTTTTCTCTAGCCTCCGGTGGTTTAGAGGATAACTCTTCTGGACCAGAAGGTTTTATCCCCTTAATGACCAGGCCATTTTTTTAGATACGGCACTGCGTTATTTTAACTGACAATTGCGCGTTCATGCGCTCCGCTGTCCCTAAATAAAATTGATGTCCTTTTTTTCCCACAAATAGAGCTTTCTTTTTGGTGGTATTTGATCACCTCTGCAATTCTAATTTTTTACGCTATAAACAAAAAAAGAGCGACAATTCTGAAAAAAAAAACATTTTTTTTTTTACTTTCTGCTTTATACCATTCAATCAAATTTTTTCATAATTTTAGACCAATATGTATTCTGCTACATATTTTTGGTAAAAAAAATCCCAATAAGTGTATATTGATTGGTTTGCGCAAAAGTTCGAATCTACAAACTGGGGGAAAGATTTATGTCATTTTTATTTATTTATTTATTTTTTACTAGTAATGGCGACGAGCAACAATTTTTAGCGGGACTATGACATTGCGATGGATAGATCGGACACCTGACTGACATTTTTGACACTTTTGGGGGGACCAGTGACATTACTAAAGTAATCAGTGCTAAAAATATGCACTGTTACTGTAATAATGACACTGGCAGGGAAGGGGTTAACACCAGGGGCGTTTAAAGGGTTAAGTGTGTCCCTAGGGGGTGCTTTCTAACTGTGTGGGGGTTGTATTCAGTGAATGAACACAGACACCTGTGTTCCTAAATCAGAGGAACACACGATCCCTGTGTTCATTACTGACAGAAGAGCAGTCTGACCTGTTTACAGTGGCAGACTGCCGTTCTGTCTCCACGGGGAGCGAGCTGCTAATTGGCTCCCCCTGTGGCCAATTGGCATGTGCGCCCCCACTAGCTGTCCCGTGAAGCGATGTACAGTTACGCCTTTACGCGGGACAGAGCCGACCTGCCGCAGTATATGTACTGCTAGCGGTCGGCAAGTGGTTAAACAAAGCAAACAATAAGTTACACCTCCGTATATAATTTTGTGGCTAAATAGTACTAAAGAAAATATTTATGGACTCTTTTTCTGGTATTGAATTTTTTAAGTTGCAATTTTACTATATTGTTATAGTGGTAGTAAACCCAAAAACAAAAATGTATTCTATTGCAGTTTATCAATTCTTACATATGATGGTTTCATTGGATTTCTTTTTAGCCTTTCTTTCCTTAATTTGATCTGGTCATCCAGCCAGAAAGTCTCTTGTTTTTCAACAGAACAAGCTCTCCTACAGATGTAGCATTTGCGGTGTTAAGACAAACCATTTACCACTAAAAGGGGTGCTTACGATGATCAACTTTTATTTATTTATGTAAAACATTTACCCCACAAAAAAAAAAAACTGTTGTTTAACTGCAGTGTGAGCAGGAGTTTGGCTTAGATGTAATAGTGTATCTAACAAAAATCTGCTAGTACATCTAACACCTCCCTCTCCCCAGACTGACAATGCTGCGGTCCAAAGGTGCCCCATTGCTCCTTCATCCAGAGTCGGGGTAGGAGATGTATAACTAGCCAGATCACCAGGTGAAGACAGAGGGTAAAAGTTAAAAAAAAAAGAAAATGAATACAACCACCACATCTAATGGTTGGTGAGCTGTCATATATTACATTTTTGGTTTTGGGTTTAATACTTCTTTAAGTTACAAAGTTTTTTTTTTAAATTAAGTTGGTGCAGTCCTCAGTAGACATAATGCCGCCCACAGTAAGCATAATGCAGCTATCTTGAAGTTTGTGTTCTCTCTATTAGATCCTCTATTTCATTCTGCGTTTGAAAAAAAAAAAACAGTTATACTGTACAAGATTAGCACACACTTCAGTTTGCATGTAGTAGAATATTGTCTGTTGCCACAGTAGCAGTTAGAATTATATAGATGTATGATACCAATGTGCAAACCTTAGTTTCATATTTAAATATGCTGAATGGTTTTAAACATATAGAAGTAATGGTTGTTTCTAACACCTGCACTTTTTACTTACAGGGTACTGGTGGTAGTTCTACAAGAGAAGATTGCTGCTTTTGACAGCTGTACATTCACAAAGAAGTTCTTTGTAACAAGTAAGAATGATGAATTTGTAGAATAAACATTTAAAATGATAGCAGCACGGTATCTGAAAAATATTTTTAGAGCCATTGTGTAATGATTTAGTTTTTTTTGTATTTATTATGTTCATTACTAATATAAGAAAAACAAACATGGTTTTGGTCAGGTGAATATGAAGCATTATATATAAATATATTAAAAGTATATACAGCCCACAAATGAAGCTCCAGTTTGCATTCCATATAACTTACCAGACCACTCCATACTGCTTTCCTAAAAATGCCTCAGTAGTTTAAACTCAATTACAAATAGAGCTAAATATGTAATTGAAGTGACTAATCTTCCCCCTTCTCCTTGTTCTATACAGACTTTAAATGAGAGAAACAGTCTAAAATGAAACAGCTTCTGCTATACTTCTTTGTTACTCACAGTTTATTTCTTGGAAGTATATTATGACTTTTAGGGCTACAAAACACACTTGTAAGTCTTGTACATATGGGCAACAGTATTACCTGTACATATGGGTTACAGTATGTAAAATAGCAATGTACACCAGGCTTTTCAAATTTATTTGCAAGCAGCTTTGTTGAAACCTTTAACCACTTAAAATGGTTGTTAATTCACTTATATAAAATGATCTAAGCCCCTCTGTAATAGAACACTAAGTGCTCCTGTGCCTGTGTTATAGAAAAAATTATGCAGATCTGTACCTAAATCCGAGCGTCTCCCGGCACTCAGCTGACTCTTCAGATCTCTCCTCTGTCCAGCTGACAGTTCCAGTGGGTGGGCCCGAGCACTAAAGCTGATGTCAGCACATGATCGTCAGGAGCCGCTTGGATTTAGGTACAGATAGCATATTTTCTCTGTCGCTCATTGACAGACGTAGTCCTCGTTGATTCAACACACTCGGTTATGCTGCCCTCTACAGGAGTAGGAATATACAGGAAAGAAAACACTCTGGCCACACCCTAGGGGCAGTCCCAGAGGGTATATCCTCTCTCTCTCTGCTACAGCAAATCAGTTTTTTTCTGTCTAGTTAGGAGTAAGGACCTAGATACCTTGCTGGGATCTTCGGTCCTGGCAGGATTTTTTTCTTAGAAAAGATTTTTTAGAACGCTTTTTTTCTCCAGTGTTCCTGTGAGATCTTCAAGCAAGAAAGCTGAACTGGGCGACGGGCTGGATGTTGAGATCCAGTGGTTACCCCAGTTCAGCCTACGAGCGCGTGCAGGCCATAGCTCCGCGCTGGGTCGGCCGCGACATAGTCCCACTGGACGGGGACTGACCCTGCGAGTTAAACGTCTCGCCGAAACGCCTAAGACCATGAGTCACGGCGTCCGTACTGGTCGACAGCCTTCCCACCTCGGTGGAGAGGGGTACTGTCAGGAGTTGGCGCCTGCCTGGTTCCGGTATGGTGAGTAGTATGTTCCCCCTTTCCCCCTGACGGGTCTTGTGGTGAACGCGGGCCCCTCGCTGTAATGGTAAGGATGGGTCTTCCCTCTATCCTATAACATGTCACAGATCCCCCTGTTTGAGTGTGATTTTTGTGAACAAAAAGCCAGGAGGCTTGGTTTGGGAGCTGACAATCTAATTGCAAAGATGTTAAAATGATGAAGTCAGTGGCAGTACTAGAACTTTACTGTGATAGTATAAAGTATCCTACCTGTCAGAAGCCACAGGGCGATGTCTATATATGTATACTGCATTCCAGATCATTTCTCCAGCTAAACAAATGCCTCCCGACGGCCACGGACCGCATACGACCCGCCAGGGTCCGGTACCGCCGACCACGCTGACCACCATGAGGGTGAAGGGTTGTGAGGCCGAGATCCTTCTGCAGACATGCCGCTATTCTGTGCAGGCCGCCGCCATTGTCTGGTAGATCGCACGAGGCCGCCATTTTGGCGTAGCCTCGTGTCTCCAGCATGGGGGCGGCCATGTTTGAGGTGACTCAAACACCTCGTGGAGCTAGGGGAGGCGCCGGAAGGCGTGCAGAGGTGCGGAGCCGCCTCCTTTCTTCCCGGGAAGCCAGCCAAGAGACTTCCTGTCTGCTCTAGAAAGTGCTGAGACAAGTTGCAGTTGAAACTCTGAGCATCAAGTGGTGAGCCCTGGGGTCTATCTCTCTCTCTCGCTCTATAGCCTAAGCAGGTACACTGAGGGGCTTTGTGGCGCTGGGGGTCTGAAAAAAAAAAAAAAAAAAAAAGAAAAAAGTGGTTTTATTTTTTTTTGGCAAATTGATTTTTTCCGGGTAGCATCTGGAATTATCATGGATCCTGCCACACAAGTACCCCCACCTGTTTCCCTCGAGGGGGCCACGGGACCCGCCGGTGCACAGAGTATGGATGCATTTACAGCAGTTTTGGAGTCTTTGGTGGCTCGGGTGGAGACGGCCTGTCAGGAACGGGGGTCAAGAAAGCGACCCCCGCCTACCCCTATATCATCTGATACTTCAGATTCTGAGATGGTCATTGCAGCTGCAGGTCCCTCTGCAGGGGCTGTTGTCTCAGGTAAAGTTTCCTCAGACAGTGAGGAGGACGTTCATGCTTCCGCCATAATTCAGGAAGAAGCATTGCTGGACGCACTAGTTGTGGCGGTTCGGGAAACCTTAAGACTTGAGGTTTTACCGGCAGAGGCAACTGAAACAGAGATTCCCTTTGGTACTAACAAACCCACCAAAACGGTGAAGGTTTTTCCTGTACCCAAGTGTTTTGGTAATAAAATTAAAGAAGAATGGGAGCATTCTAAGCGTACCTTTACTATTTCCAAGCGCATTGCTAGACGCTATCCGTTTGAGGAATCCCTCATTAAGAAATGGACGGTACCACCAGTGGTGGATCCACCTATTTCCAGACTGAATAAAGCCACGGTTATTCCGGTGGAGGACACTTCTTCCTTTAAGGATCCGGTGGATCGGAAAGTAGAAGCGGAGTCCCGCACTATCTTTTCCCTGATAGGGTCAGCCTTTAGACCAGTAATTGTCATTGGTTTAGTGTCTCAGACATTAACGGAATGGGCGAGATTGGTGCGCCAGGACCTGAAGGGGAAAGATATCCCCCAGGCAACATCTGATTTGATGGAACAGATTATACAAGGACTACAGTTTATCTGTGACGCAGCCTTGGATGCTCCCCCCCTATTAGGGCATGCATCTATGTCAGCGGTAATCCTCAGACGTGTGCTGTGGTTAAAATGCTGGTCAGCGGACCTAGGTTCCAAAAAGACCTTGACGAATCTCCCCTTTCAGGGGAATCGCCTATTTGGGGCCACCCTAGATGAGATCATTAAGGATGCCACTGGGGGCAAAAGCACTTTTTTGCCACAGGCTGCTAAAGCTAAAGGACCTCGTAACAAGCGGGGACCTTTCTTTACCGCCCATAAAGGGTTCGTTCACTCAGCTGGAGCAAGCGGGAAGGGCAAGACTCCTCCAGGAGGGTTCAAGAAGGGCTGGTTGGACAGACAAAAGACCGACTCAGCCAAACCTGAAGCAAAGGATTACACAGCCTGAAGGTGCGCACCCACCCGGCTTGAGGGTGGGGGGACGTCTTCACCGGTATTCAGGGCATTAGATCGAGCATCGACCACTGCTACCGGTGCGATTCTTCCCTTCCAACATCTAAGTACTACAGGGAGCGGTAGTTACCGTTCCCTGAACAGATCATTTTCTTTACCTTTTCCAAAGATTAGCCTCAGTTCCCCACAAAAATCGGATCCGGTTGAACAAACAGACCAAGAAGCGTCTAGCCGGGTGACTTCGGTCCCTGTGGTTCAACCAGGAGAAATCACCACTCCTGATAGGAATCAGGTGTCTGATAAATGTGTGGGAACAGAGAACGATCAGACTTTGTCGGATGGCCGGGGCCAGATAGCTCTAGGGCAGCCTGGTTCGGATCCAGTCAGCGCCAGTTGTCCTGGAAATTCTAGGATGGCCTCTTCAAGCCGGTCTGGCCGACTTGGACATGCTAGTCGCGGACGTTCCTTGGGAACTTCTTCTCAGAGAGTGTCTGCGGTCTCAATCTTCCATCGTGCTTTACAGTCGCTGGTTTTAATGGCCTGGCCATTGAGACCCAGGTACTGAAGGACAGAGGTTTGTCAGCTTCAGTTATTCATACTCTAATTAAGGCAAGGAAAGCGACTTCCAGCAAGGTCTATTATCGCACATGGAAGACTTATATCGCGTGGTGCGAATCGTTAGGAATTCCTCCACGTACCTATTCGGTGACCCGAATATTGGCCTTTCTGCAAAAGGGGGTTGAGCAGAAACTAGCCTTGAGCACCATCAAGGGTCAGGTTTCAGCATTAGCAATCTTCTTTCAGAAGCCTTTGGCTACAAAATCCTTGGTGCGGAATTTCATCCAGGGGGTGCGGCACCTGGCTCCACCAGTCCGCGCGCCCTTACCGCCTTGGGATCTTAATTTGGTTTTGTCGGTTCTGCAGAAACCTCCCTTTGAAAACATCAGGGAGATTCCCTTGCTGACTTTATCCCAGAAGGTAGCCTTCTTAGTGGCTATCACTTCTGCACGCAGGGTGTCAGAACTGGCTGCATTGTCATGCCAGTCCCCATACTTAGTGATTCATAGGGATAAGGTAGTTCTTCATCCTAAGCCATCCTTTCTTCCAAAGGTGGTTTCAGACTTTCATCTGAATGAAGATATTGTACTACCTTCCTTGTGTCCTCAGCCCAATCATCATCGGGAACATGCGTTGCATTCCTTGGATGTGGTTCGGGCAATCAGGGTATACCTGAAAGCTACGGAATCGTTCCGTAAGACGGATTCACTTTTTGTGATCACGGATGGCCCCAGAAAGGGGTTGCCTGCATCTGCCGCGACTATCTCCAAATGGATTAGACAGACGGTGGTACAGGCTTATTCTATTAAGGGTCGGAGTCCTCCGTTCCCTGTTAGGGCGCACTCCACTCGAGCGCTCAGTACTTCCTGGGCCATCAGGCGTCAGTGGTCCAGGTATGTAAGGCGGCCACCTGGTCGTCGGTACATACCTTTACAAAATTTTATAAGATTGATGTGATGGCATCGGTGGATGCCTCATTTGGCCGCAAGGTTTTGCAGGCCGCAATTTGAGGAGACCGGTGGTCTACCTCGAGGGTTTTTTTCTGTTGGAATTTTATGTTGAGTCTCATCTTTGATTGATGAGCATTGAAGACTTCTAGTTGGCACCGGTTGGGCCTTCTAGATTGGATTTAATTTCCATTTTCCCACCCCTCATTTGTGGTACTGCTTAGGGACGTCCCAAGTGTGTTGAATCAACGAGGACTACATCTGTCAATGAGCGACAGAGAAAAATGGATTTTTGTAAGATCTTACCGTAAAATCCTTTTCTCTTAAGCTCATTGACAGACGTAGTACCCGCCCCTCTATTTTGAGTTGGGTTGGGTTAAATTCTCTAAACACTGCTTTGTGACATAACTGATTTGCTGTAGCAGAGAGAGAGAGGATATACCCTCTGGGACTGCCCCTAGGGTGTGGCCAGAGTGTTTTCTTTCCTGTCTAGTCCTACTCCTGTAGAGGGCAGCATAACCGAGTGTGTTGAATCAACGAGGACTACGTCTGTCAATGAGCTTAAGAGAAAAGGATTTTACGGTAAGATCTTACAAAAATCAATTTTTTTTCTTTAACACAGACACAGGGACACTTAGTGTTCTATTACAGAAGGGATTAGATCATTTTAAAATAATCACGGGAGCAGCAGGAGGGAATGGGGGTGGGCACAGATGAGCAGACAGGCAGAGAGGCAAGGGGGAAGAGGAGGACAGAGAAGACAGTACAAGGCTGGGGGTGACGAAGACACATACACTGACCACGGTGTCAGGGCTCAGCAGCCATGATACACCGTGGTCAGTGTACAAGGAAGAGGGCAGAAACTGGCAAGATCATCCAGGTCTTTTAGGTGTTACAGAGGGCCAAATGACACAGCACAAGCACTGTGCAGTATAACATGCTTTAAGGGAACAGGATCTGTTTTTTATTTTTATTTTTTTAGGGTAACACGCTTTTTATGAACCAGGCCTATTTCTGACACTTGTTTACAAGTAAAAATCAGTATTTTTTGCTAGAAAGTTACTTAGAACCCGCAAACATTATATATATATTTTTTTAGCAGAGACCCTAGTGAAAAAAATGGAGATTGTTGCAATACTTTGTCACACCGTATTTGGGCAGCAGTCTTACAAACACAATTGTTTTGGGGAAAAATACACTTTTTTGAATTAAAAAATTAGAAAATAATAAAGTTAGCTAAATTTTTTTTCTGTATTGTGAAAGATAATATTATGCTGAGTAAATAGATAGCCAACATGTCATGCTTCAAAATTGCGCATGCTCGTGGAACGGCGACAAATATTGGTACTTAAAAATCTCCATAGGCAACACTTTAAACATTTCTACAGGTTATCAGTTTAGAGTTACAGAGGAGGTCTAGGGCTAGAATTATTGCACTAGCTCTAACGATCGCGGCAATACCTCACATGTGTGGTTTGAACACTGTTTACATATGTGGGTGCGATTTGCATCTGCATTCGCTTCTTGGAGAGACGGGGCACTTTAAAAATTTTTTTTCCTTATTAATTTTACCTTTTATTTTTTATTTTTACATTGTCCCTTAAAAAAAATAAAAAATTTTGATCACTTTTATTTCTATTACAAGGAAGGTAAACATCCCTTGTAAATTAAATAAGCAGAACAGGTCCTCTTTAATGTGAGATCTGGGGTCAAAAAGACCTAAGATCTCACATCTACACTTAAAAGCAAAAAAAATTAAATAAAAAATTGTCATTTTTTTTTTCTTTTTCCATTCAATAGGTTTTTATTGAGTTTTTACATAAGCAAATATTAGAACAAATATAACAGGAATTACAGTCTTCCAACAGGTTCCAATGCATGTACACAGATAAATGAACTATAACATAGAGGAATCAGGTATAACCAAAGCGTTACAGGTTGTAAAGAGGTATGGCAAGTGAAAAAAGAATAGCACTATATAACTTAAAGTTGACATCAGTTATGTTTTTGTCTGGGAGTAGAATAGGAGTGAGAATCTCCACCGTTCCGGGCCTAGAACCCTAAGGAGCAATGTCACTAGGTCCGGTCGGAGGGAGCACCCCCACTATCCTTATGGCTATTAGGCAGGTATTATTATTTCAAGAGAGTCTTAATGCCTGATTTAGATAGGGCCAGCTTTCCCAGGACTTTTGGAATTTTTTATATGACAGGGAATTGATTGCTAGAGATTTCTCTAGGAGATAATTGTCATTAACAAGAGATATTACTTCAGGTAGATTGGGAGTGGTAGTAGATCTCCAATTGCGGAGAATAAGGGTCCTGGCTGCTAACAGTATGTGAGTTACCATTTGTCTATGGCTGTGAGGGTATATGTCAATGTTAATATTTAATATTGCCAGTTCTGGATTTGGGGGGGAAAATACTCCTGTGCATGAGGAAATACACTGGAATATTTTATGCCAAAAACTCGTGAGGGATGCGCAGCCCCACAGGATGTGATGCAGGGTACCTGTTTTGCCACATTCCCTCCAGCAGAGTGAGGGTATTGACGGCGCCATCTTGGCCAGCCTGTATGGTGTGTAATACCATCTGTTGATAATTTTAATTGTAGTTTCCCAGTGATTAGTGCATTTAGAAAATTTATATATAGAGCACAGTGCTGTATGCCACTGTTTGAAGGTAAGATTTAGCTTCAGATCTTTCTCCCATTTAAGCATATTTACCGTTTTCTCGGAGGTTGTATCACTTGTTAGGATATTATAGAAGGTAGTTATACCTTAATTGGCCGGGGGGTTTGATACCAGGAAGTTCCATGTGGTTAGATTAACATGGGTGGAGGTAAGGGAGTGTTTCCCAAGTAGAAAAAGTATCCTTGATAGGGTCAAGGATGTGTCGGGCGGTAGCTTAAATTCTGACATTATGTCTTCTCTGTTTTTGAGACCTAGGGGTGACCAGAGTTGTGAGATTTGCGTTAGTCCTAGGGTTTTTAATTTGGAGACATTCAGATTACTGTATATAGTCGTGAGGATAGAAAGTGGTAGGTTGTGAATGTCAGTAGGTATGGCTCTTGGTTCTATTTTGTTTACTGTTCTCCAGGCTTGGAGAGAAGCCTTAACCGTAGGTGGCAGTTTGGCTAAGTTCCATGGGATCCAAAGGTCTCTTAGCAGCATTAGGTTAAGGTTAGAGGTAGGTACTAGGTATTTTTCGATTCCTGACCAAAGGGGAGTATATGATTTGTGAGTATATTATATGCAACTCTTGCTTTTTTACCCAGCCATAGAAATTTCCTCAGTGTGGCTACAAGAGTGTGTAATTGTGTTTTGGTGAATGGGACAGGGAGGGCTCGGAATAGGTAGAGGATTTGTGGTAAGATGTTCATCTTAATAGCAGAGATTCTAGCCCCCCAGGATAAGTTTAGGGAAGCTATCCTTTCTAATTCAGATGTTAGCTTTTGTCTAAGGGGGCCCAAATTATTTTTAACAAGATCTGTGGTTTTGGAGGTAATATAAATCCCCAGGTACGAAATCTTGTCTGCAGTCCAGGGAAAGGGACAGGTGTTGATTAAGGTTTGTTTAGTTTCAGGAGATACTCCTAGGTCAAGGATTATCGATTTCGTGGTGTTAATTTTGTAAAATGAAATTTTACTAAATTTAGTCAAGGTTTGGTATGCAGCGGGTAGAGAGATTTCGGGTTTTGTCATCATTAATATAATGTCATCTGCAAATAAATTTATTTTATGGTCATAACCATCAATTTTAAAGCCATGAACATGTCCGTCAGAGCGTAGGGCTGCAGCAAGTGGTTCTATAATTAAATTAAAGACTGTAGGGGATAAGGGGCATCCCTGTCTGGTACCATTGGATATGGTGATCGATTTGGACAGTGCTCCTGAGGCGAAGACTCTGGCAGAAGGTTGTGAATAAAGTGCCATAATGGCAGAAAATATATTGCCTCGAAGGCCGAATTTGTGTAGGGCGGCCGTCATGTAGCTCCAGTTGACTCTGTCAAATGCCTTCTCCGCATCCAGGGAAAGGAGGAGAGAAGGCGTTTGACTTTTTTCAGCCATGTGTAGCACATTTACTATACGTCTAGTAGCGTCTGAAGTTTGGCGACCTGGTATGAATCCCATTTGATCTTTTCCTATGAGGGAGGGAATCATCTCCTGTAGGCGCCCTGCAAGCATTTTGGCAAAAATTTTAATGTCTGTATTCAACAGAGATATAGGGCGGTAGTTGCCCGGGAGAGATGGGTCCTTCCCTGTTTTTGGTATGGTAACAATGTATGCTCCGAGCATATCTGCAGGAAAACTCGTCTCGGTTGCAGCTTTAGTATAAACATTCAATAGATGTGGTATTAGAGTATCGCTGTATAATTTATAATATTCACTTGGGAACCCGTCGGGTCCCGGGGATTTACCGTTGGGAAGTGAGTTTATAGTTTTCCTAATTTCGTCATGCGTAAATGGCGCATTGAGTATAGACAATTGTTGTTCGGTAAGGGTCGGTAGGTCTAATTTATCCAAAAAGGCAGATATTTCAGCTGTAGTCGGGGTGTGGTTGGTATTGTCCTGGTCAAGATTGTATAGTGATTAATAATAGGTTGCAAATTCATTTGCTATGTCTTTAGGATGGGTATATTTAGTATTCATCTGAGTGTTAGTCATGTGGGAGATCTTGGATTTAGTCTGTTTGGCTTTGATTCTGTTAGTCAGTGCTTTTCCAGGTTTGTTAGCCTGAGCATAGTATGTCGTTTTGAGTTTACGGAATATTTTGTCATGTTGTGTAAGCAGAAGTTGACGTAGGTCATGTCTCAGGTCGTGAAGGGTATTGCCTAAGGATGAGTCAGGTACAGCTTTGTGTTTTTGTTCTAGGGTGTTGATTTGGGATAGAAGGTTAGAGAGTTTTTGGTTGTATAATTTTTTCATTATAGAATTTTGTTGGATGCATATGCCTCTTATGAATGCCTTATGGGCACCCCATAAGGACCATGGATTAGAGACCGAGTTTTCGTTTAAACTAAAGAATTCCTGCAGGTGCTGGGATACACACTTACCAACCTGTTCATTCTGAAGGTTTCTGATGTTACATCTCCATACTTGCCCTGCAGATCTCGGGATTCCTTCATTCACAGTCATTTCTATTGCTGCATGGTCGGACCATGTAATGTTTTTAATCTCTGCAGAGGTAGTTCTTCCCAGGAGGTGCCAGTCCACCAGAAAGAGGTCAATCCTGGAATACGATTTATGTCGTGCTGAATAGAAGGTAAAGTCTCTTTCTGATGCATGAAGGCACCTCCATGCGTCGTAGAGATGTTCACTATTGAGTAAGTTGAGCAGAGAAATCCTACGACCTTTTGGGGAGGTAGAGGTGTCTATGTCCGGGTCTACTGTGAGGTTGAAGTCTCCACAGATGACCAGGTTTCCATATTTCTTCTTGGCAATGAGCTTAAAAAGTCTACGCAGGAATCTGAGCTGATGTGTATTTGGCGCATAGATTGTGACAAAGGTCATTTGTAGATTATTAAAGTCTCCTGTAATGATCAGGTAGCGGCCTTCTGGGTCAGCAATCTCTTCCTTCAATTGAAAGGTGATAGTATTTTTTATGGCAAAAAGGATTCCTTTCTTCTTAGCTGGGGATGTTGCTAGGAAAATGTTGGGAAAATCTCTGTGTGAACACTTGGGATGGTTTGCGGTTTGGAAGTGTGTCTCCTGGACTGAAAGGATGTCGGCGTTTGAGGATTTCACTTCTTTCCACATTGCGAATCTCTTAACCGGGTGGTTTAGTCCATTAGCATTGATTGAGAGACACTTGAAAGGCATTACGGTGGGTATTTTGATTAATTTATTGGCGATGTGGCGCTAGTATAATTGATAGCCCGGTTAATGGCTTGGTGGACTTCATGAGAGAGAGGAATGAAGGTATAACCAGTGTGTACAAGATGTGCATTGGAAGAACAAAACAAAAACGAACAAGGAAGAAGGGTATGAACTAGTAAAAAAAGGGACCGTAGTATAGGTCCGTGATTAACTGAAACAGTTAATAACAGTTCTGGGTGAGGGGCCATATGGATTTAGGAAGATCCATGGGCCTGGGGACCGTGATTTTGAGGATGAGTAGTGGAAAAACCATCCGCGTGGGATTTGTGGTTTTGTTTTCCCGATTTCTTTTTGGACACAACATTCCATTCCTTGGGTAAATGAGAAGGGCCAGGCCCCCTGTGGGGGTTGGTTATCTCCGCTGGTAATAGTATCCCCCATTTTTGAAGCAGGGCAATCCCTTCTTCAAGCGCTGTGACTGTGGTAGAGTTCCCATTATAGGTGATGACCAGGGAGGCGGGGTACTTCCACTTGTGTGGAATCTTGTGGTTTCTAAGCGCTTTAGTAATGGTTGACAGGTTGCGTCGTTTCTGTAGAGTGTGCCGTGATAAGTCCGGCAAGATTTGCAGGCCTGCAAACTCTCCTGACAGGTCATTGGTTTGGCGGGAAGCTGACATGACTTTTTCTTTAGTTTGAAAAAAGTGTATTCGCAGCAGGACGTCTCTAGGGATTTCTGCTGCTAGGAATGCAGGTTTTGGTAGACGGTGTATTCTGTCAATGGCCAGATCTGCAGCAGACAGTGAGGGTACTAGTGTGGTAAATAGACGAGTCGCATACTGCATTAGGTCAGGGGCTTGTATTGTTTCTGGTATACCCCGCAGCTTGACGTTGTTGCGTCTCGACCTATCCTCCAAGTCTGCCACTTTATCCTTCAGCCAGGCAATATCATCAGAGTGGTGGTTGTGAGCGTCCACCATAGTATTGAAGGATAGAGCATGATTCCCCAAAGATTCTTCGACTATATGGATTCTGTTCCCCATACTGGACATTTCCTGTCTAATCTGGTGCATACAAGACATCATATCCGCATGCATCGAGGCTTTGAGTGTATATAACATATTCTTCAAAGTAGTCTCTGAAGCAGGTTGACCACCAGTGGGGAAGGATTCAAAGGGATCCTGAGTATGTGGTATTTGGTTAGTATTGAGGCCTGTCTGTTGCAAGGGGTTACTGTCCATGCCATGCCACTGTTTAGCTGGAGAGTTGATCCTCTGCTTAGCTTTGGCAGGACTTTTGGAGGATGGGGAGATAGGAGAGGCTGAGCCAGAGGATCCCTCACTATCTGGATTGCCTATCTGGTAGAGTGGATGGATGGATTGAGCCGGATTGCAGTGTTGAGAAGAGCTGCCTCTGATCTGCTGTGTGGAGCTGCTATTTTGGAAAGATCCGGGGCTGAGATGAAGCCCAGTTTTGCTCATTTTGCTGAGCTCTGGAGGATCTCTCCTTCTTCTGCCCATGTTTGTTTATGGCCCAGTGTATTTGTGATCCTGTCAGTGATGTGAAGCTGCGGTTGATTTGTGCGGCAGATGTCACGGTCCCTTCAGGCGGTAAGGAGTTACAGTATTAAGTGGTCATTTCCAGTCACCACCTTCCTGACTGGAGATGTATATATTGGTTGGGGGGTGCCCACCGCACATGGGGGCAATATGGCGGTTAGTGCCCAGTTGCCTGAGGATGTATTGCTTGTTTTTGTGATGGGAGAGGTCGGAGGGTGTTGTGGCCTGGTTGCAGGGGGTAATGTGCACTTCTCCTCTATGGCAGAACACCGCCGCTTACCGGAGTGCTGGCCGCCCGATCGCGGGATCCCGCAGGAAAGTCCGCGGCTTCGGCTGTATTGTAGGCCTCAAATCCGGATCGCGGAAATCGTGGTCCGTTTTTCCCCATACTTTCCAGGATTGTGAAGTGGGTCCCGAAGGGTGCCTCCACCGATTTTGGGGGCAATTGGTGGGTTTTTAGAGGTGGATGGACACCGATTCTGTTTGTCTCCGGCGGAGCTCTTCTCCAAAGCGTCCGTCTTCCGCGGCTTCCGGTCCCGCCTCTTCATTTTTTTTTTTTTTTAACATGAAAAAAATAGGCCTTTTAAGGGCCCTTTCACACGGCCGCTCCGCTGCTTTTGTCCGCTGCGGGACTTTTTTTTTTTTTTTTCACGGAGCGGATGACATTTGTGTCATCCGCCCCGTGTGCCCGCATATCATCCCATCCGTTTGCAGATGAATGTAAGTATATGGCATTGCGGATGTCAGCGGATGACACCGCTGACATCCGATTTTCCTTCCATTCCGTTTTTTACACGGATGAAAAAATAGGGTTCTGTTCCATTCGAAAAAACGGAACAGAACTGAAAGGTGGAAAATCGGATGTCAGCGGATGGTATTCCGCTGACATCCGCAGTGCCATTCACTTACATTATGTCCGCAAATCATCCGCAAAAAAATAGGATGATTTGCGGACACACGGAGCGGCCGTGTGAAAGGACCCTAAGGCAGTTGGAAGGAAGCGACGTATGACATCGCTTCGGTCCTCCAAGGCCATAGAGTAGAGTGGGGGGCCATTTTGCCCTTACTCTACTTCCTGCCTTCAAAGGACCGGATCGTATTCTCTGCTATCGACGGCTCTGATAAGCAGGGAAAACGACCGGGAAGCAGTGGGAGGACACCTCTCCTGCTACCCATAAAAGGGATCCCGCAGCGAATCCGCCTCTGGGATCACTTTTATGCGAATAAAAAAACACCGGTATTTAACCTCAAGGTACCAATGTAAAACTGCAGTGGGCGGTCCAGAAGTGGTTAAAGTACACTTGAGTTTCAGTATTTGCAAGTTAAACAAAGCACTTCATTTAGACCCGGCGCACTTCAGGTTCTGGGGGCTTCAGGATTGGTTTACATTCTTAATGACAGTCACACATTTTAAAATTGTTACAGTGCGATCCTCTGTCACTGTGGAAATGGTCAGGAAAATGACACAGGATTTGCATGTTTGTGGAGTGCAGGACTACGAAATGCTAACTTTGAGTGGAGGATACTGCTTTTGCTGATTTCTCCCTATTTTGGTGTTTCTGAATGGGACGCCATAGTTTGGAGATTTCAAAGTTCATTGGGTGGGAAGAAATCTCCCAACTCAGTGTCTGCATTTTGTGAAAGACCATCAGGGTGTGTGCACAGATGCACACAAGCCTTATAATGATGGTCTGGGGAGAGCCACAGTTAAAGTAGGAGTGAGAGTTGGAGTTGGAGTTGCAGTGGCTGCCTTGTGGAGACAGACCCCCATCAGCAGAACTGGTGGTGCCTTTCAGAGACTACATCACTTGTTTGGGAGATTTCTTGCCAAAGGACTGAGAAATCCAGGCTTGGAAGACCAAGAGTGGGTCTGGGAAGACGAGAAAACTAAGGCAGTTAGCGGGTTCAGGAGAACTGGAGAAAGTTTGGGGGCCTTTGAGAAAGTGAATGAACCCCGGGGGGGCTGGATAATAATGTTGAGGCCAGGAGTAGGCCTGTGCAGCGAGGTACTGCAAACCGAGGATAAGTGAGCCAGGAAAAGCTAGTGTACTAGCAGCAGACAAGCTGCCAAAGCATAGCCAGGTGACTTGGTCTTTTGGATTTCTTTACTGTCTTTTATTTTTATTTTTGCTGGAAAAGAGGGCAATCTGTTTATGTAGGACTTTTGCTTTATTTTTGCGTTTTAATAAAAGTGCATTAGCAGACAATTAAATAAAGTGCAGACTGACGTGAACTTACTTTATTAGGAAACGTATCTACTAGGGATGGACCGATTATCGGCAATGCCGATATATCGGTGGCCGATATGCACTTTCCCCCGATAGATCAGAATCGGCCCCTGAGGTTACCGATATTGTTGATATTTCAGGAAAGTGTTGCACCGGAGTGATGCCTGCAGCTATAGGCATCGCCCCGGTACTGGCGTCCATAGCCGACCGTTGGCTGTCTTGAAATGACAAACGATGCGGCTGTGAAGCCGCTCGGCTGTCATTACAAGGAGCGGGAGGACGCCCCCCCCCCTCCCACCACCTTCCGCAGCTCGCCCGGGGCTCCCGTCCCACCGGGAGACGTAGGCATCCTACCTGCATAGCCGCCGAATAGAAGACCCGATCAAAGCTGCATCGGCTCTGATCGGGTCTCCATGTAAAAACCCGGAGGTGATGTCATGACATCACTTCCGGGTACTCGGCACCACATTGGCTTGAGCTGCCAAAAATTAGTTTTTCAAAATAATAAAATACAGTAAAACCTTGGATTGCGAGCATAATTCGTTCCGGAAGCATGCTTGTAATCCAAAGCACTCTTATATCAAAGCGAATTTCCCCATAAGAAATAATGGAAACTCAGATGATTCGTTCCACAACCATTTATTCATAAATCCTTCAGTTTATAGTCCATATAAAAAGATTATAGCATTGCGATAGGTTATATAACCATAAAATGTCCATCCACAAATAGCCGCTTCCACAAGGGGATTAGAAGCAAAATCCAGTAGGAGCTACAGAGTATCAAAGAGAAGAGAGGCGCCTCTAAGTGTAGCAATATGGTTCCATTTAATGAAGGTACAACATTTAGCAACTCACATGGTTGATGAATAAAACAGGCACATCTAAGTATGCAGGCATCCGGGGTAAAGCTGTCCACAGGGACTATCTTCTGCACCGCCGGCTGCCAGTCTGTAATCCTGACCGGGAAGACCACCCTGCAGTAAAGGGATCTGAAAGCGAGGGGCAGCATGGAAGGGATGACGTAGATGGCGGTGTGGAGGATGGTCTATGTGGACAGCTTTAGCCTGGATGCCTGCATACTTAGATGTGCCTGTTCCAATCCTCAACCATGTGAGTTGCTAAATGTTGTACCTTCATTAAATTTAACCATATTGCTACACTTAGAGGCGCCTCTCTTCTCTTTTATACTCAGCTGTGACTTGAGGCTACTTGTATATCAAGACATCGCTTGTAAACCAAGTCAAAATTTATTTGAAAATTTTGCTTGTCTTGCAAAGCGCTCTTAAACCAAGTTACTCTCAAACCAAGGTTTTACTGTATACCAGTCCAGAGTAAAATCTGCTAAATATTACTTCACCAGATACATGTAATAAAATAAAGTAATATTTATATTCTATATATTATATAATATATATATATATTTTGATATTATGTTTTTATGGAGGGGGGCCCCTTCTGTCAGGGGGCCCAGGGCAGTTGTTCCTTTTGCCCCCTTCTAAATCCAGCACTGGCTGACAACCACATTAAACATAATTCTTGAAGACGTTAGCAGGTTTTTAACAAGCTTCAACTAGTAAACATACATTAATATATACAGTAACTGCTCCAGTCAGTTATATAATAATGTTCCCCAATTCTCCCTTATAGGGATCGGCTTCATTACAAAAGCATTTCAGAGAAGTAGGAGAGGGTCTTGCAGTGAATATTGCACTACATTCTAGCTTTGTGAGTTTGCACTATTTGCAATAGAAACAGAAGAGGGCGCCAATAAGGTGCAGTATATAGGAAAAGACTTTATTAAAAATCACAAGTGGTAAGATGCATAAGGATAAGAGCATGTAATCCACCCAGTGCAATGTGCTGTTGAGCTTCAGTGGGTCTTTAGGAGCCAGGAAGTAGATGCCGCTCTCCGGAGCTGTGTAGGACACCAGAAATAAGACCAGAAATCCTGGAGCCACCCTGGAGTGCATGGGGTGCACAGGACTGGAAGTGATGTCACACCTGGGGGCGCTTAGCATAGGGAGTGTTGCTACATGTTTTGGAGCATAACTTTTCCTTTTTCAAGCCTAATGGTGTCCTACTTCGAGGCAGTTTCATGTGCCCAATTTCACTCCAAACTGTTCCATCTCTGCATTCTGGCAGCATGGGACAAGAGGGTGCAGTCTCTGGATTGCCCCATATGCCTGTCCAGCATGACCAAGTTTGCTTGTCACAAGTTTGGCTCTTGAGATGGAAAATCCTTACCCCCAATAGTTTGGAAGGTGCTCATGACAGATGGCAGGTTTTTGGGCTGTGGAGGAAGACATGTTTGTTTGGAAGAAGCTTGGCTCGCATTTATTATAATGGAATTCAGGGCAATTCAGTTATCTTTTTAGCACTGAACCTCACATGTGTGAGGTCAACCAAAGAGAATTTAGCTGGACAAAGCCATAGCAGTAGCTGACATCAACCATCAGGGAGGTACCAGAAGTCACACAGCTTAAAGAGAAGTGGATCTGCTTCTGGCTTGTGCAGAACGTCACTCTACAGCCCTGACTGCTTTGCAAATCCCAGGCATGGAAAACTGGTAGGCAGACTTATGGAACAAGTGCAATAGGATCCAAGGGGCTGCACACCTAAATACTGCATCAACTTTATTATTAATCTTCAAAATGCAATCTGTAATGAACAGGGCACTATGATTCCTTCTGTATTGAATTGTATTGTAGCTGTACTGTCTTCCCTCATGTTGTAAAGAGCTGCTCAAACTGTTGGCGCTATATAATCTTGTATAATAATAGAATCCAATGCACAACAAACAGGGACACAGTGCAAGAACAAAAGAGCATTTTGTGCTGCTAGCGCTTACTCATAACTTAAAGTCAAGATCAAGTGCTAGCAGCGCAAAACACCTTGACTGTGTTTCCTTTCTCCCACGTTGTCTGTTGCTTTACATGGCGTTTTGAAGATCATTATTAAAGTAGGTGCAATTTTCTCAAGTGTGCAGCCCCTTGGATCCTATTGCACTTGTTCCATATGGCTGGATGGGCGGTGCTTGCACTTGAATGCACTGGAGGTGAAAGGGACTGTGTGGCGAACCCACCTGGAGCAGTAGCATAGACATTTTATCTATATTAGTAGGCAGCCTTCTTCAGTTGTCAGTGTGTGGACTCCAGAGAATGATTTCTTTACCCAGAAGTGTTTCATAAACACTGTCACAGCTGGTGGACACCAGACATGGCAAGCAATCTGGCTTCCAAATTCAAATACAAACTGACTTTCTAGCCTTCTGACCTTTGCAGTAATAGCTGTGGTGACTCAGTGGTATCAGTTCAATCTGATTTATGAGTTTCCTCCTCTCAAGCTCTTTCCTTGGTTACTGGAAAAGATCAAGATGGAGGGCATATTGTTTATTCTCAGTGCATCAAATTGGTCCAGGAGGACTAGCTCTGACAGACTCTCTGGGCTCTATCAGGTTATCTGGATCTTGTTTTCGTAGGATCAGTTTGCACCCTGCTTCTCAGTTGTTGGCTTTAACAGCTTGGTTGTAGAAGCCTAGGACCTAAAGACAAGCAGCCTATCTAATTTGGTCATCCCTATGCTCTTGAAAGCTAGGAAATACCGTAAACTTCTCAAAGTCTTCTATTGCACCTGCATAGAGTATTCTTGGTGTGAAATAAGAGAAAATCCATCCCAGGAAGTTCTCCATGGGATGAATCTTTTTTTTTTTTTTTTTTCTAGTTTGGCCTGGATTAGTGTTTGGCCTTGAATGCCATTAAGGTTCAAATTTCAGCCTTATTTTTCAAAGACCACTTGCCTCTTGCTCTATAGTAAAGGCCTTTGTACAGTGTGTTGCTCACATTGTTTCTCCCATTTGTTTCCTGGTGACTCCATGGTATTTCAACCTGATTCTGTTATTACCTCAAAGACCTCCCTTTGAACCTGTTGGGTATATCCTTCTGCGTATCTTTACTCGCAAGGTTTTTCATCACAATCGGTTCTGCAATGTGATTTTCTGAAGTGTACCCAATGTGTCTGAATACTCATATTGTGTCATGTAATATACTTCAGGAAAAGGACTTTATGGTAAGCCAAGAGTCTTCTTTTCCAGTAGCACATGCTTGACAATGAGTTTGCATCCTGCTTTACTGTAAATTTTGTGAATAAATTTACAGCTGCCCAAACAGCGGAACATCCCAAATAAGCAGAACAACTGATGCTGTTCCTGACCATCAATAGATGGTGCTATTTAGAAATGGTAAATTTGCTCATAAACTAAATGAACAATCCGTCTCCCAAGGCAGATTTATAGAGCCCAGTAGGAGGTATTTAGGAGCCAGGAAGCTGCTGGTAGGAATTGTGAAAATAGGACTTCTTTACAGTAACACAGAGGTCTTCAAACTATGGCCCTCCAGTTGTTCAAGAACTACAATTCCCATCATGCCTAGTTATGTCTGTGAATGTCAGGGTTTTACAATGCCTCATGGGATGTGTAGTTCTGCAACAGCTGGAGGGCCGTAGTTTCAGAATCCCTGCAGTAACACATTTTGGAGGCTGTTGGAGTACAAATATAAAATCAAAAATTATGCAAATATATAAATATATCTTTTGTATACGAATGTAAAGTGAATGGATAGTTATACTTTATTTAAAATATTTCGTTGCAAAAAGGTTTCCTGTAAAAACTTTTACCAAAATAGGTCAGCTTTTCTCTACAATGTTTCCTGATGCAGATAAGGTAAAATTATTTTTATCTTATTTTAAGTTATTACTGCAAAACCTTTAAGTAATTTCTTTCCTTTTCTGTCATTTGCTTTTTTTTGTGAAAAAAGCATAGTTGGTGTGGCCATTTTTTTTTTTTTTTGTGAACGCTAGTAATGTGGTTTGGCAGAACATGTTTAATACTTGAACAGAATGATCAGTTTTGTAATAAATGTTGTGTTATACCGTTAACAAAACTAGTGGGATTTCGGGTCTAGTCAGATTAATAAAATGTTTTTGGTCGGTTGCTTTTTGGCAGAAACAATCACAAAAAATAATCTTATGGCCGAGAATATGAAGAGCTGTGTCCGTCAATTAAATCAGAAAAAGGGATTTTAATAACAGTAAAAACAGTTTTTTTTCTTAGTTTCTGTTATAACATTTTGCAAACTGGTAATTTTTCTCCTTTACTAATGCTGCACTGATGGGCACTGATGAAGTGGCACTGATAGGCTGCACTGATGGGCACTGATGAGGCAGCACTGGTTGGCACTGATAAGCGGTACTGATGGGCAATGATAGGTGGCACTGAAGGACACTAATACACAGCACTGATGGGCACTGATAGGCGTCACTGATAAGGAAGCACTGATAGGCAACACTGGCAGCACTTAGGGCACTGATTGGTAGCACTCATGGGCACTGTTGGGGCTGCACCTGTGTGTAATCAAGTCTCTGTATATAAATGCACCTGCACTGTGATAGTCTCCGAGGTCCGTTTAAAGCGCAGAGAGCATCATGAAGAACAAGGAACACACCAGGCAGGTCCGAGATACTGTTGTGGAGAAGTTTAAAGCCTGATTTGGATACAAAAAGATTTCCCAAGCTTTAAACATCCCAACGAGCACTGTGCAAGCGATAATATTGAAATGGATGCAGTATCAGACCACTGCAAATCTACGAAGACCTGGCCGTCCCTATAAACTTTCAGCTCATACAAGGACAAGACTGATCAGAGATGAAGTCAAGAGGCCCATGGTCACTCTGGATGAACTGCAGAGATCTACAGCTGAGGTGGGAGACTCTGTCCATAGGACAACGATCAGTCGTATACTGCACAAATCTGGCCTTTATGGAAGAGTGGCAAGAAGAAAGCCATTTCTTAAAGATATCCATAAAAAGTATTGTTTAAAGTTTGCCACAAGCCACCTGGGAGACACACCAAACATGTGGAAGAAGGTGCTCTGGTCAGATGAAACCAAAATCAAACTTTTTGGCAACATTGCAAAACGTTATGTTTGGCGTAAAAGCAACACGGCTCATCACCCTGAACACACCATCCCCACTGTCAAACATGGTGGTGGCAGCATCATGGTTTGGGTCTGCTTTTATTCAGCAGGGACAGGGAAGATGGTTAAAATTAATAGGAAGATGGATGGAGCCAAATACAGGACCATTCTGGAAGAAAACCTGATGGAGTCTGCAAAAGACCTGAGACTGGGACGGAGATTTGTCTTCCAACAAGACAATGATCCAAAACATAAAGCAAAATCTACAATGGAATGGTTCACAAATAAACATATCCAGGTGTTAGAATAGCCAAGTCAAAGTCCAGACCTGAATCCAATTGAGAATCTGTGGAAAGAACTGAAAGAACTGAAAACTGCTGTTCACAAACGCTCTCCATCCAACCTCACTGAGCTTGAGCTGTTTTGCAAGGAGGAATGGGCAAAAATGTCAGTCTCTCGATGTGCAAAACTGATAGAGACATACCCCAAGCGACTTACAGCTGTAATCGCAGCAAAAGGTGGCGCTACAAAGTATTAACTTAAGGGGGCTGAATAATTTTGCACGCCCAATTTTTCAGTTTTTTATTTGTTAAAAAAGTTTGAAATATCCAATAAATTTCGTTCCACTTCATGATTGTGTCCCACTTGTTGATTCTTCACAAAAAATTACAGTTTTATATCTTTATGTTTGAAGCCTGAAATGTGGCAAAAGGTCGAAAAGTTCAAGGGGGCCAAATACTTTCGCAAGGCACTGTATGTTCAGATCAAGTTACTCAAGACCTCTGTTTCTCATCAGTGCCAACTTAATCTATAGCCAAATTGGCTACCCTCGAGATAGGTGGAACATGTGGTGTTTGTTTGCACCGATGTACCACTGGAAAGAATACATTTGTCTGTAAGGCTCAGTTCACATATATGCGATTGGATGCGTCTTGACTTGAACCAAACCGGCTTTTTATGAAGCTGGTTCACATATTTTCGGTGCAGCGGCAATGCCAATTCACTGCAAATTTAAAAAGAGTCCTGTGCGTTTCTTGAGCACTGCGGTGAGGTTCAGATGTGATTTCCAGGCTCCTTGCCTTCTATGGGAATGCCAGGCTAGGTTGCTCATGATTGGCGGTGTGCTGTGATAGTATACTGATGGGATTGCTCAGGTGGGTTGAGACCAGGATCAGAACACGCCTGAGCCCATCCCCACTGCCAGGCTTCATGCTCTTGTAGGGGTCTGGTATGTAGTTTGAGGGGGGGGGGGGAATCTCCCACTCCATTTTTTTTTTTATTTTGGCATGGGGTTCCTTTTAAAAATCCATACCAGACCCCAATGGCCTGGTATGAAATGGGGGCGGACCCCCACTTTGTTTTTTTACCAAAATGTATTGCCGGCAATTCTTTGATTTACATTCAGCTGTCAGCAGGGAATCTGCTGACAGCTGATGAGTCATCGGTTGTTTAGGATGCGATGGTTGGCTCCCCGGCCCACTCCTTAACAGCCTGCTATTGTTAAAGATGCCATTGGCTGTCAGCTCCAAAAGTTTGCATCTGAACTGTATCTGAAATCGCAGCTGCTCCGCTGAACATCTGCTTTCGAAATCTGCAGTGAAAATGGACGGGAAATTTGCACCTGACATGTGTGAACCTAGCCTTAAAGAAGATATCTCCTGGACTTGAAAGGCAGCAAATGTCCATGTGAAATTTTTAAATCCTGCTACAGGTGAACGCACAACTCTTTGAATGCAGGGTTACTCATGATGTGAAACTTAGATGTTTCTGATAGAGATGATCATTTATATTACTAAAAACTTGTACTGAGGAAAAATGGAAGCTGCTAATGCTAACTTCTAATTTTAAAGAAATGCTTATTGCCTGGCTTTCAAGCTGAACTAATGTCAAAAATCATTGACCTAAAACAAGTATGCATATCAGGAGTTATGACATCAGTCCAACTTTTTTTTCTTTTTGGTGAGCTTGTTCTAGGTCAGGGACTAAGAATATTGAAGCCAAAGAAAGCCAGGAGATTTGTAATTTTAGAAGGACGTCAGCAATTTCAATTTTTAATACAGTTATGATTTAAAGAGGAAGACTCCTTTAGATCCTTAATGCTTTGTATTTCCCCTTTCAGTTCTATATATGTTATTGCATGATGACCAGCTTGTAAAACAGCACTGGACCTTTAAACAATGACCAATTCTCCTGATTGTTTTAGTGAAATCAAAGCTAATGATGTTATTTGGAACACATTACCCAGAGCCTCTTTTAACTCTTAATCACAGTTTTAATTGAAGGCATCAGATAAACAATTGCACTTAACAGGAAAGAAGGGAAAAACAAGCTAACATCCCACGAGAATATTTACTAAACAAATGGAATCCTATGTCTTTGAGAATCAGCCGAGGAATCATGTTCTATTTATATGTGTGTGTGGCGTAGAGCACGCTTTCTTCCTGCCTTCCAAAAAAAGCTCTTAAACTGGCAACCAACCATATGAACATATCCGACATGTCATCTTAAATTGTTTCATATCTTTAACAAAGAGCAGTTCATATTTAGCAGCAGCAAACAAAAAAACTTTGGATGATAGGAAATATTTAATTTTTATGTGATTATCCCATGATATGAATTTATGGATTTTACAAATGTATATAACACTGACAAATCACACATTTTATTGATGCATTGGCTTTCAGTGCTGGCACACGGAGTGATATTCTACTCTAAGGCTCCTCTCACACTAACTCTCCTTGTAACTGTAACACTATCCCTCCCTATAATCCTAACCGTAGCTTTAAACCTCCCTATAACCCCAAACATAATGCTAACCCTGTCTATAACCCGACCCTAATTTTACCCTAGCTAATGTAAACTTAACGCCTTTTTTTTACATACTCACCTGTCCAGCACAGGATTTTATGCAATGAAGGCCAACTTCCCTGCACCAAAAGATACTGGCACTGGGACTATGATGACAGAATCTTTTGTTTCAACACATTAGAGAGTGAAAAGTCTCACACATCAATCCATTCATAAGAGTTTAGAGCCTTATAGTTGTCCTTTCACAGTTCTTCAGAAGGGCTGACTGGTAAAAATGAATTTTTCACTGTATCTTTAGGTTGTGAGAGGATATTGGAGTACCTGTAGCGAACAACTTCAAGTTCACGAAGAGTTTGCAAGCCCTATGCAGTGTTTATAGTGATGCTGTACGTTATTGCTATAAGCAGGACAAAAATGAGTGTCCTAACATTGAGCATCATGATGTCATCCAAGCCCCGTCCCTATGCATTTATTCATAGGGCACGTGACTTTATCAGGGGGATCCCTATTTTTGTTTAGGCACAATTATATTTTATTACATAGCAGCACGCAAGAAATAGAATTATACAGTGCCTTGAAAAAGTATTCATACCCCTTAAAATTTTCCACATATTGTCATGTTACAACCAAAAACATAAATGTATTTTATTGGGATTTTATGTGATAGAACAACACAAAGTGGCACATAATTGTGAAGTGGAAGGAAAATAAAAAAAATGTTTTTTTTAAACAAATAAATATCTGAAAAGTGTGGAGGGCATTTGTGGTCAGCCCACTTTACTCTGATACCCCTATCTTAAATCTAGTGCAACCAATTGCCTTCAGAAGTCACCTAATTAGTAAATAGAGTCCACCTGTATGTAATTTAATCTCAGTATAAATACAACTGTTCTGTGAAGCCCTCAGATGTTATAGAAACTTAGTGAACGAACAGCATCATGAAGGCCAAGGTACACACCAGACAGGTCAGGGTTAAAGTTGTGGAGAAGTTTAAAGCAGGGTTAGGTTATAAAAAATTATCCCAAGCTTTGATGTCAATCCATCATCCAAAAATGGAAAGAGTATGGCACAACTGCAAAACTACTAAGACATAGCCGTCCACCTAAATGGACAGGCTGGGCAAGGAGAGCATTAATCGGAGAAGTGCCCAAGAGGCCCACGGTAACTCTGGAGGAGCTGCTTTAGATCCTCAGCTCAGGTGGGAGATTCTGTCTGCAGGACAACTATTAGTCGTGCACTCCACAAATCTGGCCTTTATGGAAGAGTGGCAAGAAAAAACTATTGTTAAAAGAAAGCCGTAGGAAGTCCTGTTTGCTGTTTGCGGGATGCCATGTGGGGGACACAGCAAACATGTGGAAGAAGGTGCTCTGGTCAGATGAGACCAAAATTGAACTTTTTGGTCTAAAACCAAAATGCTATGTGTGGCGGAAAACTAACAGTGCACATCACCCTGAATACACCATCCCCACCATGAAACATGGTGGTTGCAGCATCATGCTGTGGGGATGCTTTTCTTCAGTAGGGATAGGGAAGCTGATCAGAGTTGATGGGAAGATGGATGGAGCCAAATACAGGGCAATCTTAAAAGAAAACCGGTTAAGGTTTGCAAAAGACTTGAGACTGGGGCAGAGGTTTACCATCCAACAGGACAACAACCCTAAACATACAGCCAGAGCTACAATGGAATGGTTTAGATCAAAGCATATTCATGTGTAAGAATGGCCCAGTCAAAGTCCAGACCTAAATCAAATTGGGAATCTGTGGCAAGATTCGAAAATTGCTATTCACAGATGCCCTCCATCCAATCTGACAGAGGTTGAGCTATTTTGCAAAGAAGAATGGGCAAAAATGTCACTCTCTAAATCTGCAAAGCTGGTAGAGACATACCCAAAAAGACTTGCAGCTGTAATTGCAGCAAAAGATGGTTCTACAAAGTATTTTGGCTATAGCGGGACTGAATACAAATGCACGCCATACTTTTCAGATATTTATATGTAAAAAATTAAAAAAAACATTTATAATTTTCTTTCCAATTCACAATTATGTGCCACTTTGTGTCGGTCTATCACAGACCCCCCCCCCCCACCAAAAAAAAAAAAAAAATTACATTTTTGGTTGTAACATTACAAAATGTTGAAGATTTCAAGGGGTATGAATACTTTTTCAAGGCACTATATATGTAACTATGTAGGTTTTTATTCTCAACAGTGCAAATATCTGTTGTATTTTTTAAAATATTTACAATGATGCAATGTTAATTAAATGAAAGAAGCTGTGTTTGCTTTGAATACCCAATCATATTTGAGGGAAAAGGTGGCGGTAAGGCTAAAATAAAGCGCACTAACCTTAAAAAAGAGAACTAACGTAGACACTATTTTATGGTGTCACTTAAATTGTATAACATGTTTGTTATATTTCCTTGGCAAAAAATTGCAAATTCAAAATAAACACACACGCCAATTACATGTATTTAAAATATCTAGTTTGTTATACAAAATTGTTGAAGAAAGAAATAACATAATTTTGCCAAAAAAATATTTTTATTTTTTTATTGAACTTGGTATTACTTTTTATTTATTTTACAGCATTATGTAATATGTTTGCACATATTACAGCAAATATAGATAATGTATTTAGACCCTGTGAAGAAATTACCTTACAGGTAATTCATTTTCACTAATACAGCATCTTTTGTAGGTGGTTCACATTGGGCCAATTTTGTTCTTTACCTTTGAAGTTCATAAGTTTATTTATTGAAACTGTGCACTGAAGTATGCATAACATTCTCCCAGTTTGAAAAGAAGGTCAATCCAATAGGTATCCTACAGAGAAATCATGCTCTTCTAGTTCATCGTTGCCGTTTAAATATTATTCTGCTTGCAACCAAATTAGAAAATGTGTTTATTGAATGGATTTTACTATAGCATGTTGATGAAGCGTTATCAGTGGGTTGTACTTTAATGTTTTTAATTAATAAGCATTTGCAAGTTGTGTGGCGGAAAACTAACAGTCTTTAGTTTTAACTAAGGCCTAGTTTAAAAACTGAATTACACTAATTTCCACTGCATGAGAGCCGGTCTATTCAAATGCCTGCACTACATTGTTGGAATGTACTGCTGTGTGGCATAGCAAGAAATAGTTGTCAAAGTTTGCATGTGTTTCCTGTAGAAAACAGTGAAAGGCATCTTTGCAAAGTTTTTAATCACTGTTCCAGAGAACATTCAACACAGCTCATTTTTGACCTGTGATTAGTTGTCAAGAGGGCCTAAGGTTTTCCTTGGCCAATAATTAAGTAAACACCTGCTTTACCCATCTAGGGCAATGCATTAAAGGATAAGTCCAGTCAAAAACTAAAGAACACTAAATCTGATTTTTTCCACATTCTAAGACTAATCTATCTCTAAGACTATTCTATCTAACCCTGTAAAAATCACTGTACTTACCTATTCTGCACCCGATCCGGTCCAGTCTCCAGCTACGGAAGCTCTGTGCAGGAGAGGACTGACAATGGCTGTGAAATGAATGGGAAGTGAATTCTCCCATAGACTTACTATGTGGCTTCTGTTGTCGTTGAGGCAGGAGTGCCTCTCCTGCACCCACCTCCATTCTAAAGTTGCCGCTGACAGACCAGCGTGGGACCAGATCACTTGTAGAAAAGGTAAGTACACTGATTTTTGCTTTACAGGGTTGGCTAGAATAGTCTTTGTATGTGGCAAAGAGCAGGTTTGGTGTTAGTTAGTTTTTGACTTGACTTATCCTTTAAGGTCTCTTTAATACCAGCCGATATATGCTTGTACTTATCTTAACACTGCTCTGTTTGACCAAGGAAGCAACCTGTTGGAGCTTGTACAAAGCAGGGGACTCTTTCCCTACCCCTATGTGGCAGTGCCACCTGCCTGAGCGCCTAATAGCAAACCACTAGTGCTGTCATAAAGTAAGTGGCATGCTTTCCTCTGCCTGGAAATACCAGTATGTCACTTTTCTTTCTCAGGTGAACTGAGCCTTCATGGGTAAAACATCACTTTAAGGCTGCATTCACACTTGAGCGTAGCGTTTTTTACCGCGATTTTACAGCGATTTTTACCGCGATTTTTTACCGCGATTTTACCGCGATTTTACCGCGATTTTTTCAGGCGTTTTTCATTGACATCTATCAAAAACGCTGGTAATCAGCCCAAAAAGAAGCTCATGTACTTTTTTCAGCTACAGGCGTTTTGCAAAATGCTCAGATGTGAACAGGGGCCATTTAAATGAATGGGGTTTTACTTGTTGGGCGTTTTGGAAGCGTTTCTTTTGAGCGTTTTTGGAGCTGAAAACGCCCAGGTGTGAATGGAGCCTTAGTGGCAAGTTTTTTTGTTTTGTTTTATGATAATTAAAGTGTATGTATCAATAACAATTTGCACAGAGATGACTATACTCTAGTCAGAGAAATACACAACATTCATTTGAAGATGCTTTATAAAAACAACAAGTAAAAGTACAGTGTATACATACAATGGGTTTTGAGTAGGGGAATTTACATTAAGAAGAGTTGTCGCATTGGCTGTGATTCTCTTTTGGTATTCATACACATATGCATAAATGTGAAGCCAAATAGTTCAAATCTAGGCACAGAGCCCAAATCTTGGGCATCTTGGCATTTGGGTCAATAGGTAAGAATGGGGCCGTAAGTGTGATTCCTAATGATTGAATGCATTGTAAGCCATGTGCACAATTTTAAATGGCCTCTCTCTCCAGGACTCATTGATCATGGCTTAGCAGACATACTGCCATCCTTGTCCTATCAGCTAATTTCTAAAGGTCATAGGGGAAAGCAGGTTTTTGGGAGGTTGGAAGATGATAATAGGTGTCTGTGATGTAGGAGGCATATTTGAGCTGCAGATAAGAGAGATAATGACTGGAAGGATAGTCAAACTGGGTCTGAAGGGTGTTATTTTTTTTGTCAGAGAAAATGAAACACATTATCTAACTTATTGGCTACAAAAAACATCCCTGGATGCCCATGTACTGCATAACGGTTGCCAGCCGCACCTATTTTATACTGTTGAAGCCCTTCTCTGTGTAAAGTGGCATTCAAGGGCAATGAGGAGCAATGATTGGTATACAAGTGTTTATATAGCATTAGTACAGGCTGTTCCACCTCCCCCAGTATGCTCTTCTGTGCATGAAGCAACAGAAATTCTTCAACCAAAATCACAGCCTGGAGAGAAATCTATGTACAATAGAATATGTAAAATTAAATTATCTCCAGTAATCAATGAGAATTGTTGATGTAATTAATCCCTGCAGTTTGCAATCCCATTGAACTGACTTTGGGGAGCACCAGATTGTAGCCACCTGCTAGCTACTGCATGCATTTCTCCTCCCATTATAACAAGAGAGAAGAGTCATTAGATCCCTGTGAAGAAAAATGAGCAGCAAAGAAAAGATAGAAAGGTAGGTTCCCTTCAAGGCTTTACTGCAGGATTCCGATGCCTTCTTTCTAAGTATGAAATGGGCTTGAAGCTTACTGTGGGGAGTCCTTCTGTGTCATATGTCACCCTTCCAGTGCTCCTTGCTACAAAGACCAGTTATAGGTGGGGGCAGTGGCCACTTGTTTGTATTTTGATCATATTGGTCAGGCAACACATTGACACCCTTTCTGCCACAGTGCTATGTGCTGGGTGTTCAGTGTGCCCCTGTATCTTTAAGGAGAGGTGGGCTCCTTCCAGGCTCACCTGTCTCCTACCTATCCATTAAAAATGCATGTACTTCCAGTGTGGAGATTCACAGACATTAGGGACTGCAGAAAACAGGGTATCTTGGCGGGGCCTGCAGCTTACGTATGTATTTGCAAATGTGTGCAACTAAACCCCTGTTCCTAAAGCATATTGTTAGGTTAATTTGGTTGGTGGCTGGTTGGTTGGGAAGTTTGAGCTTGGAAATCTCTTTGTATTTGTTTGACTTCTGTCTGCAGGGTGCCTGAGCATCCCATCCTGGCAAGGTAAATATGTCAGTTGAATGCAGGAAGCTATTTCTGTATTCTGGATCCATGAAGGAGGGAACTTCATTGTCTGAAGCAAAGATTTTAGGGGGGCTGAATACATTAGTGAGAATTTAGGTTTCTTCTCCACCCGGGCCTTGCAAACAGCTTGGCGTAGCTTGGAGGACCTGGCTGACAAATGAAAAAAACTGTTGTAGTTTATGACCATACATGATAAACCCTGTAAATTTGTTGAATGCAGAGATTTTCTGCATAATCAAGATAGGAGGCCATAACCATTTAGTTATGCAGGTTCAGCTTTCACTGGGCTTGGGGTGCTTAGGGCAGCAGGGATGTCCTGGGCACAGAGTTTGTGGAAGTCTTTAGGGGCTAATTGTTCAGTTATGCCCACCAAATGAAGGTTGTTTCTTCATTACGAAGTGCTTTTTGAAACCCGGTAATCAATGACAATCATTGTCATTTTTGGTTTTGGTTAAAAGTGACCTGCACCACTGAAACTGCTTACTGGAATGCATACTTCACTCCGCTGCAGTATAAGACTTATTCTAATAGGAACCTCTAAAAAGTTAGGGGGTTCTTTACATTATGCCTTTTTATTAGTTAATTAGACCTTTTTCAGGAATCTCAACTGAATGAAAATTGAACTAAAGGCAAAAAAAAATATATACTTTAATTAAACCTGAACTGGAGTATCACCCGTGTGAACTAGTCATCTCTATTGAATTGCACAATGTGTTAAACCTAAAATGATGACCGGAATGTTTGGGCAGCATATTGTAGATGAGCACAGGGAGAATTCAATGTGGTGATGATGCTCATGTAGTCCAGTGGGTTGGCTGAAGTAGGTGACACAGGTAACTGCAGAGCTTCAAGCATTCATAATTGTGTCACCTTCCTTCGCTATGAAGTGAATCAAATGACTTGCTGAACAAACTTGCAAATATTTTTGCTGCAGAACCATTCAACCCGGAGAATTAACTAAGCTCCCTTTGCCATTACAATGGTGCAGGAAACTGTCAGAATTTGGAGTGTGTCACATTTAGCTAAGCAGATAGAACTGTTTCAGGTCTTTCTTTGCCACCTATGTCAGTTTCCACTTCAGAGTGAAAAAGAAACTGGTGCAGAGTCTGCACTTAATTAACAGGTAACTTGGCAGTTTTTCTTATAGAAAACTGACACCGATCCTCACCAGTTGTGACCTTGTCGTACAGGATGTGACCCTCCAGCAGACACATCCCTCTCTCTGCTTGTGCAGTGATCGCACTACACAAGCAGAGCCTGCAGGGTCAACAACTCTCCTCCTCCCTCCTGCTCTGAGCTAAGCAGGGCATGGATGGGCAGAGAGATCAGAGCATGCAGCTCTGTACTGTGTGCTGTATCTGTCACAAAAACAGAACAGAGAAAAGATAGCTCCTTGTTAACAAAGAGGCTTGCACCCATTTGTTAATTAGGAGCAGCATCTACTCTTTTTTTATGCTCAGAAAAGTGGTGTAAGCACTGTGCTTGCACCACTCTTTGTTAATTCCCCCAATGTATATATTTTAACTGAATTTTTTGCTAAACTATCCATATACTGTATTGTATTTAGTATTTGAGTAAGTTTGTCAAGACATTCAGCCCCTCATATACTTTGTTGACCAATTCATTTGAAATATTATTTACTTTGTTTAGGTATTCTGGATAAATAATAAAATATGTAGACAAGGTAGATGAATCATGTGTCTCATAAGGTCTATGGATATCGATTCACAGTTAACGATTAAGGCCCCATTCACACTTGTGTGACCTAATAGTCGCTTAATTTTGCCACGATTTTACAGCAATTTTTTTGCCACAATTTTGACATGATTTTGACGCAATTTAGACTGGATGTGAAGCAATGCCTATGTCTATGGACCTCAAAACGCATCAAAATCGGACCAAAGTAGTGCAGGGACTACTTTGAAGTCGTTGCAACTTGAAGTTGCACAGATATGAATGGTGCTCATTGGAAATCATGAAGTACGACTTGTCATGTGACTTTGCATTCCCAAATTGCAGGACAAGTCGCACAAGTGTGAAAGAGGTCTTAATGGTTTCTTTTGTTATTGTAAAACAGGCTGTTTGCATTTATGATTTCATGTTTTCCTGTGTAATTATGATATTTGGACATTTCCTTGCATTGCTGTTTATGTTTATACATATAACATACAGTTTATGACATAGTGCTGTTTATGTTTATCCATACAACGTACAGTTTATGTATGTACAGACAATGTTTTCTCCAGTTGTGGCTTTCTGTGCTATGTGTAAGTCCCTGAAAAGCCACAAGATGGTGCTCACAACTTTCAGCTTGATACATATGAACAAATAAACTGGATGCCAGAGAAATCTTCAAAAAATGTGCATGTTAATCTGAACGTCTTTGCTTGAATATGACTGACAAGGGATAAATATGGAAAAGATTTGTGCTTTTGTATCCGTATTTCACGCCAACATGAAATAAAAGTACATTAATTGCCTGTCACCAGAATTGGAACTGTCCTCCAAAACTGTGCTGACTTGGCTGAGTAAGATAAACTTTCCAGATTTAATTTTCTATCTTCCTTGCGTTTTCTGAAAATTTCCCTGCATGATATATATATATATATATATATATATATATATATATATATATATATGTGTGTGTGTGTTTATATATATATATATATATATATATATATATATATATATATATTGTACTGCATACAATCACACACACACACATATATATATATATATATATATATATATATATATATACATAAACTGTATATGTACAGTATATACACATGTTGCACATATAGATAGAGGGATAAAACAAGCATGGACCCATGCTACAATCAGATTTTACAGGAAGTGTTTTTAACCATTTTGTGTGTGTGTAACTTTATTTTAGTGTGAAGGTTGTTCTTGATTGTCAGAATTAGACTATAGTTTCCTGTTGTTGTTTTTCTGAGCACTGCATGCCTGTTATCTAATTTCCTGGAACTAAAATCTGAAACTGCAATCTTTGTTCTCTGCTTCTTCCACAGCTTTTCTTTGTTAAAAATAGTAAGCACTACTCATTTGTTGTATGTAGGAAGTACTTTTCCCTGATGTTAGTTTCTCCTTCAAATGATCCATAATTTTCTTGCAGTGACAGGGCTGAAAACTGAATCCGAGAACACTAAAGATGTTGTCACTGCCAACGAGTCTCTTTTCCTTTACATTTTTTAAAGTGAAAGTAGAACCGAAACAATATTAGAATTAGGGGGAATGTAACAATTGTTAAAATGGTTCTAGAGACAAAACTGCTTTTACCTTAATGCATTTTACCACTTGTGTCCTCCCCCAAACACTTACCTGAGTCTTGTCTCGATTCAGCACTGTGCCCGGCTGCAGCTCTTCTTTCCCCTCTTACTCTTCTCACAGGAGACTCGGGGCAACAGCAGAATCCATTGGTTTCTGCTGTTGTCAGTCAAATCCTGTGAGGAGGGAGCAGGAGGCAGGTTGAACCACAGTGTGTGTGTGTCTGTGGATGCACACAGCCCAGCTTGGGAGCGTGCCTGCACGGTGCCCCCATAGCAGAGAGGAGAAGCGAGGAGCGGCCGGGGGATTCCAGAAGAGGAAGTAAGGGACCGCTCTGTGCAATACCATTGCACAGACCAGGTAAGTATACCTTCTTTTTCATTTTAAAGCAAAGAAACGTTTGACTTTAGTATATCTGAAGATATTTTTTTATATTATTAAATACTATAGTAGCAAGGGGAGAGAACCACTATCAGGCTGTGATTGTTCTCTGTGTCCCCATTAGGGAGTTTTAAGCCTGGTTCACACTTTTTTTTTTTTTTCGCTCAACCTAGCGGGCAATGTTAGTTCAGCAATCTCCTCCACTGAGCTACTGTATTCTGACAAGGGGATGCCCCTCGCCAGAACATACTGGTCAGCACTGTCAGCCATTGGCTGAGAGCGCTGATCAGGAGTCGGTCGGCAGATCTTTTTCAGTCATGTCACTTCGACAGAAGGACTGGCTTCTGTCAGACTGGCTGGGCCAAATGTAGACCGGTTTCTATTGAACCAGCCAATGTCGCCCAACATTCGGTCTGTGTGTACAGACTTTTACTCTCCTGATTTTCCTGAACACCAATGTCATAGGGAATGAAATTGATAGTAATTCAAAGATTTTCAGTTGCCACCAGAACAGAAATAGAGCTGAAAATCTTCTAATAGGGACACTTGAGGGTTCCCCTTTATGTTGGAAAGATATACTTTCACTTTCCATAGAGTTTACAAGACAGAAAGTGATAGAAAATCTCTATAATAAGACACAGATTTAAAAAAAATAATACGAGATATCATATGTATATTCAAAAGAAATTAAAAAGGTTTGTGTTACCTTTATCAACTGTTAATTGTATCAGCTACATATTAATTGTTAGCTAAGTAATACTATGCTTTGGAACATGTTCCAGTAGCTAAGTATATTTTCTGATGAGGTACATATACCGTATGTAAGTGCATATGAACTAAGCAGAGCATGGTTAGTGTAGAGAAAAAATACCTTAAAAATTTGAGTAAAGGCTAGAAATTAACCAAATCTGCCTTGATCTAGAACACTAGAGCTAATTCGTCAAAGCACAGTTATTTATTTTTTGCTGTATAAAATTTGTTTTATAGCCGCTATGATCATCTTCATTTTATACAATATCAACGTTACAGGAAAGAAATACATACAATTCTGGATTAATATGTACAGGTGCAAGCTGTTAAATCATTCTAAGTTTATTCTCAAGATTGTGACTTTTGTGCTTTGTCAAGCAGTCTCTCACCTAAAATTTCCCATAGATGTTTGCAGAATCTTTTGGTAAACATGGGAACATTTGCCATTCCTGCTTACAGTGGGTATTTCTTTTGGAAGTTCACTGAATGCGTTGGTTAAATTGTAACTATGATGTGTTTGTAGGAAATACAAGGTTGAATCCAGTATGGGTCAGTGTGGCTGTTTTTCCTCAAGTGTTCACAGCTTCATTTTGCTGACTTAAGATCTCAAATTCTACATGGCTGAGAGAAAAACAATGGTCAGTTACTGTATGATGAAGCCAAGTTCCATTGCTTACTGGTAGATCAAAGGTTCTTCGTGTCTTGTCCTGCTGTCTAATTAGCACAACTGCATAATTGAATAAACACTATTTATACCCCACTTACACACTTACCTAGCTTAAAAAACACACACATATATATATAGATACACTCACATTGTTTTCTCTCTATTGTATAGTGTGTATCTATATATATATATATATATATATATATATATATCAATCCAATTACAGAAATTTTAATCATTTAGCCTGGAAGGCACTAGTAGATATTGGTGCTGATTTACTAAAATGAAGAGTACATAATCTGGCACAGCTCTGCATAGAAACCAATCAACTTCCATTTTTTTTTTTTTTTTTTTTTTTTAAACAAGCTGAAGTTAGGAGCTGATTGGCTACCATGCACAGCTGCACCAGATTTTTCCCTCATTACAGTATGTTAATGGATTTAAACGCTGTCAAATTTAACATGATGTCTCCTGCTCTGTTGTGCTAAAGTATAATATTTTAGAATGGTGTTCACAGGTGTAACATGCTAAAATATCACGCGTTGCTTAAAGTGAAATGCCACCTAAATAACCAAGTCAACCTAAATATTAAGGCTGCTAAGGCTACACAAGACATACCAGTGAGTCTACCAGTGAGCAGAATATCTATGGGCATTTGCCAGTTCAATAGAAACAGGCCAATATTCTGTCTGTGTGTATGGCAGCCTGTCCGACAGATGCCGGCCTTTTGGCCAGCTCCTGTCGAAGGGAAGGGATATGATTGAAAAAGGTCTGCCAACCGGCATCTACTCAGCGCTTTCTGCCAATAGCTGAGAGCGCTGATCGGTGTGTTCTGAGGGGGGGGGGGGGGCGCGTCCCCCTGTCAAAACACAAACACTCAGCGGGGAAGATCGCTGTACTAACATCGAATAGTTAGTACAACGGCTCCTCCCGAGCCCTTCAGTTTTTTTTTTCGTTCAGCCCGGAGGCTTGAACGAAAAAAACGAATAGTGTGTACCACGCTTAAATGTCCTCCTTAGTTCTGTTCTTTTACCTGTTGCTCCTGGGAGTGGTCATGGGATTCCTGTAGAGGGCTCTCAGTAAATATCCGGCTCAGCTAAACTCCCAGGAGCATTGTCTGCTCTTTGCCTGAGTCTCTGCTTTACTTGCTGCGTTTATGCCAGCATCTGGTGTCCTGTATCTTGAAGGCGCTCTTGGCTCAGAAGAAGGTAATTATGTCACCACAGGGTGGCACTGTGCACATCAATTGATAAACTGTGCCTCGTCCTAGTATTAACCAAGAATTAATTTACAATGAAAAGACAGACTTTGTAGGCACCACAACTATAAATTATTAAGAATATATATATATATTTTTTTTACATAAACATTAAAAACAATGTTAGGATATACAAGTGATACACATCATACAAAGATTACTGGTATAATACCTAACCCAAAATCAAATCTGGATTGTCTCTATTGGTGGTCACTCAATAAATCATTGTTGGCTCAGAGAAATCGCTGATGGTGATGATAGAGACCTGTTCTCCCTGCCTCCTGGCCATCACAACAGGGGACCTTGCCCACTGCCTGCGAAGGAGGAGGACTGCTCAAGGTATTGGCAATCATGTGACCACCTCTAAAAAAAAAAAAAAAAGAAATGTAAATCTTGTACATATAGAAGGATTGTTTGTTTTTAAAAGCTTAAAAAAACTTGGGTTTGAGTCCAAAAACTTGCCTTCTACTTTAACCACTTTGCAGTTTTATGTCAGTACTTTGATGTTCAATACCAGTGTTATGGCAGCAGATAGTTGCCATAACCCCGGTATTTTCTTTCAGGGCGGGTGGTCCTCTTTCACATAAAAGTGGCGATTCGCCACGGGATCATTTTTATGGGCAGCGGGAGAGGTGCCCCCCCTCCCGCTGCTTCCTGGTAGTTTTCCCCACTTACCGGAGCCGTCGGTAGCGGGGAAAATGACCCAGTCCATTTCAATCCCAGAAAGGAAGACGAGTGAGGCCAAGATGGCCCCCACTCGACTCTATGGCCTTGGAGGACCAGAGCGACGTCATATGTCACTTCCTCCTAACGGCCTTGAAGGGCCCATTTTTTTCATGTTTTTTTTTTTTCGTTTTTAAGGGTAGATGTGGGATCTGAGGTCTTTTTGACCCCAGATTTCACATTAAAGAGGACCTGTCCTGCTTATTTCTTTTACAAGGGATGTCTACATTCCTTGTAATAGAAATAAAGGTGATCAAACATTTTTTTTTAAAGGGACAGTGTAAAAATAAAAGGTAAAATAAATAAGAAAAAAAAAATGTAAGCGCCCCGTCCCTGCAAGCTTGCGCGCAGAAGAAAACGCAAGTCGCACCCACATATGTAATTGGTGTTCAAACCACACGTAAGGTATCGATGCAATTGTTAGAGTGAGAGCAATAATTCTAGCCCTTTTCTGTAACTCTAATCTGGTAACCTGTAAACATTTTTAAAGCGTTGCCTATGGAGATTTTTAAGTACCAATGTTTGTTGCCATTCCACGAGCGTGCACAATTTTGAAGCATGACATGTTGGGTATCTATTTAATCGGCAAAACATTATCTTTCACAATATAGAAAAAATTGGGCTAACTTTACTGTTTTCTAATTTCTTAACTAAAAAAGTGTATTTTTTCCAAACAAAATGGCGTTTGTAAGACCGCTGCACAAATACGATGTGACATAAAGTATTGCAATAATCGCCATTATATTCTATGGGGTCTCTGCTAAAAAAAAAAAAAAATGTTTGGGGGTTCTAAGTAATTTTCTAGCAAAAAATACTGATTTTAACTTGTAAACAACAAGTGTCAGAAATAGGCCTGGTTCTTAAGTGGTTAAAGCTTTCCGTATTTAAAAAAATATTTCCAAGCTCTACTTTCCATCTCTATGGTTCATCCCTGACCACAGCCTTCTTAGTGCCCCCTTCTCCTAGCGCCACTGGTCCTTTTTGGGCAAAACAACACTCATTCTACTAATTGCCTGTGAGCCCAGCCATTTACATGCCTCATCACCCAGGGGAAGGGCATCATCATGCAGGTTGGACCAGATCGGAAGGAGGGAATGGGAGGAAAGGAACCTATCCTTATATCAATAAAGTCTGCAGGAAAAAAAGTTATGTATAGGGTTTTCTTGTAACCCTCTAACGCCATCTCCTGGTGGCCCTTAAAGTAGGCGTCACACGGGCTTCTGATCAGAGGCCTTGACCGAGAGCTGTCTGTGACTGTTCAGACAGTGTGCTGGGAGCAGTGAGCATGCTTTAAGCTCACAACTTCAGGCCACTCTTTACTCATATGTTCAGCGGCTGGCCATTAAAGCCCACTTTTCTTGTTGCTACATATATACAGTACACGATAGGCAAGACGTTAAAAAGCAGGGAATAGCTGTCTTTCAGCTATAATGTTTACCTGTAAATCCAGATGATCATCAGCCTCTGCAAGCATTTGTTGAGGTTTAAGCAACTTTTTTT
The DNA here is from genome assembly GCF_965119305.1 of Pelophylax lessonae. Lineage (NCBI taxonomy): Eukaryota > Metazoa > Chordata > Amphibia > Anura > Ranidae > Pelophylax > Pelophylax lessonae. Next base: position 380,304,905 of record NC_138769.1, on the reverse strand, counting down.
CACTGGCATTTTCAGCTCTAGTCCATGATGTTGAATACAGATACTAATGATGCTGACTGCAACTTAGTTTTTGGCAGATTCTGCAGGTTTTAGTACGCTTTGGCACTGCTTGAAAAACAAAAAGACATGTGAAAGTATGATCAAGGTAATCTAGAGAACAAGCAAACAAAAGTACAAATGTCGCTGTATATGCTTATTTCTGAAATTCATAATAGGACGACGGGGACCCACAGATTTCAAAGGGTCAGGCATGCACACAGAAATTTTTTAACTGCAGTTTTCATAAACATGTACACTCAGATTGCCTTATGTGTAATTTATTTCCATGAAAAGATAGGTACAGTATTGCCAGAGGCCTGTGGCATTGGATTATCTGATTGGAAAACAGTGGTGATTACCCAAATACATCTAACTATACTAACTGATTGTTCCCCAGAGAACAGTTAGCCGTGGCGTAACTGCAGAGGAAGCCCAGGTCTGAGTGATATAGATATATATATATATATATATATATATATATATATATATATATATATATATATATATATATATATATATATATATTGGTGCATCTCATAAATTAGGATATCTTTAAAATTGTAATTTATTTCACACTTATCAGATCCATCTCCTCTTCTTGGGTCCCTGCTGAGATGCCTGGTCCCTACTCTCTGCCAAGTGCCTCCATAGCAAGCTGCTTGCTATTGGGCCACTGGTGTGTGCCTGCTCCCTAGCCGACTCTGTGTATCCATAAGATACAGAGTGCAGGTCATCCTCACTGGTTGTGAATGACAGCAGAAGGAGCCAATGGCTCCAGCTGCTTTGTCTGAGTTAGAGAGGAGAGCGAGCCGAGAGAGCCTTGGCTCTCACGCACATTTCTGGATCAGGATCGAGCTCCAGTAAGTATCTGGGCTGGGGAGTTGCTTGCAGAGGTTTTCTTTACCTTAATGCATAGAACAACCTGCCTTTAGAACCACTTCAATACTGGGCACATTCACCCCCTTCCTGCCCAGGCCAATTTACAGCTTTCAGTGCTGTGGCACTTTGAGAGACAATTGCAACACTGTACCCATTGGAAATTTTTAGAATTTCATTCACATAAAAAGAGATTTCTTTTGGTGGTATTTAATCACCACTGTTTTTTTTTTATTTCTAAACAAAGAAAAAAAGACCAAACATTTTGAAAGGAAAAAAATAGTTTTTTTATTTTCGGTTATAAAGTTTTGCAAATAAGTAGATTTTCTCTTTTGTTGATGTGCACTGATGGGCACTGATAGGCTACACTGATGAGGCAACACTAATGGGCACTGATGAGGCGACACTCGTGGGCACTGATAGGCAGCACTGATTAGGAGGCACTAAATGGTGGTACTGATGGATGCTGATAGGTGCCACTGATAGGCAGCACTGATTGGTGGCACACATAGGCAGTACTGTTGAGAACTGATTGGCACCGATGGTGCTGCACTGATTATTTAAAAATTCAGTTTCTTCCTGTGCTCAGTGTGGAATAGAGATTTGCACAATCATTTTAAAGACATATAGATTGTTTTTTTTTTTTTTTTTTCTGCGAGTACAACGATTCTTTGTTGCAGTTTGTAATTTGTATGGACATAGTTAGATTTACATTGTAGATTTTGTGATTTTTATGTATCTTTTTCCTTTTAATGGAGGGCATTTTCTTCCTGAAAGAGTCTAACCAATTAGAATATTGTCTAAGTTTTGGCGTGTTATTAAATAGCATCCTATTCCCATTGAAGGAGATAAAATTCAAGATGCAAGTCACTTTCCCCATCAATAATAGGCTCAAATAATTCTGAAGGTCTGATGTAAATACGTTGGATTTATAGCTTAGGGAAAACAAATATTTACAAGTTCCTTTAATTTCAGAGTGCTAACATTATTCTGAGATTTGAAAGACAAGCCCTATGTGTTTCAAAACATTCCCAAACAAAATTGTGTTTATTAAAGGAAAAAAATAAAACAAAACAATGAAGAAATGCTTTTCAAGGCTAATCAACTGTCTCTACAGTGTCTCAGTGTTATCTTGTAAAACTCAGGGAAATATAAGCATTTTGTTGATGAATGTTTAGAGGTTTAAGAGATCTTTGTTTAGAATGCTGTTTGTTTGGGTTGTTTAAAATATCCTTCCATTAAAAATGTCTCAGCGCTGTTATTTGGAACCTTTTTTTCCCCTTAGGCTGCTATCCATGTCCTGGGCCAAACATGAATCCTATTGCTTTGGGGAGTCGTTGGCTTGCATATGCTGAAAATAAGGTAAGAGCTGACTTGCTGATTGTAAAGTATTAACTGTTACAGGGTGAAGCTGCCACAATGGAAGTGATCAATTATGAAGCCTTTCCTTAAGATATACAGGGTCTGTACATATATACAAGTGATCACCCCACATGTCTTGTCAGTAATCATTTTATCACTGACAACTGCACAGATAAGTGATTTTACAGAAGTGGTGTAGCTCTCTGCCAGTGGCTCACAATGCAAGAATGTTCTACAGAGAATAAGTCTTATGTATCAGCTTAAATATGTTCTTTTCAAAGCCTAACTTTGGGTAAAAAAAGTTGAAACACATAAACAGGGGTTGTTTTAACTGCCAATGTATTTGCAATACTGTCCATCCAATCCTGTCATTTACACAGCCCTGCCAAATAGCGTTATCAGGTCGATGACCTTACATTTTCTATGGAAGTTAAGCAATACAGCTTACTTGCTGTTCCACCCCTAGCCTATTTATACTGCCTGGCCAAAAAAAAAAAGGTCACACACTCTAAAATTCTGTTGACTTTGATTTCGGCACGTATTCGCTGTGGCATTGTTTCGATAAGCTTCTGCAATGTCACAATATTTATTTCCGTCCAGTGTTGCATTCATTTTTCACCAAGATCTTGTATGGATGATGGGAGAGTCAGACCGCAGCGCAAAACCTTCTCCAGCTCATCCCAAAGATTCTCAATGGGGTTAAGTTCTGGACTCTGTGGTGGCCAATCCTTGTGTGAAAATTATGTCTCATGCTCCCTGAACCACGCTTTCACACTTTGAGCCCGATGAATCCTGGCATTGTCATCTTGGAATATGCCCGTGCCATCAGGGAAGAAAAAATCCATTGATGGAATAACCTGGTCATTCAGTATATTCAGGTAGTCAGCTGACCTCATTCTTTGGGCACATGCAGTAACGATCCAATAGGATAGTTACTACATGCTTAGTTTAGTTGGTTGCTTAGGTAATTCCAGGTGGCTACTTTTTTTTGGCCAGGCAGTGTGTTTGAATAGTGGAGAGTCATCATTCTGTACTCTACTCTTATAAGCAAGCTAACAATGTTAGATTGACAGCACTATGCAACGCAATATGACTGGCTCACACTAACTCCCTCTCACAGTTTTAGCCCTGGTGTGCAACGAATTCCAGAAAGTTAGTATGTACATATATACAGCATATTCTAGCATCCTGTAGAATTGCACATAATGATTTTTGGATAAAATAGTACTTTTCTGTTTGCCTGATGTTTAACTGGAAATTTCCAATAGGCATGTCATACAGTACCACTAAAAGGCAAACCACAAGATCTTGTTTTTGTTATTTATTTAACAATTGAAATATGGCGAGGAGGGTACAGATAAAAAAAAGCAGAGGTTTACTCTTGTCAACTGACTTTACAATAAATAGACCATCAGAGTCACACAGAAAGATAATTCCACCTATATAGGGCACAGATATTTACATCCCCCTCCCAAAAAAAAAAAAAATAATAATAATTCTAGTATATGTAAACCCTAACAGCTCATTGGTCAGTACTCGTTCTTTACGCATATCTCCTCAAGTTTTAGCTTATGAAATGTGGAGCATCAGTAAAATACAGTGACAACAGTCAGCTCATTCTGTTCTCTAATTGAAGGGGATCAAGGAAATAAATGGGTTTACTTCGTAAAGCAGATGCTTTTTGCACCTTTTTTAATCTTTAGTTGCATCTCAGTGTTGCTGTTCTTTTAAAGCCTCTTTGCTGCCTGTTTACTTTCATACACTACAGTGAGGTCACTGTAGGTTAAGCCCCGTACACACGTACCGATGGTCGGCTTACAAATGTTCCTCTTTTCTCCCCGGGATGTCGGTGTCTGCTGAAAAGTGCAAAGACAGCACAAGGACAGCACAAGAATTTTGTCCGCCGACTGCAGAAGTGATGTCATGTAATGGTTAACTTTCCCTGTGTTTTCTATTTTCTGAGCATGCCCAGTCTTGCAAATCTGCGGTCTGTCGGCCGAATTGTGTACTGACAGGCGAACAATCGTCCGTTCTGGTGTCGGCATACAAATATTTTCATGTTTGCAAGAAAGACTTTTGTCCGCGGATTGTGCGCAGACATCTGTCGGAGGCACCATACTAACACGCGTACAATCGGCAGATCCTTCGTCCACCGACGTTTGTATGCCGACGATCGGTACGTGTGTACGGGCCTTCAGGGTGACAATCAAAGACTGTTGTCCATCTCAAGTAAGAGATGTCTTAACAAGGACTTTCATGGCAAGATTACCCAGGTAATCTTTTAATGAAACCTGCTTACCTAAATTGTGAAAATGACTTTAAAAAACACATTTACATATTAAAGCTAATAGTGATCAGATTTATGTAAATTTTAACAAATTTTAGACCTATTTTACTTAACATGAAGTAAATATGGCTGACAAAGTTAGTCTGTAAAAGATCCATTATAATGAAATATTGAACAGGAAAACCCAGTTATAATAAACCAGATAAAAAAATCTGCGCTCAAGTGAAATTGATAAGTGACGAAAAGGATTAACTAGCAGCTGGCACTATACCTTGCTACCACATATTGACAAAAATATTTATACAACCAGTGCAGCACCCACATTAGAAAATGTATGTAAAAAAAACACCTTAATGATAGTGCTAAATATCTTCATCATACCAGTGCTTAGAAATAGTATAACTTGATACTCAAACTAAAAAAAAGGATTTGTACAGACTCACAGGAGTGCAGTTCGTTCTGCTTGTTCGTTCGACCTATTTTCAGCAGACAGTGAGATGAAGCCTGCTGTAGGTGGACTTTACAGAGCCGGTCTAGGCTGTTGCAAGATCACGACAGTTTGGTCGGGATCCGTCCACAACCCTGGATTGACACCTGGCTCAGCCTCTTAGTGAGCCGCTGAGAGCCTGAACCGATTGATCCCGCCACCTCCACAGCCCAGCGTTCCAGTGAGCATGGGGGGGGAGGGGAGTGTAGAGAGTGCAGAGCAGACAGTGGTGACTGACAGTCACAAGCTCTCTGTTCACAGAACAATGAGAACCGAGCAATCCGTGGTCTTTGATCACTCGGTTCTCAATCTTAGAGTTGCTGGTGGCCAGATGCAGCATCGGACCAATACTGCATCCACCCAGGTAAGTATGTTTGAAAGTTAGAAAGGTAAGAAGGTTTGAAAACTCCAAAGATAGCCAGGGTTACCCCTGTCACTCTTATTCAAGGCTTATCAGAACAATTGTGACCCCCATATAACCAGATAAGCCTGGTTGTCTGACTGCATTTTGTTAATATACTGTATGCAACTGCTTTGTGACCATTCCTGTTGTTCTCCTTATGATCTGAAGGTTTTGTTCAGTTTGGAATATCTGGGTCTTTCAGATTTAGGAGGAAGATTGCATCTAACATCTACCATTTGTGCTGATCACATGGATCTCTTTGTATACCGTAGGTTCTGCCTAACCTTCTATGAGAGGTGAATTCTTGCTTTCCTAGTCATGAGCAATAACTAAACTTGGTTTGGAACTACAGGCTTGGAGCTTTCCATTTCCATTGTACTAGGGCAGTGTAAAGTGATATATTTTTAGAGCACACATAAGCCTAATTTGTTTCTTTTCTTTTATCGGTGAAATAATGAAGTTGGACTATTACCTACAAAGAGATCGGATTGCTGCGGTTCCACTGCTCTTTTATGCTTTAGTCTCCTCACTGAACAGTTGAATAAAAAGCCTGTATATCATATAGAATGGCCCCAATATGTGCTAATCAGACAATTGTTTCACGTTCCTGATTGAAGTGCAGCCAGCAGCCATTTGTGTGGGTGGTTTTCTGCCCAGACTATGATGCTTCCTGTGTTACTCAATTTGCCTGAAGTACATCCCAGATTTTCTCCCCATCAGTCATTCATTTTTTGGCCCTTGATACAGATTCCTTTCTCCCCTAACTCTGCTAAGCCAATAGCGTGAAATTTGTTTCAGTGCCATAGTTGTGTACATGTTTGTTCACATCTGTAATTTATTTCTCTTAAGGGATGGAGACATACAAGAAGAAGGGATATAAATGTTGTCTCTGACATCATAAACATATCATCTCGCAGGCCCAGCCACACAAATACAAGCAGTGGTATTGTGCAAGGGCTTAAGTGTTATACACAGAAAAAATATCCTAATACCATTTGCAAAGAAAGCACATATGTTAAGCTGGAGTATGAGGTTAAAAGTCCTAACCTAATTTTTATGTTTCCAAAGAATTATTTCCTTTCAAATGCTTTGGGAATATTAGCCCTAAGCTTTAGAACACGTCGTTGGAGGGGTAATCCATTCTGATTATCCTTTTATTTATTGGGACCACAACCATCCAGCAACTTCTTGCCACAACTCCCTGGTGTAAAGCAACACAATAGTTCTAGTAAATCCACTTCTTGTAGTATAGTGTACTAATAAATCACTGGACATTACATTATGTTTTAAGTTTCAAAGTGATTTTAAATTGTCTATGAATTTTATCCTTTTTTCTAGTTTCTGAAGCTGGAGCTGTTTTGTGTCAAAAAGTGGCAGGTATTAACTTTGTATCTTGGTAGGGTATCTTTTGAGGTTTGGTACATCATAGGTACCCACATATGAGGGTTTAATTGTGGCTTCCAACCTTCAACTTTTAAATTCCTGCCTAAGTTCTGGCCCCACAAGGTACCCATTGTAGCCAAAAAAGTCTCTTCTGTGCAAGGCATTCTCTGACTGTGTAAATAAGCCCCACCAACCTGCCATGCTCTGTTGAGAGAAACTTAATGACCAGTAAGGCTACTCTCAATGTTTAAGGGACTTGTGGGTAGGTGGAACTTAGCATTTAAGCAAGAGAAGGCAACATTTAGTTATAAAATGTTTTCTGAGAGTAAACAGAGCAAGAATTTGTGACTAATCAAGATAAAAGCAGGAAACTTGTAACACAAGCTCTTACACAAGTCTCATACTGTAACATGGCTGAATTGTTTGCTCTAAAGTATATGTTTAATCCTTTCTGAATCTATTATCTTTAATAAAGCAGTATACATATAGGATAAGGTTGGTTTAAACATTTTCTAAGAAGTCATAGTTACCATGGCCCTCAGCACACTATTTAATAAAATCTCTCTAATGTGAAAATACTTGTTCCAGGTCAGTTAATCAATAATAGAAATGAAAGCTGAGCATGAAGGGCCTAAAGTCCGAATTGTCAAAAAAAAAAAAAAAAGCCAGCTCTCATATTTCTATCCTGACAGGTTCTTTTTCATAATGTACATACTATTAGACTAAGGGGTTGATTTACTAAATAGACTCTGCAATTTGCAAATTGCAGTTGCACTGTGCAAATGCAGTTGCTCCATAGCTTAGTAAATGAGGAGAAGCTCTGTTGTCTTTTTTTTATTTTCCTTTCACGTGATTGGGTAGTCTTTGCAAAGTGAAATTTTACCTCATTTGCTAAGCATTTACTAATTTACTTTGCAAAGTGCACATTCTACTTGCCTTTAGTAAATCAATCCCTAAGTGTTATCCAAGAAGTTAACCACATTTTTGGCTGTAGCGCTTTCTGTATTATGCGCATAAAAATTTGGTGTAGTGTAGGGACTAACTGATATTATGATAGGTCATTTGCAAGTAAAAAAAAATGGCAATGACATTTAACAGTTTAGTTGCAAGGGGCGGGGCTTTGCACCAGGATGATTGGACATAATGTCAACAAATCTAGGCCCTGTGGGTACCCCAAATCCAGTGTTCCAGGAGCTCCACAGGGAATCATTTTGAAGACAAAAATGGGCACTTGCAGCTACAAGCAGGTCAACCCTGTTGTAATCTTAGGTACTTATTTGCTGAGGTCAGGTTCATTTTCAGATTGTATAGAACAAAAAGAGTGCTTATATATTGTACCAAAGTCCTTGACCTTGCCTTTTACGGGGTCAGTAACACAGGGGTATACTACTTTTACTATGGTTCATTAGTATTAAAGCCCAACTCCAGACACAGTGGGTTTGATTTACTAAAACTGGAAAGTCCAAAATCTGGTGCAGCTCTGTTATGAAACCAATCAGCTCCCAGTTTTTTTTTTGTCAAAGCTTAATCAAACAAGCTGAAGTTAGAAGCTGATTGGCTACCATGCACAGATGCATCAGATTTTGCACTCTCCAGATTTAGTAAATCAACCCTAGTGTCTTATTTATTGCTTTTACCCTTCAACATTTCTATATTCTATGTTTGTCTTTTCTTACATATTTCGGTTCAATAGTTTGTATTGAAAAGTTAACAGATTAGGACATTAGGAGCAGTAAACATGCCCCAGTGCAGTGGCATGCACTGTTATCAATATTGTGAGTGGCAAGAGGCAGAACAGTACATCAAGAAAGGCATTGAACATTAAGATATCTTTATTGCATATATAAGACTAATGTAATTCGTGAGGTAAAGTAGAAAAAAAGGATAAAGGAAGACAATACAGCAGAAAAAGGAAAGTAGCTAAGAAAGTGGAAGAAGGTGGAAGGGAGGGGAATCCAAGGTTGGGGAGGGCCAGACATCGCAAACGTTACCTTTGTTTAAGACTTTTGGGAGAACATTAGAGATGCAAAGGTCAGTTCGGTCAAGGAGACCTTGTCTTTCCAAAAAGCACTGTTTTTTCATTTGAAATATTCTTCATTTTGTTGTTGGGCATCATCCAGGAAACTTGGGCATTAACTTGCGATGATTTGCAATTGATTTGCAACTGAGTGTATGTGTAACAGCTTCTGGTTTCTTAACACGTAGTCTGTATCAGGTCTGCAGTGCGATTAAGAAGGAACATAACATAAACAGTCTTCAAAAGTCTTTTGCTACAGGGTAAGATCACCAGATATATAAAAAGATGCCTATTTCCCCTCTCACCTTTAATTTTTATGTTAACCCTTGAACTCCTCTTGCATTAAATTTGGACCCAACCCACATATCTCTGGCCACAAGGTTGCAGCTTACACAGATGACCTTCTCTTTTATATTGCTAATCAAATAATTTCCCTACCATCACTTCTACAAGAACTTCGTAAATGTGGTGCACTGTAATTGTTTTTTGGTAAACCTACAAAATCTGGAGCTTTGATCGCATCTTTAGATAAACATACCATAAGGATCTTTTTACCTAATTTCCTGTGCCGTTGGGCACCACAATCCATTGAGTACCCAAGCACGCATATCCTTGCTGAGCCTTTCCTGATATTGAGGCTAAACTAACTTCCAGTTTCTCATTCCCTGAGGAAAGACTTTTCCTGGACTGATAATGCACTTTCCTGGTTTGGGAGGTGCAATATTATAAAAATAAATGTGATGCCACAGCTGCTATATTTGCTTTAGGCATAACCGATGCACATTCCACATGCCTTTTTCTGCTCCATAGAGTCCATTAAATTTGTCTGATGAGGTAGGGTAAAGGGAGGAGTGGGGCTACTGAATCCAGCATGCTGTTATACTTCAAGTGGAGTTCCACCCATTTTTGGAACTTTAGATCTATGTAATCCCCTTTAAAATGGCTTTTACCAATGGAAACTTTTTTTTTTTTTTTTTGCTAGTAAATACCTTAATTTCTGCTTTATTCCTCCTCTCCTCACTTCCGGGTCCGATCGACGATGACGTCATTCGGCGATTCGCAGTGTCTGCTGGGATGTATTCTATTCCAGAGATCTCGCAGTAGCTGAGCCGTGCCTGCCCCGCCTCCGCCCCGCCTCCTCTCATTGAGTTGTATTGTATGAATGTATTAAGGCCGTTCTCTGCCCCGCCTCCGCCCCGCCTCCTCTCATTGAGTTGTATTGTATGAATGTATTAAGGCCGTTCTCTGCCCCGCCTCCACCCCGCCTCCTCTCATTGAGTTGTATTGTATGAATGTATTAAGGCCGCTCTCTGCCCCGCCTCCGCCCCGCCGCGGGGCAGAGAACGGCCTTAATACATTGCATACAATACAACTCAATGAGAGGAGGCGGGGCGGAGGCGGGGCAGAGAACAGCCTCAATACATTGCATACAATACAACTCAATGAGAGGAGGCGGGGCGGAGGCGGGGCAGGCACGGCTCAGTACAACTCAGCTACTGCGAGATTTCTGGAATAGAATACATCCCAGCAGACACTGCGAATCGCCGAATGACGTCATCGCTGATCGGACCCGGAAGTGAGGAGAGGAGGAATAACGCAGAAATTAAGGTATTTACTAGCAAAAAAAAAAAGTTTCCATTGGTAAAAGCCGTTTTAAAGGGGATTACATAGATCTATGTATTCCAACCTATTAAAAATGGGTGGAACTCCGCTTTCAGCACATACGGCACGGGTGATCGACTGGTGCAGACACTTAGGTTTTACTTGAACAGGATGCCCCCCCCCCCCCCATCCCACTGTCAGGGCTTCCATGGGCTTAACAAAAGATGTCTAGAATGCTGCTCAAACACCCTTTATTAGACACTCCCTGAAGTTGACCGGTACGTTTCCCTGCCTAATGTTAGGATTTTTTTCTGAGTTCTTCCCAGGCTAGTCCAACGTGATTCTTGAGCAATGGGTAGTTAGAGCATCAACATTTCTATCCGCACTACAGAGGAAGACTCTCTCCACAGTCTCTGCACTTTGTTGTCTCAACGCTTGGTGCTTGGAGCCAACACCAACTTTTCCATTTTCTGCATTCTTTACCTAAACCTCACAGTTTTTTAAGGGGACTTGACTCTACTTGAAAAGGTCTGTCGAAAGGACAGGGCCATGCAAAGGTCTTTATCCTCTTCATACCAATTCTTACTGACTGCACACTCAGGAGGTGACCCTAGATTTCTTGCCAATTGGGAAAATGACCTACAACGTTTCAAAGCTTAATGTTAGGGGTTTTCTTCTCCCATGGCACCTATCGTTGGACATCTGGAGTTCCTCCAAGGCTAGTCTGACATGATTTTTTGTTCATGGATTGAGCAAGGGGTAGTTATAGCATCAACATTTTTATCCACACAACAGAGGAACACTCTCTCCACAGTCTCTGCAACTTATGGTGTCTCAACGCTTGGTGCTTGGAGCCAACACCAACTTTTACATTTTCTGCATTCTTTACCTAAACCTCACAGTTTTTGAAGGGGATTTGACTCTACTTGAAGATGTCTGTGGAAAGGACAGGGCCGTGCAAAGCTTTTAATCCTCTTCATACCAATTCTTACTGACTGCACACTAAGAAGGTGACCCTAAATTTCTCGCCAATTGGAAAAATGACCTATAACGATTTACTGCTTTTATGTTAGGGGTTTTCTTTTCCCATGACACCTATTGTTGGACATGCTCAGTTCCTCCCAGACTAGTCTGACACGATTTTCCGTTCATGGATTGAGCAAGGGATAGATATAGCATCAATATTTCTATCCACACAACAGAAGAACACTCTCTCCATAGTCTCTGCAAATTATGGTGTCTCAACACTTGGTGCTTGGAGCCAACACCAACTTTTACATTTTCTGCATTCTTTACCTAATCCTCACAGATTTTTGAAGGAATTGACTTTACTTGTGGAGGTCTGTCAAAAAGGAAGGGCCATGCAATGCTCTTTATCCTCTTCATACCAACTCGTACTGACTGCACACTCAGGAGGTGACCCTAGATTTCCCGCCAGTTGGGAAAATTACCTACAACGTTTTGGTGAATCATTTCATCACAGCCAAAAAAAACACAACATTGATAAATTTGCTACCCTAGAGGGATCTAAGTACCAGTAGGATAGCAATGTGCAGAGCCAGTATGTTTGGAGAACTTGATTTAGCTGTCTGCCATCTTTGGGACCAGTCTTCCACTTCCATAGAGTATTCAAATTCATCCTTTCCCTTATCAATGTAGCTTGGGAGAGTAGAGGATTATATGAGATGCCAATCTGTCAGGAGCTCATTTGAGGATGAAATATGCAAGCTTAAAAGGTAGTTTTCTCCTAAAAATCTTTAATCTGGGACCTTTTAATTAGCTCTGAAGGGTTGCAAAGTTTTAGAGCCTGTACCAGTTGCCAATTTATAAAAGTTATTAATATATTGAGCAAACCACAACTGAAAGTTACTTGGGTTATTAAACCTAGGTACAAAAGACAAGTAATGTTAAATGAAGGGATAAATTCAGTCAGAGAAGTTTTTCCGAGTACTTCATCCATAGGTCGTCCCTTATTTTAAGCAAATGAGAGGTGATTGAATTGAATAGGGTGCCATGCCCTGGGCAAGAGTCAAAGAAGATTGTAAGTGCAGAGTGGATCGACATCCAGTGGCTTGGGGAAGGCATGATCTGCAATATCCCCATATAAATAAATCTCACTTTGCATAATATGAAGAATATTTGAAGGTGTGAAAACTGGGAGAACCTGAAAAGAGTAGAGATGCTTCAATACCAAGGTCATCTTAATAGCATTAAGGCTAAGCCTTAATAAATTGTATAGTTGTCAGAAGCTCTTTTGCTTTCTTGAAGATTGAAGGATAGTTGGCCAACTATACTGTAATAAGCCATAGGAGACTGTGAGGAAAACCCCCAAGTATAACAATTTGGTTGGTTCCCAGTTGAAGTGAAAGAGTATTGCAATTGCTACACAACAGGGGAGGGGAGAGAAATATACATGGCCCTAGGCTTACCACTACTGACTTGCAATCCCAAGATACATTTAAAATCTCTGAGGTTCTTAAAAAGATGCAGGATGTACACCACTTTGTTAGTAACCAAGAGTAAAGTATCATCAGCCTATACATTCAACCTATAATAGTTTCTCACCACAGAAATCAATTAAATATCCTATTTATTTTGATCAGCTGAACCAATGATTCTATGGACAATGTGAACTAAACAGGGGATTTATTAAAGAAGTGGGTCTAAACTTTGTCCAGTGCATAGTGTCTGTCTTTGGTTTAGAACTCATACTTATCATACTTCGACAGGAAGGGGGTGAGGAGCAGATTCCAATTTTACAGCACATCAAAGGCTTTCTTCAGCCATTAGGTCTAGGTTTCTTGCTATTTTTCAATTGGTTAATTACAATCTGAATTTTTCGGCCACATTGTAATGAGTTTTATGACAGACCCCAGTTCCATTGTTGTGTCTCTGTCCCCTCCTCTACTGTGTCATTCAAAAGCACAGCCTGTTTTGATGTTGCTATTTGTAGCTAAGCTCCGTGTGGCTTACAACCAGATAGAGAGGTAAGGAAGGACCTAAAGCACTTTTTGTTTAAGGAAGAATTCAAGGAATGATCTAAGGCAGCCCACAGATGAATCTTCTTTTCTTTTTTTTTTCTTTTTCATTCAGCCAGCGGAAATGAGAAAAAAACTGACCCAATTCCCCTATCTACACATTTGAGGTGGATGGGGGGGGAACCTCCCCGCTGATCTATTGCATTTTGACAACGGGGAGACTTGCCAACTGTCAGAATACTTTGGTCAGCGTTGCAGGCGATAGCCTGCAGTGCTGATTGAGCAGGAAAAATCAGATGGAAAATCAAAGAGCAGGAAAAATCAGATGGGGTGAATGTACAGAAGTCGATTGGTAGATCTGTACAACCACAGTACCCATACATAGGTCAAAGTTTGGCTGATCCCTGCTGAACCAGCTGATCCATGTTTGGCCGGAGTAATCTTCAAACTGGTCCCATCACTTTTCTAACACCAATACTAACCTTGTGGAAGAATGATACTTACCTATTTTCAAGCCGGTCCAGTCCCTCTGGGAACTAGCAGTGGCTTCAGGGGAGTGGAGGGAGCATCAACAATGAATGGCCCATAGTAAGTCTGTGGGTGATGTCACCACTTAGGCATTGCAGCCATTGCAAAAGCGATCTCTCCTTTCCCCTCTCCCCTGTAGCCTCTGCTGGCTGACACATGGGAGGTCACGTAACAGCTCCAGTGTGGCCTGAGAATAGGTAAGTACAGAATGTGCATTTTTTTTCCACTGGATAGTTATTATAGGTGTTAGAAGGGGAGTGGAAGCAGTTTTAAGATTAGTTAGATCGATTCCAGAATTCCACTTTAAACATTTATCAGAAGTCATTAAAAAAAAATAAAATAAATTATAAGTAAGGGTCCTTTCACACCAAGCGCAGTTGGCTGCAATTGAATGCATTTTAAAGTGCACTCCAACCTAACCGACAGCCCAAAACCAAGGTAATCCTATGGGCATAGTTCACATTGCAGCGAAGTTCAGCGCAGTTCAAAAAAGGTAGAGCATGCTGCATTTTTCTGCACCGCAAATGCAGGGCATGTGCTACAAACATACTACAAATACGCTTGAAACTCACCGCACTGTGCCCCACCCCTTTTTAAGCCAAGAAAGCCTAGCCCAAAAATGTATAGAAAAATGCACTGCAAACGCAGAGCAAATCACATTCAAGCATGCTTCAAATGCGCTTCAAATGCATGTAAGCATGCAGTCAAAAAGGCGCAGTTATATGCAGTTTCTAATGTAAATGGGCCCTTACCACATTTACTAAGCTCTGGGGAAAATAAGTGCAAGTGCCTTTAGTAAATCCACCCCTATGTCTCTGGAATACAAAGTGAAATTCTTCCAGAGGGACAAAGCAGAAAAACGTGAGCTTAAAAATCATGTGGAGCTTGTCACCCAAAAACTAGTAGGAGCTTATTTTGGGCAACAAATGTGCATAGGGCAGCCCATTGAAGTAAATGGGCTACCCTATGCGAGACACACAAAATTGTGTGAAAATCGCCCACATAGAATCGAATCTGAGTTCCTGCCAAAGTGTGAATTGTGCCTTAACTTGTAATAATGGATTTTGTTGGTTTACTTTAACCGTTTCAATACAGGGCACTTTACCCCCTTCCTGTCCAGGCCAATTTTCAGCTTTCAGCACTGTCACACTTTGAATGACAATTGCGTGGTCATGCAACGCTGTACCCATATTACATTTTTGTGATTTTTTTTTTCACACAAATAGAGCCTTTTTTTGGTCATATTTATTCACCACTGGGTTTTTTAATTTTTGCTAAAAGAAAAAAAAACAAAAAACGAAAAGACCGGAAATTATAAAAAAATACGTTTTTGTTTCCGTCAGAAAAATTTTGTAAATAGGTAGTTTTTCTGCTGCACTGATAGGCACTGATAGACTGCACTGATTGGCACTGATGAGATGGCACTAAAGGGCACTGATGAGGTGACACTGATGAGGAGGCACTAATATGCAGCACTGATGGGCACTGATAGGTGGCACTGATATGCAGCACTGATGAGCACTGATAGTCAGCACTGATGAGCATTGAGAGGTGGCACTGATAGGCAGCACTTAGCGGCAAGGATAGGCAGCACTGATGAGCAGGCACTGATGGGCACTGAAAAGCAGCACTCACCTGCATCACTGATGGGCAAAAATTGGCATCACTGATGGGCACAGATTTACATCAGAGATGGGCACAGACAAGCATCGCTGCTGGGCACTGTTGGGGCTGAACTGATCATCAGGACACTGATGATCAGTGCCCTGATTATCTGTACAGGTCTCCCCTGTGCGAAAATGCTACTGATCGGCTCTCTTATCCTCACACTCTGTCAGACGATAAAAGGCATTTCCTTGTTTACATGTGATCAGCTGTGATTGAACACAGCTAATCCCATGGGTAAAGAGCCGCATCATCACAAGCATGGTGAGACTAGGTGACGTCATATGACCACGTTCAAAAACAAGGGTGCACCCTGCCTGCCATCATTTGTCTATACGGTGGGCAGGAGGTAGGTAAAGTGTCTAGAAACCCAAAATCTAGTTTTCAGTATATTTTGCATCATGCCTCACTGTATACAGTTTTTAAAGGATGCATTCATGCCTGAGTGTCTTGAATTGCAAGTGAAATCATCTCAATTTCAAAATACTCTACTAAAATGACAAATCGCACATCACGCATTTCAGATGCAATCACATCAAACAAGATCCTGTGAGGCTTGTCACCCAAAAAAGGATCCTAAGCTTCTTTTGGACGACAAGCTTTGCATGATGCGGTGAATCTGAAATGCATGTTGTGTGATTTGTCTATTTCGCAGAGCATTTTGAAATCGTGAGCAGAATTGCAGCGATTCCACCCGCAATTCAAAATGCCCAGATGTGAACGCAGTTCACCTTTTCAGAAAAATAAAAAAATGCACATTTATTTGCAGGTATAAAAATGTGCATTTATTCTTTTTTGTTGCTGGAGCCTGTAAAGTATTGCACCAGCGATCAGCAGATCGCTGGTGCCATGCAGGTCTCCTGCAGACCTGTTATTGTCTCTACTTGCTCGTACCTTGTACGCGGAAGCTGATACATGCTGACAAGAAAAATCAAGAAAAATGAATGAACTACCACTTCATTGTAAACTGCAAACCCACAGCCGCATGAGTGAATGAGTGACACAGCCGGGTGGGGAGAAGAACACCCGTTAGCTGGCATAGCAGGGATCGGGGAGGTGCGGGGTGCATTCAGAACAAGTACATGTTACACCCCAAATAAGTTATTTTTGTGAGTCTGTTGCAAAGTTTCTTACCTGGAAATCCTGTTAGTAACAGCACTTCCTGCTGCAGGCTGACAACGCTAAGCCACTGCCTCTCATTAGCAGCATTTTTGACAACCTGCAAGCTTCTTGGTTTTTGGACTGACAATGTTGCTGCCAATTGCGAGGCTATAGCATTATCAGCCTGGAACGGCAAGTTCTGTGACTAACAAGATCTCCAGGTAGGAAAATTTGCATTTTGCAGCAGATTCAAGAAAGCCTTAAAGCATAAGGCTGATGTCCTAGGGTCTTTTTTTTTTTTCTTCATGTTGAAAACATTTCTACCAAAGAAATGTGTAATGATTTTGTATGGAATTGCTAAATTTTCAAATTTCAAAGCAATTTGCTGTTGTTTAGTAGTGCTTGATATTCAGCAGCATTTTGTGCTGGCGATAAACTGCTAGCAACAGTCACTCCTAATGCATCTCTAAGCAATGTTGTGCAAATCAATGAATGAAATTATAGCCGAGAACATCCCAATGCTGTAGCACTATTATCAGCGACTATAGCAAATAAATTGCTAGCTGCATCACTGGCATTAGCAAATTGTAGCATCCAATAATCTTTGCTACAAAATCAGCCTAACTGTACCCCAGTACAAAAAATGTAATACATTGCAGTTCTTGGCTATGGTGGCTGCATTAGTTTTCATTTTTTAGCCAGTTTTAAGGCTATGAACATTTTCAGCAAGTACAGAAATACCTGTTGATCTTGCCAGAAATGCAGTGTCCTTATCACTTTCTTTAGGCACACTGAAGGAAAATAAAGTTTTCTTTTTTTCTGTAAACTACTAATCCCTTCATTTAGCATATAATAGGGATCAACAAAAGCAAACCTGTTTGCAGTCAAGCCTGGGTGGCGACCATGGCTCCCTCCAGTAGAGAAGTAAACATCTGTTCTGGGAGAGGAAGTGTTATTTGCAGAGTTGCCAGATGAAAATATTTTTTGTAATATACAGGATTTATATAAGGCTAACAGTGTGTGCAGTGCTATACAATATAAAGGGGAACAGTACAATTACAATACACTTAAATGGAGAAGGAATAGGAGGGTCTTGCTCATGGAGCTTACAATCAAAATAAAGTGCAAAAGCTTGAAAAAAGAAAATGAATGCAACCACAACTTCATACTAACATATACTAGGGCCAGTTTAGACAGGTGCCAATTAACCTACTAGAATGTCTTTGGAGAGTGGGAGGAAACCAGAGTATCCAGAGGAAACCCATGCAGGCACAGGGAGAACATGCACGTAGTGCAATGGTTGGGATTCAGACCGACGATCTTAATACACGTGGGTATTGGCGCCACACACTCAGGCGGCTCCAGCCGCTCATTATGTGATGCCTCCCCTTGTGCAGAGCATCTCGTGTGGCGTTGGGAGTCATCCTGGGCTCACATTAGAGTGTCTATATATATATATATATATATATATATATATATATACAACCCCTTTCTCCAGGACCACATCTTACTCTCATGATTTTTTTTACTCATTGACTTTTTATTCATGGACTCTATTGCTGGCAATGAGGTAATCCTGGTGGCTATATATCACTTTTTCATTCTCATTCACTTACAGTGGGTACGGAAAGTATTCAGACCCCCTTAAATTTTTCACTCTTTGTTATATTGCAGCCATTTGCTAAAATTATTTAAGTTCATTCTTCTTCCTCATGAATGTACACATAGCACCCCATACTGACAGAAAAACACAGAATTGTTGACATTGTTGCAGATTTATTAAAAAAGAAAAACTGAAATATCACATGGTCCTAAGTATTCAGACCCTTTGCTCAGTATTTAGTAGAAGCCCCCTTTTGATCTAATACAGCCAGGAGTCTTTTTGGGAAAGATGCAACAAGTCTTTCACACCTGGATTTGGGGATCCTCTGCCATTCCTCCTTGCAGATCCTCTGCAGTTCTGTCAGGTTGGATGGTAAACGTTGGTGGACAGCCATTTTTAGGTCTCTCCAGAGATGCTCAATTGGGTTTAAGTCAGGGCTCTGGCTGGGCCATTCAAGAACAGTCACGGAGTTGTTGTGAAGCCACTCCTTCGTTATTTTAGCTGTGTGCTTAGGGTCATTGTCTTGTTGGAAGGTAAACCTTCGGCCCAGTCTGAGGTCCAGAGCACTCTGGAGAAGGTTTTTGTCCAGGATATCCCTGTACTTGGCCGCATTCATCTTTCCCTTGATTGCAACCAGTTGTCCTGTCCCTGCAGCTGAAAAACACCCCCACAGCATGATGCTGCCACCACCATGCTTCACTGTTGGGACTGTATTGGACAGGTGATGAGCAGTGCCTGGTTTTCTCCACACATACCGCTTAGAATTAAGGCCAAAAAGTTCTATTTTGGTCTCATCAGACCAGAGAATCTTATTTCTCACCATCTTGGAGTCCTTCAGGTGTTTTTTAGCAAACTCCATGCGGGTTTTCATGTGTCTTACACTGAGGAGAGGCTTCCGTCGGGCCACTCTGCTATAAAGCCCCGACTGGTGGAGGGCTGCAGTGATGGTTGACTTTCTACAACTTTCTCCCATCTCCTGACTGCATCTCTGGAGCTCAGCCACAGTGATCTTTGGGTTCTTCTTTACCTCTCTCACCAAGGCTCTTCTCCGCCGATAGCTCAGTTTGGCCAGACGGCCAGCTCTAGGAAGGGTTCTGGTCGTCCCAAATGTCTTCCATTTGAGGATTATGGAGGCCACTGTGCTCTTAGGAACCTTAAGTGCAGCAGAAATCTTTTTGTAACCTTGGCCAGATCTGTGCCTTGCCACAATTCTGTCTCTGAGCTCTTCAGGCAGTTCCTTTGACCTCATGATTCTCATTTGCTCTGACATGCATTGTGATCTGGAAGGTCTTATATAGACAGGTGTGTGGCTTTCCTAATCAAGTCCAATCAGTATAATCAAACACAGCTGGACTCAAATGAAGGTGTAGAACCATCTCAAGGATGATCAGAAGAAATGGAAAGCACCTGAGTTAAATATATGAGTGTCACAGCAAAGGGTCTGAATACTTAGGACCATGTGATATTTCAGTTTTTCTTTTTTAATAAATCTTCAACAATGTCAACAATTCTGTGTTTTTCCGTCAATATGGGGAGCTGTGTGTACATTCATGAGGAAGAAGAATGAACTTAAATGATTTTAGCAAATAGCTGCAATATAACAAAGAGTGAAAAATTTAAGGGGGTCTGAATACTTTCCGTACCCACTGTATGTCCATTGTTCTTTCACTTTTCATTATCCAGGTACTTCAATAATCTTTCAAGTACTTTCTTATGCACGTTGGGCACTCTTTTACTTTTCGTACTTCTCACCCATATCCTCTATGCTGCTCGGCTGGGCACTCCATTTTCATTTCCTTTTAATTGGTATATATGTACTATTACATTTGGTGCACTTGTATATCACGTCATTCCTTCCCTTTTCTAGCATTTTCTCCTTTTTATCACTTGGCGCTAATAACCAGTCATTTTTTTACAGCTCCGGCACATTTTTACATTTTGATATATTCATATGTATCTACTTCCTTACTTTGTTTTTTCACCCCCAGAATCCTCACTGCCTTTGTCTATTTTACTATTCAATCCATTTCTATGGTGATATATATCATTTGTTGGTCGTCCCATCAGGACGTTTTGGACACTAATATAGCCCTGGATCACCAGCATTCATACACTGCAACATGCTGGTTTTGAGGTAAATTACTATCATGGACCATATTCCCAGGTGGGGATTTCTCTTTTTTCTCCCCCCCCTTTGGTCCCACTACCCTACATACAGTTTGAGTCAACTATATTTTACGTCTACTACTTGTCATTCATTATGTACATTCTTTTTAGATATTCTATTGTGCATCCGCTCCTGAGGAAGTAGCATACAGGCTATGAAACGCGTCAAGCAAACTTTAATGCTAATATTTTACTGAATATACCCAGTTCATCTTTTAGGACATTTCAATTCTACGACTTATCCATCTGTTCAACCAACTTATTGTAATGTATTATATTGTACCACCATGTCCTTTGTTATTGATTTTGATCCATTTTGGTGATGTAATTCATTTTTCATCATGTCATCCCATTGTTTATATATGTGCTATAGGGCTATGTTAGGGCAGCTACAATAAACGTTGCTATTTTAATATATGACCCTTATGTATGGCCTATTTTATGCATTGCTTCTCATTTAAAGTCCCAACCCTCCTTTATTTCTAGTACTAGGCAGAAGTGCTAACCACTTAGCTACTGTGCTGCCCAAAGTAGCTAAACCCCTGGATTTCAGCTTTAATGTGGAAGAAAAGCCTAATTATAACTATAGCTATTGATAATCATGCCCCCCCCCCCTCCTACCACCTATCCTGCCTAACTTGTTTAAAAAAGATCGGTGTACTTACACACCTTCAATCCGGCACAGTCACACAATGCTGCAGCTTTGTCTCCCCTGTGTAAGGGAGCACTCAGTAATGGCTGTGAATTCCAGGAGCCGTGACATCACCCATAGGTTCCTATAGTCCAGCCATTGTCGGTTCTCCCTCCTCTCCCCTGCAGCAGCCACTCACTGACACAGGGGAGCCGGAGCTGCAGGATCATGTGACCGGAGCAGACTTAAAATAGGCTGGTACACACATCCCTTCTAATATAGGATAGGTAGGAGGAGGGGGGTGGGAACATTTTTAAGAATAGGTATAGTTAGGCTTTTTCTTCACTTTATCAAGCATTAAGACCATGGAGGTTTGATGTGTAGATGATACTAATGCTGGGGCTATATTATCACTCCCACAGAGTACTGACATTGAGACACACGTTTGTGGAGTGAGTGGTTGGGGCTAAGTGTGTGTCAGTACTTGGGTGTAAGTAGGAGTTAGTGCTTGGGGTAGGTGGGTATAAGTAGTTGGGGGTAGGTGGTTGTCCATGGTTGGGAATAGGTGGGTTTCAGTTTGAAATGTCAGTGGTTAGGGGTAGGTGGGTTTCAGTTTGGGGTGTCAGTTATTGAAGGTAGGTGGTTTTCAGTTTGGGGTGTCAGTGGTTGGGAGTACGTGGGTGTCAGTGGTTGGGCCCTAAAAGTTTAGTGTACAACGTAAAAGGCATTGTGTCTGGAGTTGGGCTTTAAATCTAGCAAATGGCTCTAGGGCCATAAAAAGAATCATTCCAATTACCTAAATTATTAGTATGCATGGACCCTAAAGCTTCCAACGGATTCCAAAATATGAGTGGAGATGTTAATTTTTCTCTTTTTTTTATTTGTGCTGTCTTTTGGCAGTTTATATCTATTTCCATTAGCTGTAAAAAGTGTTTGTTGTATAATTTCATGAGGATTAATGTAATTATGGTAGTTAATGTTAATCTTGATCTGTCAGCATTCTAAAAATCTGCATAAGGCACCTTCCCACTATTCTAAGCTGAACCAAAATTCACTGTGTTCAAAGTTCATCCCGCTCTTTTGTAAATATCAATTTCTCACCGAGTAATTAAATGTTGCATAAAAACTATCTCCCTAAATACTTTCAATTTTTCCTAATACGATTCTTAGAGGATGCATAAATAAATCAAAATAAGCATCAATTAAGTAGAGAAACATCCACTGTAAAATCCTCCAGTAAATCAAATATTTAACATTACATAGACAAAACTGGATCATTTGATTATATTTATTTAAATGTATTTGTGGTAATAGTGCCAGACCAAATCTCTTTTTTGCAACAAACATGAATCCTTAATGGATGTGTTTGGCTATTAAAAACCAAAGCCGCTCAGGCTGCAGTCAGAGTGGCACCCAGAAGATTATTAGGAGAGGGATAAGTATCTCAATTAAGCATTTTGTTTCATTTTGTGGGATAAAGTGTGTAACTCTTGTATACAATGTTGTATATCCTTTTGTTTGCACAGTTATTCCTAGATCTAAGTATGTCATAGTTTATGAAGTTTACATTTATTGCACGATGAACTACCTAATACTATTATTCGTTAAAACAAATGTTTATTAAAAAAGTTTTATTTCCTTCTTTAAATGGGCCACTTCATACATAAAATATCTGGGCATTCTTCTACCTAATAGGGTGGCCGACATCTTTCCACTTAATTTTCCTCCTCTTTTGATGGCTATTAAGAAAGATCTTGCGTCATGGCAGCACGGCCTTTTCTCTTGGTTTGGTCGTTGTAATGTAGTCAAGATGAATATAATACCTCACTTGCTTTGTCATTTCCAGGTCCTCCCAATACATATACCAAGTCCTTTCCTGTGAGCGGTTAACCGGGACCTTGTCACTTTCCTTTGGGCTCAGAAGCCTCCACGGCTTGCTCAGTCGATACTGTGATTTCTGAAATTTCTGGGGGGTTATTGCCCTTTCTGATGCTAGTCTTTATTACATGGCATGCCATCTGACTAGAGTGCTGGATTGGTGCCACCATGGTCCTCTGAAACAGTGGGTTCAGGTGGAGCAAACTCTTTCTGGGATTCAGTTGGATTTGGTGCCATGGTGTCTAGCAGGCTTGCCTACCCAGGTCCTCGCTCACCCCACGGTGGGGGATACCTTGCGGGTATGCGTCAAAGCGTTTCAGGACTTTTCCATGGCTCCGACTCCCTCTCCCATAGTTGGTAACCCTGCCTCCAGCCCTGGCCTACACGACCCTAGATTCCAGGATTTGAAAGCTGCTGGGTCATTTCAGGCTCGGCATTTTATTGCAAATGGACGATGGGTGACTAGACAGCAAATCATGGACGACCAGACTTATATGGGATTATCCTTCTGGCAAAAGCTACAGCTAGCCCACTACATCGGCTCCCTACCTTCCCCGGACTCATTCAGTAGACCCCTCACCTCATTCGAGCTTTCATGCCTTGAGGAATCTCCTTTGTGCCATGCGGTGTCTCAATCCTACCAATTGCTGATTTCCCCAGCTCCAGACTTCAGGCCCCCATACATTGCCAAGTAGTAACAGGACCTGGGCTTAAACTTCACGGATAAACAGGTGGAGAGAATTCTTCTGTTCTCTTATAAAACCTGGATCTGTGCTAAGCATCAGGAAGCAGGATTTAAGGTTTTGACCCAGTGGTAATATACACCATTGAAGATCCATAGGATGTTCCCCCCAGTGCTCAGACCTTTGTTGGAAATGTGGAGAGGAATCCAGTTCTCTTTTGCACACTTTCTGGTTCTGCCATCCTTTAAATTCATACTGGACAGAGATTCACAGCATAACCCAAAAATTCAATGACTGCAAGCTCCCAAAGGACTCTGCGTTCTTCCTTCTGCACCTCCGCTGCTTCTCAAGCAGGTCTACAGGCGATCTATTCTACCTCTCCTGCTTACTGCGGCAAAGAGCCGCATCCACTTTTTTGGAAACAGACACAGTCACCGTCTGTAGCCGTCTGATTGAAAAAAGTAGCCAAAATCAGTGAGATGGAGGACCTGGTGGCCACAGAAAAAGGCCTCTAGGAGAAATTCCTTAAAAAATGGTTTTACTGGCACAAATTTGTTTACTCTGAAGAGTACACAGAGCAGTTGAAGTAAATTCTGTTACCTGAACTATCTATGTTGGTGTGACTCTAGGCCCCTCCCCCCCCCTTGCTTCCTTATCCTCTCTCCCCCCCCCCTTTTTTTTTCCTTCTCTTTTTCTCTTCTGCTTTTTTCCCATTCTTCCTGCTTTGCCTTTTTACTTTTTGTTTCATTATATATCAAAGGTATTTACCTTGTACAAAATTCCAGAACCTTGGTACTCTGGGTCCTTTTTTTATACACCTTTCTGCCTCTTATGTGCAATGCAATGGCCTGCACTGTGTCAAACTTTTATTAAAAAAAACATGTTTCATTTTAGTATTGCCATAACTGTGGTTTTTGTACTTACCGAGTGTGTTGAAATAAAGTATTGAAAAAAAAAAAAAATAAACTTTTATCTCAATTATTTAAGTGTAATAAATCAAAACAGAATGAAATAGACTGACTTCTTAATAAAAAAAAAATAAAAAAAACCCCAATTAGAATAATGTTCATGCACTTTTTTCTGTAGCATTAAGTTATAGAACTTGAACAAAAATAATATTAAAACCCGCGCTAAATTAATGTGTACTATTCCTACCTGCAGCCGCTGTTCACTTAGGATAAGACCAAGAAAACAATGGGATATTTTAAAACAGCGCTAACAGGCGTATAAAGATAAATATAAAGTGCACTGAAAAATGTAAACTATATAATATAGTAATGATGATATTAGTAAAGTGCATCAGTAATAAAAAATATATAGTCATACAATCACTTAAATTATTTAAAGTGCAGAAAAATGTGACATATGATTATTTAAAGTGCAGGAACATGTATTAAATATAAAGTGCCAAATGTGCAAAAAGTGCAAAAAATATATAGTGCAGTCCAAAAATTGTATACAGTCCACTTGAATCAAATAAAGTGCTGAATATCGTGCTCCACACAAAAGTGCCAAGTGCTTCCAAAGAAACCTTTTGGGGATCCACTCACCAGACTTAGGAGAATTCTGAGCCTTATTTATATATATATATATATATATATCCAGCTACACCTCCAAATCAACCTCCAGCCTCAGATGCGGGATATTAAACAGCCTTGGTGTCCCCCAGGATATCAATAAGGATGAGCCTCCAATGTACCTTCAATCACCTCTAAAACTCCTCCATGCTTAGAATCTCAAACAAAAGGGGGAAGGAGCTGAAAATAGTGAAGCCCGTAGGGTGATTTTATTATAATAAATATTAAAAAGCTACTCACAAACATACGAAAAGTAACAGCGCTGTATACAGATCAGTGGTAACAATGAGCCGATACACTTCCGGGTACGCTGGCGGCGTGCTTTCAACGGTGGTTTGCGGAAGTGACGTAGTGTGACAAGTGTCTGCCAGGAAGTTACGTCGTCGCGTTTCGCCCACCTATCTTTGGGCGTCATCAAAGACAGACAAATCAGGTGCAGATGTGTAGGTAGAAGCAAATTCAGAATACAGGCTGGGTCGGTAACAGATCTGTGGAGCAGCAGCAAGGGGCACAGGCAGAAGCAAGGTCAGAGGCAGGCTGGGGTCAGTACGGGTGAAGTTCAGGAGTAGTCAAGACAAGCTGGGTCGGTAACAGTAGCCAGATGCAGAGTAACCGGTTGCAGGTATGCACGGGAACGCTGTAGACAAGACAGCACTGAAACATAGCCCAGGCTCAGTTTAAATAGCTTGCTTGGCGCCAATGCGAGCAACAGTTGCGCATGCATGGGTACAAATATGGTTGTGTGCGCATGCATGAGCATGTGCACATTTCCTAAGTGCAGGTAAAGGAATATGAATTAGCCTGTGTCTCTGCACAAGATGCCGTCCTGCCGTCTTATCTGCTGGCATGCACTTCCTGACAGCTGTCAATTTAGGAAGTGCTTTACACATTTATTGTACATTAACATCAGTCCCTGGCCTTAAGGAGCTTACAATCCAAGGTCCCTAACTCACATTCATACATACACATACTAGGGCCAATTTAGACAGGAGGCAATTTACCTACCAGCATGTCTTGTGTTGAGTGTGGGAGGAAACCAGAGTACTCAGTCGGTTCACACTAAGGCGACTCGACTCTGTACTACTTCGGGGGTGACTTGTGCATTGCCATGCACCACGACTTCGGAGCGACTTGCAGGGACTTCACTTAATGGAAGTCTATGCAAGTTGCTCCGAGGTCGCCCCAAAGTAGTACAGGACCCTTTTTCTAAGTCGGAGCGACCTGTGTCGCTCCTATTAGAACGGGTCCTGTAGCAGTCAATGGACCGCGAGGGAGCGCGACTTGTCAGGCTGACAAGTCGCCTGACAAGTTGCGCTAGTGTGGACCGGCACTCAGAAGAAACCCACGCAGGCGCAGGGAGAACTGTGATTGGAATTCAAACCAAAGACCCTAGTGCTGCTAGGTGGAAGTGATAACCAATTAGCCACAGTACCTGTCAACTATAACCCAGGTAGTAAAAATAATTCCCCATATATTCATTACCCGAAACACCGCCAAAGGCTGCTGTACCTAAGAAAGTATCACCTTGCCCATTCAGGTTGCAAGGTGAGAGTGTGTGTTTGAAGACCACACCCCGGACCCACTGGTACTCATCTTGCCAGTGCTCACTCTTCCTTTGGAGCTGGCACCAGAATCCCCAAAGTCTGTTGTTGTCATTAAGGGCATTAAGGGGAATGTTGAGCTGATTTACTCTATTATTTTATCATGTAACAGTTATCAGGCCTAGCAATTGCTAGCTAGACCTAAGCACTGTTACATGTGAGCAGATCACATGCTCCCCCATACTTGAAATCACTGTATGCAGAATGTGTCAAAACTTTAGCTGTTCATGACAACCAATCAGCTTTGTATCTTTAATTTTCAAAGTTTAACCGAACAAACTGAAGATAGGAATCTGATTGGATACTATACACAGCTGCTCCAGATTCTGCTTGCTCCAATTTTGATAAGTTCCCTCCTGAGTATTTTCACCAGTTGAAGCAGTAGAAGCCTCAGCAGCAGGGGAGCACTGTCAAAGTCCAAAATCCACAAAGGGACAGAGAGGTTAATTTACTAACTGCAAATATACTGTGCATTAGAAATGCACTTCAAGTGCAGTTGCTTTAGATCTGAGGGGAAGCTCAAACAAAAATGAGGGGAAGCTCTGCTTTCATCCAATGATGCAGTTTTTGTTATTTTCCTTGCATGGCCCCCTCAGATCTAGAACACCTGCACTTGCAATGCACAGATTATTTTACCTTTAGTAAATCCACCCCAATGTCTCTCTAAACCTTTTTATGGGCTGCCTTTATTACATTATTAGGATTTGCTATTCTTTTACCATTTACAAGTTCAACTCTCGAGCAATTTTCAAATTTTTTTCCCATACACGTTACAATCTACAGTCAGGTCCATAAAAATTTGGAACATCAACACAATTCTAGTCTTTTTGGCTCTATACACCAGCACAATGGATCTTAAATGAAACAAACAAGATGTGCTTTAACTGCAGACTTTCAGCTTTAATTTGAGGGTATTTACATCCAAATCTGGTGAACGGTGTAGGAATTACAACAGTTTGTATATGTGCCTCCCACTTTTTAAGGGACCAAAAGTAATGGGACAGATTAACAATCATAAATCAAACTTTCACTTTTTATTATTTGGTTCCAAATTCTTTGCAGTCAATTACAGCCTGAAGTCTGGAACGCATAGACATCACCAGACGCTGGGTTTCATCCCTGGTGATGCTCTGCCAGGCCTCTACTGCAACTGTCTTCAGTTCCTGCTTGTTTTTAGGGCATTTTCCCTTCAGTTTTGTCTTCAGCAAGTGAAATGCATGCTCAATCAGATTCAGGTCAGGTGATTAACTTGGCCATTGCATAACATTCCACTTCTTTCCCTTAAAAAACTCTTTGGTTGCTTTCGCAGTATGCTTTGGGTCATTGTCCATCTGCATTGTGAAGCGCCGTCCAATGAGTTCTGAAGCATTTGGCTGAATATGAGCAGATAATATTGCCCGAAACACTTCAGAATTCATCCTGCAAATTTTGTCAGCAGTCACATCATCAATAAATGCAAGAGAACCCGTTCCATTGGCAGCCATACATGCCCACGCCATGACACTACCACCACCATGCTTCACTGATGAGGTGGTATGCTTTGGATCATGAGCAGTTCCTTTCCTTCTCCATACTCTTCTCTTCCCATCACTCTGGTACAAGTTGATCTTGCTCTCATCTGTCCATAGGATGTTGTTCCAGAACCGTGAAGGCTTTTTTAGATGTTGTTTGGCAAACTCTAATCTGGCCTTCCTGTTTTTGAGGCTCACCAATGGTTTACTTCTTGTGGTGAACCCTCTGTATTCACTCTGGTGAAGTTTTCTCTTGATTGTTGACTTTGACACACATACACCTACCTCCTGGAGAGTGTTCTTTATCTGGCCAACTGTTGTTAAGGTTGTTTTCTTTACCAGGGAAAGAATTCTTCGGTTATCCACCACAGTTGTTTTCCGTTGTCTTCCGGGTCTTTTGGTGTTGCTGAGCTCACCGGTGCATTCTTTCTTTTTAAGGATGTTTCAAACAGTTGATTTGGTGACACCTAATGTTTTTGCTATCTCTCTGATGGGTTTGTTTTGTTTTTTTCAGCCTAATGATGGCTTGCTTCACTGATAGTGACAGCTCTTTGGATCTTATATTGAGAGTTGACAGCAACAGATTCCAAATGCAAATAGCACACTTGAAATTAACTCTGGACTTTTTATCTGCTCCTTGTAAATGGGATAATGAGGGAATAACACACACCTGACCATGTAACAGCTGAGCAGCCAATTGTCCCATTACTTTTGGTCCCTTAAAAAGTGGGAGGCACATATACAAACTGTTGTAATTCCTATACCTTTCACCTGATTTGGATGTAAATACCCTCAAATTAAGTTAAAGCACATCTTGTTTGTTTCATTCCAAATCCATTGTGGTGGTGTATAGAGCCAAAATGATTAGAATTGTGTCGATGTCCCAATGTTTATGGACCTGACTGTATATTTGTGGCTATAAAATTACTTAAAACTTCCAGAACAATATATGCTTCCTGAATGCAGAAGCCCTGTAGAATAAAAAGATGGTTATCTATAAGCTCAAAAAAAAATACGCTAAGATAAACTTTATTGCATACAAACACAATTGAATCCCCAATTTTTTTGTATAAAATAGAACATGAGGTTGTGTCACATAAATGGAAAACAAACTAAGTCAAGCCTCAAAACTGCATGTGTCTGTAAAATGGCAAGATATTATGATACCCAAATTATCAATAAGTGGCACTTTAAAGCTTTTACAGCAGGAGATCTACCTGAACAACATGAACAAGATCAAAAATCACTGGGGTTTGACGCCCATTTTTTAAAAGAAATTAAGTAGCAAGGCCAAACTAAATGGTAAGGAAACTTGGAAAAATGTAAGAAAACAAATGTCACTGTGAAAATATAAAGTTAGCCTACCTTCAAAGTGGACAGTGTCATTCAGTAGAACAGTGGACAGTGCCAGTAAAGCAGCGGATGGTGTCAGTCAGTAGAGCAGCGGATGGTGTCAGTCAGTAGAGCAGCGGATGGTGTCAGTCAGTAGAGCAGCGGATGGTGTCAGTCAGTAGAGCAGCAGATGGTGTCAGTCAGTACGGCAGCAGATGGTGTCAGTCAGTATGGCAGCGGATGGTGTCAGTCAGTAGTGCAGAGGGTAGTGTCCGTAGAGCAGTGGACGGTGTCAGTATTTTTTTTCAATTTTATTATTTTTTATTTTTTTAACAGCCCTGTTGGGGGGAATAGGTGTTGTCTAAACAAACCCTAAAACTTACTTTTGAGACAGAGAAAGTGATTGAGGATATTGTTCTTAAAGTGGTTGAAAAGGCAGAAGGTTTTTTTTTTATCTAAATGCATTCTATGCATTAAGATAACAAATCTTCTGTGTGCAGCAGCCTCCCTAAAACTTAACTGAGCCCATCTCTATCCAGCGATGTTGCAGGAAAAACTCGGCTACCCGGGACTCTCTTCCTCATTGACTGAGACAGCAGCAGAGCTCCATTGGCTCCCGCTGCTGTCAATCAAAATCAGTAAGCCAACACGGAGGAGAGAAGGGGTGGGGCCTAGCAGGGGCTCCCTGTCTGAATGGACACACGGAGCTGCTGCTCGGCTCAGATGCCTCCATAGCAAGCTGCTTGCTGTGGGGGTACTTTTCAGGAGGGAGAGGCCAGGAGAGCCAAAGAGGGACCCAAGAAGAGGGGGATCAGGGCTCCTCTGTCCAAAACCACTGTACACAGCAGGTAAGTATAACATGTTTGTTTTCTTTAAGCAAAAAAAAATTGACTTTAGAATCATTTTAATCTCTATCGCTGCAGCAATAGGTGGACATTCAGGTGTACAGAATGAATGAACAGGATTTGCTCTGCTCCGTGTTCATTCATAAACGGAAGCATAGTAAACACGGTTTACTAGCTTCAGTTATGAATGAACACAGTGAATGATCAGTATGATTAAAAAAAAAAGCGTCCAGGAAATGACATACTTACCTCCCCTTTCCTCCATTCTCCGTCCTGAAATAAACCCCCACAGCAGCTGGTGGCAGGGGGAGGAGGGGAAGCCAAAAGCTCTGCGGGGAACCAAGGGAGCACACAGGGAGAACTGGGTAGCAGAAGGAATGGTAACCTGGACAGAAGGGGCAGTGGGAGTGGCATCTACTGGAACCGAACACCCTGTATTTTTCCCCTGCAACAGCTGTATGCCAGTGGGAGCAAGAGGGGAAGAAGCTGGACTTCAGCTGCTGCCACCCTCCCTGTGCAGGTTCTGGGGTCAGCAAAGAAGAGACGCACTTTAACCGTCTCTTGCCCATGATTAACGGATTGCCAACCCCCACTAATTATTATTGTGGCACAATTGCTGACTGATACTGGAGCCGTGAGCTTGTTTTAAACCCTTTAGACTCTGCTGACCGCTCTTCCTGAAAGTGCTACCTACCTGGCTATTTTCCTGACCCCTAAACATAAATACTTTGTGAGGCACTGACTTGATACATGTATGCAATCTGGAGCTCTGACTTCACTATGAGTTTACAATGCTTGTTCTAGGTCAGTGACATGAAAATCATTTCTTTTAAAACCTCTATCCAAGAACAATTTCTGCTGCTTTTTTTGTTGTATCCCTCTCAGAGAGTTTTATCCTAAGGATGGGTTCACATCTGTGCGGTTTTTCTGCATCACGTTTTTATGCACACATTTTTAGGTGCACTGCCATTAAACTATATTAGAATGAGAGGTTTATGAAAGAAAATCAAAGATGTAGCATGCAGGATTTTGATGTGCTTTCATGAAAGCTCATGTTCCAATAGAGGTTAATGACAGTGCACCTAAAAATGAGTGTAAAACCTGCAAAAAAAATGCCCCCTCCTAACACCTATACTGAGTAACCTGTGTAAGAAAGATGTATATACCATATATTTACCTATTTTTCTAGGTCCCAGTCATGTGATCATCCCTGGGTCAGCCAGCATCCGCTGCCGAGCAGAGGAGAAACTGTGTGGGCTCCTTTGGCCTACCTGTTGTCAGTGCTTACTCCTCTCCCCTGCAGCTGCCACTGTCTGACACAGGTAAGGCGAATCGCGTGACCGGTGTGTAGCAGCCTGAAAATAGGTAAGTATATGCATTTTTCTTGCACAGGTTAGTTTGCTTCCAAAACATTATTCTTACTTTACAATTTTTTATTTTTATTTTATAAATTCAAAATATAATTTTAGCATTTTTCAAAGCTGAAATGTTTTAAATAAATGCATACGTTAACTGCATTTAAATGTTTTTTCTCAACAGTGGAGAAAGTATATGAAATAGGATGTCTACTGCAAGACTGTGTTTTGTCAAACCTGAAATGTACACATATGCAATATAGATTATCAGACATAAACGTCAACACAGGGTACAGGGAATCCTGTGATTGATGGCTTTCAATCTGGTGTACAGACTTGTCATTAATTATTTAGCAGTATTTATTTATAAGGCGCCAACATATTCCACAATGGGGTGGGGGTGAAAAATCAAGGCTTTTTACTATGACATTTCTCGATTTTCATTAAATTAGTAATGACAAAGTAGGTATGCAGAAACTGTGTTACATAAAGACTGTGAAGTCATGGGATGGCATCAATATAACATACATTTAAAAATTTTTTTCCTAAACATTCATGGATTTTATTTAATACCATGATTTAAACTAGCGCACAATAGAGGTTGGTTACTTTTTAAAATTATTTTCCAAGGTGATGCTGATTTACTAAAGAAGCTGAGAATCTGCATTGAACAAATTTTATGAATATTCACTCACTATCCCATTCTATTATTAGCAAATTAATGTTCACTTTTAATATCCAATCATGTGCAGATGAAATAAGTAAACAGTTGCATTTAATGACTGAATAATAAAATTGAACATTCGCACACCTTCTCGAGTGAAGATTATCAACTCCTTTAGTAAATCATCCCAATTGTGTTTTGTGCTTTTTTTTTTTTACTTATGTTACTTTTTTCCTTTTACCTTGCTATCTAGAAACCACTTATGCTTGAAAACTAACACCTATCTGAGGCATGAAAAAATGTCCTAATGCATTGAGTTTGAATTAGTTAGCAACACAATAACATTTTCTTATGTTTTTGCACTTGTGTTTCTATAAAGAGTTCTCAAGGGTGGCTTGTAATTTGATTCCAGAAATATTAGTGATTTGCCAATTTGCACAGGGAAAGACTAGTTTAGGTGGTTGTAATGTATTCTTTGCATTAAGGTAAAAAAAAAACTTTATAGGTCACATACCCCTTAGCCCCCCAAATACTCACCTGAACTCGATCTAGATCCAGGACTTTGCACGTCTGCAGCAGCTCTTCTCCCCTCTCCCAGCTCCCACATGCTTGGCTGAGAGCAGAGGGAGCCATCGGCTCCGCTGGCTGTCATTTCAAACCTGTCAGCATTGAGCGGGGGGCAGGGCTGAGCCTGGATGTGTCTGAATAGAGGCATACAGCCAGGCTCGGGATCGAGCATGTACGAGTGCCCCCAATGGGAAGCCGTCGGGGGGAGGGCCAGGAGCGCCTGCGAGGGACCCAAGAACAGAAGGTTCGAGGCTGCTCTGTGAAAAAACATTATTTTTAAAAAATAAAAACCAAAGCTGTACAATCACTTTTTTTTTTTTTTAATGTTAACTTTATTGATATTCAATAAAATGTACAATCACTTTTAATCTGGTATCATGGTATAAAGACCACATTTTGTTGGAAACTTGAGGCAGCAGAAGAGATTATTCAGTGGCTTTGTTCAGTTTTAAAGGTAATTATTATATGACCAGATTTTTCATTCTGTCCTTCTAATAGTCAAAATGAATGCCTCCTGTAATTAGGTTGACTGTACAGTATCCCGTAAGAGCCAATGATGCAACCTTGAGCATCATTTGCAACAGCTAAAGCTGAAAATCAGGCAGAAAAATGTTAATTCAAATATGTTCATCAATAAATGTAAATGTGGCATTGACATCATCCCTGGGCTCGTTATAAACTGTGCAAGGAGAAAAGCTGTGGGTGGATCCCAGCAGGTCCATCTACTACAGGTTGTCTGCAGAAAACTACACAAGGCCAAATATACGACCAGTCACCATGCACAAGGAGAGAGAGCAGCAGTGACTGGTCTTGCTGGCTGCTGAATACGATAGCCAGCAGAAGTAATTCCTTCACCCACACCGTTTAGCGTGAATGGGGTAATCCAGCCATCCATTGGCTAAATTTGAGAAATCTAAAGGTGTATGACTTTCTTTACTGCTTCTTGTAGGTTAGTGTTAGCTAACATTTGTGTTGTATCTTTGCAGCTTATCCGGTGCCATCAGTCTCGTGGAGGAGCATGTGGAGACAACATTCAGTCTTATACTGCCACTGTCATTAGCGCTGCCAAAGTAAGTGTGGAATAAAGACTGTTGTGTAGTTCTACTTTAGTGACTGAACCATAAAAGTCAACTCTTTTTTTCACATTTTGTTGCTTCACATTCTTCTGGGAGCCCAGAATGGTTTGATGGTGTACACCTTGGGTAAGAGGGTGACTATGATACCTTAGACTCACAAGAAATGCGATGAACTCGGGGAGTCTGCAGGGGAGAACACTGGAGTTGGAGCTGGGCTTTAAATGTTTATTCTTTAACCGCTTACGGACCACCCGCCTCAGATATACTGTGGCAGGCTGGCCCTCCTGCCCGATCCGACGTAGGGCTATGTTGGTCGAGTGCCTGCTCCCGCCCCCACCCGGCAGCGGGGACTCCGATGCACGGGGCAGGCGGCTCCGATTGCCGCCTAGCACCCGCGATCGCTCCCCGCTGAGAGAGAGGAACGGTCAGCTTTTGTAAACACAGCTGACCGTTCTTCTCTCTGGAATGATCACAGAGTGCCTCTATGGTCACTCCATAAGCCCCGCCCCCATACAGTTAGAATCACTCCCCCCCTAAGCTCACATTTAACCCCTTGATCACCCACTGTGTTAACCCCTTCCCTGCCAGTGTCATTATTACAGTAACAGTGCATATTTTTAGCACTGATTACTGTAGTAATGTCACTGGTCCCCCCCAAAAGTGTCAAAAATCTCAGTTAGGGGTCCGATCTGTCCGCCACATTGTCGCAGTCCCGCAAAAAATCGCAGATCGCCGCCATTACCAGTAAATGAAAAAAAAAACAATAAAAATGACATAGATCTTTCCCGTAGTTAGTAGATGCGATCACTTTTGCGCAAACCAATCAAAATATGCTTATTGCAATTTTTCTTTTACCAAAAATATGTAGCAGAAAACAAATTGGCCTAAAATGTTAAAAAATTTTGATTTTTAAATTTTATTTTTGTTAATGTCAAATAGCAGAAAGTGAAAAAAAAAACAAACTGTTTTTATAGTTCCCTATACTATAACTTTTTATTGAAAAGCAGATATTTATTTTTTTGGGTATTGGGTAATAATATGGTGTAGGCAGAGTCAAAGATGATTGGCACTAGCTTTCATTTTGTTAACATGGTAGCTGCATACAAGGTTTTATTTTTTACTTTACAAGTATTAGCAATTACATGTGATGTATTTAATACTGATTTATTTTAAAACTAAGCTTTTTTTGTAACTTTCTAAGTGAATGTTATCAACCAACATACTATATCTTGCCCCGATAGCGGCCGAGTGAGGGAGAGTATCATTTACCACTGTATATATGCCCACGCGTGACTCTATAGTCACGTGGTCTGCAGGAAAAAAAAGGTGGAAATGAAGAGCTTAGAAGGGAACTGAAATATGATCATGCTCAGTAGAGGACACCAGTTGGTCTATACAATTTCAGCCTGCAATGGGGACACATAGAAGAAGGGAGGGACTGCTGAAGGCAGGATCAACCAGATATTTTTTACTCTACACAAAACAAATGCTTTAGTGTCTTTGTGAGTATGCACACACTTTTATACAGTATAGTATGTAATGAGAGTTTTTTATAGTCTGGATTTAATGACACTAGTTTAAACTCGAGAGCAGAAATTATAAAATTTGGTTTCAAACAATGTTACTCTGCAAGCTAAGGTTTGTAGTAAATGCCACAGAATAAAGTTACTTTAAAGCAGTAGTAAAGTCTCCTATTTAATGTGATATAATGGACCACCCCTGCAGGTTTATATCATAATGTACTGGTATGCACTGAATACTAGTACATTATGACAGACTTACCTACAAACTGAGCCCTCCAGCGCTGCGCTGTCGCAGCTCCCCATCACTTCCATCTTCACCCTGTCTTCCTTCCGGGTTCTGAATCCTCAGCCACTTGAATTGCCAGGCAGCAGTGATGGCACTCCCATGCATGGGCATTGGAGTCACATGACTGCGGCATGCAGAGCAGGCCATAGATGTGGTCTGAACTGCGCATGTTCGGCTCAGATCACATTACCCACTGACAGGCAGAGGGGAGATGTATGACAGAAGAGACCTCTTGGGTCTCTTCTGTTATAAAAGCCCTGCCTGTCAGTGAATTTTGCATTTCCTAAGTTTACTACCACTAAGGGCCTTGTAAGTCTGTTCAATGACAAGCCACTATTTACTTTTTTTAATGTTTTTATTAAAGGGTTTCACCAAAGCATACAGATAGTACAGTTATCGTAACAGCCAGAACTGAGATAGATGATGTTGTAAATGTATAGTGATACTGAAAAATCTTAAAAGATGGCAATTGAAGTAGCATTTACATGTTATACAATTCACTATGATCACTGCTGCCCATAGGGGAAACATCTTATGCAGTAGAGAGTTAGGTGGAAAAAAACATATTCATATGGGGCAGGGGAAATTTTAAAAGTAGGGACTGTTAAGTGTCTACAGTATCTAATTGCTTAACATGGAACTAGGGGACATTCAGGTGCAGTACTTGTGAATGGATAGTCATATAAGGTACAGGCAGAAAAGGGAGGACCACCAGGAAAGGAATCAAGGTGAGGGAGCGAAGAAGATGGAACAGGACAATAAAAAAGGTAGGGAGAGGGTTTGGTGAAAGATACCAGAGAAGGAGGGCATGGCCTTCGCAAGACTGAGGTAGAGATCTTTCTCATCTGTATTCCATGTTCTCAAAATTGTTCCCAATAGAGCAATCTTAATGTGTGTACTTCTGATTTATTGCTGAGGTGAGGTTTTCTATAGCCTGTATATGATTCATGCTGACAAACCATTGAGTCAGCATTGCCACTCTTTGCTTTTGCTGAACTAGTGGCCAAGTTATAGCCACTCTCCTATACATACATCTCATACACAACCACAGATTTAGTCTGCTCTTGTCTTTTATATTTGTTTGACACTTGAATGAAAATTGAATAAGCAAGTCATAATATCTGCCATCACATTTCCATTTTAGCTTGTATTCATAGTTAGTCTGGTTGAAAAAAGAATCCATCCATTTCAACCTACAGTTCAGCACCCTATGTATGTTGCAGTGGATGGAGAGTAAAGGTGTAGTTATTTTAAAGCTATTAAACACTTCTCCTATAATACAGCATCTTGGATAAAATTTATTATTTATTTGCTTACATACATCAAGTTATACTTCTAGGGCAGGGGTGGGGAACCTTTTTTCTACCAAGGGCCATTTGGATATTTGTAACATCATTCGGGGGCCGTACAAAATGTATGCATAAATGTAATAGGCATTGCTTTGCGGCAAAAAACGCTATAAAAAATTGCGTGACTTTGAGGTCACAAAAGTGTGAAAGGGGCCTTCAGTAATCAAGGTATAGTGTGCCCCCTTTCAATGCAGAGTGACCACAGCGTGCCCCCTTTCAATGCAGACTGACCACAGCATGCCCCCCTTTCAATGCAGACTGACCACAGCGTGCCCCCCTATCAATGCAGACTGACCACAGCGTGCCCCCCTTTCAATGCAGACTGACCACAGCGTGCCCCCCTTTCAATGCAGACTGACCACAGCATGCCCCCTTTCAATGCAGACTGACCACAGCCTGCCCCCTTTCAATGCAGACTGACCACAGCGTGCCCCCTTTTTCAATGCAGACTGACCACAGCGTTCCCCCCTTTCAATGCTGACTGACCACAGCGTGCCCCCTTTCAATGCAGAGTGACCACAGCGTGCCCCCTTTCAATGCAGAGTGACCACAGCGTGCCCCCTTTCATTGCAGAGCGACCACAGCGTGCCCATTTCAATGCGGAGTGACCACAGCGTGCCCCCTTTCAGTGCGGAGTGACCACAGCGTGCCCCCTTTCAGTGCGGAGTGACCACAGCGTGCCCCCTTTCAATGCGGAGTGAGTGACCACAGGGTGCCCCCTTTCAATGCGAGTGACCACAGCGTGCCCCCTTTCAATGCAGACTAACCACAGTGTGCCCCCCTTTCAATGCAGACTGACCACAGCGTGCCCCCCATTCAATGCAGACTGACCACAGCGTGCCCCCTTTCAATGCAGACTGACCACAGCGTGCCCCCTTTCAATGCAGACTGACCACAGCGTGCCCCCCTTTCAATGCAGACTGACCACAGCGTGCCCCCTTTCAGTGCAGAGTGACCACAGCATGCCCCCTTTCAATGCAGAGTGACCACAGCGTGCCCCCTTTCAATGCAGAGTGACCACAGCGTGCCCCCTTTCAATGCAGAGTGACCACAGCGTGCCCCCTTTCAATGCGGAGTGACCACAGCGTGCCCCCTTTCAATGCGGAGTGACCACAGCATGCCCCCTTTCAATGCGGAGTGACCACAGCGTGCCCCCTTTCAATGCGGAGTGACCACAGCGTGCCCCCTTTCAATGCGGAGTGACCACAGCGTCCACCCTTTTAATGCGGAGTGACCACAGCGTGCCCCCTTTCAATGTGGAGTGAGTTACCACAGCGTGCCCACTTTCAATGCAGAGGGACCACAGCGTGCCCCCTTTCAATGCGGAGTGAGTGACCACAGCGTGCCCCCTTTCAATGCGGAGTGATTGACCACAGCGTACCCAATTTCAATGCAGAGTGATTGACCACAATGCAGAGTGAACAGCGTGCCAAGCCCCGGTGCACTTGACTTACCTGTTGTAGCGGCGGCTTCCTCTCTTCAGTCCCCGCGTCTCTTCGAGTCCTCCCGCGTCCCGCCTCCTCCTCGGCCAATGACATTGGCCAAGGAGGAGGAGGATCCATGAGACATTTCATTCGCTATTGTCACACAAATGGGCGGGCAGAGCGGTGCGCCTTGGGTCCACCCTTTTTGGAGATTCAGTGTCGGGACGGAGCCATTGGCTCCTTCTGACACAGCGGCACGGGAGGGGGCGGATTGCAACGATTGTGCGGGCTGGACAGAAGGATCGTGCGGGCCGCAGGTTCCCCACCCCTGTTCTAGGGTCAGATCCATACGAGATATACTCTGATTAGTTGCTCTGGGTTATTGGATTTATAAATCAAAAAGAAGATCCTTAGGTGGAGTTTTATTTCATTCCCCTGAAGAAGTGAGATCTATAACAGTTACAATACCTACTGTAGCAATAGGCTGACCATGCCTGACATACAAATTAGCATATACTGCGGACTCTTTTACTAAGGAGTCTGCCAACAATGCTAAGATAGATCTTAAAAAATATGACCACTGCTGCTGATAAAGATTTTTAGCAATAGATTTTTTTGAAGACCACATACAGTATATAAATGTCTACAATGATGGGCACCTACTAGAGCAGACATACTAGGTCTGCTGCTGATATGAGCAAGCTGCATTGCATTTTTTTGGTTGTTTTAGAATCTCTCCACTGCGTTTTAATAGTGGAAACCATTTTGATTAAGCCTTTGATACTGCATGTGGCCTTTTTAATATGGTGACAGACTTTACATAGTCAGTAAGGCTGGAGAAAAAAAAAACAGTATGTGTTTATGTCAATAGTAAAGTGGATCGTTAAGTTGCCCATCTAATAGTATTTTTAAACTATCGACGCTCCCTGCTGATACCTCTGCTTGTGGAAGAGAATTCCACATCCTTGCTGCTCTGACAGTAAAGAACCCTCTACACAGATTAAGGTTAAACCGCTTCTCTTCCAATTTTATGGAGTGGCTGCTTGTCTTTTTAAACTTCCTTTCTTTTTTTTTTTTTTGTTTAATAACAGTTTATTGAGAACAAAAGGTAATACAGGAACAATTACATCACTCACAAACAAAAAAAAGTCCACAACAAATATGGATGGACAATGAATAAAGCAGAACAAAAACATTGCGTGTCATAAGCAATATTATTGAGTCTTGGCGAATGCCACCTTAACCACTTTAAGACCGGAGGATTTTCCTGCTTAACGTCCAGGCCACTTTTTTTAACTTGGCACTGCAAGACTTTAACTGACAATTGCGTGGTCATGCAACGCTGC
This sequence comes from Pelophylax lessonae, assembly GCF_965119305.1. NCBI lineage: Eukaryota > Metazoa > Chordata > Amphibia > Anura > Ranidae > Pelophylax > Pelophylax lessonae. The sequence continues at coordinate 380,264,760 of NC_138769.1, read as the reverse complement.
ACCCAAATTAAATTTACGTCCTTTTTTTCCCACAAACAGAGCTTTCTTTTGGTGGTATTTGATCACCTCTGCGCTTTTCATTTTTTGCGATATTAATAAAAGAAGAGCGTAAAAATTGACATTTTCTCCTTTGACAGTTAAAAAATATTCAATATATTCAATTTTTGTCATATATTTAGTCCAAAATGTATTTAGCTACATGTCTTTGACAAAAAAAATTCTCAATGAGCATATTGTTAACCACTTTAAGACCGGAAGATTTCACCCCATTCCTGACCAGGCCATATTTGGACGATTCGGCACTGCCTTATTTTAGTGGACAATTGCGCGGTCGTGTGACGCTGTGCCCAAATTACATTTATGTCCTTTTTTCCCCACAAATAGAGCTTTCTTTTGGTGGTATTTGATTACCTGTGCGATTTTTAATTTTTGAAAAAAAGAACGACAATTTTGAAAAGAAAAAAAAACAATATTTTTCACATTCTGATATATAACATTCCCCCCCAAAAAATTTACAAATCAAACTTTTTTAACATTTTAGGCCAATTTGTTTTCTGCTACATATTTTTGGTAAAAAAAATCACAATAAGCGTATTTTGATTTGTTTGCGCAAAAGTTATCGCTTTTACTAACTACGGGAAAGATTTGTGTCATTTTTATTGTTTATTTTTTTTTACTAGTAATGGCGGTGATCTGCGATTTTTTTACTGGACTGGGACATTGCAGCGGACAGATCGGACCCCTAACTGACATTTTTGACACTTTTGGGGGGAACAGTGACATTACTACAGTAATCAGTGCTAAAAATATGCACTGTTACTGTAATAATGACACTGGCAGGGAAGGGGTTAACACTGTTGGTGATCAAGGGGTTAAATGTGTGCCTCATGCTTACTGACGTGTGTGGGGGGAGGGGGTTGTGTGACACAGACACAGATCGCAGGTTCAGCTATGCTGAATCCTGTGATCTGTCCCTGCCTGTCACAGACTGATTTCTTCAGTCTTTCCCCCACGATCAGGGAGGAGAGACGGTGATCACCGCATCTCCTCCCCTGGCCCGACTCCCGCTGTGTCTAAACATGCGCGCCGCCCGGAGAAGGGGGAATCTGGTGACATAGCCCTTCCAACCAGCCGTAGGAAATTCCTGGATATATTTCCAATGGGGAGCTAGGAGATACTGGGACTAAAGATACCATTTACCTACGCTAGACCCCAAGGGGTCGTCTGGTAAGTGGGCTGCGCACTAGGTGACGGATTCCCTACCTACAATTTTGCTGCACATGAAGCACTTTAGGAACTAGCACATAATTGCTTTTGTTGCACGTTTTTTGCACTTGCACCTTTGAATTATACAGACTGTCAATATTTTATATATATTTTTTATACAGCAATATATGCACAATCACTTTATTATCTGATCACTTTTAGGGGTAATCCCCCTTTTTTCATATTTATTGTGGTTTGTGATTTATGCATTTATTTATCTAATCAATTTATTTAAATATTTAAATTTGATTCACATGATTGAGCGCTGTCCTACATTTATCACAATGTGTGGACCAATACCCAACGAGGCTAAGGTTTCCATGAGGTATACCCAGTCCACCCTGTCAAACGCTTTTTCAATGTCCGTAGAGAGCAACAGGGTGGGCTCGGCAGCACGCCTAACATGAGATATAAGTGACAAGGTGCGAAGGGAGTTATCCCGCGCCTCTCTGCCTGGGATAAATGCGGTTTGGTCCCTCGAAATCCACTGTGGCATCAGCGGCAACAATCTATTTGCTAGGGCTTTGGCATATAGTTTAATATTGATGTTGATGTTTGAAAGTGATATTGGTCTGTAACTGCTACACATGCTAGGGTCTTTCCCAGGTTTTGGGAGGACTGTAATTTGGGCATGTAAGGTTTCAGGTCGCAGGGAGCCACCCTGCGAGAGCAGGTTTGTATATGCCTGCAATTTGGGCTGTAACTGGTTGTAACTGGTCTTGGAATAAACGATAATATTTAACCGTAAAGCCATCCGGGCCAGGAGCTTTGCCACTGGCCATGGATGCGAGGGCCTGCTGTAGCTCGTGACTGAGATCTTGCGCTCCAGAGCTTCCAGAGACGAGCGAGGGAGAGTGGGTAATTGGGTGTGGGCCAAGTATTCTTGTATTTTACAACATTGATCCTGAGTATCGTCGTCGACGTGTGGATATGGTACAGCTGTTGATAGAATAGCCAAAATGTTTTCGCTATCAATTTAGTGTCGTGAGCTAGGGAGTCTCCCAACGTTTTTATTTTGGGTATAAACGTTGCGGATTTCTCTTTATGCAGTGACCTGGCCAAAAGGCGACTGGGTCTGTTACCAAATTCGTAGAAACGGTGTGAGATCAAGTGTTATCTTGTCTGTGTGCTTAGGGTCGTCCTGTTGGAACATGATTCTTCGCCCCAGTCTGAGGTCCAGAGGGCTCTTTAGCAGGTTTTCATTAAGGATGTCTCTGTACATTGCTGCATTCATCTTTCCCTCGATCCTGACTAGTCTCCCAGTTCCTGCCGCTGAAAAACATCCCCACTGCATGATGCTGCCACTACCATGCTTCACTGTAGAGATGGTATTGGCCAAGTGATGAGCGGTGCCTGGTTTCCTCCAGACATGACACTTGCCATTCAGGCCAAAGAGTTCAATCTTTGTTTCATCAGACCAAATAATTTTGTTTCTCATAGTCTAGGAGTCCTTCAGGTGCCTTTTGACAAACTCCAGGCGGACTTTCGTGTCTTTTGCTGAGGAGTGGCTCTTATCTGGCCATTCTACCATACAGGCCTGATTGGTGGAGTGCTGCAGAGATGGTTGCTCTTCTGGAAGGTTGCCCTCTCTCCACAGAGAAAGAGTTCTGTCAGGGTGACCATCGGTTCTTGATCACCTCCCTTCCCCAGATCTGTGCCTCGATACAATCCTGTCTAGGAGGTCTACAAAAAATTCCTTGGACTTCATGGCTTGGTTTATGCTCTGACATGCACCGTTAACTGTGAAACCTTATGTAGACAGGTGTGTACCTTTCCAAATCATGTCCAATTAACTAAATTGACCACAAGTGGACTTCAATCAAGTTGTAGAAACATCTCAAGGATGAATTGTGGAAACAGGATGCACCTGAGCTCCATTTTGTGAATACTTATGTACATGTGATTTTTCAGTTTTTTGATTTTTAATCAATTTGCAAAGATTTTAAACAAACTTCTTTCATGTTGTCATTATGGGGTATTTGTAGAATTTTTAGGAAAATAATGAATTTAATCCCTTTTGGAAAAAGGCTATACCATAACAAAATGTGGAAAAGTGAAGCACTGTGAAAACTTCCCAGATGCACTTTAGACTGTGCACTTAGTAAATGTGGTGAAGCTTCAGTTTATAAAGAAAACCCAATCAGGTGCAAGGAAAATGGAAAAAAACAGCATCTTTGCTTGCACTTGAGTGGATGATGGAAATCAGCAGAGCTTCACCAGATTCATCAGGCCCGTGGAAAAATGAATTCAACTGCACCTGTAAAGTACACAGTCTATTGGCCTTTAGTAAATCAACCCCTTTGTGCAAAATGTTTTCAGACCTATGTATGGTTAGATTTTTTCTGTTTGGAAATAGATTACATCACATATACATAAAGATGAAAAAGTTTTATAGGGCTTCTCTAGGAATAAAGGGTATGGAAGGATTGGTAATGGCGCTAACCTGTTTTTTTTTTTTTTTTAATGTATTGCACTAGATCCCGTGTGTGTATATTGGTGATAAATACAATTAAAAACCAAGTGAGAGTAAATTCCAAGTGATCATGAAGTGCAAGTGCCAAATGACAGGATCTATTTTTTGGGCTGATAATGTATATGTGCCCAGAAAGTGCTTAGGTGCTAGAAATAAATGTGAAACATCAAGTATAAAGTGCTGATTTATTATTCCAAAAGTGCAGTAATAGTGCGGGTATTAAAAAATAATAAAATAAAATAATATGAAGTGTTGTCCATAAACATGAAATTAGGACTTTAATCGATACTGTGCAAAAAGCAGTGCAAGTGAAAAAAGGAAAAAGGTGGTGGACTGAGGCTATTGCCTTCTTGGCACCTAAAGGCTCCATATACACCTAGCGATTTGAAACACACGTTTTTGTGCGTGACACACATAGGGCAGCCCATTGATTTCAATGAGCTGCCCTACATGTGACAAACGTTTGTGTGGGTTTTACCGCATGTTTACAAATACGGGCAACAAACACAGCAAAGTGTTTGCTTCCTGCTTTTGGGGTGACATTATAAATATGTTTTTTTTGCATAATCTGAGAATCTGTGTAGAATTGAGAATTTATGTAACATGCAGATGCGAACAGAGCTTAAGTCTTCACTGCATTTCTGTTGCACTTGCAGTTCCCACTGTGCGGTTCTGAGCTATACCCATATTCTCAGCCTCCTAACACCTCTATTTTCACAGTGGCTGCTGCTACTCCTTTGCACTTGCAGTTTCCACTGCATCCAGCAATGTCTGCGGTTCTTGTTGAACTTCTAGTTCACGCGTAACGCATTTTGCATTTTATCTGCCTTTGCAGCACCTACAACCTTGCCCTCAGCCTCCATATCGGTGAGTATCTGTTAAGTGACCAAAGAGTAGCCTGCACCTAAGTCAGGACATAAATTATACATTTTTCTTTATCTTTTGTCATGGGGCACAGAACCATCTAAAGGCGATTGGACACTGGTGAAAAAAAGACAGCGAGACCTCTTCTATATAACCTCTCCCATAGAGGAAGTTAGGGATCGACCGATTATCGGCAACACCAATATATCGGGGGCCGATATGCACTTTCCCCGATATATCGAAATTGGCCCCAGCGGTTACCAATATTGCCGTGACACCGCGTATGTTAAGCCACGCGCCTCTGCGCACTGGGAGTCTGGGACAGCTTCTGTGGCCTTTTTAGGCCGCCTCCCTCAGCCTCATCTTGGAGTCTCACATGTGCGTACAGTGTGTTTTACACCCGCCGCAGCCACACTGGAGTCTCTGCATGCAGTGCACAGTCGGGACAGTGAGTGATTTCTTATCAAATCAATCTTACAGAACAGTGACCAGTTACAGTGCACATTGTGTAACACAGCCGCCGCGGCCACCCACCCACATCTACCCGGAGCCAGCCAGCCAGCCACCCAGTCCCACACGTGCACAGGCCTGTACCAGCCAGCCACAGGCCCTGCCTGTACCAGCTAGCCAGCCACAGGTCCTGGGCCTGTACCAGCCAGCCACCCACCACACAGGGTGCCAGCCAGCCCCCAAAGGGTGCCAGGCAGCCAGCCACCAAAAGGTGCCAGCCAGTCAGCCACCAAAAGGTGCCAGCCAGCAACAAAGGGTGCCAGCCAGCCATCAAAGGGTGCCAGCCACCCACCCACCACAGGGTGCAAGCCACCAAAGGCTACCAGCCAGCCACCTACCCACCACAGGGTGCAAGCCAGCCACCCACCACAGGGTTCCAGCCACCCACCCACCACAGGGTGCCAGCCAGCCACCCACCACAGGGTGCCAGCCAACCATTTTTTTAAAAGTCTATATTTAATAGTGTCTTTCAAGTTTCAATGGAGACTGATAGAGGTAGAAAAATTAAAAGTGTGGTCTGGGACTATTTCTCTTCTCCATCTCCAGGAAAAGCAGCAGCACTGTGCAACACTTGCAAAAACAATGTAAGCATGGGATCAATAACTGCAAAAACCGAAAATACGTCTAATCTTTGGGCTCATCTAAGAGTTCATCATGTTGAATTGTATAATGCAGCACAGAAAAAACAAAATTAATCACAAGGTGAAACATCACTATCCCAGGCAACAATAACCGATATGTTTCAGAAAAAAAACAGGTGGCTAAAATTGGATGGAATATCCCAACTGCTGGACAGAGTAATCACAGAAATGATAATCACTTATAACCAGCCATTTACAATAGTGTCTGACTCTGGATTTAAGCGGTTGATGCCCATACTTGAGCCAAGGTACACACCGAAGAGTGACAAATTTTATCGAACTGAAATGCTGGAAAATATTCACCAAAAGGTCATTGAGAAAGTAAAGGTTATGCTGCAACCAGAGAATTCTGGCAACTCACTCTCATTCACGACTGACTGCTGGTCAGGACAAACAGAATCACTAATGAGTCTTACATGCCACTTCATTGACATGGTGTTAAATACAAAAGTGATGCAAGGATCCCACACTGGGGAGTACATTAGAGAAATGTTTCAAGGCATGCTAGAAGAATCGGGAATCATCAAAGACCGAGTGATGCTTGTGCTTCGAGACAGCGGAGTGAACATGGTTAAAGGTATGAGACTTGCTAAAGTGTCGGACCTCAGTTGCATGGTACACACCCTCCAACTTGTGGTAAATGATGGTCTGTCAAACCAGAAAGCTTTGCTAGACATTATTAGCATGCTAAAAAAGTGCACAGACCATTTCCTCTATTCTGTCCTTGCGGAGCAGCGACTGAGCTGCATTAAGGAAGACCTTGTCCTCTGTCATCCCATGTGTGAGAGTGCTGAAGATGCTTCTTCAACAGAATGAAGGACCCCATGTGGCATTAAAACATGTAGGCAGGCCATGAGGGACAGCCTCGCCAAACGTTTTGAGAAGCATGAGGAGAATAAAAATGTTGTGCTTGCATGGCTTTTGGATTCTCAATACAAGAACCATTCTTTCTCTTCTGATGATGTATTGCCCAAGCCAAAACAATGGCTGACAGAAGATATTCAACTGAAGGTGCAGGAGGTTCCTGACGAAAAGAAAAGTCAAGAAGAGAAGGTTTCTGATGTGGAAGAGCAGGATGCAGGAGAAATATGTCCAAAAAGACAACGCACAGAAGAGAAAATTCACTGTGGTCAAATAGATGCCATGTTCAGTGTTTTATTGGGGCCTCATGCGGAGGATTCTTTAGAATCTGCATTAATGAGCCTGGATGATGAACTTCATCTCTATTTGAATAAACCAGTAATTGACAGAAGAAGTGATCCTCCCAAGTGGTGGAAAGAAAATGAGGCACGCTACAAAAGACTTGCTTCTCATGCTAGAAGATACCTTTCTGCTCCTCCTTCCTCAGTACCAAGTGAGCGTGTTTTTAGTGAAGTGGCAGCAATTTATTAAAAGAAAATAAGCAGTTTAACTGGTGAACATTGTTCTACTTAACTGGGAGTATTGAAAGTGTTGTAGTAGTGTCTGTCCAGTCCACTGAGTCCACTCCTATCCATTCCACTGTCTAGCTTTCGTCTAGCTTTTTATTGCAGTGAGTGCGTGCCCTACTGCAGCGGTAGTCAACTGACTCTAGTCCAGTCCCCTGTGTAGCTGTTGCCTAGCTTTTTTCTAGCAGTTTTGCACTGACTGCACTGCAGTCATGATTTAAAATTATTGCAGTGAGTGAGTGCACTACTGCAGCAGTTTATTATGCATTAATGCACAATCAGATGATTTGAAACTGATGTCCCTGCAAGTGAAGTTTTCCTATCAGTTTTCATGCAGTTAAGGTGTGAAGAACGAGCCCTTAATGTTAAAAATGTTAATAAATAAAGATTTACATGTTTAGTAACATATTTGTGTCGAAATTTGTGTTTGTTTTGCAAAATTTTAAATGTACAAAAATATCGGCCAATACCGATATGCTATGGCCAAATATCGGTATCGGTATTGGCAACGAAAAACCGATATCGGTCGATCACTAGAGGAAGTTACTTAGTTTTTTTCTCCAGTGTCAGAAGGTGATGGTCACTGATATGCAGCTGTGCACAAATGCTGCCATATGCTCAGATAATTCCAGATTGGGTTCAGAAGTTTTCTTTTACAAAAGATTTTATTTTAAAGCAAAGTAGTATACACAGTAAATCAACACTAATGAATACATCAAAAATGGAACATTTAAACAAAATTCTCAACTGAAAACAAATAGGGAAATATGGCAAAACATATCTTTCAGTTGTATATAATAGAACAGCATATTCCTAGGGACTGAGAAGCGGTGCTGTAACTGTTCAAAGGACACCAAGGACCCTCTCACCAAAATGTGCTTTAAATGAGTCACCCCAAAGGGGTGCCACCTGCCGGCCTGCTCCAACTTACACAATTCAGGGTACGTGCGATTATGCCATATCAGGCTATAAGTTGCGTATCCAGAGACCTTTTGTATCTGTTTGGATTTATCCCACACTTTTTGAAGGAGCCTATAGGTAGGGTAAAGCCTATTAGATTTGGCAAAGAGCTGCGCCTCTAATCCCTCCGGTACAAAACATCTTTCAATGAGTAGGTGTTCTCTCATAGAGGAAACCCTTGAGTAGAAGTAGACAGTCTCCCACTCCTAGGTGATATGGATTCGTACATTACAATCTATGCACTAAAAGGCATAAGTAAATTCCATTGAGAGGATACAGTAGGTAGGCATATTCATTTGATGAGTAACACAAAGACATGTCATCATAGATAGGAAATGAGAAAGGAGGGGAGGAAAAAGAGAAAGAATAGAAAAAAGAGTAGAAAAGAGGAACAAGGAAAGGAGTGAGTCCTGTTGGGCAAGCATTGGGGGGCTATCTTAATTGAGAGAAGTGTAGCATTGAACCTGGAAGGTGTTACATATGACGTCCATGGATGCCACACCTTAAGAAATTTATCATGAGAATCTGTAACTTTGCCATCAATTTTTAGTTCGTCATAATATCATTCATGCGGTTTTTGACTGCTTCGAAGCTAAGCAAGGGGGTTTTCAAGGCCTTAGCAATAGTCAGTTTTGTAGCAATAAACAGATGCTGAGCCAGTTACAACGACATGTCCACTATGTATGGGCTATGGACCCCTCTTGGGAGCATCCTCTGAAGCACAAAGGAGAGTATGTTGGTATAAACCTGGCCAACCTAGCCGGGGTATAATACCATCTATAGAACACCTTATATGCATTCTCCAATATCAGGACATTGCAGGAGAATTTTGAGAGAGCAATTGTCATGTGTTGCCAGTCCTTCCTGTCCAACCGTTTCCCCAAATCCTTTTCCCGCTGTGAATGATAAGTCTGAAGTGGAGGTTAATTGTGGGAGATATTAGATGCATAAAGAAGCGATATGAGTCCTGATGAATGGGGTTGTGCCCTGCAAAGACTCTTGAAGGGCATTAGTGTGTATGGTAAAGGCTTGGTTTTTGTAAGTTGTTGGAGAAAATTTCTGAGTTGTAGGTATTTGTAATGTTTGTGTAGAGGGATATTATTAGAAGATCTAAGAGATCCGAAAGTGAGCATTCTAGTAGGAGTAAATAGGGAGTGGATGTCTATGAAACCATTATCAGGCCACCAGGAAAATTGTTGAGGATTTTCACAACTGGGCGGGAACATAGGGCAGTGTGTAAGGCGTAGTAGTGGCAAGTGAGGGGAAATAAGGTTAGCCGTAAATTTAACTGAGTCCCATAAGCAAAGGGAATGGGTCAAGTATGGTCTTAAGCTGGTCGGGCAGTATTTTGGGGGGAGCCAAGGTACTCGGGAAACAGGAACCGGATGAGAATCAACAAAATCAATGGTGGCCCATAAAGGCATTTGAAAGGTGTCATGCAGATGTGATAATGGAGTAATGGATGCTGTAGTATAGTAAGCATGCAATTTTGGGACTGAAAAGCCCCTGGCAATTCTGTGAGCATACATAATTTTTTTGTTGATACGAGGTCGGGAAGAATGCCAAATAAATTTCAATAGCTTATGTTGGTGGAAACGCAGAATATGCAAAGGAATCGAAACCGGTAAGAAGGGAAAAAAATATAATAGCTTTGAAAGATAAGTCATATGAACAGGGCTGCTGTTAGAAATCGCGGGGCCCCATACAGACTACCTGGCAGGGCCCCCCCAAGAAAATATTAAAGATATATTTAGCTAAAATTACAACAAAATCACTATTAGCAGACACAAATATAACATAACTCGCATAATCCTGCTAAATCTAAAAAAAACTATGTTAAATAAAAAAGATGAGATGAGAAAAATATACAGGCTGGGCAGCTGGAGCTCAGTGACCAGAGAGAGAGAAACAAAGTTACGATTTACAAATAAACTCCTGAGCAGAGATAAGTGCTGGGAGGGGGGGGGGCACACAAGGGAGGGGGATTAGTGAGGGACGACTGTCTTTCTCAACAGATACAAGCTGATAGCAGGGAGAGGGACGGATCAGATTCAGGTGCTGGAGGAAGATTTCTGTATTTGTTGTCCATCACTAATCCCCCCTCTCTGTGTGGGCCCCCCTGTGTGCTCGGGCCCCCTACAAGAGGGCTGGTGGTCCCAACCTATCAGCGGCCCTGCATATGAACTGCAGTAATCCTACCGAACCAGGATAACGATTAGTGAGACCAAGTCCTCGGCTGCAATCACAGTTTCCGGCCTCCACTTCCCCTCTGCATCTTTCACAGTCTCTGCTGCACTTCCACTGCACAAAGCAACATCCACAGCCCTTGCTACACTTCCGTTGCATCTGCATTTTAGCTTCCCTCTAAGACTCTGCATCACCCACTGCCTTGACCTCAGCCTTTATGTCTGTTAGTACCTGTTAAATAACCTGAGTAACTTGAGGGAAGCCTGCAGCTAGTTCCGGACTTTTGTGAGGGGGGATGTGAACAATGGCAATGCTGGGAGGGGGTTTGATTAGTGGCGATGCTGAGGGGGGAGGGGGTGTGATCAGTGGCAACTGTGGTGGTGGGAGTTGGGTTTGATGGCAGTGCTGGGTGCTGGGATCAGTGACATTTACTTGTTGCTAGTGATCAGTGTCCACTTGGTTACCACGGCAATGCTCCTTGTCTCTCTCAGCTCTCTCCGCTCCACGTTTCTCCACTGAAACCTATTAGGAGATGGATTTCTTCACATAGCAGCTGCAATCTCCTGTAACTCCTCCCCTTTACTGTACTGGGTCAGCTGCCCAGTCATCTGCCTGAATTAGTGGACCCAGCATAAAGACTGTGTGGGTGGTCCGCTGTGGTGTGTGTGCAGTGACTGTCCCGACCCAAGCATAACTTAGGGAGAAGTCAGCAACCCCCCCACAGTGGGGGAACACCAGGGCCCAGTCACAAGTGGGACTCTTGTGGCCCTGGTAGTTCTTTCACTGACCAGTTAACTCTTGCCATTCACAGGATGAGCAGCCACACAAAAGAGCTGACAGTCTCTGTGGCATCTGCTTTCTGAACCCCTTCTGCTCCATCTCTGCACCCACAGCTTCCACATTGAGGGTATATTCACACCGCGTTGGATGGCTATTCCAGAGCAGTCATACTGCATAGACAAGGAAAAATGCCTTGTCACCTATGTGCTTGGTTCACACTACTGCATTGCGGTGGTGTGCGGGCACAGTGCACTGAGTAAAAGTCCAGCATGCAAAATACTTTTAATCAGCACAACACAATAGGAGGCAATCCAATGCCTTGCACCGCACCGCCAGCAATCAAACTTTGAGATCTCTGTGTGACATCTTAATAAAGTTCTTAAAAAAAAAAAAGAGGAAATAGTGCGATCCACTAAACTCAGAGTTTCATCACTGCTCTGAGCTCAGTGTAAACCAGCCCTTATTCCTGCTTTCCGCTGCCTGGCACTTCAAGCCTTCTTTGCACTGTTGTTACTCTTCACCTGCCTCCATCCACATCTGTGGGTACTTGTTGAGTGATCTGGGGGTGACCAGCAGCTAAGCTGAAACTCCCATGAGGTGAGTACCTGGCTAAACACCAGCTGCCTCTAAGACTTCAATTTCAGGGAAAGAAGCCTCATAGAAAAGCTGGGTCCACATCCCTATTTGTGACAAACCTATTTTAATTTTTACCTGTGCTGAAAGAAGCCAGTTGTTTGGAGAACCAGAATGAATCATCACAGCAGTGTCGGTTATCAAAGGGCTTAGTACCAGTTTTCTGCCAGGCAAAGGGAGCTGCAAAGTCTATATAGCCTACCCATATTTCTTTGGGAATCCTCTGTCATATATTGAAGCCCAATTCCATGGCATTTTTCATAGCATCACAAACTTGAATGTCAGTATGACACTTCAGTTACTTCATGTGTCTTCTGTAGATAGTTTCAGATAGAAAATGAAAGGTAACCTCTAAGTTCAAGGCACTGATGTTATAATACAAGTCACATGAGCACATATCTTATTATCTTTTGTTTATAGTGTGCCAACAGATTACACATTAAATGTGTAATGTTATAAATTAAAAGGTGCAAATTACAGACAAGAATAAAAGTTGACCTTGCTTTTACAAACAATTGCTCCTAAGGTTGCTTAATAATAAATTACTCTCAGCTATATGAAAAGGTGATGGAAATTTCACCAAACACATAATAAAAATTTTAGTGATGATCATGCAAACTTCATCTGTATGCATTTAAGGAACGACAAGCTTACATTACAGTATCACAGCTGGTAAACCTTAATCAAAGTCACTGAGTAAGCAATTGATACTCCTGATAAATTAATACAGAATAACGAGCCATTCTTAACTTTCTCAAACATCTTACAATTCTGTGGAGGAGGCTGGTTTGCATTATACGAATCTCGTGTCTGACCTTAGTATCCCATAAGATACAGACTGGGGGGAATCTACTTGGAAATACATGAAAGAAGTAAGAAAGAGCATTTAGAAAGGTTATTTGGCTCCCAAGAGACGATGCTTTAGACATTTGACAAATTTTATTTCTTCACCACAAGAAAGAGTATGTCTTAATTTTGGTTAGCAAGCTTTATGCTGACTACACATGTTGATTTGATGATATCCATCTTTGGTGTATGTGAAATAATGTAGAAATGGATGTTACAGTAAAGGGGCACTGCTTATGTAGAGAAAATAATGAGGGGCCATTATAGCTATGTGAAACTGAGGGAGTATAAACTGGAAAACATAATCTGCTGTTAAATGATTATGCTGAGAACTGCATTTACACTTCCAAATCTTGTGGTAGTGTATCCGCAGTGTTTGCTGATGTTGTCATGTTTGGCCTCACTTTCAGACTAGTGACCTGCCTTAACAGCAGTAGTTTTCCCCTTTTATGTCTGTTATAAATTAGCATTAGAAGTGAGTGTTTTCAATACGCTGGTAAACAAACAGCGAGGCTGAGATGTGAAGAAAAAAAAGTAGACTGACTATTCGTCTAGGTTGAAAATAAGTAAAGGATGGTACAATGGGGAAAATATATATCTGATCCCCGGCAGATTTTGTAAGTTTGCCCACTTACAAAGAAATTGAAGGTCTATAATTTTTTAGCATAAATGTATTTTTGTTTTTTTGAAAATTCTTTTTATTGAGTTTTAACAAAGTACATAAAAAACAAGACCGTAAACATACAGTCAAAAGTAAAAAAAATTAAAAAAGGGAAAAAAACAACAGGCAATAAAATCAAAATAAACATTTCCTCCCCCATTCCCCAGGACACCCAGTCTGCCCACCACAAATACCAAGCAGCCTCAGCATCAGGAAAACACAGAATGTATGGAGCCCCCCATGACTCTGCAGTGATTAATGATAACTAGTTACTGATCAAACACTCTCAGATATCCTGACAATTTGAACTTATTGAATCAATGGCCAAGAAGGGATTCACCTATTAGGACTCAGTCAATCAATCTGAAGCAGTGTGCGGAGATTCGTCCCATCCACCCCATACCTTATCAAATTTCATGGGCACTCCTCTATTCAAGTAGTTTGCTGTTTACAATGGAAGAACCCTGTTAACCAGCATCATAAATGTATTTTAAGTGATAGAGACAGAATATCAACCAAAAATCCAGAAAAAAACAGGATGCAAATGTTATAAATTGAGTTGCAGTTCAGTAAATAAAAAAAGGATTTGATCTCCAAGCAAAATATGACTTAGTATTTGGTGGAGAAACCCTTGTACACAAGCACAGAGGTAAGACATTTCTTGTAGCTTGTTACCAGGTTTGCACAAATCTTAAGAGGAATTTTGGTCCACTCTTCTTTACAGATCATCTTTAAATCCTTAAGGTTTCCTGGCTGTTGCTTGGCAACTTGAAGTTTCAGCTCCCCCTATATACATTTTTTATATGATTAAGGTTTAGACTGGCTAGGCCACCTCATGAGCTTAATGTGCTTCTTCTTGAGCCATTCCTTTGTTGCCTTGGCGTTATGTTTTTTTGATATTGACAAGCTGGAAGGCCCATCCACAACCCATCTTCAGTGTTCTGGCTGAGGGAAGAAGGTTTTCATCCAAGATTTTATAATACATGACCCTGTCCATTGGCCCTATCAATTTGGCAAAGTCGGCCTTTACCTTTAGCAGAGAAACAGCCCCAAAGCATAATGTTTCCATCTCTGTGCTTAACTGTATAGATGGTGTTCTAAGGGGGCATAGTCAGCATTTTTCTTCCTCCAAACATGGCGAGTCCAATTATTGCCAAAGTGATCCATTTTTGGTCTCATCTGACCACAGCACTCTCTCCCAATCTTTCTCTGAATCATTTAGATGTTCAGTGGTAAACTTCAGATGGGCCTGTACACATATGTTTTTGAGGAGGGGGACCTTGCAGGTGCTGCAGGATTTCAATTAATGGCGGCATATTGTGTTACCAATGGTTTGTTTAGTGACTGTGATCCCAACTGCCTTGAGATCATTCACAAGCTCCTCTTGTATTTTTGGGCTCATCCTCACCTTTCTCATGATCATCCTCACCCCATGAGGCAAAATCTTGCATTGAGCTCCAGACCGAGGGCGATTGATGGTTATTTTGTATTTCTTCCATTTTCGAATAATCGCTTCAACAGTTGTCTTCTTCTCACCAAGCTTCTTGCTGATGGTCTTGTAGCCTATTTCAGCCTTGTGCAGGTTATCTATCTTGTCCCTGATGTCCTTTGACCGCTCTTAGGTCTTGCCCATGATGGTGGGTTTGAATGGAAGAAAAAGATTCTGTTCATGGGTGTCTTTTATACACATAACAAGTTGTCGTTAGGAGCACCTTCTTGAATTGACAGGACTTTTCTGTGTACCATATGAGCACATACTGTAGCCAGTCTGTGGGAGCCAGAATTATTGTTAGTTAGTAGGGGATCAAATACGTATTTTACGCACTGAACTGCAATTCAATAAATAACCTTTGTATCATGTGTTTTATCTGCGTTTTTGGATCTTATTCTGTTTCTATCATTTAAAATACACCTATGATACAAACTTATAGACCCCTCATTTTTTTATAAGTGGGCAAACTTACAAAATCTGCAGGGGATCAAATAGTTATTTTACCCACTGTATATGAAGTCAGTCTTTAGGTTTGGGCTACAATGAAAAAATGTCCGTTAGGTGTTATACTTGAATAGTCTGTGATTTTGGTCAGAGAGTGCATATTTGAACTATTGTTGTAAAATTTACCTAAATTAAATCTTTGATGTGCCTTTCACATTTTATATGTTTGCTCTTCCATATTTTCATTAGAGCTTGTATTATATTGTTTTCTAGAGTCTCTGTTTAGTGGCTGTTTCGTGTCTAAAAAGTTAATTCTGTACCCTAAAAACATCTGCTGAGATAACAGGATATGATGCCTAGGAATAGTACTACTTTTAGTGAATAGCCTGGATTGCGCTGAGAGAAAGGAAGGATAAAGTCACCCATATACTTCAGTTAAACTTGACATGGTAGTGATACCACTGGCAAAATAACAATCTAACACAATTTCATTATTATGTCATTTTAACCTGAAAATAGGAGGTGATTTAATGGCTTTACTATTGAAAGCCAGGTACTGAGGGATAGAAGTTTGTCTGGATCAGTGATCCCTGTTATGGTGAAGGCGAGGAAGTCGTCTTACAGCAAGATATAAATCGTACATGGAAAGCGTACATTTCTTGGTGTGAGTCGATTGGCGCTCATCCTCGATCCTTTTCTGTGGCTCAAATCTTAGCTTTTCTTCAATGGGGCGTTGAGCAGAAGTTTGCCTTGAGTACCATCAAGGGCCAGGTGTCTGCCTCTTTAGTTCGTACCTTCATTCATTGGGTTAGACATGTGGCTCCATCTGTACGGTCTCTTTTGCTGCTGTGGAATTTAAACTTGTGCTTTCGGTTCTCCAGACACCTCCATTTGAGAATATTCAGAAGCATTCTTGATGGCTATTACCTTGACCCGCAGTTTTTCGGAATTGGCGGGATTATCTTGTCGTAGTTCCTATTATTGATCAACCAATATCGTTTTTTTACCGCCGATAACGATATTTTGGTCATCCAATATCGGTATCGGCTGATATTGGCCGATATTTTCGGACAGTAAAAAATTTTTTTTTTTTTTATGTCTACAGGTACTGTGGTGGAGGGATCTGGGGGTCTAAAAGACCCCAAACCCCTCCTCTGCACTTAAAAGCATTCAAAACACCAAGTTTGGCTGTTTTGAATGCTGTAAGTTTTTGAGTTCGGCACCACCAGTACCCGGAAGTGATGTCATGTGATGACATCACTTCCGGGTACTCGGCGGCGCCAAATTCAAAGAAATGAAGACGGCGGCGGTGCAGATGGAGACCCGGTCAGATGGTGGCGGTGAAGGTAGAATGGCCGAGTCTCCCGGTGGGACAGGAGACCCGGGCGAGCCGCGGAAGGGGACGTCCCCTCCCGCTCCTTGGAATGACAGCCGAGCGGCTTCTCAGCCACATCGGTTGTTATTACAAGACAGTCGACTGTCAGCTACGGACAGCGGTACCAGGGTAATGCCTCTAGCTGCAGGCATCACCCCAATGCAAGCACTTTCCAGGAAATATCGGTAAATCAAAAGGCCGATTCTGATATATCGGGCAAAATGCATATCGGCCCTCGATATATCGGCTTTGCCGATAATGGGTCGATCATTAGTTCCTATTTAGTGGTCCATAGGGATAAAGTGGTTCTTCGTCCCTGTCCATCATTCCTGCCCAAAGTTGTCTCTGACTTCCATTTAAATGAGGATATTGTGTTGCCTTCCTTGTGTCCCAAGCCGGCTCATCCCAAGGAATTGGCCTTGCATACCTACCTTGGATGTGGTTCGAGTGATTTGGGTGTATCTGGCAGCTATGAAGTCCTTTCGGAAGTCAGATTCACTTTTTGTAGTTACAGACAGACCAAAGAAAGGGCTGGCCGGTTCTTCGGCTGCCATCTTCAGATGGATCAGACAGACGGTAACTCAGGCCTCTTCTATTAAAGGTCAGGTTCCTCCTTTCCCTGTCACAGTGCATTCTACTCGGGCGCTGTGTACTTCTTGGGCCTTCCATCATCAAGCATCAATATCTCAAGTTTGCAAGGCGGCCACTTGGTCGTCGGTGCATACTTTCACAAAATTCTACAAAGCAAATACTTTGGCATCTGCAGATGCTTCTTTTGGCCTCAAAGTTTTGTAGGCTGCTGTTTTAAGAGGGGCTGTTCCCTCTTGAGGGGTGTTTTTCTTTACTTTTTTATTTTTCAGATGGGGCTCCTGTGACCCGGGTAGGGCTCTTGTATTTAGCCTTGGGTTATTTTCCCCACCCCTCATTTTCCTTTTGGCACTGCTTTTGGACATCCCAGTAGTTATGATTTATGGCTCCCGTACAGAACAGGGCTCACGGTAAGGTGCGGGGTCGGAGCCTCAGTGGAGCTCAAGGCTCCGCCCGCTTGCTCGTAACACAGTGTGCTGCCGATGCCTGGGCAGCTCTGACCGCTCCAAATCCGCCGGCGACCCACTCAAATGCAGCTTGGGACCCACAGTTTGGGAACTCCTGCTCTAGAGTATACAGTTAAAAAGTGTAGTGCAGTATAAAATGTTACAGCTGTAAAAAAGAGCAGACGTATGCAGCTTAAAGAGGAAGTAAACTTCCATCACCAAATTGTACCTATAGGTAAGCCTATAATAAGGCTTACCTAATCGGTAGTGTAAATATCTCCTAATCATGCACTGTTTAGGAGATATTTACTGTACATGCAGCCAGTGACATCACTGGTGCATGCGCTCCCAAGGAACAGCAAACCGTGTCGTTCCTTCAAAACCCTGTGCTATGAACAGCGGCTACCACGTGCATGTGCGGGAGAGACTTCATCGCGGCTCCAGCCAGTCACAGAGCCGAAATCCATGAATCTGGAAGCAAGACAGGTGAAGATAGAAGCGGCCTCCATCGATGACATTGCATCTCTTGAATGCTTAGCTTTCAGGTAAATTTCACAAAATGAGCTACTAGCACATTATAACATTACCTTGCGGGTAAGAAAAAAAAAAAAAAGCGTCCAGCGGTTTACAACCGCTTTAATGTGCAGAGATATTTTCATGGCTCAGACAAAAGTTAGTGCTTCTTCACTAAGGATTAAACAATTTTCATGAATGTCTCAGTTGAAACCTCTGACATAAACAGAGCATGCAGTTTTTAGTGACAAATGTCACTAAAAGCTGCACTGGATTCAAGCATTTTTTTTAATTCCAACTCAAATAGCAACAGCTTCCCTTTCACAGTACAGTATATTCAAAATTAACCTGTGTCTACTATGCACACTAAAGCATTTCTGTGTTCTAAACACGCAGTACAAGCACTTTAAAACAACCCCCACTCACCTCTTTAGATGTAAACATTATAAAGAAATTGATCTTCAAAATTCACAACATAGGCACATAAATTTAAACATTTACTTATGGCAGCAGAATCTTGGCAGTCTGTTTAGCTTTCTAAAGTAAAAACACATTAAGGGCTCTTTCACACACTATGTCCGTCAAACGGACTCCGCTTTTCTCAGCGGGGGATCGATCCGCCGATCCCCCGCTGAGCAGAAGGATGACAGCTGTGTCTCCGCGCTGTGTGCGGAGACACAGCTGTCAGTTCCCCATGCATCTCTATGGGGGAAATCGGATGGGAACGGACCGTCCGATCCGATCCGCTGGACGGATGGAAAATAGGGTGTCCATCCGTCCAGATTTGATGGATCGGATCGGGTTGGATGTCAGCGGACATGTCTCCGCTGACATTCAATGCCCCATAGGAATGCATGGGGGGACCGTTCAGATCCGCCAAAAAAACGAACAGGCGGATCTGAACAGTCCGCCTGTGTGAAAGGGGCCTTAGTGATTCTAAGCTGTTGTAAACTAGCTGAAATCCAGCTTTAGAGTTTCTATGGGAGGATCTTTGAGGTAGAATTACTTTAGAGCATGTGCAGCTAGAAAGGCCAGTGATGGCTTGTTTAAAAGCTCTTTTACTACTTGCTAAAGGAGAAGTATAGCCAAATGAGCTTTGGCTGCACTTCTCTTGTGGATCACTGGAGTGCAGTCAGTTCTGCACTCCTGTGACCCGTTTTCAGCAGACAGCAGGCTGAAGGCTGGAACTGGTCCAGGCTGGGGAAAGATCATGACAATATGGTCGAGATCCAGCCACAACCCTAGACCAGCACCTGGCTCAGCCTCTCAGCTAGCCATTAGAGAGCCTGAGCCAGCTGCTTCTGACTCCTCCAAAGCCCAGCGCTCCAGTAAGCGCAGAGGGACAGAGCAGACAGTGGTGACTGACAGTCATGAGCTCTCTGCTCTGGGATCGCTAAGAACCTTGCAATCAGCGGTGTTTCATTGCTCGGTTCTCAGTCTTAGAGCCGGCAGGGGACAGATGCAGTATCGGAGCTTCAAGCTAACCTATGCTCAGGTGTGAACATGCACCATTGAATATAATAGAAACCATAGCGTTGAGCATTGAATCGCTGTTGATGAAGCTTTAAAGTGGTAGTAAACTTTGGGGAAAAAAAAAACCTCTCCCTGCAATGTAAAAGCATAATATGCTAGTATGCATTGCACACTAGCAAATTATTAAAGACTTACCTTAAAACTAAGCCCTCCAGCAGCGTGCTGTCACCACTGCAGAGGCTTTCATTTTTATCAGGTCTTCCTTCTGGGTTTGTGCATATGCAAACCTTCAGAACGCATGTGTCGGTAACGTCATCAGCTACTACTCACTAGAATATTTCATAAACGGTGCATGTTTAGGAAATATTATTTAACCTACAGGTAAGCCTTATTATAAGCTTACCTTTAGGTAAAAAAAAAAAAAAATAGCTTTTTTTACCACTTTGTCGCCCTTCAAATTGTGTTTTAGATGCAGGAACAACTGAATTGATTTGTATGTATTTTCATATAATGTACAAGAATAAAATTCAAAATATAATATAAAATATAAAATACAAGAGTCTTTGATTAAAGCTGTATCCAAGGCAAGTATAAAAAGTGAATTCAAACCATTTACCTATTATTGAAAAAAAGCATATGTGGAATTAGCATAAGTACTTACAGTATACTGTATAATATTAATATTATTTTTCTGTAATCTCCTGCACAACCCTCAAATAATTAGAGTGTCTACGCTTTATTGCTTGGAGCAGACCTTTCTTACATTTAAAGCAGTATTAAGCCCAGAAGCATACATTTATTATATAGCAGCTTACCATATCTTAGATGTGATGGTTGCTTTTTAATTTTTTTTTTAGGCTTTCTTTCTTTCTTCGATTTTCACCTGGTGATCTGGCCAGTAAATCTGTTGTTAAAGAAACAAGCTCTCTTCCAGATGTATCAATTTACAGGATTGAGATAAACTATTTAACACTGGCTTACAGTGATCAGCCTTTTTTTTTTTATGCAAAACTTAAAAGGAAAAAACTGTTTGCTATAACTGTCTATAAAGTGTGAGCTGGAGTTTGGCTTCAATTTGTTAGTGTATTTAAATCTACTAGTACAGGTGTGTTACTGGCCAGATTACCAGGTGAAATCAGAGGGTGGAAAAGCTTAAAGAAAATTAATGCAGCCACCACATCTGATTGGTAGACTGCGATGTGTTTCTTTTTTGGCTTTGGGTTTAATGCCGATTTAAGAGCAGAGGGGTGACGTAATTAGTGCACTGCTGCTTCATTGTTTAGTTACATGCTTGGGTGGATCCTTGACCAGACCATATTGCAAAAAGTGAAATAATACAGTCCCTGAGATCTGACATCTGTGCTACCTCACCTTACCCCCCAGGCAAAACTCCCTATATAAGTACTTACGTAAACCAATATTTTCGCTGATACCGTGGACTTTGTAGATCTACTTCTCTACAGTGATCACAAAATAAAAATGTAGGAAGATGAATAGCAGGAAAGCCAATTCATTTGGGTTGCAAGACTTCTCACAGGTTCAGTAGATAGAAGATGGCAGCTGCATGCTCTGCCAGACTGTGGGAAGGTTGTAGTAGCAGGGCCTTGGGCAAGACATTGGTTTTTGTAAATGCTTCCTTTAAAGAGATTTCCAGAAAGACAAGGTGGCGGTAGAGTGGAGTTTAAGATAGTTTTAGTTACCCTTTAATTACAGTGTAGTCTGTAGAAAGGTCCAGGACCTGGCTGTGCTGTCTGGCAAGATTTGTTTTGTCAAAGGACTAGCTTTGGAGAATTAAAAACATTTTGGCAGGTAAAACGATTGGATGTGTATTAATAGTATATTTATCTGCTTACATGATGTTTAGCTTTTAGATCTTTGGCTACAAAAATGCTTGCAGTCTAATATTATTGATTAGATTGTTAATTTACAGGACAATGGTAAACTTTTGAGTCAAGTTGCGATCTTAAGAGGTATAATACAGTGAAACCTAGAATAAGTGGGCTGAAAAGTACAGATATTCTGTGTATTGTATGGGAACAAATAATGAACACACGTTCTCTTGTCACCTAATAACTGCCATGGATGCCGCCAGTGTCTTTAACCCCGAGGTGGTAAATTGATTTACCCAAGCTGCATCTGTTTTCGTCTGTTACCTGATAACTCCTTAATGAGTCTTAACAGCTTATGTGAGCACGAAGCCATTAGCACTAATGGAGGGGGAGGACATTTGAAATGGCATGGGAAAGGCTAAAGATTACCAGTCGAGTTTTTGCAAATAGTACAGACTGCACATGGGAATAGCCTATAATGATCTTGTCTTGATATTTTGGACTAATGGGGCAGGTTCAATCTTTGCACAATGGCCACATTGAATATGAATGAGCTTTTAACCCATGCACATTTTTTATCAAACCTAGGCTTTACAATATGATGTACTGCAGTTTCGACACACTTTACTATAAGCTGTATGCCATACATGCAATTCAAATAGTCCAATAGAGAGATAGGTTATTATAGAGCAACAGTATATCCTGTATGTAATATGCTAGCACATAAGTTTTAAATCCAGAAAATGGAAAATCAACTGTGAACACTAAACCTCATGAACAAACACAATGCACATTCACCCAGAGTGAACAAGCATGCTTGAGTCCATGGAACGGGGGTGGGGGGTTCTTTCAGGCACCAGTTTTGTCTTTAGGAAAAGTTATTGGCTGGCAAAGTTCATCCTGAATGTAAGAGTCTTACCCAAAACAGGATAAGAGCCTATGTTGAAAGACTATGAGCTTGTTCCAAAAATATAACTTTGACATCAGTTTGAGATGTTTCCTAAATCATTCAGAATTCAATGGCTAGTATATTAGACCTTCCAGGGACCTCTGTCTGACCTGCATGTGACCCAGCAAAATTAGTTTTTTTTATTCCCTTTTATGTGAATGCTAAACCTACTTGAAGATAAAAAAAGCCCATCACCACTGGTCTCTAGCCAGCTGGGGAGGGTTTACAGACATAACTGTTCTCTGATCTGACTATAAATGGCCAAATCAGAAAAATACATTTGTTTATCTATAGGAATAATATTAGACCTATAGAGTTACGATAGACAGCTAGTATAATGAAGTCATACTTTAAAGACACTACCATGAAAACAATTAGACATCCACATAAACACTGAGGTTTTTGGAAGATATTGATATGATTTCAGCAATATTTACTTAGATTCTTGCCACAGAAGACTCAGTGCTTGCACCACATTTTTTCCCACCCCTGAGCTAGACAAATATCACTTGGAAATTGTGTTGATCCTGAAAGGGTACATTTGCTTCTACTGTATTTCTCTTGAAACATTCACCCTGAAAATGGACATAAGATTAACTTTAGCTGCTGGTGTCCAACCACCATCAGATGTCTGTAAATGGCTTTAGTCATTTATGTATTGACTGTCAACAAACATTATTTTTTAACTTAGTGTCAGGGATAAACCCTGTATTAAATGTTTTTTTTTTGTAAAATAAAGGTTTTGATTGAATTATATGAACATAATACAAAGCATCAGTTTGTAAACTTAGAAGCTTTGTAACAAAAATACAAAAATCTAATTTACCAAAAAAGTCTTACGTTATTTTTAATGTAAGATTGACCTTTCTCATTTTTGCGTTATGGATGAAAACAAATGCTTTCTTTATTGTCTATTTAGGGACAAAGGAATGTCATAATTCATAGATATTAGTGTTATATTGGTAACTTCAGAAGGTTTGGGCATTGGCAAACTGAAAACATTAGACCATCTGTTTTTTGCATAAGGAGGTTGAACAACTTTTACTCAACTCTGCAAAGAAAATTGTAACTATAATTTAGCTTTTTGCGTTATATTTTTCTTCATTTACAATCTACTGAATGCTGCTTGAGCTAATCTCTCTACACAGCAGCTATCCAGATCAGCGTATCCTCAGCAACAGCTTTGGAGTTCATACCTGGACCTTGCAAGACCAAAGTTTGCAAGGTCAGCCTAGAATTTGACCTTCAACACTGGGCTCTGCATTGTCAAACTTTCTAGACCTCTGTTTACTGTGTTAGTTGGCTGCAGAGTGCTTTCCATGTCCAGAGCTGTGGCACAGCCTCTGGTGTAACCCAGCCTCTGAAGACTCAGGCAGTGAGTAAGAACATCTGGCCTGAGGTAGATGAGCATAAAAAAGCCCTATCTGGGCCCTGCTCAATGTTGGGCTTGCTTGAATTGTGACCATCAGACACTTGGCTTTGAATTGCGGTTCCTTCCAGACCCCTGTGTACAGTATTGCGCAGCTGCAGAATGCTCTCCATGTTCAGAGCTGTGGCACAGCCTCTGATGTGACTAAGTCTCTGAAAACTCAAACAATAAGTAAGGCCAACTGGGCTGAAGTACTGGGGGCTAGCTCAAAGTTGGTAGTGTTTTGTGCCATTTTAAAGTTCCCACCACCACCAACTTACCTCTGTAATGGTTAGAGCTTAAAGAACTGAGTCCTGATTTCATTCAGTAGGTGAAGTGTTGCATGCTCTCCATGTTCCTTCTCCTGCCATTCAGCCTTAAGGTAACATCCACCTTGTGTATCCTCCGTTCTCTGGTTCTATTGAACTGCATGCCTACGTTGACTTGGTCACCTCATCAGCAGCACCTGCTTGGGTTTGTGAGCACAGGAGTCTATGCCTTAGTTTGGGCCTAGTTGTTTGTTTTCCTGCTATGTAGTACAACATGTCTTTTCGAACACAGACAACACAGGTTCACTGCAGTGACCTCAGTGCATACTCCATTGTTGATAGAGACAAATTCTTGGTATTTCTAGAAGGAACAAAAGCCTGCCACATAGATCCTGGGATGCCTATTACTGTAGGGTCCTGCTCATCATAGTTATCGTAGCTGCCCAATCTGATGCTGAAACTTCCCGCACCTCCGCAAGACCTTAAATATCCACTTACATTTTTCGGTCTGTGCACAATTATTGCAGCAGTTTGCTTGCAGGGGTTCTAATCGGTCTTCCGCACCTTCCACAACAGATTCAATTTGACCCTACCACTATTGGACCTCCACCTCAAAGTGTGCCTGAGGCTCCTATTACCAGCTCTAAATCAGATTCTTCTGAAGGGCCTGTATTTCAACAAGTTCCATATGGCTCAGATTTTCTTTGAGTCCTTGCTACTCTGATGCAGTGTTTTATACCCTGCAATTGGAGGATCAGCCTACTTTTCCAAGCATAGAGTCTTTTTAAAGCTGTTTCTACAAATACATTCCCAATACACATTCCTCTATAAGGACTGAAAAAAAACGGTGAAAATATTGCTCCCTCCGGACAGTGTGAAGGATCTTTTTTTCCTTTGAAAGGGAATTTACTAAAAAGTGGCTTCTGCCCACCATATAAGCTACTGTAATTCATTTTAACAAACATACCACCAAACAGGTTGATAATGTTTTTACCTTTACGGATTTCACTATCTGTTGGATTTTCTACTTAGGTCTCAGTTTGAGTTATCTGGTATAACATTCTGTCCTTTATTGGCGGTGACTCAGATTTATGAATCCATGTCATTGTAGATCAACAAGACATCTCCATCTCAAGGATAAACCTTTGTGTCCTGTAGATTTTGGAAAAATTGTCTGGTGCGCGGCTTTTCAGCAGATATACTAAAGGAACATTTGATTTACTTACCTTTTAATGATAGGCTCCGCCTCAGTTTTGCTCTCTGCGTAGATATTCCTGAGCCTTCTAGTGCTTGGGATATGCACTTTCTCAATCCATTAAGTCATAGGATGGGATGGGGAAACCCTGTTCTTAATCTACTACTTCGATAGTACCTTGTAGACAGTCACAGTCTACTTCCTACTTAAGCAGCAGATATAGAGGTAAGAAGTTCAATGGCTCCTCTGTTTAGAATTACACATGGAGGGTAACTTCCCACTTATAAAAGTGGGAGGTTGTTGTTTGTTATGTTCATCTTGTTTCCTACTCCCTTACCTTTGCGAAAGTTTAACTCTTGAGTGTGCTTTCAAAAAAGGAACATTCTACATTCTAATGTATCTTTTTCCTTGCTTCCCCTTTGTGGAATGCCCAAAAGACCTCCTCTGTAAAGAGCCAGTGTCTTAACTTTACACAGTTTCTGCTATGCCAAGGGTCATATTGTCTACATTGCTTGCGTATAGCATATCCTTTACTTTTTACCTCTTTGCAGAGGTGGGGGACTTGAGTCACATGACTTGACTTAAGTAAGACTTAAGTCACCAGTTTGAGGACTTGAGACTTGCTTGACTAAAATTTATAAAAGACTCGACTTGACTTTGACTTGGTATTCATGACTTGAGACATATGACTCGAAATTACTTTACTTTTTTAAGTTATTAAATATTTGCATTTTCTCAAGATTTGTTAAAGCAAAATTAATGTGCCTGTTATGTTTCTGACACCACAGTCACTTAAAACACCTCAGTGTGTTCTGATTTTTAGGACACTGGCTGTTTAACAATGGAAATACTTAAAGAGGAAGTAAACCCATTCATTTAACAGTTTGAAAAAACAGTTACATTTCCGGCATGTGCCTGAAATGTAACACTCCCATTGGTTGTGCTCTCAACCAAACTGTCAAACCATCCAATGGCTGGTATCATAACTGATCACATATGCAGATTCGTGGCAGTTGAAGATTAAACAGAGGCCAAGATGGCAGCTTCCTTGCTAGAAAACGATAGGAGGGTTTACTTCCACTTTAACATGTTTTTAGTTACTGTGCTGTTGAAACATGACCGGATGAAGGATTTTGAGCTGTTTAGGTATTCAAAGTGTTTCTTTAATATGCAAAAAAAAAAAAGCACTAAGTAGTTTTGTTAATGTTGAAAATAAAACAAAATCTTTCCTGACCACTGACTTTTAACTGATTTAAAGGTGAAAATTGGGGTAGATCAGTATTTTGACTTGATTTGTGACTTGACCAAAATAAATGACTTGACTTGACATGCTTGACTTCTAGCAGGGACTCAACTTGACTTGCTTGCTTTTCGCCACAGTAACTTGGGACTTGCTTGAGACTTGAAGGTTAAGACTTGAGACTTGCTTGTGACTTGCACAAGTGTGACTTACTCCCATGTCTGCCTCTTTGAGTACTTGTGGGGTTGTTATGGGGAAATTCCTTTCCCCATCGACCCCTTTCTCATGTTGTCCCTCAGTGCTTTCCAATTCTCCTCCTTTTAGAAAATCTGGAATTTGAGCAATATAGAAAAACTTTTCACACCTTTTTACCTTTACACCTTTCCCATTCTCACATCCTGGGAGGAGTCTCCTTATGATTGTATCCACTCCTGGTGTCAAGTTCAGGGGATCTCTTTGTTGGCCAGTTCTCTAATTTGTCATCTGCTGGACTTCATTTGCAGCCTGCAAGCTCTTCATCTCCAGAAGAATTTAAGCACTCAGGTAACTGACTGCATGTCTGACTCCCTGCTCTAAACAGTGTTGAGTGTGTCTTCATTGTCTGCACTGTTTCCTTCATCTGCATCTAATGTTCCCCTCTTTAAAGAGTCAGCATCATGCATGAATGTATTCCTACTTCCTAGGAAATGTCTTTCTTCTACAAGTCCTGTACTTCCCTAGTGCTACATTCCTACTTGTAGCTCCTATTGGAAAAAATGTGTAACGCTCCTGCGTTTCTTATATGGTGTGGATTTTCAGCTGCAGAAATAGTTCCACGTCAGTTGTCATGTAAGAGATATGCTGAGATACCATTCCCAACCTCAATGACTCATCATGTGTGGAAGGTCTTATTTCAGCCAGTAAATACACACAATTAGCAAGCTGGTTCCTAGAGTGACTTTATATATGTGGTAACACAATGATGAAGGTTTGAGGGATAGGTTGAGTGGAGGTGGTAAGTGATAGACACTTGAAGGTGAGACAGTAGCAGATGGATGCAGGAAGGTTTAACAATGTTGTATGATAGCAGATGATAGAATAGCAGGTGGACATACAAAAGAGATCAACCCAGTGCAGAAAAGTAGCAGTAGTCTCAAGAGCTAGCAATCTAGTTTATGCAGATGTGATAAACAGTCTCTACTATGCAGAGCTAGATAGTGTAAGCTTAGTATAAGTTTATAGAGAATTCCCCTGTGGGGTACTTAGCACTATTAGCGATACAGCCGAAGGGTGGTTCAGGAGAGGCGGATGATCCAGTAGCGGGATACAGGGATCAGCGCAGCGAGGTTCCGTCAGCGAAGTAAGCTTGCAAGCATGGAAGCTTCAAGCAAGGTTAGCATCCAGATAAGGGTGTTTGAACGAACACATGTGAGTGAGAGCCGACGCCTTAAATAGCCATCTAGTCCGGCGCTGAGTGATGACAGCTCCAGTCTTAAAGGTGTATGCGCACCTTTCCAAAAGTAAATGGTAGGGCGCATACACTTGTGGAAAGTGTAATTCAGGGTACCAAAGGTACCGGAACATTACAAAATGTTGCCTTTTTATAGAATTTAGTTTTAGGATTCCTAAAATCATGTATTTAGTAAATAGTCAGGCAAGCTATACAGTGGCTAACACACCCTGACACACCTATGGGGGTGACTTGGAAGATCTCCTTCTCATTTTTCTGGTCCCGATGTCCTTGTACGCCAATTGCGCTACAATGTATCCTCCTCCCTGTCTAACCTTTTGTACAGCTGTTGCAGATCACCTAAGCCTTTCTTTTGGTAGAATTTAGGATTACTACCCTTCTTTTTCCAGCCTATGGTTTCATCCCTCTTTCCATTTAGATTCTGCTAAAAGGGCTATACATGCATAACTCTTGAGAGATTACTTACCTGTGAGGCACATCCCTCATTTTGTGGACTCTCCCTGATCTCAAGTCCTAAGGATGTTACCTCAAATGTGTATCAGGAGGACTAGGTTAAATTTTCTTTGATCAGTCTGCTGGCTGATAACAAAAAACTGAACCATCTATGGCCAGCTTTAGTCTTTTTGTTTAGACATATCTTGTTTATTCATCCTTCATTTCCCTGATGTGAAGGTATTTTGCTCAAAACTGTGCATAATAGTTGGAGGCAAAATTATATGGTGGCTAGCTTACTGTTTTTGTTTATAAGTGTTCAAACCTCCTGAAGGTGGCAATATGACCCATATGCCTAAAAATTACTACATTCCTGTGTCCCTCAATAGGCCTGAAGAAAAAAAGATTTTACTGTAAGTACACTGCTCAAAAAAATTAAAGGAACACTTTTTAATCGGAGTATAGCATCAAGTCAAATAAACTCCTGGGGTATTGATCTGGTCGGTTAAGTAGAAGAGGGGGTTGTTAATCAGTTTCAGCTGCTTTGGTCTTAACAAAATTAACAAACAGGTGCACTAGATGGGCAACAATGAGATGACCTCAAAAACAGGAATGGTTTTGCAGGTAGAGGGCACTAACATTTTTTTCCCCTACTCATCTTTTCTGACTGTTTTCACTAGTTTTGCATTTGACTATGGTCAGTGTCATTACTGGTAGCATTAGGCAATAACTGGACCCTATAGAGGTTGTACAGGCAGTCCAACTCCTCCAGGATGGCACATCAAGACGTGCCA
The DNA here is from genome assembly GCF_965119305.1 of Pelophylax lessonae. NCBI lineage: Eukaryota > Metazoa > Chordata > Amphibia > Anura > Ranidae > Pelophylax > Pelophylax lessonae. The sequence goes on along the minus strand of NC_138769.1, from coordinate 380,235,615 downwards.
TTGCATAAGGTTTGCTGTGTCTCCCAGCAGTGTCTTTAGAGCATGGAGTAGATTCCAGGAGACAGGCAGTTACAATAGGAGAGCTAGACAGGGCCGTAGAAGGTCCTAAACCCATCAGCAGGACCAATATCTACACCATTGTGCAAGGAAAAACAGGATGAGCACTGCCAGAGCCCTACAAAATGACCTCCATCAGGCTACTGGTTTGAATGACTCTGACCAAACAATCAGAAACAGACTTCATGAGGGTGGCCTGAGGGCCCAACATCCTCTAGTGGGCCCTGTGCTCACTGCCTGGCACCGTGGAGCTTGATTGGCATTTGCCATTAAACACCAGAATTGGCAGGTCCATCACTGGTTCACCCTGGTGACAGACGTGAAAGGGTCTGGAGAAGCCATGGAGAACGTTATGCTGCCTATAACATCATTCGACATGTCCAGTTTGGTGGTGGGTCAATGAAGGTCTTGGGAGGCATATCCATGGAGGGACGCACAAACCTGTACAGGCTAGACAATGGGACTGTGAATGCCATTAGGCATTTTGATGAAATCCTTGGACCCATTGTCAGACCCTATGCTGGTGCAGTGGGTCCTGGGTTCCTCCTGGTGCACGATAATGCCCGGCCTCATATGGTGAGAGTGTAAAGCCAGTTCCTGGAGGATGAAGGAATTGATACCATTGAATGGCCTCCATGCTCACCTGACCTAAATCCAATTGAACACCTCTGGGACATTATGTTTTTCGGTATATCCGATGCCGCCAGGTTGCACCTCAGTCTGTTCAGGAGCTCAGCGATGCCCTGGTCCAGATCTGGGTGGAAATACCCCAGGACACAATCGATCATCTCATTAGGAGCATGCCCTGACAATGTCAGGCATGCATACAAGCACGTGGGGGGCCATACAAACTAGTATCATTTTGAGCTGCTGCAATGAAATTTCAGCAGAATGGACTAGCCTGCTGCATTATTTTTTCACTTTGATTTTCGGGATGTCTTTGAATTCAGCCCTCTGTAGGTTGATAATTTTCATTTCCATCAAACAATGTGGCATCCCTTCGTTCCTAACACATTACCCAGTCCAAATCACTATACAGTGGTGATCGAAAGTTTCGGCACCCCAGGTAAAAATTTGTATTAATGTGCATGAAGAAGCCAAGGAAAGATGGAAAATATCCAAAAGGCATCAAATTACAGATTAGACATTCTTATAATATGTCAACAACAGTTAGATTTTATTTCCATCATTGACATTTTCAAAATTACAGAAAACAAAAAAATGGCGTCTGCAAATGTTTGGGCACCCTGCAGAATTTATAGCATGCACTGCCCCCTTTGCAAGGCTGAGACCTGCCAGTGTCATGGATTGTTCTCAATCATCGTCTGGGAAGACCAGGTGATGTCAATCTCAAAGGTTTTAAATGCCCAGACTCATCTGGCCTTGCCCCAACAATCAGCACCATGGGATCATCTAAGCAGTTGTCTAGAAAACTGAAACTGAAAATAGTTGACGCTCACAAAGCTGGAGAAGGCTATAAAAAGATAGCAAAGCGTTTTCAGATGTCAATATCCTCTGTTCGGGAATGTAATTAAGAAATGGCAGTCATCAGGAACAGTGGAAGTTAAAGCAAGATCTGGAAGACCAAGAAAAATATCAGACCGAACAGCTCGCAGGATTGTGAGGAAAACCATTCAAAACCCAGATTTGACTGCACGATCCCTCCAGAAAGATCTGGCAGACACTAGAGTTGTGGTACACTATTCCACTATAAAGAGATACTTGTACAAATATGGTCTTCATGGAAGAGTCATCAGAAGAAAACCTCTTCTACATCCTCACCACAAAAATCAGCGTTTGAACTCTGCAAATTAACATATAGGCAAGCCTGATGCATTTTGGAAACAAGTTCTGTGGACCGATGAGGTTAAAATTGAGCTTTTTGGCCGGAATGAGCAAAGGTACGTTTGAAGAAGAAGGGGCACAGAATTTAATGAAAAAACCTCTGTCCAATTGTTAAGCATGGGGGTGGATCAATCCTGCTTTGGGGTTGTATTGCAGTCAGTGGCACAGGGAACATCTCACAAGTAGAAGGAAAAATGGATTCAATAAAATTTCAGCAAATTTTGGATGGTAAATTGATGCCATCTGTGAAAAAGCTGAAGTTAAAGAGAGGATGGCTTCTACAAATGGATAATGATCCTAAACACACCTCGAAATCCACAAGGGATTACCTCAAGAGGCGTAAACTGAAGGTTTTGCCATGGCCTTCACAATCTCCTGACCTCAACATAATTGAAAATCTATGGATAGACCTTAAAAGAGCAGTGCATGACAGACAGCCCAGAAATCTAAAAGAACTGGAAGACTTTTGTAAGGAAGAATGGGCAAAGATACCTCAAACAAGAATTGAAAGACTCTTGGCTGGCTACAAAAAGTGTTTACAAGCTGTGATACTTGCCAAAGGGGGCAGTACAAGATAGTAACTCTGCAGGGTGCCCAAACTTTTGCAGACTCCATTTTTTTGTTTTCTGTAATTTTGAAAGTGTAAATGATGGAAATAAAATCTATCTTTTGTTGACATATTATAAGAATGTCTAATCTGTAATTTGATGCCTTTTGGAGATTTTTCCTTGGCTTCTTTATGCACATTAATACAAATTTTTACCTGGGGTGTCCAAACTTTCAATCACCACTGTAGATATCCAGCATGATATTTTTTTCCCCATTGAGATCTGATATGTTTTCAAAGTGTTCCTTTCATTTTTTAAAGGAGTGTATAAAAATCATATTTCTCTTTCGTTCATTGGCGGACATATTGTCTTCTAATCTCGACCAAAGGTCTATATTGCCACCTACAGGAGTAGGACACTAGGCAGAAAGAATAAACTCGGCACCACCTATGGGCAGTTCTGGCTGATTTAAACCCCCTCACTGCATAGCTACTCCAGTTCTTTTTGCCTAGTGTCAAGAGTATTATTCAGCCGGGCTGGGCAACGGGCTGGATAATATAGATTCAGTGGTTACCCCAGCCTGGCCAGAACGTGGGCAGACCCTATCCAAGCACTGGGTAGGCCGCAACAAAGCCCCTGTGGGACCGGGGCAGCTGGCGAGTTAAACATCTCACAGGAGTGCACATGACCGGATTCCAGATGCCTGTGTCAGAGGTGGTTCTGGGGGGGAGAGTTTGTTCTGTCTATGGAGCGTACCAGCAGCTGCCCTGGACTGGTAAGTAGAACCTTCCCCCCTCCCTGCGTTGCCGATGGTTGGCACTGCGGGGATCCCCTCTTCCCTGCCTGGCCTCCTTGTCCCTTCTGGCTTTGTTAGGTCTGTCCTTCTGTGTTAGAGTTGGGGCATTGGTTGCAGCTGCTTGATGGCTCTCTGGCGGGCGTAGTGGGCTTTTTTCACCAATGTTTTTCTCTAGCAGCCATTTTCCCTATGGCCTTGCTTGTAGCCCAGCATCATCCCTGTGTATTTCTTTTGACATGGTGTGTTTTTGGGATCTCGCTCTATTTTCCTCCTCCAGCAGCTGCTCTGTGAGCCCAGCAGGGGCATTTTCTTGGTGACTGCTTCTATTTTGTTCCCTTGGCTTTGGTGGGCAGGATATGGTGGCCATTTTCTTGTAGCCCACAGCTGCCTCCTAGCTACTTCTGACCTCTTCTGATCATCAGGTCGGCTGTACCCGGGCTTTCTGACTGCAGTGTGTGCTCTACGTAGCTCTACACTCTGCCTCTCTTGTTGGGGGACTCCTGGCATTTCTGCCTGTGCCTGGTGTGGTGAGTACTGGTGGGGTATTCCTCTTCTCTGCTTGCCTGGTGTGCAGTGTTATTTGGGGGTTCCCTTGCCACAGGTATTGCCTTTCCTGTGGGTCTCTTTCAGAAATGGAGTCTCAGGATCAGTTCTCCCCACCTGACCCCCTCTTTGAGGCCGCAGGTCCCTCAGGACCTTCTGTCCCTATTGACATGCTGACGGCGATACTGGAGTAATTCGTTTTCCAGGTGGCATTAGGTGTAAGGTGAGCAATAAGTGACCCCCACCCGCTCCTGCTTCATTGGCCTTGTCGGATCATGAGTTCAACTCTGCTGCTGCGGATGTAGTCAAGCTCACAGGTCCAGCTAACGAGATCCCCAAGCCTTTGGACAGTGAGTATGAGTCCTCTGCTGTTGCGCAGGAAAAGACACTGGTGGATACACTTACCACATCAATCTGAGAAACCTTATAGTTAGAGGATGCCTGTGCGGACCGCGGAAGTGTCTGTCCCTTTTGGCATACACAAGCTTCCTCGTGCGTCGAAGATGTTCCCCTATCTTCCTTACATTGACAAATTAGTATACAAGGATTGGGAACGACCTAAGAGACCCTTTGTAGTCCCTAAACGGTTTGCCGTGTGTTATCCCTTCAAAGACACCATTCTGAAGAATTGGACCATGCCTCCTGTCATGGACCCTCCTATTTCCAGGCTGAATAAGCCCACTATGATCCTGGTTGAGGAGTCTCCATCTTCAGCCCCATCGGCTGGTTTTGGCCATTGCTCTGGTGTCTCAGACCCTTACGGAATGGGCCAAACTCCTTTGCCATGGCCTCGGTGGGGAGAAAGTTCTCCTGGCTTATGTGGAACAGGGCCATAAGTTTGTGTGTGATGCGTCCTTGGATGTGGCCCCCTTGCTATCAAAGCTCTCCGTTTTCGTTGGTGTATGCTTTGGTGTGTGCTGTGGCTCAAATGCTGGTTGGTGGACCAGACATCAAAGAAGGCGTTAACAGATTTTCCCTTTCAGGGTGATCATCTCTTTAGGGTTACACTGGATGAAATCATCAAGAATCATACTGGGGGGAAGAGTACCTTTCTTCTGCAGTCACAAGTAAGGCCCCTCCTTTTTCCCACACAAAAAGCTATTTCATCCCCCTGGATCTGCACACAAGCGTTTCAAGGCCTCTGTGGGGGGGTACCAAATGCCCCTGGGTTGCCAAGATGGCTAAATCCGCAGACAAGTCCTCCTCAGCATGAAGGTGCACACCTGCCTGTGTCCAGGATGGGAAATCGTCTGCGCTGGTTTGCTGCCCTGTGGACCTCCCTGATTTCCGACAAGTGAGCTTACGAGCTGATTCTGTCTGGGTACAAAATAAAATTCCATTCCTGTCCTCCAGAGAGATTTTTTCCCTCCAACCTCTGTCAGGAGGAGATTGTCCTGGTTCCGCCCACGTAACGCTTTTGGGGGTTCCATTCAAACCTTTTTACTGGTTCCAAACAAGGAAGGACAGTTATGTCTGATCCTAAATCTTGTGCAGAAGTTCAGGATGGAGTCCATTTGGTCCGTGGTGACCTCCCCTCATCAAGGTAGTTTCTTGGTGTTATTGGACATCAAGGATGCCTACCTGCCCATCCCCATCTGTGCCGGACACCAGCGTTTCCTCTGCTTTGTGGAAAGAGAGAAGCATTATCAGTTTGTGGCGCTACCCTTTGGTCTCGCCTCTGCTCCTCGAGTTTTCTCCAAGGTGCTTGCTTCGGTTCTGGCCTTGCTGAGACAACAGTATATTGCTGTGCTTGGGTATCTAGATGACCTACTTCTGAGGGTTGAGTCTCTCTTGGCTTTAGAGGAGGACATGGCAATCATGATAAGCATTTCCCAGGAGTTCGGATTGATTCTACATTTCCAGAAATCTGTTCTGATCCCGACCAGGAAGCTGGACTATCTGGGCTTGACTCTAGACACGGCATTTGCCAAGGTTCTTCTTCCGCTAGACAAAGTCTGGAAGCTGCAGTCAGCAATTCAGCTGCTGCTGTCCCTGCAGGCGGTCCTCCCTTCACTGTGGCATGCAGGTCCTGGGAATGATGGTATCTGTCTTCAAGGCAGTTCCGTATGCTCAGTTCAAAGCACGGAAGTCTATGTCCAGAAAGATATACCATCGTACCTGGAAGGCATATATCTTGTGGTGTGAGTCCGCGGGTGTTTATCCACATTCTTTTTTAGGAGGTAGGATATTGGCCTTTCTGCAACGGGGCGATTTTCTTTCCCTAGCCACTCACTCTTTGATTCATACTTTTGTTCAAGGAGTTCAGCATGTGGCGCCTTAAGTCCTTTCCCCATTGCTTCCTTGGGATCTGAATCGGATTCAATTTGTTCTTCAATGACCTCCCTTTGAGAATATTAGGGAGATTCCCTTGCTTACACTGTCTCAGAAGGTGGACTTTTTAGTAGCTATCACTTTGAAGTTGGTGGCCTTGTCCTGTAGGTCTCCTTAGTTAGTTGTACACATGGATAAGGTGGTTCTCCATCTGTCCCCTTTTTTCTTTTTTTCTCATTTTTTTCATTTGAACGAGGACATTATCCTGCCGTCGCTATGTCCTCATCGCTCTGGAAATCGCCCTGCATGCCCTGGATGTGGTTCATGTGTATCTGTCTGCTACTGAGTCCTTTGGCAGGTCGGATTCCCTTTTTATGATCATGTATGGGCCGAGGAAGGGGTTGGCAGCATCTTCTGCCACCACTTCTAAATGGATTCGACTGACAGTGATTTAAGCCTATAATATTAAGGCTCTGGTTCCTCCCTTTCCCATAACGGTGCACTTTACTCGGGTGCTTAGTGCTGCCTTGGCCCTCCTTCATCAGGCATCTGTGTCTGAAATCTGCAAGGCCGCTGCTTGGTCGTCTGTGCACACCTTTACTAAATTTTTCAAAGATGACTGTCATGGCATCTTCGGATGCGTGTTTTGCAGGTGACCGTTTAAGGTTTCTGTTTCCTCTGGGGATGACTATTCTGGTTGGGCTCTTGTGTTCCTAATGGCCTGGTTTTGTCTTTCCATGTTTTGGCCTTTGTTTTTTTCTCCCACCGCTTATGTGTTGGACACTGCTTTGGAACGTCCCTATGGTTCGAGATTAGATAAAGATGCTGTGTCCGTCAATGCACAAAAGAGAAAATGTTTTTTTTTCTTACTTACTGTAAAATCTTTCTCTGAGTTCATTGACGGACACAGCAACCACTACAATGTTTTTTTCTTTGACACTGCTTGTAACTAACTGTAATGCCTATACAGAGAGGGGGTTTTTATCAGCCTGGACTGCCCATAGGTGGTGTCAGGTTTATTTTTTCTGCCTAGTGTCCTACTCCTGTAGGTATAACCCTATGTTTGAGATTAGAAGATGCTGTGTCCATAAATGAATTCAGAGAAATGCATTTTTATGGTCAGTAACAAAAAAATCCAGTCTTTTGCTGGGATATAATACAAAAGTAACATTTTTACCTGCTTGAACATACTATATGTATAGACAGCATAACCACCTTGACTAATATCTAATCTTCAATCTCTTTAGAAGCCTTTGTTAACAGGAAGTGATTTATGTAAATACAGTCTACTAAGATTGCAAAATGTTTTGTTAAAATATTGATCATCAAATAGAATGTCAGCTAGAAAATTGTACCATTTTAACGTCAAGGGTTTAAAAAAAATCCCATACAAATGTATTGGTCTGAAAAATTTTGAACATAATATGTGGAGGGTATGTATGTGACAGAGCCAGCAGGTTTAGAAACTTTTAACACGTGTATAATGTAGTGTAATTCTCATGAGTACCAAAGATCTTGTAGAATGTCATGTTAACATAATACTTGAATCTGGGCTGTGGTTACTGCTAAATATTTCACGTATGTGGTTTAACATGCAATCTCTTATTCTGATTGATGCAGCCTGGAAACCAAAAAGGGACTTTTTATGATTACCAAAATGTGCATGTGTCTTTTAATATTCAGGAGGTAACCTTACATTAGTTACTGGACTTTAAAAAAATCTGGTTGAACAGTCTTAAAATCTCTTGCTATATACCAAGGCAAACATGTACAAATGTACAGTATCATCTGCTTTGGCAAGCTAGGTATGTGAACATATATGTACTGTATGAAAATCACCTCTGTTTGATCATAATTCTTTTATTTTTTTTACAGTTCTGTCACTATTACATGTAGTACTTTGTTTCATGTTGCCAAGTACTTTCTAACCATAGTAATGAGGTCCGACATGCTCCCCCCCCCCCCCCCCCACCTGCCACTGCCGTTCTGACAACAGCTTTGAAGGGGACAGGTGATTCTTAAGTGCAGCTTGTTTTCCTGTAGTTCAAGAATCCACTGGTCTGCCACAGTTATTGTACCCCAGTATTTCCGACATTGGGTGCAGGTTCACCAGCAGTCCAAAATGCTGTTCATAAGGAATCTCTCAAAGACTTTAGACCAGTGCTCCCCAACCTTTTTATTGCCGCGGACTGGTCAACGTTTGATAATTTTTAGGTGGCCCGCTGAGGGGGGGGGGGGGCGTCAATGCAGAGTGCCACAGCGTGCCCCCATCAATGCAGAGTGCCACAGTGTGCCCCCAATCAATGCAAAGTGCCACAGCATGCCCCCATCAATGCAGTGCCACAGCGTGCCCCCAATCAATGCACAGTGACCACAGCATGCCCCAAATCTATGCAGAGTGACCAGCATGCCCCCCATCAATGCACAGTGACCACAGCATGCCCCCAATCAATGCAAAGTGACCACAGCATGCCCCCAATCAATGAAGAGTGACCAGCATGCCCCCCATCAATGCACAGTGACCAAAGCATGCCCCCAATAAATGCACAGTGACCACAGCATGCCCCCAATCAATGCACAGTGACCACAGCATGCCCCCCATCAATGCACAGTGACCAAAATGCCCTTATCATTGCACAGTGACCACAGCAGGCCCCCCATCAATGCACAGTAACCAGCATGCCCCCCATCAATGCACAGTGACCACAGCATGCCCCCCATCAATGCACAGTGACCACAGCATGCCCCCCATCAATGCACAGTGACCACAACAGGCCCCCCATCAATGCACAGTAACCAGCATGCCCCCAATCAATGCACAGTGACCACAGCGTGTCTCCAATCAATGCACAGTGACCAGCATGCCCTCCATCAATGCACAGTGACCACAGCATGCCCCCCATCAATGCACAGTGACCACAGCGTGCCCCCAATCAATGCACAGTCACCAGCATGCCCCCAATCAATGCACAGTGACCACAGCATGCCCCCCATCAATGCAGAGTGACCACAGCATGCCCCCAATCAATGCACAGTGACCACAGCATGCCCCCCATCAATGCACAGTGACCACAACATGCCCCCAATCAATGCACAGTGACCACAGCATGCCCCCAATCAATGCAAAGTGACCACAGCATGCCCCCCATCAATGCACAGTAACCAGCATGCCCCCCATCAATGCACAGTGACCACAGCGTGCCCCCCATCAATGCACAGTGACCACAGAGTGCCCCCAATCAATGCACAGTGACCACAGCGTGCCCCCAATCATTGCACAGTGACCACAGCATGCCCCCATCAATGCACAGTGACCAGCATGCCCCCCATCAATGCCCAGTGACCACAGCGTGTCCCCCATCAATGCACAGTGACCCCATCAAGCCCCCCATCAATGCACAGTGACCAGCGTGCATCCAATCAATGCACAGTGACCACAGCGATCCCCCAATTAATGCACAGTGACCAGCATGCCCCCCATCAATGCACTGTGACCACAGCATGCCCCCCATCAATGCACAGTGACCACAGCATGCCCCCCATCAATGCACAGTGACCAGCATGCCCCCCATCAATGCACAGTGACCACAGCATGCCCCCATCAATGCACAGTGACCACAGCAGGCCCCCCATCAATGCACAGTGACCACAGCGTGCCCCCCATCAATGCACAGTGACCACAACGTGCCCCCAATCAATGCACAGTGACCACAGCGTGCCCCAATCATTGCACAGTTACCACAGCATGCCCCCCATCAATGCACAATGACCAGCATGCCCCCCATCAATGCACAGTGACCACAGCACGCCCCCATCAATGCACAGTGACCACAGCAGGCCCCCCATCAATGCACAGTGACCAGCATGCCCCCAATAAATGCACAGTGACCACAGCGTGCCGCCAATCAATGCACAGTGACCAGCATGCCCCCCATCAATGCATTGTGACCACAGCATGCCCCCCATCAATGCACAGTGACCACAGCGTGCCCCCCATCAATGCACAGTAACCAGCATGCCCCCCATCAATGCACAGTGACCAAAGCATGCCCCCCATCAATGCACAGTGACCACAGCAGGCCCCCCATCAATGCACAGTGACCAGCATGCCCCCAATAAATGCACAGTGACCACAGCGTGCCCCCAATCAATGCACAGTGACCAGCATGCCCCCCATCAATGCATTGTGACCACAGCATGCCCCCCATCAATGCACAGTGACCACAGCGTGCCCCCCATCAATGCACAGTAACCAGCATGCCCCCCCATCAATGCACAGTGACCAAAGCATGCCCCCCATCAATGCACAGTGACCACAGCAGGCCCCCCATCAATGCACAGTGACCAGCATGCAACCAATCAATGCACAGTGACCACAGTGTGCCCCCAATCAATGCACAGTGACCAGCATGCCCCCATCAATGCACAGTGACCACAGCGTGCCCCCCATCAATGCACAGTGACCAGCATGCCCCCAATCAATGCACAGTGACCACAGCATGCCCCCATAAATGCACAGTGACCACAGCATGCCCCCCAATCAATGCACAGTGACCACAGCATGCCCCCCCCTCAATGCACAGTGACCACAGCATGCCCCCATCAATGCACAGTGACCACAGCATGCCCCCAATCAATACACAGTGACCACAGCATGCCCCCATTAAATGCAAAGTGACCACAGCGTGCCCCCCATCAATGCACAGTGACCAGTGCACTTACCTGATTTGCAGCAGTGGCGGCTTCTCCTCAGTCTCCCCCCGTCTCCTCGAGTCTTCCCTCCTCCTCCTCCATGGCCAATGGCATGGGTTCGCCTTTCGGCCAATCAGGAAACAGTTCTCGGACCTGCTTCCTGATTGGCCAGGACGAGGATCCGTGTGACAATAGCGAATATTCATTCGCTATTGTCACACAAATGGGTGGGCTCAGGGTGCACTGCTCTGCGCCCCGGGTCCACCCTTTTCTGAAAAAAAATATTTTTTTTAAATGGAAATAATGTAATGTTCTTTGGGCGGACCGGTACCGTTTGATCCACGGACCGGTACCGGTCCGCGGCCGGGGGGTTGGGGAACACTGCTTTAGACTACACTCCATTGTGAAAGTTGTTGTTTTTTTTTTTTGTCTAATCAGTGCACAGGTGGATCCATTTGAACATCTGCCCCATTATTACGGAGTTGAGCTCATTAGTGAGTGAAATGGATTGGAAGGAAGGTTCAGATAGCCCTGCTTGTGCCCTGAATCAACAAAATAAACCTTTACTATGGTTGTTACTATGAGGCGAGGTTCACTTCCTTTTCTTTTTGTGCTATGGGAAAGATAAAGCTGCTTAGCTACAGTAACAATAAACATGTTTGGTGCAAACTGAAAACAGCATTTCTGCAGAAGATCATCATGCCAACTGTGAAGCATAGTGGTGGAAATGTTATAGTCTGGGATTGTTTTGCTTTTTTAGAGCATAGGCAGCTAGCAGTCATTGAGTTATCTATGAATTCTGCATCATCATAAAGTGTGCTTGATGGGATTTTGTGGCCATCTGCCCAAAAGTTGTAGTTAAACAAAAAATGTATCTTTTAGAGCTATAAGGATTTGAAGCACACCAGAAAATTCTTCACGCAATGGCTCAAAATTAAAAATAGTTATGGACTGGCTTATTTAATGCTCTGTATTAGAATCCTGTTAAATGTTTTGATGGTTTTTGAAACAGGCAGATTATGTAAGAAAACCCACAAACATCTTAAAACGGATGCCATAGAGTGATAGGCAGTTATTGAAAATGCCTTCAAGACATCACTTCTGCTAAAGGGGACAATTCCAGCTTCTGAGGCCAATTGTGTACTTACTTTCATGGTACATCACTACATTTATTGATATTTTTTTATTTTTTTTTAATAAATGAATACAAAGGAATCACCTTTATCTGTAGGCACTGTTTAAATAGAAATCTAATATTTACTTGTTCAGATATTTTCAATGGTGTATTCTTATTTTTTTTGCATGGTTGTAAATCTTTCCCTTTACTAACTGAAGACGACATTATCATCAGGATGGGTTTAACAAAGACAGCAAGTAAAACTCTTCTTTAAAAGAGCTGACCCTCCTCAGATGTGTATTGCAGTTTGTGCCTGCACTGGATGTTTTCCCTTAAAGTGATTTTATATGCATTAAGATTAAAAAACCGTCTGTGTGCAGCAGCCCCCCTCTAGATCCAGCAATGTTTCACGAGAGACTCTGCCCTCCAGGATTGCCCTTCTTATTGGCTGAGACAGCAGCGCAGCACCATTGGCTCCCTCTGCTGTCAGTCAAAGTCAGTTAGTCGGTCAGTGAACCAATGAGGAGAGAAAGGGGGCGAGGCTGGGTCGTAGCTCTGTGTCTGAATGGACACCGGGAACTTGGCTTACTGTGACCTGCGTGACTTGGCTGCTTGCTGTGGGGGCACCAGGGCTATCTATAACGTGGGGCAAAAGGGGCAGCTGGCCCAGGCCCAATCATTGTTGTGGGACCCAAAGCAGCTACACCGTTGAGCCCTGCGCTGCCCGAAAATAGCATACTTGCAAACAGTCTACTCCCAAGACAGTCTCGCTAATTGGTTCATTGTCCTGGGATGTCTGTGTCCTGGCTGGCTGGGTCCTGATTTTCAGTAATGCGCAGAATGTCTCTTTGTTTTCCCTGGTTACCATAGTAACCGAACACTGGGGCCGCAGCATTAGCATCAGATCCCTTACATCTGTGGGGAGACAGCTGCCGGGTTCGCAGGCAGGCTCCAATCCCTGCAAGGAGCCTGCAGAATACCACACCCTGGTCCCACCCCTCACCAGCAGCACAGCTTTTTGTTTTTGTTTTTTTAAGGTGTTGCATGCTGCTGGGCAGTCTGACTGCGGAAAGAAAATCTCTGCACTGTAAGTCCCAAAGTAATTAGGGGCAGTATAAGTGGCGACACCCAACTGATATGAACTGTATGGTAGAAAAAAAATGGCGCTGGGGTTACAGAGTAGACAAAGATTATGGTTGAGATATGTTTGGAGCACAGAGGTATGCAAGAGGAGTATTGATGGTAGTGGTAGAGACGAGAAGGGCAGTGGGGGCTGGGGGCACATGGGTGGCATAGGAGTACACACAGGAGTTCTGGAAGTGATGTGTTTTGGGGTATAGAGAGGAGGAAGGGGTTGAGGAGCATTGGTGGCAGATGTGTATGATGGGAGTGCAGCTGGGACAGAGGTATGTTGGAGGTGGGATGGGAGTAGTTACAGAGGTGTGCAAGAAGGTTACAGCAGTGACAGAGTTGGTCAAAGAAGCATGATGATGTCAGAGATGTGCAGTGGTAGGGCAGTTTAGCAGAGGTTTGCTCAAGAGCTGCAGAGTTGTATGAGCAGGTATTTGGTAAGGATGAAAAAGTGATTGCAGAGGTGTGGTAGTAAAGATGTGGGATGGGGTACAGTGATGGTAAAGGTGTGGGATGAACAGTAGTGGTCTGCTGTAATCTCTAGCAACCAATCAGTGAGCAATATTTATGTTCAGTAACCTCAAGAAACCAATCAGTGAGCGCTATTGATGTGCTGTAACCTCTGGCAATTAATCAGTGAATGGTAATGATGTACAGTACCTTCTAGCAACCAATCAGTGAGCAGTAATGATGTGCAGTAACCTCTAGCAACAATCAGTGAGCAGTAATAATGTGTCACTGCCTGGTTTTCTGGAGTAAACTGATTTTGAATTTAGCTGCTATTTATTGTATGTCTTAGAACAGGGGGAGGGAACAAAAAAAATGTAAGCCCAGGACCCAATCAATAATAAAGATGGCCCTGGGAGGCACTCAGCAGGAGGGAGGGACCAGAAGCAACCAGGAGGGACCTACGATGACAAGGATCTGGGCTGCTCGGTGCAAAACCACTGCACAGAAAAGGTATAACATGTTTTTTATTTTTAAAAAAAAAAAACAAAGAAAAATACTTTATAATATATAATATAATCTCCGCAATAAAGCCTCACACAGCAGTAAAAACCTGGGAAAAATGTTGGCTGAAGTTACAGAATCTCACAAAAGTGAGTACACCCCTCACATTTTTGTAAATATTTTATTATATCTTTTCATGTGACAACACTGAATAAATGACACTTTGCTACAATGTAAAGTAGTGAGTGTACAGCTTGTAAAACAGTGTAAATTTGCTGTCACCTTAAAATAGCTCAACACACAGCCATTAATGTCTAAACCACTGGAAACAAAAGTGAGTGCACCCCTAAGTGAAAGTGTGCAAATTGGGCCCAATTAGCCATTTTTCCTCCCCCGGTGTCATGTGAATTGTTAGCGTTACAAGGTCTCAGGTGTGAATGGGGAGTAGGTGTGTTAAATTAGGTGTTATCGCTTCCACTCTCTCATACTGGTCACTGGAAGTTCAACATGGCACCTCATGGCAAAGAACTCTCTGAGGATCTGACAAAAGAATTTTTGCTCTACATAAAGATGGCCTAGGCTATAAGAAGATTGCCAAGACGCTGAAACTGAGCTGCAGCACGGTGGCCAAGACCATACAGCGGTTTAACAGGACAAGTTCCACTCAGAACAGGCCTCGCCATGATTGACCAAAGAAGTTGAGTGCACGTGCTCCGCGTCATATCCAGAGGTTGTCTTTGGAAAATAGACGTATTAGTGCTGCCAGCATTGCTGCAGAGGTTGAAGGGGTGGGGGTCAGCCTGTCAGTGCTCAGACCATACGCCGCACACTGCATCAAATTAGTCTGCATGGCTGGCCTCCCAGAAGGAAGCCTCCTCTAAGGGTGATGCACAAGAAAGCCCGCAAACATTTTGCTGAAGACAAGCAGACTAAGGACATGGATTACTGGAACCATGTCCTGTGGTCTGATGAGACCAATATAAACTTATTTGGTTCAGATGGTGTCAAGCCTGTGTGGCAGCAACCAGGTGAGGAATACAAAGACAAGTTTGTCTTGCCTACAGTCAAGCATGGTGGTGGGAGTGTCATGGTCTGGGGCTGCATGAGTGCTGCCAACACTGGGGAGCTACAGATCATTGAGAGAATCATGAATGCCAACATGTACTGTGACATACTGAAGCAGAGCATGATCCCCTCCCTTCGAAGACTGTGCCGCAGGGCAGTATTCCAACATGATAACAACCCCAAACACACCTCCAAGACAACTACTGCCTTGCTATAGAAGCTGAGGATAAAGGTGATGGACTGGCCAAGCATGTCTCCAGATCTAAACCCTTTTAAGTTTCTGTGGGGCATCCTCAAATGGAAGTTGGAGGAGCGCAATGTTTCTAACATCAACCAGCTCCGTGATGTCGTCATGAAGGAGTGGAAGAGGACTCCAGTGGCAACCTGTAAAAGCTCTGATGAACTCCATGCCCAAAAGGGTTAAGGCAGTGCTGGAAAATAAGGGTGGCCACACTAAATATTGACACATTGGGACCAATTTGGACATTGTCACTTAGGGGTGTACTCAATTTTGTTTAGACATTAATGGCTGCGTTGAGTTATTTTGAGGGGACAGCAAATTTATCCTGTTATACAAGCTGTACACTCACTACTTCACATTGTAACAAAGCGTCATTTCTTTAGTGTTGTCACATGAAAAGGTATAATAAAATATTTACAAAAATGCGAGGGATGTACTCACTTTTGTGAGGTACTGTACATGTTTAGTAAGAAAACACCATCATTTATAAATATGTGGTCAGTCAAGGTGCCTTTTCACACCTGTTCGGCATTAAACCCAGTAACGTGTTATGGTTCACATAGAAGTAAGCTTGAACCTATACAGTATATGTGAATCATTTTTTCCATCAACTTTTATTAGTCAAAATGTTTTCACTTTAGTCATGATAAAGATCTGTTAACTGTTTGTGACTGGTTCTGAATTTTCACATGCATAAACCTCCAGGCTTGAAAGGCTTTTAGATTTCACCTCAACTCTCAGTTTGTCACAATCCAACAATTTAAAATACTTTAATTTGCCTCTACCTCCAGATTGATATTTCTGTCCTGAGTATATATGTCAGAGGATCTCTCCGTAGATGGAAACACTTTTGAGTGAAACACAGGAAAACATTCAAGAAGTGTTTATTAATTTATATGCATGATATAAACCTATTTACTACCACCACATTTTTTATGGTGGATTCTACAATGCATTTCACAGGAACATATGCCTAAAAAAGTCTGTAATAAAATTTCTGTTTATATGACAAAGAAAAAGTATTGCCTGATTTTTATAGGTGCATTTTATTAAAAAGTATTTGTGCTGTAAAATGTATACTGCAATTAGGCATTTACTGAGACAGAGCTCTTAATTTTACATTTTTACAATTGCATGATTGGTGCTCTTTAAGCGCTTTAACCCAGGAGATACTAAACCACAAACCAGTGTTTCCAAGAAGTGAGAAATTGATGCCAGTTACAGCCTCAAATTAAAGGGAAGAAATCTATATATTACTACCAAAACCTTTTCTACATTTATATACTCATATTTCTGAAATCAGCACATTAAAAAGACAACAGCGTAAAGGTAATTGGATAAATTATTGATATAAAGAAGAGTGGGTGTTATATTTGTGTAAATCAATTATGTACACAGGAAGCAAGTTTTGTGCTTAAAGGGTCAGTCCACTAAAAGTAAAGTTTTAATTTGTTGATAGATGCTGGAACTTCAACTTGTCAAGTATTTTGATGAATTTTCCAGCACAAAAAAAAATCTATTGATAATTTTTTAATAGGAAATGGATAGAAAAAAGAACATGCTCATTCTCTAGCAACAATTTTTTCCTCTCTGATCATTCTGTTTTGGTGCAATAATGCATGAAATATCACACTTAGAGCAGGGGTCTTCAAACTGCGGCCCGATGGCCAGATGTTGCCCTTTTCTAGTCTTTATCCGGCCCTTGGGGAACTATTCCTGCCAATGATAAAAGGCAAAATTCCTCCCACTGACATCAACAATGGGTACACATGTACTGTGGTATTTGAACATGCACATGACCTCAATGAATTCATTGTATTTCCTTAGACTTCAGTAAATAAAGTGGATATTAAAAAGTCTACACACCCCTGTTAAAATGAGACAAAGATAAATCATTTCAGAACGTTTTCCACCTTGAATGTGACCGTTAAACTGTAAAACTCAGTTGAACAACAACAACAAATCTTTGAGGTGGAGGGAAGTAAAAATAAAAAACTAAAATAATATGGTTGCTTAAGTGTGCACACCCTCAAACATACTTTGTTGAAGCACCTTTTGATTTTATTGTAGCACTCAGTTTTTTTGGGTATGAGTCTATCAGCATGGCACATCTTGGCTTGGTAATATTTGCCATCTCTTCTTTGCAAAAACACTCCAAATTTGTCAGATTGCGATCACCCCACAGATCACCCCACAGATTTTCAATCGGATTCAGGTCTGGGCCATTCCAAAACTTTAATCCTTTTCTGGTGAAGCCATTCCTTTCTTGAGATGGATACATGCTTTGGGTCGTTGTCATGCTGAAAGATGAAGTTCCGCTTCGTGTTTAGCTTTCTAGCAGAAGCCTGAAGGTTTTGTGCCAATATTGACTGGTATTTGGAACTGTTCATAATTCCCTCTACCTTGAGTAAGGCCCCTGTTTCAGCTGAAGAAAAACCGCCTCAAAGCATGATGCTGCCACCACCACGCTTTACTGTGGGTATGGTGTTCTTTTGGGTGATGTGCAGTGTTGTTTTTGCACCAAACATATCTTTTGGAATCATAACCAAAATGTTTAACCTTGGTTTCATCAGACCATAACACATTTTCCCACATGCTTTTGGGAGACTTCAGATGTGTTTTTGCAAAATTTAGCTGGATGTTTTTCTTTGTAAGAAAAGGCTTCCGCCTTTCCACTCTACCCCATAGACCAGACATATGAAGAATACGGGAGATTGTTGTCACATGTACCACACAGCCAGTACTTGCCAGATATTCCTGCTGCTCCTTTAACCGATTGCCGACTGCCGCAAGTACATATACTGCGGCGGTCAGCCCCGGCCAGGCAAAGTGACGTATATATACGTCACTAGCCTGTCACCGGCTTGTGAGCCAATAGCGAGCGCGCGCCCGCTGAGGCGCGCGCCCGCCCCGGCTCGTTCACTAAGGAGTCAGTGCGTGTGACCGGCGGACCCGATGTCCGCCGGTCACACGGCGATCGTCGGTAGAGAGGGAGAAAGGCAGGCGGCTAATGTAAACAAGCCGCCTGTCATTCTCCCCTGTGTAAAAATGGAGATCAGATGGTTCTACTATGTAGGACCGTTGATCTCTGTTTTTACAGTAGAAGCCACAGCCAATCACAGTTAGAAGCACGCCCCTAGGACACACTTAACCCCTCCCTCTCCAATACAGTTAACCCCTTCCCTGCCAGTGTCATTTTTACAGTAACAGTGCATATGTATAGCACTGATTACTGCAGTAATGTCACTGGTAACCCCAAAAGTGTCAAAAATGTCAGTCAAGGGTCCGATCTGTCCGCCGCAATGTCGCAGTCCCGCAAAAAAAATCGCAAATCGCCGCCATTACTCGTTAAAAAAAACACACCAAAAATGACAAAAATCTTTCAGTTTGTTAGTAAACGCGATAACTTTTGCGCAAACCAATCAAAATACGCTTTTTGCGATTTTTTTTACCAAACATTTGTAGCATAAAACAAATTGGCCAAAAATGTTAAAAAATTTTGATTTTTACATTTTTTTTGGGGGGAATTTTATATAAAAAAATGTGAAAAATATTGTTATTTTTGCAAAATTTACGCTCTTTTTTTGTTTATAGCGCATGATCAAAAAATCGCACAGGTGATCAAATACCACCAAAAGAAAGCTCTGTTTGTGGGAAAAAAAGGACGTCAAATTAGTTTAGGTACAGCGTCGCACGACCGCGCAATTGTCCGTTAAAGTCACGCAGTAAAAAATCACAAAATAAACCCTGGTCAGGAAGGGGGTAAAATCTTCCGGGGCTTAAGTGTTTAAGGTTCTGTAGGCCTCTTGGCAGCCTCCCCAACCAGTTTTCCTCTCGTATTTTTTATAAATTTTAAAGGGACGTCCAGTTCTTGGTAATGTCACATATATTCTTTACTTGATGATGACTGTCTTCACTGTGTTCCTCGGTATATCTAATGCCTTGGAAATTCTTTTGTGCCGTTCTTCTAACTGATACCTTTTAACAGTGAGATCCCTCTGATGCTTTGGAAGCTCTCTACAGACCGAGACTTTTGCTGTAGGATGGGACTAAGAAAATGTCAGGAAAGACCTACTAGAGCAGCTAAACTTTATTTGGGGTTAATCAGAGGAACTTTAAATGATGGCAGGTGTGTACTGACTCCTATTTAACATGAGTTTGAATGTGATTGCTTAAGTGTGAACACAGCTACATCCCCAGTTATAAGAGGGCGTGCACACTTATGCAACCACATTATTTTATTTTTTTTATTTTTACTCCCCCCCCCCCCCCCCCAAAGATTTCAGTTCTTTTTTCAATTGAGTTGGTCACATTAAAGGTGGAAAAAATTATGGGGTATGGAAGGGACTAGTGAGGGATAGATAAATAGAATGATTATCATAGACATTTGTGAATGTTATTTTTATTATTTTTGATATGCAATAAATAAATATGTTTCTGATATGCAATAAAGTGTATGAAAAAAAAAGTGGAAAAAGTTCTGAAATTATTTATCTTTTTCCCATTTTTTTACATCACAGATACCTGGCATTTTAAAAGGGGTGTGTATACTTCTTATACCCACTGTAACTGACAGAGGTTTTCAATCTTCCTCATTCTAAATAAAAAGTTTTGGTTTAAGTTACAATACAGCTTGGGTGAATATATCTTTCCAAGTCTGCTATCCTGGTATAGCCTTTATGAGTGGGTTACACTCTTCTTGTTATGTTTTACTTTTATTATATTTTAGAATATGCTTCTGAAAAAGTAGGAATACCTGTGACGGACATGGGTATCAGATCCCTGCCCTTCTCACTAACTTGTGACAAAGGACCGGCCAATCTCAGACCACGCTGTCACTTACGTAACAATGCCACTCTCAGCTGCACCCTGCACAAAGATTTTCCAGGTCGCGGGACCACAATCTAGGTGACAGCAGGCTGAGAGTGATTGTCACTGCTTTAATTAAGCAATTAACCCTTTAAATGTCACCACCTTTGTTTGATCTGAGCAGGAGGAAGCTCGTAATTCTAGCAATATCAATTAGCATATTGTCACCACAGACCGGTATGTTCATAGGATTTATCCTATACAGTAGCACTCTTCAAGAGACGGGTTCTTTGTTAGCTTGCATTAGGAGCTTAGGGACAAGGTTAACACTTTTCAAAATGAGGTTTTAATAATAAAAAAGGTCAAAGTTGGTGCAGATAAAATATTTACAGAAAAAAGGTATTTCAAAGGGTTATCAGAGTTCAATCGATAAGCCAGGTGTTATTGGTTCTCAAACTTGACAGATATTCCTGCTTTGATGGTAAAGGAGAACTCCCAACTAGTTAGGGATCTCCCTTTTTCTCTGGGATCAAAGGGGTGTTGACAGATGCCCCTGACCAATAAAACGGAGTGGCCATGGGCTGTCCTGGGGCTATGACAATATCAGGTCCCTCCCTTATAGGCAGTTTTATACCACTATTCATATATTCCAATATGTACTGGATGCATTCTTGAAACTGATAGATTATTGTTCAGCATTGAATTTGCATCCAGGGATATTAATCATTGGTTAGCTCAGATAAACCTGTCACCCAGGGAAAATCTGACAGCTATCTTCCCTTCTATATGTGCTATTGTGGTCATGTATGACCTTAGTTCGTTCAGTACAACATTTCCCATCCACATATATACTTAATGTGTCATGTTCCTGTCTGAGTTTATTAATCATGTGTGGATTTGTTAAGTTTTGAATTGGGCAGAGCTCTCTCTGATTGCCTTTTGCGATCCCCATTAGTTCTGGGTATCCTAATGGATTTGGTTATAGTTTTACGATAGGCCTGGACAGCAGAAACAAACATTCTGCCAGGACTCAATTTGTGGTTTACAGCTCTGCACAGGCCTAAGTGCTGGTTTCTGATGTCTCTGAGTTTAGGAAACGGCTCTTTTGAAGTGTAAAACCTATGCATTCCATGAATTAGAGGAGGAGGGAGGGGATAATCACAGCAACAATGTGTAACTGTTCTGCAGGACTGTCATGGCTGACCTATAATGACTGAACATCAGGGCCGCTTGCTACAACTTTTCGTGTGTCCAGTATCATTACAATACCCATCACTTGGCTGACAATGAGAGAGCCAGGAAATAGGAGCCCCTGCCCCTGGTGTCCTCAAGAGGTAGAAGAAGCTGAAAGATGACTTTCCGCCAGGCTCCATATTTAACAGAAATCTCACTGTTAATTAGACCCTCTAAAATATTGCACAGAATTGATCCTGAAGCTATAAGAAGTATAACACACTTTATAACCAACTAAGGGTTCATTAGACCCTAATCATTTTGTTGTGTGTCAAAAAAATTATACCAAATTTTGAAGATGTTCAAAATGCATATTTTGTCTCACATTTGATGTTGCAGTGTAAGGAAAGTCAGCATAGTTAGGTTTGAGTATGTTTTTCATACTAATGTATGTAAGGGGCATGACATGCCCTGCCATACAGGCAGGAAAATTATGTGTTGTCCCTAAGCTGTTTTCAATTTAGAATTGTCAATCTGGTTTTAGTGTGTGCAATATAATAGGTGAATTGAGTCTTGTAATTGTGTTAGGACACTGTTGGGCGTGCAATACATATATAATAATTTTTTAAGCATTCTGGGTATTTCTATGTTTGTCTGCAATATTTAACATGTGCTTGCTACCTCCTTACCTACACTGTAGAACATGATATAATATTGGAAAAAAAGACAAGACTGAGAGCAATTTGCAAAGAAGATGCTCTGAGCACAGGATGGAGAAGGGTTAACTTGGCTTCCTGACTTTATGTTGCCGTCAATACAAAGTGGCGCCGAATTCTGTTGACCCTTCTGAGGCTTTCCTGACAATACACTAACAGACTTTGTGCAAGTCGTTTCCTATGAATTATTAAAACAAACGTTTGGCTGCTAATTGATGAACACTAATGTGTTTTCTAATCACTGCAGTTTGAGTTTTTAGCACTAAACAAAACAGTTACGATTGATCTGTGGCTTGGTCCTGGTTGCAGACGCCTGCAATCTCAGCCTTGCTCTTAAATGTTCATAGACGCCATGTAGCCCCAGGTCACATGGGATTGTGGGTCTGTCCTCTTCCTTTTTCTTCCATCTCCAAATTTAGTTACTTTGACTCTGAAGTCATTGGCAATTTAAGTCAATTCAGCTGTTATCCATGCTCTAAATTATTATATCCCTTTAAAGTTCTTCAACAGACACACATATAATTATCAGTTTTTTATGTTTTGTTTTTTTTTTTTTTTTTACTTGCGTTACAATAAATTGGGGCAAATCTCCAGTCATTAACTTAATAGTTTTGATTCTGATGAATGCTGGTTTCAATAAAAAAAATGAAGGAACAAAAAAAAGGAAAGAAATGTTTTAGTTAATAGATGTTTACAGAATTGTCTTAAAATATTTTTCGCATCATTATGTATATGGTAAGGATTAGGTAGATTAAAGAGTAGACAAAAGATTGTGGAGATTAAAAGCCATTTGTTTAAAGCTATTTAGTACATTAGTTTTTGGCACCAAGAATTCAGAGCTGATAGTGTTCCGTTCTGAAAAGAAAAGCTGACTCCCACCCTTGACCTGACACTTACACTTAACTCCCTTACCCAAACCCTCAAACACTTATGCCTTGACTTCGCATTGAAACTTAATCCTTAAAGCAACCCTGTCACTGTCCTAAAATAACTCACTTGCAGGCACCATGTACAATTATGTCCCCAAAGTCTCAACTGCATCATGTTAAGGCTGCCCATTTTTGGCAAACATCTGTTGCAGCATGTTGGAGGTGTGTTGGGGTGCTATTTAAAATAAATGGTATCACAGTGCACTAACACATACATGGTGTGTTACCACTTTCCTAATTGAAAATGTGTGCATTACCACAACACAATAGAATAAATGAAGCCAAAGACATTTAAATGTGTTTGTAATCACTATTCAATGCCTCTACCACACCTTAAAAAAAAAAAGACTTTAGTTGAGCTTGGACATTTACCCCAAATAGAAAAAAAATCACATGTACAGTGCTGTTAAAAAAAAAAAAAAAAAAAAAAAAAAGGAATGGTGAATTTATGTAGGAAAGAAAACATCATTCTAAATGTATGCTATATACAATGTTTTATGTGAAGGCTTTGATGACATTGTATTTTTACCCTGTAACACTAAACCAATGGTACTGGCATCTAGATTTACTCTTGTGCCCCACACATTGTTTTGCCTTTTTAGATCGTTCTTTAAAAACACAAGATACAGGTCTTAGAGAGGTCACTTCTCGAATATTAGTAAGTGATGAAATGATGTGATAAAGTGCTGAAATATACAATATAAATCATCATTTATGAGGAGTTCTAATGTAAAGGCTCAACTGACAAATATGACTCAAACTAGTGGAAAATGTAGTCTTTTGGATTTGTCCAATGTTGTAATGGGAAGGGCAATTGTGCATCTGGACTTGATTAGAATGTGTCTCTGCACATTCAGTCAAATGAAGGTAAAGTGTATTTACAGAGGAAAAGTGTGTTCTATATCAGAAAGCACATATTTTGAACTATGATTGCAATGCTTATTTTAAAGAGATACTGTCACTTTGCTCAATTCCGCACACAGTGACTGTGTTACTCAAGACTCCCCTTAGTTATTCTTGGACTGCCAGTGACCCCACGCCGCTTCTCGCTCCTGTCTCTGATGCAGCCAGCACTGGAATCCACTTTTACTTGTTTTGGTGGCTATGGAGAACGAAAATGTGCACCCCCTTTGTTATGTGGCTGTGCTGTCAGTGGTAGGAGGTCACATGCTCCCCCATACGTAGAAGTACTGGGTTTTCTATCTGACAGCAGTGGAGGAAAGAGTGGCATTGGATTTTTTATAATGTGAGTAAAACTGGGGTGGAGGGATTTATTGGCAGGACACACTTTTATTGGTCAGTGAAAATGGCAGCAGAGTCTCATTAATGACCAGCAAGAGATAGAAGGTAGAAACAACAGCAATAGATCACAAATCCCCACTGTCCTTCATTTGAAATTTTGAAAAGTCAGTATATAGGAAAGAACATCTGTCTGTTCAACCAGTTATGTTTTGCTCATTAATTCTTTATTGTCCATGCAATCCTTTACTTTGCTTGCATACATTGTTCTAATAGATTTCCGTCATTTTTCATTCATAAACGAGAGTGGTATGGTCAATGTCTATTGAAAACATAAGCTATAGTGCGGCAGGAACTTTTCTGCTGAGTATCCATTGTTTTCCTGTGTTGAACCAGATTTTTGATGTAGTGCAAAAACAAAATTACATACAAACAGTTTTGAGCATGTTAAAAGTAAAGTTGACATAGATACAGCTGTGATTAGAACTGAACACACAATCTTTGTGTTTTTTTTTTTTTTTTTATAGTTTTCTTTTTTCTCATAAAGATTAATTTGGTATTGACAGAAAAATGGGGTGTTTATATGTTGTGTATATCATGCTAACATGCTGCACTAACCTACATTTTAGCACCCAAATTTACTGGTTTGAACTAGGTTTCTCTAAATAAATTTTGAGAGCTCCTTGTCATCGTAATCATTAAAAAGGCTTTACATACGTGAGATTAGAAGAACACATCCAATCTTCTATTTATTTTGTTATTTGGCACAAACATAAATTACTTTATTGACTAATTTATCATTGTCTAATACTCCTTACACCATAAAAGGGGCTTTTCCTAATTAATTCAGAACTGCTTAAAGTAGAAAATTTTGGAATTGACATACAATTGCCTTGCTCTTGCATGCCTAATGTCAGATACTGGTGGAATTCACATGGTTATAATGCAGATAGGAGCACATCCTTTGGATATGTCTAAGCTGGACTTTTTTCAATTGTTATTTTCCTTTTTTAAGAGCAGACTAAGAAGAGCAGAGAAGCTTTATAACAAAGATTCACAATGCTATAAAGTCATAGTCAAAAATACACAGCATCATAACCAATGTAAAATGTATCATTGCATGAGAAAAAGGTGAAAACAGCAAACATTTCTTCATCCTGTGTAACACTCTGTATTTTGCCCTAAATAGACACATCAACTTTGCAGGCAGATTCCAGAGTATTGGGAAGGAATATCATTACTCTATTCTGATATAAGTAGCACCAGGGGAGGGAGGGGTAGGGTTAAAAAAGGGGGAGTAGGAGGGAGGAAAAGTGATTGAACATTTGGAAGCATGGTGGGTCTGTTATGAACTTGACATCAAAGCCTAATGTTCAGGGGTGCAAGCAAAGTCAATCCAAAGAACCATATTGGAGAAATCGCTCCCCTGTGGTTTGGGGAGGTCGAGGTCGTGGGCGACGCTTTCCTCAAACTTGGGTCTGGAAGTGACAAATTTGGAAGGCACGCCAGACATAAATAGGGAGGTTGACAATCATTTGGATTTCTGAGGTACATTAAGAAGTGTTTTATGCACTGGCTATCGAGAAAAGGCCAGTCTTAGTCTTTAGGGTTCAATATTGAGTTGGCAATTTTTTATTTTGAAAATCTTGCAAACAAGAAGCACAGCTCAACATTTTTTTTTTTTTTTTACAAAAATACAAAAAATAAATATTTATTTATTTATTTTTAGGTATACATAACATATTGCATACATGACTAAACCTAATAATAAAGGCTTACTTCAACCTATAATATATGGATGAAAGTTTTTTTGTTTTTTTTTAACCATGGGCAATATCACTATATAATATTATATTATATATAGAACTCAAAAGCACAGACATTTTAAACATTCTACACATCATTACTCAAACTTTATTAACATTCAGGCCAAGAAACACAGATTATCATGTGTACGTAGCCTTTCTTCAAAAAGGATGTTTATCCTTCAAAATCTAAGGGAGCGTCCAGAGAGAAAACAGGGAAAGAACCCAACACCCAGAGATCAACAAACAGCAGCTACAGGCCTGATATTCCTCCACGCCTTTATCCAGACCCTTTGCTGCCTTCTGTCTTTCTCGAGACCCCACATTTTCCCTACCTCACCAAGAATATCACACACCACCACTGGAACAGGAAGGACTTTCTGCTGAAGGGATACCTGACACCATAGATTCCAAGTGTAATATCATCAAATTACTTGCAATTCTGCAATGCTCCATACACCCACTGAGCATAAGACATGCTAGGCAAGAAAGAAATATTCAGAGCCCAACCCACCTTTTTATATTGAAAGGACACTAAAGCAAGAAGTGGTCCATGGTTTCCATTTCACCCTGACACTCCGCTCTTGGACAACCACGGTTGTCCAAAGAGTGGCACTTCATGTCCACCCTCACATAGAGTCTACTGTGGAAAGCGAGCCAGGCCCGGTCCCTAAATTTTAAGGGAATCCACTCAGAATTTATCAAATGTAAATCCTCCCTCATAATAATGACCTAGGCAATCCCTTACGGCCAGTGGCGCATGAAAGACAGTACCAACGATCTTCTCACACAGGAGTCTCCTAGAGAGGGACCTGATATCCTCCGCTGTCACATGCTACCGTCTAAGAATTTTCAGGCATGGGGCAACATAAGCCAGGAGCTTACCATGCTTGACACTTAGGCTTTTCACTGGCCTGCCACTCTCCCAACAGCCCAGAAAAGGCCTAAACCAGATCTGGAAAAAACCTACCCATCCAGACGGTCTCTCTAATAGCATGTTACTAAAATTGTTTCAAAAACATCAGCAAGAGGAACACAACTGGGTTGACCATCCCCAAACCCACCCTTCTGCCTAGTTAGTCACATTCCGCCCCCATAACAATTGGAAGAAACAACCATAAATCCTGGTATAGAAGTACTCTGGCAAGATGCAAACAAAGCTGACATACAGGAAGGTGGAAATCAGGTAGGTCTTAATCAAGTCTACCCTTTCCCTCATGGGGAGCCATCACCCCTTCCAGCATTTCACCTTGCTATTAGCATCATTATGCCTGGATTTCCAATTTGACTTCTGTAATCATCAGGGCCAAACTCGATGCCTAAAACTTTGACTTTCTGCTGAGGCCTCGGGAAGGTGTCCGGAAGTGCCAAGCTCTCATCTCCTTTGCTCATCAAAAAAACGTCACTTTTATCACGGTTGACTTTGGAGCCTGATGCCTCGGAATACTGCTCTATCGCTGAGACCACCTCCTGCACCTCCTCTGTCTCAAAGATAAAGACTGAAATGTCATCAGCATAAGGCCATAACGCTCAAGGGCGACTCGCCAGTAATGCCCACCGGTACCACGCACAACCGTCTGCTTTTTAGCCTTCTGACAAAGGGGTTGATTGCGAACACATATAGCAAAGGGCTCAGCGCACACCCCTGAACCAACCCCGAAGAGCTGTCCAACCCAACCGTTAACAAGCATGAATCTGCCTCTCTGTGCAAAGTCTTAAGCCATCCAATAAACCCACTCTTCAGGCTATACTTGTTAGGGAGAAGCCAGAGGTACTCATGATTGACACGATCAAAATCCTTTGCCTGATCCAATGCCAGCAAATACTTTCCCCAGCCTTCAGCCCTGCAACATTCCAGAGCCTCCCGGACAGCGAACACCCCTGAAAAAGTGCTCCTGCCCTGGACCGAACAGTGCTGCTGACAAGAAAGTAATCAGTTTGCTACTGACTACAAGCGCCAGAAAATTATCTGTGCCAGAATCTTTCTATCAACTGTGAGAAGGCTCATGGGACGCCAATTCTCAATCGTCGAGGGATCCTTGCCTTTTGACAACAGAATCACAGCAGATTGTCTCATGGAGAGAGGGAGCGAACCCTCTTGTAGACCGCCATTAAATACCTACACAAGATAAGGTACCAAGCTGGATTTGAAAGTCTTATAAAATTCAGCCTGCAATCTGTCTAGCCCAGGCATTTTCCTAATAGCCAGACCGTTTATAGCTTTGACTACCTCTTCTGCTGTGATTTCCCCCATCAAACTTTCCAGCAGAATGTAATTTCCCAGACCATGTTTAGAGTCCAGAAAACTCGAAATCTTTGCCTGATCGAGGTATTTCTCCCCCAAAAGATCCACATAAAAAGACCTCGAGACCTCCAGGATCCCTGACCTGGATTTCGTCAAAGAGCCCGTACTATCCCTTATTACTATCCCTGCCACCTTTATTGGAGTGGGAACTGCCATCAGGGTGATGGAAGTAGGCATTTCTTGGCCTGAGCTCCCTCCCCCTTACTGGAGACTCTGAACTCTTTACAGAACCCTCTACCCCATCATCCTCCATCTGAGACACGGATATAGAAGACTCCTCCTCCCCCTCAGTTAAGGTCTCAAATTTGTTTCCCAGAGGTAGATCACCTACCTCTAAAGATGAAACCGAGGAGGCTGAGGACAGGACTATCTTACTCCCCCTTCTCCCCACCTTCGTCCACTCTCCCTCCTCCCCTGATAAAGCATTACACTGAAAGGCCTCATCTACATCACTAGCAGTGGCAACTTCCCCCTACTTCGCCTTAGAACCTCCACTAGAAGTGTTACGCTGCCTCAGGGAAGGCCCACGATGAAGCTGCCACCTCAGATCTGCAGCCTCAGTCTATCTGGATGAATTAGATACATTTGGAACACTGAGCAACTGAAACACTAATGGGGAAGAACACCGACACATTAGAAAGGACAGACTGGGGAGCAGACACAAGAGGGGTCACCGACACATTAGAAAGGACAGACTGGGGAGCAGACACAAGAGGGGTCACACCTTTAGATTGGGAAACTGACACATGTAGGGGGTCCCTCGGCACTAGCTGAAACAGCCCCACCAACCAATTGCTGCCCACTAAGTTACTCCTCCTCCATCCTCCGCAGCTCTTCCACCACCTCCGGCTGATTATGGAGGGCTTCAGGGCAAAGGCTATAGGGGTGACCTCACTTGTTACACAGATTACAACAAATACTATTGCAGTCCTTTGCAACATGCCCTGAGGGAACATCTCTGCACAGAGCTTAAAAATTGTGCCTTTTTACCACAGCAATGACACAGCTTTGGTTGTCCTGCAGAAAAAGTAATGATCCTGTCATGGACAATAAAGGCAGACGAAGGGATGTGCTTAACAACATTACCTGTGACATGCAGTTTTACTAACACTGTCCATCCTCGCGTCCATATCCCACTATGATCTACAACTTTTCTCAAGGGGGCTTGGACATCTCCCCAACCACACCACCAGATCTGCAGCGGGAATGGACTCATTACATACTAAAATGGTGATGTTTTTGTATAACGACTTTGGATGACAAACCTGCCCATCTTTGGACTCCTTCCACCTCTGCTCATACTTCTCCTAAAAGACATCTAATCCTTCCAACTTGACAAAGGAGAGGTCATACTCCTATGACCCAGTTGGGCTTATAAGGGCAAATATCTCCTCCGCTTTAAAACCCATCCCCAGAATGCGATCCACCACATCTCTCCTATTTGGGGGGGTTCTTCTCCAGTCCACCTCAATTGGACTACATTGCAGCGTTTAAAGGCGCTACCAGGTGGTGTTAGGTTGGCCTGACCTTCACTGACATCACCCCTTGCGACGGCAGAATAACTACTCTACTTACCCTTGGTACAGGTGCAGCCCCCCGCTGCAGCATAGTAAATAACTGCACTCCTTGCAACA
The DNA here is from genome assembly GCF_965119305.1 of Pelophylax lessonae. Lineage (NCBI taxonomy): Eukaryota > Metazoa > Chordata > Amphibia > Anura > Ranidae > Pelophylax > Pelophylax lessonae. The sequence goes on along the minus strand of NC_138769.1, from coordinate 380,205,748 downwards.
TCCCGCACATCACTTTTAGTTACAGACCCCTCTTTAGATAAGGTAGAATCAACATTATTGTCAGAAACAGATGGAGCAGAGGCTCCTGACATAGAAATATAATTTTCATTGCCATTGGTTATTCTTAGTTCATTACCAGTAACTAAAGGGTTACCCACAATGGAGACGTCCTTATCTGCACTCTTTTCAGCAGTGTTCCCTCACCCTTCACTGACTGGCTGTACACAGGTGGGAACCTCAGCCAGGAGATGAGCTTGCTCTCTGCCGCCCTCTGCTGCACCATCCATAGGAACTACTCCTCTATTATGCTTTACTGTATAGGCAAATCATAAACAAAAATAGCCTTTTCTGTCACCCGTTGTTTTAAAGGATTTGGGAGGCATCATTATCCTCCTCTTCATCCTCAGACAGTCCAGACAGGGCAAACTTGCGACCATGCAAAGGCGATTTCATTTCAGTAATGAACTTTAGCATATCTTCTTCCACAGGTTCAGATGGATCATCTTGCTCCATAGGCTGCTGCTGCAGTGATAAGGGCACAGAAATTCCTTGGCCTGATGACATACTGCCGGTCAAAACATCTGACTGCTGATCACCTGCAGCCTGTCTGCCAGAGCTGTCTCCACTTTCTGCCTAGACTAGAGTGATCATCTGTGATCAATTTTCAATGATTGGCACCATAGCTTGTAAACGCTAAAACCTTCACAAAGACCAAATAATATACACTGATTTGGGTTATTTATGAAGCAAAATTACTAATTTACAAAAAATTTTAACGGAGACAATGGAAAATAATTTTTTTTTACATTTTTGGTATGTTTTTTATTTATAGCGCAAAAAATAAGAAAACCCAGTGGTGATTAAATGCCACCAAAAGAAAGCCCTATTTGTGTAAACAAAAAGGACATTTTCATATGGGTACAGTGTTGTATGACTGAGCAATTATCATGGGGGGCCGGATTTAAAGAAACTGCAGCTTCAAACATCTATGACGTGTTTCAGTTTCGCCGCGTTCAAATCAATTAACTGGCGCTGCGGCGAATTGGCGAGTAAAACAGCAATAATGAATTCCGCCGTCAGCGGGATTCACTTACGATCGCGGCTTCGCCAATTCGCAAACTTATGTCTTCCTGCTTATAGCAGTTTCACATAGCGATGTGGGCTAGTGGATTAGTGCACACATCACATGTCTGTAATTCATCTCCCTCTGCTGTAGGTTCGAGGCTTACCATCTCCACCTACTTTTTTTATTTTCTTTTTTTGTTTATATTGCTAAAATGGAACGGATTACATCATATATATTGCTAAATAATGTTACACTCAGAAGCGCTTGCAAGCTTACACCATTTTAAGTGTTTTTTTGATCTTGTCTGTGTGTCGAATCGATCTTATGAAGGAAAGTACCAAAGGCAAGTGACCAAACCCCTACCCTACTTCAGGGCAAGATGAAACCTCACAATTTTACCATGGTCTTCTTCCCACATTCCATACAATGTTTAGTTCTTTAGCTATATGTGCTTTTTAGCCTTAACACACTCCCTTTTTTCCACCATACAGCTTTATTCTGCACAATAGCTAAGTGCTTTGCAACTTCACTGCAGTTCACAACGTCATGGGTTCAAATCACATCACTACACTTGGGATCTCTTTTCACTCTCATTTTTTTAAACAGTTTTTTTAAACTATCTTGAATTTGGGGGGGGAGGGGGGTGTCCTACCCAAATTTCAAGCACATCAATGGAAACAACACAATTTTGATTTTATGAGTGTGGTCCTAGTTTTATCGAGATGCAATTCTTTACATATTTACCATGGTTCTTACAATTTCTTGACCAATAAACATAGGTGTCTGATATTGGACTCTCTCCATATTTCAACAACACAGGCCCTCATAGTCCAACACTACATTTGCCTCACACCTCAACACAACACTGTCACATCCCTACTCTACATTACAACCCCTCACATCACCAGTACAAGCAGCATGCAAAGTGCAAAACTCCGGCCTTGGCAGCTTAATGGGCCATACACTAACAATTTGTCTAGACTTTTTCCTGTAGACTTAACCAAACCATATAATAGAAGCTCAAACCTCAACACTTTCAATTTGGATGCAATCAGGCAGGCCCTTGCACTACATAGAAAATGTCAATCGGAAGGATAAAGTCTTCTCTAAATCTTACAGTGTGGATGGCCCTTTTGTCTGTAGGCACCCACACAAAACAAAAAAACACATGTTCAATTCTAATGTATTTATTTATTTGAGAATGACAGCAGAAGGAGGGATGCAGCAAAAGAATATTGTCACTCTCCAGTCCGTGTGCCTTTACAGCGCCAGACCACGATCTTTGCTCCATGGCTACGGGATTCTGATGTCTTCCACAACTTCCGGCAGAGTTCAGAATCCATTCTGCACCTCTACCAGCTCATAGGGGACAGGCATGGCAAGGTTGCTGGGCAGCTTCCAAGCCACTTTCGAAGTTCCAGGGTGTTCATGTTGGTCATTGGCCATGTGCCTTACCAAATATCCACTGACCACAAAAGAAAATGAGTGGAGTCCATCAAGGTGGGTTTCTACCACCTACACCCGCAAGCAGTACCACTCCTGGAAAAATAAAACAAAGGATAAGACATTTCATTATGAAAATCACATCTTAATGCCTGTTTGCTTCATTCTGAACTTCATTTAATTTCGACATCACGAGTGAAATAACACATTTTATGCCAACTTACACAAACCAGAAATCATTAATGTAAACATTTGAATACACACCTGTGACGCCAGACAGCCCATCACCACAGGCTTCCCATGGTACGTGCCATGATTCCAAGATGTTGATGTTCTGGAAAATTACAACACCATAAGATACCAAGCAGCCGTTCATGTTATCAATAACTACACAGGTGGCATAGACACAAATAAACACCTGCCAGCTCTTCTCAGCCCTTTACACTATTCACAATACCAACATGTTTATGGTTAGAGGTGCATGTTTTTGCTCAAGTAACACAATTTTACCAATGTTGACTACACTTTATCTACAATGGCAAGTGTCATTGGCAGATGATAATCACCCTCTGTCTCCCTGTGAGTGGCACCTCTGCTAACTAGCTAATTAATACACATGCCCTATCTTGACCGGTTACAGTACTTACATGTAAAGTGGCTAGCAACCAGGGTATTCCGGGTGGCCATACCGGCAGCGGTGCTCCGCCGCCTGGGGGCCGCCGGCTGACGGACCTCTGGCTCCCTCTCCTCCGTCAGCTCCCAAGAATCATCCCGGGCAACGCACATGTTGTGCAACACGCAGCACGCCAGGATGATCTTGGAAGCCTTTGTAGGAGAGTACAGGAGTTCACCCCCAGGCCGGGCCAAGCAGAGAAACCGGGACTTGAGAAGACCTATGGTCAACTCAATGATACTCCGGCTTCTCCGCAAGGCCCTGTTGTAATTCCTCTCTGCTGGGCCCTGGGGGTACCTGATTGGAGCCATCAGCCACGTCAGCTGCGGGTAACCAGCATCCCCTGAAAAATAAGAAAAATATACATTAGTTATTCATATCATGTGACTTTAGATGACTCCTCAAAATGGGAGACAATTAGGCATTTTACTAAACAACCTGCTCGTCTGTTTGCAAAAAATCATATGAAACATCTCAACTCTGTCTAACTGCCTAAATCACTAATACAAATGGGAAAAAGGACACACAAAGTGGTGGGTTTCTCTTGCAAGTTACAACTTGGCCCCTATTCTGTTCCTATTACATTAGCCTAGGTCTTACTTCTGGAATATATCTGCAACTAGAGTGAGGAAACCAATATTGACTCACTTATGCAAAGTACTTTGGGGATATGGCAATACCATTGGAATCATTTGTAGGTTTTCTTTGGGTGGCTAGAGGACACCATTTACACATTGGTTAACCACCTTCATTGGACTCAAAGACAACTTTGCAAATCTTTCTTTTGTGAGCTGCTAAGCTGCTGATCTGGTTGTGTGTGAACAGCCTGACAACTAATAACACATCCATTTTAGGTAGGCTTTGCTTAAATCAGGGTGTACACCGATGTAGCTTATTCCTATGTCTATGTAATCTTACAGTTTATGTTGTTAAGACAAAATACTTTACCAATAAGCCACCCTTCGGGCATTTGTCCACTTTCAAACACCTCGTACAGAGTACTTGTTCTTAACATACTGGAATCATGGCACGACCCTGGGTGACCAGTGTTGACACTCATGATGCGCTGTTTGGCGTCACACACTAATTGGACGTTCACAGAGTGGTACTGCTTGCGGTTCCGGTATTCACTTTCGTGGCTCCTTGGGGGCCTAATGGCTATGTGGGTGCCATCGATTGCCCCTAGGATTTGCGGCATGTGTGCCCGCCGGTAGAAACCCAACTTGACTTCATTCCACTCATTTTCATTCTGTGGCCAGTGGATAAAATTGGGCACTATATCCACTATGGCATTAATGACCAACATGAACACCCTTGAAACTGTGGGCTGGCTAATGCCCATGATACTTCCCGAAGTGGCTTGGAAGCTGCCACGCCCTAAAATATACAAAGTGGCCAGCAATCTGGCCATGCCGGGCACCGCATGGCCGCGCTGTGTGTCCGGGTCAATTTTCTCTGCTATGAGCTGGTAGAGGTGTAGAATAGTTCCTCGCTCGAGCCGGAACTTCCTCCTGACATCAGAATCCCGCAGCTTGTCCAAATAGATCCTTGGAGCAAAAATGCGTGGCTGGCGAGGTAAGGGCACACGGACTGGAGGTGCTGCTGCTGAAGGTGCTGCTGCTGCTGCTGCTGCAGCTTCCCCACCTTCTGCTGCCTCCTGTGCCAGGGCCTCCTCAAACAAGGCACCAATAAATGCCAGCATTGCACCATCTAATGCGTCTGGGATATCGTCCTCCATTTTGAACGCGCAAATTCGCGAATGCGCAGATATATATAGAAACGGCCGCTAATTATCACACCTGTGAGCCAGCTATAAAAGGAGCACATGGCCAATATGGCTGCTGGATGTTATAGATCGATGTTTCTTATGTGCTAGCAAGACCCTGTGACCCACAACCTACATTATCTGGAGGTAAGACAATTGTATCTCTCTCTCCCAAAAAAAAGGAAGGAGACAATTTGTACTTATCTTGGGTGTGCTTAAGTTGTCTATGGTGAATCCCCTCCAACCCACAATAGCTTGGGAACCCCTCAAGTGTCTTTTAATCATTGGCAGTTGGCCCCATGTGCATGTGGTTTGGACATGTGTTTTCTCATGTTTGTTAAAGGTGTGCAGTCTAGATTTGGCATCTAAACCTGCCCCCTTACCTTCCCAGCTTCCAAAGACACCATTTTTGCTTTCCTGATAACTGTAATTTATTATGTGCACGTATGTAGGTCATGCGATTTCTCATGTATGTTTAATGTTTGCAGCCTCCTTTTGCCTATAAAGGATTACACCACCACCACCACCACCACCACTGTGTTTGTGACATTAGGTAAGTGTTTGGAGGGCCTCGTGTGATTTGTACCCCTATGCGTTTTCTTATGTGTTTTTTTTTTACATTTCTTTGCAGCCTCTTCTGCTCTTTAACACCACCACCACCACCACCACCACCACCACCACCACCACTGTGTTTGTGACATTAGGTAAGTGTTTGGAGGGCCTCGTGTGATTTGTACCCCTATGCGTTTTCTTATGTGTTTTTTTTTTACATTTCTTTGCAGCCTCTTCTGCTCTTTAACACCACCACCACCACCACCACCACCACCACCACCACCACCACCACTGTGTTTGTGCCATTAGGTAAGTGTTTGGAGGGCCTCGTGTGATTTGTACCCCTATGAGTTTTCTTATGTGTTTTTTTTTTTACATTTCTTTGCAGCCTCTTCTGCTCTTTGCCACCACCACCACCACCACCACCACTGTGTTTGTGCCATTAGGTAAGTGTTTGGAGGGCCTCGTGTGATTTGTACCCCTATGAGTTTTCTTATGTGTTTTTTTTTTACATTTCTTTGCAGCCTCTTCTGCTCTTTGCCACCACCACCACCACCACCACCACCACCACCACCACTGTGTTTGTGCCATTAGGTAAGTGTTTGGAGGGCCTCGTGTGATTTGTACCCCTATGAGTTTTCTTATGTGTTTTTTTTTTACATTTCTTTGCAGCCTCTTCTGCTCTTTGCCACCACCACCACCACCACCACCACCACCACCACCACTGTGTTTGTGCCATTAGGTAAGTGTTTGGAGGGCCTCGTGTGATTTGTACCCCTATGAGTTTTCTTATGTGTTTTTTTTTTTACATTTCTTTGCAGCCTCTTCTGCTCTTTGCCACCACCACCACCACCACCACCACTGTGTTTGTGCCATTAGGTAAGTGTTTGGAGGGCCTCGTGTGATTTGTACCCCTATGAGTTTTCTTATGTGTTTTTTTTTTACATTTCTTTGCAGCCTCTTCTGCTCTTTGCCACCACCACCACCACCACCACCACCACCACCACCACCACCACTGTGTTTGTGCCATTAGGTAAGTGTTTGGAGGGCCTCGTGTGATTTGTACCCATATGCGTTTTCTTATGTTTTTTTTTTTTTTCCTTTTCTTTGCAGCCTCTTCTGCTCTTTGCCCACTACTACCACCACCACCACGACCAAGTCTGTTTGTGCCATTAGGTAAGTGTGTTCTGTAACTGTTCACTAATTATACTGTATATGAAGAGCAATCTGCAAATCCTGTTTTTTCTGTTTTCTCTTTTGTCATTTCAGATTTAGGAGTTTGGGGCTCTTTGCTGCTGCTGGACAGCCAGATTCTCTGCCCACCTCGTGCTCCCATGGCCCCACCCACTGGAAGGATGAGAAGGGCCAGGGGGGCCAGGGGGGCCAGGGGGGCCAGGGGGGCCAGGGGGGGCAGGGGGGGCAGGGTGGGCAGATCGTCTGGCTCTGGTGTGAGGGAGGCTCCAGCTGTATCCATGAGGGAGTCCACCATCCCCATCCCGGAGGAGGAAGCCGGGGGAGGTGTTAACACACCAAGTGGACAAGCTGGCTCTTCTGACAGTAGTCCTGGAGAGGGTCCGTCCACCAGAGTCAGCTTGTCCACATTAACCCGGCTTCCCCGTTTCACCCACAATCAGTGCTGTGCCCTGGTCCACGCCTATATGGCCAGATATCAGGCGATACATGGGACCAGGGCCGCGTCTTACTCAGTAACAGAGAAGAACAGATTGTGGGATGAAATCCGGGATGCTGTAAATGCACTGGGTGAAGCACCTCGCCACCGTGACAGTGTGCGGAAGAAGGTCAACGACATCTGTGGGTCCGTTCGGAAGAAGCTAATTGCATGGGCTGCGGAGGGTCTTTATGACCGTCAAGGTCGGCTGGATGAACGTGCACGAAGTTCTCTCTGGGATTATCAATTACCTTTCTTGAACATCATAGGACCCGATACCATCTTTACCAGAGAGGACTTAGATTCGGATGCTTTGCACCGAGGTAGGATATTATCTTGGATGTCAATTGTGTGAGTTGTTTGGAAAAGATTAACTACTATCCTATGTGTGACATTAAGAGAATGTGATACTTGCCCTTCCAATTGTCCTTTTTTTGTTTTCCCCAACCTGCAATTTGTTCATCTGTAGCACGGATCTCAGCCCCTCCACAGCCCATGCAGCTTGGCGAACCAGACGGACTCACAGGTGTTGACATCAGTGCTGACCCTCCTCCTGGTAGGTCCAATATCATACTGTGCCAAACAATGTAGATGTTTTTTTTTGGCCAAGATAGCTCATATTGCTATGTCCTTTACAGAAGATCCGCAGCAGGGAACACACCCAGTGCAGCTAGGCCTGGAGGAAGGTGTTGGTATGTCTAGTCAAATAATGTTTTTTTGAATCTTATTAACCCCATTAACACACATGTTTTTTCTTAGGAAAGAGTGTTGCCTTTTAGATGTTTACCCTGCAAAACACAGTTGACAGCATTAATGGGTGCCGTCATTAGTAGGCAGACCAAGCCTTCTTAACCTTTGGGAGGGTTTAGCAAGTGTCCTATGAGCCCAGGAAAGCACTTTTGAATGTTTGGCCTCAATGCTTCATTCATGAAGCTAGGAGGGCAATCTGGCCATAATCATTACTGACTAAGGTTATGTACTAAACATGTTTTTTTTTTTTTTTTTTAAAAGAACATCAGGCCCCTCTTGACGTTGCAGCTGGAGTTGGATCAGGAGCTGGCGACGATTCTGCATCCAGTGCTGTGGTATGTGATATAAGGGAACAAGGTGCACATGTAACATTTCAATGGTAGCATTGATTTTGGACTAGATGTGGCTTACATTGTGTGTGTTAAATTAGTGCTATGACATTCTGACGATGCACCAGCACAACAAGAGTTCTATCTTGAACATCAGGGAATTATGTTATAATTTGGTGTGCCACTAATGTTCCAAAAACATCCAGGATCTTTAAAGTCCGGCCCGTCTTTGATTTTCCAGGTCCAAATTCATGGGTATCGTTTGGTTGGGTTGTCCTCTAGCCGATTGATGGCAAGATTTTAGACAACATACGTAGATGTATAAAGTCATTGGTGTAGTAACAGATTTACCAAAAGCATAAACAACCTACCACACCAGGGTTAATTGGGAACACCTTCATGTTGAATCTTTTTTGCCTTTGTCATATTAGTCCTACCAATATAATATGTACCCATTATCAGAAGTGTTGCTAGCTTGGATAATCTTACAATGAACAAGTACTCATTAGAAGCACATCAAACTTTTCAACGTTCTGCTTGGGGTGTTAAGTTGTCAAACTAATCTGAAATATTTAGTCATGATGTTTGATAATGATTTGGTCTATTTCTTCTGCTTTCAGGTAGCCTTAGATGCAGAGGGATTGTCACCTACCCAACTTCGTCCATCTATGCTGGATGTAGCCGAGAGGCTGCTTGATGAGTATCAGGTCCAAAATGAGTTAAGGAGGCGTACTCAGCAATCTACTGAGGCAGTACGTCTGCTCGGGCTCATACAGGAATCTGTAGCAACAATGGTACAGGTTCACCAGGATATGTTACAGGTTCAACAGGATATGCGTAACAGCTTGGTAAGTTTAGCAGACCAGCATCAACGGGATCGGCAAAGTGTTGACACTCAGGTGCTGGCCACACGCCAATGCCTGTTTGGATCTGAAGATGCCCCATTGGCAGAGCCCTCCCAAACATCTCACTCACCTGCCACTGCAGGTTGTGGTAGTGGGAGGGTAATGCCAGTGTTGGCCACTTGTCAGGCAGCTGGGGATGGGACAATTCCTCCTGTAGCCACTCCTAGCACTTCACACTCCGTTCGGACTCCCACACCCCTCAATGAGCAATCCTCCTGCACAACCTCAATGCGCACTGGTTCCACAGTACCCCTTCCACCTGACTACATTCCCTCCACACCTTTATCACTTCACTCCTCCCCAGGCCGTTCTTCTTTTTTGTCACCAATGCGACATGTCGTTTGCCCCCGCACCGTGGACCACAACAACCAATCAACCACCACTCCCCACACATCTTCACAACCCTTGCACCACCAGCAGCATCAAATAGCCTTGGAGCAGCAACGATCCCATCTCATGGTAATGGCACACGTTACCCAAATTCTTAGGCTGAGCACAGAGCAGATGGGACTATTGGCACAAGATCTTCAGTCTGGGACATTTCCAGGGTTCAACACCCTGCATCAGCAGCAGCCTCAGACACAAGATCTGATTCTAATGGGCCACTTTACCAGAACTCTAAGGCTAACCCCAGAGCAGATGGGACTATTGGCCCACCATTTGATGGCAGGAACCTTTCCATTGCTCACCACACTGCTTCAGTCACCACCACCACCACCAACTTAATTTCTTTTTTTTTTTTTTTTTTGGTTTTGTTAATGATTGTTACATTGGCCAATTTGTGGGGCCATTTTTTTTTTAAATTTGAGGGTGGCACAATATGATTTCTTATAGTGCTTTTTTTGGGGATGAAATAAAATTTTATGCAAAATGATTAGTTTGTGTTTGCTCTTTGGTTTTTTAGGAGTGTTGGTGGCCAAGTAATGGCCCTGGTTAATGTAGGCATTTATACACACGTGCTTCTCGATCTCCAAACATATGATTTCATGTAAATTTAGATAACTCAATGTTCACATAACGACCCAAGAAAAGGTCTCCCTTCAAATGTAGCTTCAAAACAAGTCTCAAGGCTAACATAAACCAAAGCCAACATACTAACAATTACAGACCACACCACTCAAGTAAACAAATACAACACAAAAGACATTCGATGTGTACACCAAAAAGAAAACTTGGGTAAAAAAATAAATGTTTTAATAACACATGTGGGTGTCTACCAACTGTAGCGTACAAAAAATATATTACAATATATAATAGAATGAACTAAATTGCCAATGTAACATTTGTGTTGCAAAGAGCAACATACTTAAATTTAATTTAGATAAACATTTTAAACATTTTTTATGTTTTGACATCATTTTTTGGAAGGTTTTCACAAAAACAATTCTTTTTTGTAAACATTTGTGGTTTTGTCGGTTGCCATAAAAACAACAAGGCTTTTTTGTAAACATTTTTGGTTTTGTCGGTTGCCATAAAAACAACAAGGCTTTTTTGTAAACATTTGTGGTTTAGTTTGTTACCAAAAACAACAAGGCTTTTTTGTAAACATTTTTGGTTTTGTCCGTTGCCATAAAAACAACAAGGCTTTTTTGTAAACATTTGTGGTTTTGTCCGTTGCCATAAAAACAACAAGGCTTTTTTGTAAACATTTGTGGTTTTGTCCGTTGCCATAAAAACAACAAGGCTTTTTTGTAAACATTTTTGGTTTAGTTTGTTACCAAAAACAACAAGGCTTTTTTGTAAACATTTGTGGTTTTGTCCGTTGCCATAAAAACAACAAGGCTTTTTTGTAAACATTTGTGGTTTTGTCCGTTGCCATAAAAACAACAAGGCTTTTTTGTAAACATTTTTGGTTTTGTCCGTTGCCATAAAAACAACAAGGCTTTTTTGTAAACATTTTTGGTTTTGTCCGTTGCCATAAAAACAACAAGGCTTTTTTGTAAACATTTGTGGTTTTGTCCGTTGCCATAAAAACAACAAGGCTTTTTTGTAAACATTTGTGGTTTTGTCCGTTGCCATAAAAACAACAAGGCTTTTTTGTAAACATTTGTGGTTTTGTCCGTTGCCATAAAAACAACAAGGCTTTTTTGTAAACATTTTTGGTTTTGTCCGTTGCCATAAAAACAACAAGGCTTTTTTGTAAACATTTGTGGTTTTGTCCGTTGCCATAAAAACAACAAGGCTTTTTTGTAAACATTTGTGGTTTTGTCCGTTGCCATAAAAACAACAAGGCTTTTTTGTAAACATTTTTGGTTTAGTTTGTTACCAAAAACAACAAGGCTTTTTTGTAAACATTTTTGGTTTTGTCCGTTGCCATAAAAACAACAAGGCTTTTTTGTAAACATTTGTGGTTTTGTCCGTTGCCATAAAAACAACAAGGCTTTTTTGTAAACATTTGTGGTTTTGTCCGTTGCCATAAAAACAACAAGGCTTTTTTGTAAACATTTGTGGTTTTGTCCGTTGCCATAAAAACAACAAGGCTTTTTTGTAAACATTTTTGGTTTTGTCCGTTGCCATAAAAACAACAAGGCTTTTTTGTAAACATTTGTGGTTTTGTCCGTTGCCATAAAAACAACAAGGCTTTTTTGTAAACATTTTTGGTTTTGTCCGTTGCCATAAAAACAACAAGGCTTTTTTGTAAACATTTTTTTTTTGGTTGCCAAAAACAAGGCATTTTTTGTTTTTTTTTGGTTTTTTTGGTTCCCAAAAAAAGGGTTTTTTATAAATTTTTATATATTTTTTGGTTGCCAAAAACAAGGCTTTTTTTGTTTTTTTGTTTTTTTTGGGTCCCCAAAAAAAGGGTTTTTTATAAATTTTTATTTTTTTTTTGGTTGCCAAAAACAAGGCTTTTTGTTTTTTTTTTTTTTTTTGGGTCCCCAAAAAAAGGGTTTTTTATAAATTTTTATATTTTTTTTGGTTGCCAAAAACAAGGCTTTTTGTTTTTTTTTTTTTTTTTGGGTCCCCAAAAAAAGGGTTTTTTATAAATTTTTATATTTTTTTTGGTTGCCAAAAACAAGGCTTTTTTTTTTTTTTTTTTTTTTTGGGTCCCAAAAAAAGGGTTTTTTTTTAAACTGTTTTTGATTTTTTTGTTAGATTTTTGTTTATAATGGGCAACAATTACAAATGGGACATTTCTTTGTGTTGCAACGTGCAACATAAGTAAACAAACCACAAAAAAAAAATACTAGGATCTTTTTAAAGGTGTGACATTCCTAACGAATGGCTCCTTAGGGTCTGGATCCACGCCACAAAGGTGTTCCAAATATAGAATTCGGTCTCCGCACCACCTCATATAATCCAGGAGGACCTCGTAGGTGAGGTGGGTGTGCCCTGGGTAGAAAAAAACATGACAATTAGTTTTAGGCAAAATGATCCAAACAAGGATTGTAATTAATGTGCCTCAACAAATATGCTTAGGAGTCTATTGGTTGGCTTTTATCAACACTCTGAAGCAAATATGCTAAATTGCTGTTGTAAACCTTAAACTCAAACTTTCCTGACAGACTCCATGGCAGCATACGTATCGGGGTTTGGCCCCGCCTCCAAACCTACCCATAGGACCTCACTCCCATAAATCTTTGCTCCTGTTCAGCACACGTGTTCTTTTTTTGTCCTCCAAAGGATTACCTGATATCCTACCTGAAGATGGATTCCGGGTGATGGATGGCTCTACCTGTCGGGTATGGAGCTCTCCAATAAGCCCCAGCTGCTGCGGGGTATGGAGGAGGGGCGAAGATGTAGCAGCCTTGGCCAAAAAGCCCAGCTGCTGCGGGTGGCCGGTACCCTTGAAAGAGATAAGTCCGGTGTACATCCATCCCTGGTGGTCTGCGGTTCGTGAGTACACTCCATGGCAGCTATGTTATATGCTTATATTTGCCTTTGTTTATATGTTTTTTTCTCTTACCTGGTCTTTCCTGCCTTCCCTGGTGGCTAGTGGTCCGGGGCCGGTCAGCGGTTCACTTCCTGACCGGCCGCCGGTGCGGTGCGCTACTGCGCATGTGCGGCGCCTCCAGAACGAGGCTTGGTTCTCGCGCGTGCGCAGTAAGAGCGCGGCGCATGCGCAGTGAGTTGGCGTCGGCGGCGAGCGCTGATGACGTCACCAGGCGCCATATTTAAACCCCAGAACTGTCAGCAGTGTTGTGTTTATACACACTGCTGATACTGGGTGTTCCATACTCCGCATCTGATCGGTTTTTGGACGCCTGCTGTTCGTTGCCGCTCTGCCTGCTAACCTCTGGTTCTTGGTGAGTACTGGCCCCAGTTTGGGAGCCCCCCCCCCCCCCTCCCCCCCCCTCCTCTTTTGCTGGTTTTCTGACATTGCTGTCCGGCTCATTCTTGTAGGTCAGCATCAGAATGGAAGCTACTTTGCCCTCCGGCGGTCAGCCCGCCCCTAACAGGTATTTGGGGCTTCTTAGTGGGGCTGTGGGTTATAGGGGGTGGGGGTAGGAACTCAAGTGTTCCTAGCTTCCTGTCTGTTTTTTCTGTTTTTTCTCTTGTTCACAGCCCTCCTCGTTCAGAGACTAGGCACTCTTCTCAAAGAAGTGAAAGACGCTCAAGCTCTCGCCACCGGCACTCTACAGGAAAGTCCCGTTCGGGCTCACATCATCAAAAATCTTCTACTTCAGCCAGCCACGCACGGAGACCTGACAAAGCAGGTTGCAGAGGCTGTGGCGCTAGTGTCCCGGAGAGGAAGCTTTTCTGTGATAGATGTTTCTCCCAGGCTGCGGGAGAAAGGGATACTTCCGATCAGCGCATTGAGGCTTTGGTCAAGAGAGTGGTTAAGGACTCTTTGGCAGAGTTGGGTGTCAGTCGTTCTCAAGACACTGCAACGGCTTCCCCAAGCCCCTCCCCTGTAGCACTACAGGTACAGGAAGATTTCGAGTCAGCCCACACAAGCCATCAGTCGATGCTCTTGTCAGGTAGCGACTCTGAAGATGAGGATCCCTGCTTGGGTTTTGAATATACCTTGGTGCCTTCCCTGGTTAAAGCGGTCAGAGAGACCTTAAATTGGGAAGAGTCAGCTGTTCCCCCTCCCAAGCAGAAGAAGTATTTCAAACAGCTCAATAAGGAGCGTGTTAATTTTCCCTTCCTGGGAGAGTTGGGTGAAATCATCTTGGAGGAGTGGAAAAAGGTGGAACGAAAGAATTCCTTAGTATCCAAGATGGCTAAACTTTACCCCTTCAAAGAGGATGATGTGAAACATCTTGAGTCCCCTCCCCTAGTTGACGCAGCAGTCATGAGACTGGTCAAGCACGTGACCCTTCCCTTAGAGGATACGGTCTCATTTAAAGACCCGTTGGACCGAAGGATGGACTCTGATTTGAAGAGAATCTACCTTACAGCAGGTATGGCCTGTAAGCCAGTCCTGGCTTTGGCTGCTCTATCCAAGGCCATGGAGTCTTGGGCTGATGTGGTAGACGAATCGGTCAGATCGGTTTCGGAGGAGGTGGCCAGAAGCGCTCCAATCCAGGAGCTTAGGCTGGGCGCGTCGTTCCTTGGGGAGGCTTCCATAGACTTGATCCGTCTATTGGCAAGAGTTATGCTGTCCTCGGTCACAGCTAAGAGAGCTCTTTGGCTCCGCCCTTGGGTGGCGGATCCGGCATCAAAGCAAGTTTGGTGCCGTATTCCCTTTGAGGGGTCCTCCCTTTTCGGGAATAAACTGGACGAGGCCATAACCCGGGCTACAGGCGGTAAGTCTGGATTTCTTCCCCAGGATCGGCGCCAGTTCAACGTCAAGAAAGGACAGCCTACCAGAAAATTTGTGCCTGACCGGGCCAGGGAAGCTCGTTCTTATAGACCTGGTCGGGAGTTCAACCGGAACTGGAGATCCAGACAGTCTTCCAGGAAGACGACAAAGAATGTCTCCTCTGGGGACCGCGAGCCCACTAAGTCTTTTTGAAGGTGGGCCCGCTCAGACATGTCGGGTGGGTGCACGTCTACGCTCCTTCCGACATGTCTGGGCGGCTTCGATTCAGGACCCCTGGGCCGTCAGGACGGTGTCTTCAGGCCACAAGTGGGTCTTCAAGGAGAGGCCAGGCTCAAGGTTCCTGCCTACTGCCATACCATGTCTAGAAGAAAGGCGTCAGATTTTGTTTTCTTACGTCGAAGCTCTCATTGCTCAAGGGGCTGTCATCTCCGTTCCAGAGTCAGAGCAAGGCCAAGGAATATATTCTCCGCTCTTTCTGGTCCAAAAGAAGAACGGATCATGGAGACCAGTAATAGATTTGACCTTCTTGAACAAATTCATAAAAAAAGAAAGGTTCAAAATGGAGACCCTGTTGTCCATACAGCAGTCAGTCCAGCCGGCAGATTGGATGGTGTCCATCGACTTGAAAGACGCCTACTTTCATGTCCCTGTGGACGAAGATTTTCAAAGGTTTCTCCGGTTCGAAGTGGGAGGATTACATCTTCAGTTTATCTGTCTCCCATTCGGGCTCTCAACATCTCCACGGACCTTTTCAAAAATCTTATTGGCCGTGGTAGCCCTACTGAGATTGAAAGGTATCCGTCTTCACCACTATTTGGACGATCTACTCCTGTTGTCCCAAGACAGAGACCAACTATTAGTTCATCTGGAGCAGGTCGTGTCCACTCTCCAGAAGTTTGGTTGGTTACTCAACAAGGAGAAGAGTCACCTGATTCCAACTCAGTCCCTGATCTATTTGGGCGCTCTGTTCGACACAGAGAAGGCGACTATCTCTCTTCCAGAGGAAAAGATAGGGACTCTCCGAGACAGGATTCGCTTTGCCCTCTCATCCTCTCATCTTCAGGCACGTCAATGTCTGAAGGTGATCGGGACTATGGTCGCAGTAGTCCCCATGGTGAAGTGGGCCCTGTGGAGGATGAGACCCTTTCAGAAGGGATTCCTTCAGCAATGGGATACGTGGCATCTGGATCAACGCATCTTCCTAACCCCTTCAATGAGAGCGAGTCTTCCTTGGTGGCTATGCAGAGACCACCTGCTGAACTGCCACTCTCTGAAACCAGCTCCGTGGGTAGTGGTTACCTCGGACGCCAGCAACATAGGCTGGGGTGCCCACTGTCTGTCGGAGGTGGCACAGGGCAGGTGGGAGTTTTCCACTCGAGGAATAGTATCCAACATACTAGAACTCCGAGCAGCATTCCAAGCTCTTCGAGCATTTGCTCACCTGACAAAAGACCAACCTGTCATGCTGCGCCTGGACAACACCTCAGCAGTGGCATACATCAGGAAACAAGGGGGTACACGCAGCTGGTCCCTATTGAGGGAAGTGGAGCCGATTATGTCCTGGGCACAGAAAAATCTCTCGAATCTTTCAGCGGTTTATGTTCCAGGAGTCCAGAATGTCAAAGCAGACTTCTTGTCCAGAGTGGATCTGGACAACAACGAGTGGTCCCTTCACAAGGAAACGTTCGACTGGATCCTAACATTGGGGTTTTCTCCAGAGGTAGATCTCTTCGCCTCCCCCTGCAATCACAAACTGCCGAAGTACTACTCAAGATTCAGAGATCCTCAAGCATCAGGGATAGATGCACTCTCGGATCAGTGGAGATTCCACAGGGCATACGCCTTCCCACCAATTCCGATTGTGTTGCAGTTCCTTCGGAGACTCAGGTCGGAGCCAGTGGAGGTAGTGGCGGTGATTCCCTTCTGGCCGAACAGGCCATGGTTTCCCCTTCTGACGCTACTCAGTGTCCAAGATCCAATCCCGCTACCCTTCAGACCGGACCTGTTGTCCCAGGGGTCTGTACTCCATCCATGCCCAGACCGTTTACATCTCAAGGTCTGGATGTTGAGAGGAGGAGGTTACAGGCTTTAGGCTGTCCAGAAACGGCAATCTCGACACTACTTAGTGCTAGAAGAAGCTCAACGAACAGGGTGTATCAGAGAATCTGGGAAAAATTTTCTGCACAACTGAATACAAGGCCTGATCCTCAATCTTCAATTAAGATCCAGGATGTATTGAGCTTTCTCCAATCGGGACTGGATTTGCCTCTATCAGTTAGTTCGCTCAGAGTCCAGGTCTCGGCTATTTCTGCTTTTACAGGGATCTCCTGGGCCACTCATGCCCTAATTCGTCAGTTCTTCCAAGGGGCAGTGAGAATCAGACCTCAGAGAAAACCCAGGTTTCCCAAGTGGGATCTGCCACTAGTTCTGGATTTCCTGGCGAGTCAAATTCAAGACATGTTTGATTCTTTGACCATAAGAGAGCTTACACTGATAACAGTGTTTCTGGTGGCTATAACCTCAGCAAAAAGAGTGTCGGAAATTGGGTCCTTTGGGACACAAGAGCCTTTCTTAACCTTTTTTCCTGACAGAGTGGTGCTCATCCCCATGCTGGATGCGAGACCAAAAAGGACCTCTGTTTTCCATGAAAACATAGAAACAGTATTACCAACCTTTAGACAGGAAGAGGAAGAATCTTCGGTTCATCCGCTGGATGTTGGAGAGTGTATTAAGAAATATTTAAATGCCACTTCCTCTTTCAGAAAATCAGAACATCTTTTCGTTACCTTTTATGGAAAAAACAAAGGTTCAAGAGCCTCGACGAGATCCATTTCCTCTTGGATCATCCAGACCATCCAGTGGGCTTATAGGGCTAAGGGCTTGACCCCTCCAGCAGTAGTTACAGCTCATTCGACGCGGAGCATCTCTACCTCCTGGGCAGTATCCAGACATGTGGCTCCTGAAGTCATTTGCAGAGCAGCATCGTGGTCCTCTATTAACACTTTCTTATCCCATTACTGTGTTGAGCCAGCGGCTCTTTCTTCTGTGAATTTTGGTTTGCAAGTCCTGTCTGTTTGACAAAATGCATTAAAACTTTTCTGTTCAGCACCTGCCCACCCTGTGTGTACGGCGAGTTATTTCCCGATACGTATGCTGCCATGGAGTCTGTCAGGAAAACGGAAAATTTATATCAAATACTTACCGTAATTTTCCTTTCCTGATGGACTCCATGGCAGCAGGAGTCCCCTCCCGGATTTCTGTGGAGGATAGTTACAGAACACGTGTGCTGAACAGGAGCAAAGATTTATGGGAGTGAGGTCCTATGGGTAGGTTTGGAGGCGGGGCCAAACCCCGATACGTATGCTGCCATGGAGTCCATCAGGAAAGGAAAATTACGGTAAGTATTTGATATAAATTTTCCGTTTTCACAGCAAATTGTTCAAAAGGTTACATAAGATGGCTTGGAATGTTAGTAGCAGTTCCACCAAAGCTAAGTAAAATGCTTTTCTGCATGTAAACACAAGCAATCATTTTGAAGAATGTAAGGTGTTTTGGGTTCAATTGGTCAACACGATACATGTGCACACATTTATCTCTATCACCATTGGAATCTGTGGAGCGTTCTCTCTCACTCTTACTGTCTATAGATTGAACCTGACACATAGTAGAGACTCACCCTTAGGAATTTTGAGGGCCAGTTCTGGACGGAGCAGATGTGTCTGCTCCCCTGATCTCCTTTCCGCCATCCCAGCTGTGTTAAGAGAGAAGAAAAAGTTTATCAACAAATGGACTCACGCTAACTGTAGGTTACGCAGTCATGAAAACGCTCTAACACCCACTCATTACCCCTCCACATTTCCCTGAAAGTTTTATTTAGACATTGATATGGTGGTGATGCAGATTTGTACAGTGCAAGCGTCATTCTTCTGGGTGAAGCTTGTAGCGTTAAGGATACGTACTCCCTGCTTTTGTGCTGATTGTGTTTTTCTGATGTTTTTGGTGCCTCAGCCCTGCCTGTTCTAAGTGTTGGAAACATATCATTTTGGGAGGGCTGCGGAAAACTAATCAGGTTAGACTTACACTCTCTAGGTTTTTGGGGACAAGAGAAATAACAATCCTCCTTTTTACATGGCCCCTGTACACACCTCTAGGCACCTCCCTCCTGTTGTTTGACCCCACAGCAGGCAGCTTGCTATGGAGGCACATGAGATGAAGCCAAGCACCCTGTGCCTGTTCAGGCACTAGGCTGTGAGCCAGCCTTGCCCCCCTCCCTTCCATTGGTCTCAATGATTAGGAGTGACAGCATCAGGAGGCAATATTGGCATGCTGTCACCTCAGTTAAGGAGGAGGGGGAGTCTGTTCCAGACAAGTATTAGTGCAAACATTTGGACCGTAAAAAATGGTCCCAGTAAGTCTTAGGGGGAATATGCACACCTATCACTTGGAATACTAATGCATAGAATGCATTCACATAAAGAACCCGCTGCCTTTAGAACAACTTGAAGCCTGAGCGGGGACATACACAGTTAGCATTTCTCCACTTACTAAGTAGACACATTACTGGAAAAGCACACAACTTACCATCATCAGGTTTTTTTGGGGCCCCTGAAGTGGATGGCGTGGCTGGCTCTGGAGAAACTGCACAAAAAGAACACAAATTGTGAACTGGAATGTGGTACATTACCGAGGAAGAGTATTTATGAAAGATTGACAAACACACATTTTCAGTGTTGACTAAATCAGGACATGATTAAATTACAATGTCCCCTAAAAATTTACAAGTACAAAGCACACCATTTCCAATGTAGAGAAACTAACACCAATTTAGAATAGGGTGGCTTGAGATAACTTACAAAAGATAACATGTCCTGTAAAGCTCCCCAAAACCACCTTTCAAACATGAAGGTTAAGCAAGAGTGTTTCATGACCAACCTTCCTGTCACATATAGCAAAACTACACTTGCTTTGACTCCAACTTAGATTATCCTAGATACACATCATCCTAGCACACACAATTCATGTGAGAATCTAATTTTAGGTACTTACAGACTAGTTCAGGGGAGCCTGGAGTGGGGGAGGATGGGGGAGACCCTACATGGGGGGATGGTGTCCCTTCATGGGGGGATGGCGTTGTATCTCCTAGAAACACAAAGACACAAATACAATCCTTGAACAAAAGCTATTTGATAAAGGCACACAGAAAGTAGTCTGGAAACATTGAAGGTAGTAGTTACAGTGGACTGGGTAAGCAGTGGCCCCTCTTCCCCAGTCCTCCACAACAAACATCCTCAATGTCAGCTGCTACAAAACCCCAATGTCAAAATATATATATTACAGCCCTTATATTTACCAGGACACATTGAACACACAAACACATGTAGAATACTTACTTCCCCTTTGAGGAGAGCCCAGGTCCTCATCCGAGTCGGACCAATTGGCCTCTTCTTGGCCAACAGTTTGTTCCTGGCCCGGATCCAGGCGACTCGGCCCTGCCTGAGGCTCCTCTCTTGCTGAAGTTACATCAACCACAAAAGAAAACAAAACAAACAATCATTCCTCCAAGTTCGACCTAATACACAACACACCAGCACATCCACATTACTTACAGGGGGCCTGAGAAGGCTGAGCCGCAACATCCTGATCACTGGTTTCTAAAATAAAAGAAATACATTATATATTATTTATGGACACAAATAGGCAGTAACCTCTCATCATGCTAGCACCATACTCAATGCCCCTACAATTCAGAACATAGAAGTGCACTTACACCAATGAGATGCATTGACCATGTTTTAAAACAGGAGGGCACCATGCAAATTAAGCGGGCGCCTAAGGCCTCGCACCTACAGGGGCCTTGCGGCCAGTGGCGGAGCACCAACATTTCGAAGGGCGCAGTCAGGGAAATCTCCCAAGTAAAAGATTGCTTTCAATCCTCGGATCAAAAAGTTGCAGCAGTGTGCTGCAGTCCCTTCACTGCGTCTGCCAGGTGTCTGTTGTCCGCTGACACTTACTCCTCCTTCTCTGCCTGGGGATTGGCCGTCTGATCATATTATCCTAAGATGTGGAGGAATCGGTAGGTGTGTACCTGCACCAGTAGGAAGTGACTGGCCGGTCAACTCACTCTGCTATCATCAGTTGTTGCTCTGGGAGGAGAGCTCCGCCCTGGACCCGGAACATACAGGTAACCAGGCCCAGACTTGATATTTTGCAGGCTGGTCATAGATTTGTTGTGTCCACTATGCAAAGTGGTTGAGTAGCCCCAGGGAAGTTGGAAGAGTCTGAAAATGGTTGGTGGAGGAGGAGGAGAAGAAGGCCCTGGGTGGCTGGGGGACAAGGAGAGGGCCCCTGGGGGTTTTCTAGAGGAGGAAAGATCCACAATGACGCCAGAGTCAATTGCCAAGGAAGAGAGTGGAGCTGAGCAAGTCCTGCCTATCTGACATGAAAGCCAAACATGGTGTAGATGGAGCCCTTTGCCCTACACAATGACAGCACCAGAGGTGGAAGGTGAGTGGTAGCGGGTCTTTGACATTATAGAGCATATGGACTCTGTCCATTATTGGTAGTTTTGTTTGGAGTTGTCCTTTAGATGTTTAACTGTGTTGTTTTTGACCCGAGCTGTGAGGGACTGAGGTATGACAGCCCACTATGCTGAGACTTATAGTGCCCTAGAATGTTGAGGACTGAGGAATCCTTAGTCCCTAACAGAGGGCACTACAAGTCTTAGCATAGCAGGCAGTATTTCCTCATTCCCCTACAGAGAGGATTACAAGTCCAAGCAGGTAGCCTTCTGCAGTGGGACTTGTTGTGCCCTTGACTGTGGTGGACTGAGGAAGGGAAGTGTAAGAGGGTCTCTGTAAGCTCAGATGTATGGGGGAGCTTTGGGGAACACAGAGTTCCCTTTTACACCAGAGTCCCCAGCTTCCCCCCTCAAATAATGGTTCCCAAACTCTC
The DNA here is from genome assembly GCF_965119305.1 of Pelophylax lessonae. Taxonomy (NCBI): domain Eukaryota; kingdom Metazoa; phylum Chordata; class Amphibia; order Anura; family Ranidae; genus Pelophylax; species Pelophylax lessonae. The sequence continues at coordinate 380,183,938 of NC_138769.1, read as the reverse complement.
CTTATATCAGAGTCTTCACACTTCCCTCTTACAGTGTAGTAAGTCTGGAGACTCCGATGTAAAGGGGGCTCTGTAAAATGTGATTAGAGATTAGAAATTTCTAACATTTTTATTTTCTACTTACGATCCACAATTTTCAGCTGCTCAAATGGCTCGCTGCCTCTGACTGCATATTGGAGTGTGGCCGTCCTCCTCCTCCCCTTCTTCACCAAAATCACAAGAGGGTGCCGTCCGTCCGCTTTGGCTAGAAGCAGAAGAAAAAAAAAAACATAAAAAATACGAATGTACATAGTAGTATTAAAGGTTGTGAAGAGACACTTGATGGAGGTAGGAAAGGTAGGAGCGAGAGGGAGGGGGGGGGGGGGGTGTTGGTATTAGTGTTGTTGCATAGCTAAACACATGTCCACCTACCCAAAAAATTGTAACCTATCTGGTCACATGTAATGTATATTTTTACTTACCGGAGATTTGCTCCACAGCCTTTAGCAGGAGCCTGGGTGAGCGCCTTTTGGCATCACTCCAGGCCCGCTGCAGATCCACTATATCAGCCTGGAACTGAAATCTCCGCTGCAGCCTCATCCGGAGACGACACATCATCTTGTGCTTTTGGTGAAGATGCGTATAAACTTTATCATACCCCCAGAGGAGGAGGAGCTGTGGAAAGAGCAGTGTATGTTTGAGTCCAAGTATGTCCAAAATAGTACAGTCTTCAAATAACATGCTAGGTCGTCTTTGAGATATTGTAGAACAAAGAATTCCATTTCTGGTGATACATATACATCGATGTCCAAATCTACCTCCATGACATAGGTTGCCCCACACTGGTGATTTCCTCTACATGATATAGCCATTTTCTCAATTGGCCTTTCATGACACACCCAGGGCCGCCATCAGGGGGGACAGGCAGTCACTGTATTTACAACCTTATTGCTGTCCATTTAGCAGGGTGCAAGTAACTTTACACACATGTAGCATAGGTATCAACTTTTGTCACCATGTTAAAAGGACAGCAGTATGGGTAGCATTACAGTGACTGTTATTAGTCCAGGCTCACTAAACTAGCCAATGCTTGGAAAAGCAAGCCATGCAGATTGCTTTTCAGGTCCCTTTTAACACGAGCTGTCTGATTGGGTGTGGCTGTTAATTTTTGACGCAGACCTGATAAGCCCCTCAATTCTCCTTTATGGAGTGTTATATGTAAATGGGATTGCTTCATTTGAGATGCAGATTTAAACTGTGTATGGCCAGGCTGAAGGTACCCAAGTTGATTGGTCGATCACCTGGAGGACAACGTACAACCAGTCTGTCAGATTTTACACACACTTATCGCTAGCATCTCTTGTAGCCACTAGCAATAATCACTGTGTTTTCCTGGCAGGGGCAGCACCAGGAGAACACAATGGCTCCGCAGGAGGGTTTCCCCTGTCTGTGTTGATGGTGGAATCAAGGCAAAATGTTTTTCCTGCAAGCCACGGGACAAACAAAGATATTTTTTTAATGAATCCATGATTTTGCCAAAATGGAAAAAAAAAGATGTTTGCTTTGTATATTCTTAAGTTTGCTACATAACTAGAACATGTAACAGTGTTATATCATTGCAGGAGATTTCCCTTCACTTCCTGTCTTGGTGTCACCAGGACAGGAAGTGAGGGAATCTCCCGTGGGGATACAGCCAGCAATTCTTTCCTTTTATATATACTATGGACATTATAAGGCAACAATTGCAAGCTATTTCCCCACAGTGATATTCCCCTCACTTCCTGTCTTGGTGTCACCAGGACAGGAAGTGAGGGAATCTCCCGTGGGGATACAGCCAGCAATTCTTTCCTTTTATATATACTATGGACATTATAAGGCAACAATTGCAAGCTATTTCCCCACAGTGATATTCCCCTCACTTCCTGTCTTGGTGACACTAAGACAGGAAGTGAGGGAAAATCTCATGCAATGATATCACCCTACTAGAAATTGTAGTTCCGTCTAAAAAGTATACATAAAGTAAGCACTTGGTTTCCAAAGTGGCAAAATTATGGAGGAGTTAAAACCCCATAGTGTGATCGGGTAATCTGACGGTGTGTTCCTACACTCCTCAATGTGTCTGTTCATTAAGCTGTGCTGAATTATCCTTGATTCACAATTCCTGCAAGAGTTGCACATGGTATGTGGGAGATGCAAATTTAAGGTGGCATAATTATCCACACAATCACACATAATCCTTTTTAAAGGTCACCAGCAGAATTTGATGGCATAGTGGTTCACAGCAGTGCCATCAGATTCCAGTTAGATCTGTAAATTAACAAAGCAATGGGATCTGGGGGTGTATTTAACTTGCAATGGACACCCCCATTCATTATCATATGGCAGTGTGAGATGGGTCTGTTGGGAATGTGATCCATTGAGACAAGTGATTATACACTCATGTGTTTCTTTTAGAGGTGATTTGTTCAAGGCAATCCTTTGAAGACATGACCATTCCAGATTTTTGTGATCACTGATTCCATCTCAGGTGAACCAATTAGCTGCTGTGTGCAGATCCAGCTTATGATGGTAAGAGTGTCAGACAAGACAAACGGGGCCGAGCTTGCAGTGTGTATGGATGTATGTAAGGCAATAATTTTTTGCATTATGCATTTAGGGAATATAATGTTTCTAATCTTGCATATATGAAAAGGGTCAATACATTTGTCTTTATCTAGATAGATTCCAAAGCGTCAGAGCAATCTGTCACAGATAATTGGGTTTCATTTTGTGTAAAAGTTGAAACGAATCAAATCTATCTATATACAGGCATAGCCCACTTTAAGTACACAATGGGACCAGGGCATGTATGGAAACTGAAAATGTACTTAAAGTGAAGCAATCCCTTTTTTCTTTTCTCGATGCATGAAAATACACCAGCTCCATTGTAAATTTTGGCCACATTGACATAGCCTTACTCCCAAACCATGTGGGAGCATGTTAAGGGGATCCAGGACTATGACATGATAGATTACCTAGGCAAGCTGGCCAGCCACAAAATGGATATGGTGTAGTCCTGGGTACCTGGGTACCCTGTCGTTGCTCCCTAAGTTTGTTATCCCTGTCACTTATGGTTTGTGAGCAGTGTCATGGCAAGCTGAACAAGCTGTGTCCTTACTCACGATTGTATATAAAGTGAGTGTACTTAAAGCAGGGTATGCCTATCTATATCTATATAGAAAGTTCAGAGATGTGAACCTGTTCCCTATTATATACACTAATATATGGTATATAACATTCTATAATGTATCTAATGTATATATATTGTATATAATATATACATAGTATATATATTGTCTAATATATATATTTTTTAGATACACATACATACATCTATATATATACACATAATATATATATATACATATAATATATATACATATATATACATATAATATATATATATATACATATTAATATATATATATATATATATACATATAATATATATTAATATATATATATATACATATAATATATATATATATATATATATACATATAATATATATATATATATATATATATATACACATATAATATATATATATATATATATATACACATATAATATATATATATACACATATAATATATATATATATATATATACATATAATATATATATATATATATATATATATATACACATATAATATATATATATATATATATATACACATATAATATATATATATATATATACATATAATATATATATATATATATACACATATAATATATATATATATATATACATATATATATATATATATATATATACACATATATATATATACACACATACATATATATATATATATATATATATATATAGGGAACAGGTTCACATCTAGGAAGTTTCTATAACAGGAAGCTTCTAGATCACGTCTAATAGGCAGAAAGTGCATGCGCAGATCAGCAGACCAAAAGTTTCTTGCACACCCGCTAGATAAGCGACCCACCCTGCCACCATCCCCCATCCCCCATCCCCCATCCCGCACCCTGCACACTCACACCCCCTCCTTACCTTACACACAAATGCCACGATTTCGTCTGTAAACAGTGCAGGAGCCATGATGCACACTTACGACAGGGCCTGGACAATTTCCGGAAACGTGTGCACGCAGCAAAAGTTTCGTTTCCGGTTTCATGTATAAATGTGAGAACGCGGTTTTGTATATTCGCGAATTCGCGAATAGTGAACATACACAACCATTAAGCAGATTTAACTTAGAAAAAGAAATACAAATACATACATTTGTGGACACCAGAAAACTTTATTTAGACACATGAAGACATTTTAAAAAAAAAATTGGAAACATGCTGTTTATTACATTTGTATTTTTCAAACCAAAACAACCTTTGTACAACATTTAGACCATATACATCGACAAAGAGCCCATAATCAACAGATGCATGTGCAGATTGACAGAATTATGTTAACAGCAATAAATACTTACAGAGAGTCAACACACAACACAGCCAAATCTCACCTCCATAAATAACAAAGGGCCAAAAATGTTACCCATAAAACATGTGACACACAAATATATTGGACCTCTTCGTAGGTCAAATCTTTCCTGATGTCTGAGTGAGCTATATATAATCCAAGCAAACACACCCAGAATGGTAACGCCCAGTCCAAAAATTAACTGTGTGTATCCTGTGTGTTTTGGAGCATGCTCAGTTGCCAAAACAAGGGAAATAGAAATGAGGAATAGAAATGTATGTAGGTGTGTATAGTATATGTGAATTGAAAAAATTCTCTCTTGAAGTTTGCTAGTCATTATTTAGAATGTTTAGATACAGGAATACATACATATATATACAATTACGTGAGAGAGAGAGAAATATATATTTAGGGAAACAATTGAAACACACCTTTTGGGATTTGAGAAGTGAGATTGTGACGATTGACCAGATATGTAAGCCAACAATCTGACTCATCACTCATGAACATCCCTAAATTTGGCGTGGCAATTATATCAGGCGTTCTTATGTGCATTTTGGCTGGCGTTTTCCCAGGCGTTTTGACATGCATTTTTTGGGCAGGCATTGTTATATGAAATCACCTACAAAAGCCCCAAAAACAGACCACAAACACGTACATGTGAACGTAGCCCGTTTGGGGGCGTTTGAGGGGGATTTGTCCAGCTCAAGGATCAGCTCCCAAAACAGGCAAAAAATCCAATCCTATTCAGTTCAATGGCCCCTGTTCCCATGTGAGCATTTTGACGGCATGAGGAAAACACCCAACGCTCACTGAGAAATAGCACAATGATTAGGGAGTCTGCCTTCCTGCTGTAGGTTTGTAAGTTCGAATCCGGAAGGTGCCCTCTGTATGGGCAACACTTGGATATCTCCAATCCTCCAAATGTTGACATCATTAATTTTGTTCATGTTTGAAAAAGGCATGTGTATCAGCAAACTTTTAATCCAAAGACATGAACAAAATACAAAAGATGCCCCATAAAGTCAATATGTAGCAATATTGTGAGCTAAAGCTCTATTTGTTTGTTGGGCATACTTTGCTAATTAGCCAAGTATAAGGGATATATATATATATACCTTCAGTTAAATGTGTAGTAAAATGGTAACACTTGGCCATACCCATATGGAAGAAAAGGTAGTATTTGCAATATATTTCTAAAAACATTCTTTGGAAACACATAAAATATTGTCAAAATTGTGACATTTCCTTGATATGTGTGAAATGCTAATAATCTTTCTTTGAAATATGTTTTACATCTATTTTTTTTCTATCTGACGACCAATTCCCCAATGTAATATTTTGTGGGTTTTTTCAGAGAATGTGGAGGTTCTATATAAACACTGTAGATTTGACTGCTATGATTTCGGAGTTAGCAGGAAAGGTGTATGGAATGTGATGGTGTTTACTAAAGGATCCCTTGTTGGAAGTGTGCATGTTTTTCCAATTCCGCCGGTTTTTGCCATTTTCTATGGGCGAGACAGCGGATTTGCAAGCGGTATTCAAAAAAAAATTGACCCAAAATCGCGCTGGCGAAATTTTTTTAGCCAATTTGACGTTGCGCATGCGCACATTCGCGAGTTCGCAGCTCGCGGCTGGAGGAGCTGTTTAACCTTTCCACACTTTCGCAGATATCTCTCTTTCTAAGTCAGTTTTTGAGATTTTTTAAACGCAAGTCATCTCCAAATTGACTTCCACACCTTCCACAGTGATTTGGGATTTTTGGGGGTACAGGGGAAAATTTGGCTAAACTTTAGTCGAGCTTTTAGCTGGCGTGGTTTTAAGTCGCGCTCTGACCATATTGCATCTTAATGAATCTCACACTAGGCGCTATTTTCCGCCCGCCGTTCTTTGAATGCCAATTTCAGACTTAAATAATCGCCGCTTCGCAAAATCACGCCGAAACGCCAATTCGCCGTACTATGAATCAGGCCCTCAGTCTCCATTCACACTAATACGACTTGTCCGGCGACTTGTCAGCCTGAGAAGTCGCGGTCCGTTGTGTGGTACGGGAACCATTCTAATAGGAGCGACACAAGTCGCTCTGACTTAGAAAAAGGTTCCTGTACTACTTCGGGCAACCTGGAGCGACTTGCATAGACATTCATTCTGTGAAGTCCGTGCAAGTCGTGCCGAAGTCTCGCTGCACGCGACTTCACAGGTCGCCCCCCGAAGTTAGTGTGAATGCGGTCTCAAAGTGTGAGAGCACTGCAAGCTGAAAATATGCCTAGTCAGGAAGGGGGTATAAGTACCCGGCAGGCAAGTGGTTAAGAAAAAAGAAATAAGGTAATTTTGAAACTGATGGCAGCAACACACCTCAAAAAAATAGGGACAGGGCAACAGAAAGCAGGCAAAGTAAATGGTACTAACAAAGAAGTGCTGGAATAACATTTTGAAACTAATTAGGTTAATTGGCAAGGGTTGGTAACATGATTGGGTATAAGAGGAACATTAGAGAGTCAGAGAAGTAAAGATGGGCAGAGGTTCACCAATCCATGAAAATCTGTGTCTAAAAACAACAATTTCAGAATATTATTCCTCAATGTAAAATTTAATTGCAAAGGCTTTAAATCTACAGTATCATCATCTACAGTACTTCATATCATCAAAAGAATCTGAAGAAATGTTTGTGTGCAACAGACAAGCCCAAAACGTAATACTGGATGCCTGGGATCTTCAGGCCCTCAGACAGCAGTGCATTAAAAACGGACATGATAACCGCACAATTTTTCAATAAAATTATTATTTGAAGAAAAAAAAAAAAAAAACAGGCATGATTCTGTGATTGACATCAATGAACAAGCTCAGAAATACTTCCAAAATTCAGTGTCTGTGTACATAGTTCACCATGCCATTCAAAATGCAACTTAAAGCTCTATCTTGCAAAGAAGAAGCCATATCTACATGATCCAGAAATGCTACCATCTTCCCCAGGCCAATGCTCAATTAAAATTGTGGGGTGGAAACATGTAGGCTTTAGGCCACTCCTTATCATTTTATTTACCTGGGCTGGTTGGGAGTAGTGGTGATTATTTCCTTTTTACAGTTACTAGCCTTCTGGATTGGTATCAGGATAAGCCTGCACCCCATGTTCTGGGACACACGGATATGCTTTCACCTCTACTTTGAGTTCTACCAAAAGCTATATATCAGTCCTTTTTACCTCTGCTTGCCTTTTTGGTCAAAGGTTCCACAGTTGAGGTCTTTTTCATTTGTGACTTTTTTATCTGCATGGAGTACAGCTTTTTTTTTTTTTTTTATGTACTTTGTTCTAGTGCTCCTAACATTTATAAAGAAAGGACTAAACTTTCTTGGTGATATGCACATAAAATTTTACTTTAAAATGTTAAGTTTACTACTTATAAGCAAGCAATTGTAAATGCCTGTTATAGCTTTCTTTAATTTATCTGCCTTGATTTCACAGACTCTGAAGACTGGCCTTACGATGGTTGGGAAAGTTGTTACCCAACTTACTGGTACACTGCCTGCTGGTTCCTCAGATGAAGACTTGTCATCTCACAGCAATTCCAGACGGAGTCCTCTTGCCCCTGGAGTCATTACTATCATTGACACAGAAACTGTTGCTGAAGGACAGGTAAGCCACTTTTAAATTGACCTTTGACTTTTAATTACACTTATCTGTTCAGCTGATGATAGTAGGACAAGCCACTCTATGAATGAGATGCTCAATTCATGACTTAAAGAGGAGATCCACCCAAAAGGGGAAGCTCCACTTGTTGTACCCTCCCCCTTCCACTGCCACATTTGGCACTTTATGGGGGGGAGGGGGAAGAGGCTATCTGGTTTTGACATGGGTATGCTATCCCTTTAGAGCTCATTGCCAGTGATATCAGCGACTGCATGCAGTAAGAATATCTCCTAAAAAGTGCAAGTTTAGGAGATATTTAAAGTACCTACAGGTAAGCCTTATTATAGGCTTACATGCAGGTACAAGTTTACAAAAAGGGTGTACTTCCACTTTAAATTCTTTATGAATATTTTGTAGTAAAAATTTAATTTGAAGCTTGACTCATTTTAAAGGATCACCATACAGTGCATAAATTATGTAATTTTGGTACCATGGTTAGATTAGTATTTAAACATTTCAAGAGATTTCCATAGTAGGAGTTGTTAGGTTGTTGCGTAAGGAGTGTTTTTTTCCAATTCACATCTAACTTCCTGTCCAGTAACCCTGTAAATGCAGCCTACATAACCATGAACAAAGTATCTCAGTTCCTATGTTTGTTCTATAGTTATGGATTTTATTGACAGATCTATTTCTTCAATGTTATCGAATGCACAGTGAGCTAATTTTTGTTTTGGGGTGTACTGATTCTTTAAAGTCTATAAATGTGTGTTTATTTTCTATTGTACAGACTCCCTGAAGCCTCAGAATAATTTACCAAAATTATGGCATGAGATGATGGTTGGATATGTCCCAGCCCATATAAATCCATAGTAGAACACTCTTAATCCCAGTCAATTATGTTGTCTTCGGGTCTGTCTGGTTTTATAATGCACATTTACAGCTGCTATTTATTTGAATGACCTTTTTATAAATGCTTAATTGACTTTACTAGGATTTGAACCTGTGAACTCTAACACGGCAACAGGGGGTGATAAATTGCTTAGTCAAACTTTGTTTATTTTACATTAATGCAACTCTTTGTTTAATCACACAGAGGCCATGAACTGGCCATTAATGCTCTTTGGAGTGCATACTTAAAATAATTATAAGGGGTTTGTGTATACTTTAATCACTTTTATGATAAAATAAAACTTTGGAACTTTTAAGTACAGTATATCATATTTTTTCATTTTTTTAAGCAGAGCTGCTTAATATACTATACTTTATATACAGATTTAAAAATTTCTCTCTTAAGCCATATATCCCCTCTTTCCATTACACATTTAAGTATTTTTTTCTAAAATTGTTCAACATTACCACATTTTATTGCAGTTTTATACACATGTGTTCAACATGCAATAAGGCCATTTATAGTGGGTTCTACAGTTGAAAGTCCAGCTGAATTACTTCATTTGCAGAAAAAAAAGCCTTGACGTGTTGTTTTGTGCCTGGTGTGCAGACATGTATTTACTTGTGCATACATGAGCAAAAAATGGTCTTTTTTCCCAAAAGTGATATTTCAAATTTGAAGGATGCTGGGGAACTAAACCTCCTATCATCATTACCTGCTGAAGCCAATCTTTTTTGCTGGAATTATATAATATGGAGACTACAACAGGAATAGTGGCAACAGCCCTAGGTGGTTGTAAACACTTAAAGGTCCAAGGTAGACAAAAGCAGGACCAGGAATTATAGAAGACAGATGGTGCCCCTCCGGTCCTTGAGACATCTAAAAAGCTGACTAACTCCACCTCTTAACTCAACATCACTTTTGGGTCCACAGCCCCTTTATCTGTCAAGCAGCAGTGAATTAATGCAGTGGTCATGTAAACTCCATAGCCATATTATAAGAAAGCTAAGATCCACCTTAACCCCGGTAGTGAAAAACCTAGGTTTTACCACCCATTTGCCACAACTAATTCATGCTCAAACACTTTCTTTCCTCTGGGGGTGTTAAAACCACCTTAGATATTCAACACACAATAGAGCCACCTGTTTAGTTGTGGAAAGCCAAGGAAACACTTTATTTCTACTCTATAGAGAAAAACATGAAGCCCCACCCAAGATGACACCTTTTTAGGACTTTTACCTGGGGACGGGTCTCTTAGGCATGCTTTGTTGTGGTCTCACTGGAAGTTAACGCAGCCTACCCTTTCTTTATCTTACAATGGGAAAAGGACCTTGAGATGGTCTTTACTCTGAAACAGAGACCATCTCCTTGACTTTGGAACAGAGAGATAATCCAAGTCCTTTCAACATTGTATAGGATCCTTACTTCTAATAAAATGTTTCCCTCTTCATCCTCACAATGCTGGAGATGTTATTAGCACTGGGCGCTATGCTTCAGAGTTTTTTGACTGTCCTGTGCTTCATAATTGATGTAAGGTCAAATATCCACAAACTGATTGGTATATAACTAGGGGACAACCCATCTGCATTCCCCTTTCTCATAGGAGACAATTAAAAAATTAAATTCTGATACTTAGTTATTGCAGCCAATGTTTGTTTTCCAACCTAATGGAAAAATGGTTAGATACTATACAATACAGCAGTGGAGATAGGTTCAAGAGGGTTTGGTTCTATTGGCAGAGTTTCACATTTATCCAAGAATAAGAAACTCTATTGACTAGAGAGAAAAATGTCTGTAAAGCCAGAAAATACTGTGACACAACGCTGTGCTTCTATGCTCCTCCATACCCGCAACCAAGAGGATCCTATGCCTCTTCTTAACCAGTCTATTTCTTCCTCTTCTCTCCTCTATCTTTTCTCCCTCATTCCACTTACTCCTTGGCAGAGCCTTAAGGGACTGTACCTGAACCTCGCTGGATGGGACATGCAGGACCGGCTTGCTTTTGTGCTTTGAATCTGGCTGTAGGCATTCCCCTTGCAATGTCCAAAGTTAGCTGCAGGTTGCTTTACAGGTCCAGGACTGTGGTCTGTCTGTAACAGAGCCCTGTCCCTTAAGCCCCTACAGGGGTATGACCATTATGGAGGGCAAAATAAGGATGAGGTATATCCTCTATTACTCCTGCCTATTTAATTTCCCCTGGTAAATACAAGGTGAAGGCCCTTTAAATATTTTGCCCAGGGTGCCAAAATTCTGTAGGCCAACTCCAGGTTCTGTGGGAGCTGCTGACCAGCCCTCCAGTGATCGCAGTGGGGAGCCAGAAGTGCCAATGTCCCCTCTGAGTGGCACCTAGTGCACTTATGTGAGCCCAGTGTTAAACAGCTCGCCTGTGTTAATGTAGTGCATTCTGCGAGTCTCATGCATGTATTGCACCTGCACTACCTTGTTTTCCTTTACAATCACTTAGCGTAAGGGTCAGATGGACTTGCTAACTCAGGATCAGTTTTTAGCTCCATTGGAGGCAGTAGTGCAATCATTCAGGGCCCTGGTACCCTTTCCTCTGATTGTTGTCCCCACTCTGACTCCCTGTCCTCCTCTGGCCATTCTGCAGGTCCATTGGCCACACTAGCTTTTTCTTTTCTAGTTAGAAAATAATTTTTTGCCACAATCTCAAATTTAATGAGCAGAATTTCTGCCCTAATGAGGCCAAAGATAGGGGTCAAAGTCGTGTCCCTTTGGACTTACCCTCATGAATTGGTCTCTGATTTTGCCTTTGAGCAAGACTCATTACCTGAGGAGGAGGTGGTAATGGAAAACGATCCCTCTCCTTCTGAGGAATCTGATCAGAATGACATACCTGTAGCTGAGATTTCAGCTAAGCTGAAGGATGCTACTGTATATCTACACTACACTTATTAATGTTGTTTGCTCCTGTTTAGAATTGCAGTAATATGAGTCTGCTCCCCCCAAGGCATCCAATATGGAATCTCCTAAATTATCTTATCCAGCCAAGACTTTTCTAATCCACTTTTTTGGTAAAGTCTCTTCTGTATGTGGACTGGCCTCACTCAGGATAGATTTTAAAACAGTTCACTCAACAGTATCTTATTGAGGAAATTTTTCTGTGTAAGTGGGCGATTTCTGTGGTTGGTCCTGACATTTCTTGTCTTAACAAGACCCTCACGTCCTTTGTAATGGCCAACGACTATTAAATATTTAGGATCAATATTTCTCCCAACACTAAGGATTTTAGACATCTTAATTTGTCCCCAGCTCTTCAGTTGTGTAAACTGATATTGAAAGCCTGGTCACATCTCTCTTCATCCTTTATCGGGAGATAATTAAAATGAAAGTCCTTCCAGTTCTATTATACAGCCTTTGGCAGGCCCCAGAGTGGCTACCGAAATCCTTTTTCAAACAATTAGATTCACTTATAGGCTCCTTCTTATGGCAATTCATTTTATGGAGACCTTGGATGCAAGGGGGCTTGGCTTGCAGACTTTCATACCTACCATTTTGCAGCCATGCTTACCCACGCCCATAACTGGCTTATCTCTGATGACACAAATACCTCAGTAGTATTAGAAGCTGTGCATTCAGGATCCTATGAGATCCTCTGTAATCTCCTCTACAGGGGTCTGGTAGTCTCTCACCCGCCCCTTACAGCAGCTATGAGGGCAGTTATTAAGGCCTGGCATGCTGTCATTACTAAACCCAAATATAGTGAGGGGTAAAAGGTCCCCTTCAACTCTGCTTTGGTTCAAACCCATGCTACCAGAATTTCATTCCTTACCAGACCCCGATCTTTGGGCTGGTAAGGGAATCAGATAACGTTCAGATATTTGTGATGGGAGTGCGCTATTTCTATTTGATAGGTTGAAAGATAAATTTTCACTGCCTAATGCGTTCTTCCCATTCCTGCAACTCCAACATGCCTATGCAGCGTCACATTTGGGTCCTCCTTGCTTAGATTGGAGCAGGACGATTTGGAGGTTCTCCTTCGAGATGACGCTATCAAAAAAACACTTTCTGTGATCTACAAGTCACTACTTCCCTCCGTTCATGTATGACTAGATTCCCTGCTAACTGCATGGCATTTGAAGGAGCAGGACTTGGACAATGAAGACTGGTAAGATCTCTGGGACAGCCCATTTCAAGCACTAAGATCGACTAAAGACCAGCTAACCAATTTTAAATAGTGCACAGAATTTATTTTACACCACATCGACTACATCGTATATAGCCTAATTCCTCTTCTTGCTGTTGGAGATGCTCTATTGACCCTGCTAAATTTGCCAATATCTTTTGGGATTGCCCTCAGATTAGTAGCTACTGGTGGTAAATGACCCGGTTTATATCTGCCCTAACTACTATACAGGTCCCTTTAAAAGTTGGTGTTTGCCTCCTGGGGTTAGTTGAGTCTCTGGCTGTTAGTAGGGCGATGCGTACTCTCTTGGGTCTCTTATTATTTATGCCAGGAAGGCGATAGTGCTCAAGTGGAAATCAGACACAGCCCCTAATCTGTCCTTCTGGAAATGTTTAATCAATAAGGTTGTACCTCTATACAAAGCAACCTATTTGTCCCTGGGTTGCTCTAGGAAATCTGAGAAGGTCTGGCACTTGTGGACAGATTTGGAGTGTACAACAAATGATCAGGAGTCCACAGACTGAATTCATTCCCCCCTGATAAGGTTTAGTTTATGATTTGAACAAATGTATTCCTCTGCAGGCACTTACATTACATTTGTTCTGGTAGGATTATAAACACGAGTTAATATTCTTCCGCTACATTATCCTGATGGTTGAGAGGGAACAGGAATCTCCTTATAATTCATCAACCTTTGAAGTGATTTTATAAGAGATTGACAGAGCAAGGTGTACGGAAGGTGTGTTGTTTCTTTCCCCCTTTTTTTGGGGTTCTATAATAGTAGGTGTTAATAGTAGTTCTATGTTTTATGTATTAGCCAGGGAATGGCCAAAGGCTATGTTTTGTACCTATACATCTAAATTTTTCCAATAAAAATACATTTTCAAAAAAAAGGACCCTCACGGCCCCCGTGGAGTATAATACCATGTTCTAAGTTCTGGTAGACAAGAGTTTAGAGGCCCTTTTGAAAGCTCTGTTTTCCTTAGCGGACCCTGTTTTGCAACCTGCGATTGCTTTAATGGCAGTCTTGCTGTCTGGATAAGTGCATGGCCCAAAACCCTAGTTTCATTTCTACAGATTCTTTTGCCCTTAGGGTTCTTTCATACCGGACGGAAACCGTTCTGCTCAGCGGGGGATTGATCTGTTCTCACTCAATTCCATCCGATCAGATCCTCCAGACGGATGGAAAATAGGGTTTCCATCCGTCCGGATTTCACGGACAGGATCGGATCAGAGAGCAGCGGGTGTCAGCGGACATGTCACCGCTGACATCCTCTGCCCCATAGGGATGCATGGAGCATCCGATCAGGTCCGCCTGAAAAACTGACAGGCGGATCGGATCGCCCGTGTGAAAGGGGCCTTAATCAGAACTGTTACCTACAGCCTTATGGTATTGCATGAATAGCTTTGCAGATACATTTTATTAAATCTCCAGTAGAAATCTGTTTCCCTGTTTACCTGTTTGCTGGGCTGCTGTTCACAAGTTAGGCTCTACAAAGAGGACAACTAGGCCCCCTCTTTCTTGCCACCTTCGGGTGTAAAATGGGTGTAAGTTGCTCTCTGTGTATGTCAGGTCTTCTTAACGTTTTTTCTATGTGGGCTTGTTGGCATTCTCCTCTTCTGGGGTCGCTGACTGGAGCTCCTGGCCCCTCGCTCCTGTTGTGTGTTCCCACAGCAAGCAGCTTGCTATGAGGGCTCCCAAACGGAGCTGCAGCTTCCTGTGTCCATTTATACACAAATCTGCCATTTGGCCTCACCTCCTTTCTCTCCTGATTGGTTAACTGAGTTTGAGTGACAGCAGTGGGAGCCAATGGCGCCTCTGATGTGTGTCAGCCAATCGGGAGGGAGAGTCCCAGATGGCTGAGGCACTTGTGGACATCACTGGATAGAGAGGGGGCTCAGGTAAGTACAGTATCTCACAAAAGTGAGTACACCCCTCACATTTTTGTAAATATTTCATTCTATCTTTTCATGTGACAACACTGAAGAAATTACATTTTTCTACAATGTAAAGTAGTGAGTGTATAGCTTGCATAACAGTGCAAATTTGCTGTCCCCTCAAAATAACTCAACACACAGCCATTAATGTCTAAACCGCTATGGCAACAAAAGTAAGTACACCCCTAATTGAGAATGTCCAAATTGGGCCCTATTAGCCATTTTCCCTCCCCGGTGTCATGTGACTTGGTGTTATGAGGTCTTAGGTGTGAATGGGGAGCAGGTGGGTTAAATTTGGTGTTATCCCTTTCACTTTCTCATACTGGTCACTGGAAGTTTAACATGGCACCTCATGGCAAAGAACTCTCTGAGGATCTAAAAAAATTAATTGTTGCTCTACATAAAGATGGCCTAGGCTATAGGAAGATTGAAAAGATTGTGAAACTGAGCTTCAGCATGGTGGCCGAGACCATACAGCAGTTTAACAGGACAGGACAGGTTCCACTCAGAGCAGGCCTTATAATGGTCGACCAAAGAAGTTAAGTGGACGTGCTCAGCATCATATTCAGAGGTTGTCTTTGGAAAATAGAAGAAAATTGGATAAAAGAAAAGAGCGCACGACCGCCCTAGCATAACACCGTTTATTAAGATGAAAGATAAAACTGTCAATAATACACTCACATGAAAGGATTAATGTAGGGACATCAAAACATCGATAAACCCCAGGACGTCAGCAGCTATCTGTAGTGAATCACTGCACTCCCGCTCGCTGTCTAGGTGCACTCTGTCTCCTGTGAACCGAGACTCCCGGAGATGGTGGCTTCCGTCACAGGGTCAGCCGCTTGGAGTACGCCCGGTCCAGCTGGCGCCGCTCATGCACCAGAAGACGGGAAGGAGAGCCGTCAAAGCCATAACCATAAAAGCTTCAGAGAGGCTTCAGAGGGACAGAGGGAACTTTGCAAAATAGACGTATGAGGGCTGCCAGCATTGCCGAAGAGGTTGAAGGGGTGGGGGGGGTCAGCCTGTCAGTGCTCATACCTTACGCCGCACACTGCATCAAATTTGTCAGCATAGCTATCATCCCAGAAGGAAGCCTCTTCTAAAGATGATGCACAAGAAAACCCGCAAACAGTTTGCTGAAGACAAGCAGACTATGGACATGGATTACTGGAACCATGCCCTTTGGTCTGATGAGACCAAGATAAACCTATTTGGTTCAGATGGTGTCAAGTGTGTGTGGTGGCAACCAGGTGAGAAGTACAAAGACATGTGTGTCTTGCCTACAGTCAAGCATTGTGGTGGGAGTGTCATGGTCTGGGGCTGCATGAGTGCTGACAGCACTGGGGAGCTACAGTTCATTGAGGGAATCATGAATGCCAACATGTACTGTGACATACTGAAGCAGAGCATGATCCCCTCCCTTTGGAGACTGGGCCGCAGGGCAGTCTTCCAAAATGATAACGACCCCAAACACATCTCCAAAGTGACCACAGCTATGCTAAAGAAGCTGAGGGTAGAGGTGATGGACTGGCCAAGCATGTCTCCAGACCTAAACCTTTTTGAGCATCTGTGGGGCATTCTCAATTGGAAGCTGGAGGAGCGCAATGTTTCTAACATCAACCAGCTCCGTGATGTCGTCATGAAGGAGTGGAAGAGGTCTTCAGTGGCAACCTGTGAAGCTCTGGTGAACTCCATCACCAAGAGGGTTAAGGCAGTGCTGAAAATAATGGTGGACACACAAAATATTGACACTTTGGACCCAATTTGGACATTTTCACTTAGGGGTGTACTCACTTTTGTTGTGAGCTGTTTAGACATTAATGGCTGTGTGTTGAGTTATTTTGAGGGGACAGTAGATTTACACTGTTATACAAGCTGTACAATCACTGCTTTACATTGTAGCAAAGTATAACTTCTTCAGTATTGTCACATGAAAAGATATAATAAAACAATTACAAAAATGTGAGGGGTATACTCACTTTTGTGAGATACTGTATATACACACACACTTTTTTTTTTTTTTACAGTTGCCAAAATGGAAAGTTAATGAACAGAAGAGAAATCAATATTTGGTGTTGGGGGCTGCTGCACACTGAATGTTTTTTATCTTAATGCATAGAATGCATTAAGATAAAAACCTTCTGACTTTACAACCAATTTAAAGTGTAACTCCACTTTCGTGGGGAAAAAAAATAGCGAATAAAAATATAATAATAGATATAAAATAATATAGCGTATACAATTGCGACACAAATCATATTGTAATCATATTGTAATTGAATGTTATTAAAAATGACCTTTCCTTTTCAATCTGCAACTGTAATTTTCTGAAAATGCAATGCAATATGGCTACCTGGATTTGTTTCGTACACAGAATGTGTACTGACCATACCCTAGAAACATAATTTCCTGCTTGTGTTTTCCCCAGAAGTCTCCCTAAGATACAAGTCAGATTTTTGGCATTGCCTGCAACAAAAATGTAATTTTTTGTGGGATACTCCCAATAGGAACAGGTCTAAAGAGATGCAGGCCCAACAGATTTCCTCATTAGAGCCCTGCAGCTGCCACAGCTGATAAATAATTATGAAACCACTCCCATTTGACCCACTCAGCACAGAGAAACAAACAGGGGTTTATTTTGAATAACAAAAGGTAGAAATCTGCAACAAAGTTTTTTAAAATCCTTGCAATGTACATATATCAGCCAGAGGGGAATGTTTTTTTTCTCAACAAAAGTGGAGTTACGCTTTAAGGCAGGCTTGTCAGGGTGAAGGCGATACAATTACTGAAAAGTTTCCATGTTTGGACTGAGATGGATTGTACCCAAATGTTTTCTTTCGGGCCAAAACCCTTCCACTGGAAAAGGCGCTGGAGTCAGTTCCAGGCTATGGGCCACTACATATTCCTCTTGAATTTTGACAATTAGTGGGGACTGAGAAGAGATGACCATTTTTTTTTTGAACAGGCTTTAGAGGAGAAACGTGAAAAACATTGGAAATCCTGCCAGAAGCAGGAAGTTAAAGTCTGAAAAAGACTGGGTTAACCTGTTGAATGGCCCTACGAGAACGGATTAACCATTTTTTGCGTAGGGACCTTGAGGGTTACATTCTTAATGGAGCATTAGACCCAAACTTTGCATTAACCCTAGGGGCTTGAGAAATAAGGTTCTCCACAAAGTTTTTCTGGTAGATCAAACTGGAGGACAGGCTAGCTTTCCAGATTTGAAAGAATGTATAAACGTATTGTTGGCATCAGGAATATTTGAGGAAATGTAAAAAAAAAAAAACTAGACTTGATGTGAGCTGTAAACAGAAAAGAAATTAGATGCTCCTGTGGTTGAAAAGGGCCTGGTATTGTACACAAACTCAGCCCCAGGTAAGGTAGAGCACTATTTCATTTTGACAGAAACAAAACATCAGAAATAAGTTTCTAGGAACTGATAGGTGCTCTCAGCCTGCCTAATTAGTCTGAGGGTGATATGCAGATGACAATGACAGACTGGTGCCAATGAGAGAACAGAATGCTTTCCAAAATTTGGATATGAATTGCATGCCTCTGACTGAGGCAGTGTTCTGGGACACACCGTGGAGTCTAAATATCTCATGTAGAAATAACTTGTCCAGTGATTTGGAGGAGGGGAGTACAAAATGTGCCATTTTTCTAAAGCGATCCACAGTGACCCAAATGACTGTGCACACCTAAGGGAGAGAGGTCTAAACAAAGTCCATTG
Organism: Pelophylax lessonae; assembly: GCF_965119305.1. Classification (NCBI taxonomy): domain Eukaryota; kingdom Metazoa; phylum Chordata; class Amphibia; order Anura; family Ranidae; genus Pelophylax; species Pelophylax lessonae. The sequence goes on along the minus strand of NC_138769.1, from coordinate 380,165,139 downwards.
CCAATGGGTTTTGGTGATACCAGGATGTCCTGAACTTCTGATAAAACCTTGAGACTGTGCTGCCAGGATGTGCATTCCCATACATTGGAGATCCACGCATGTTCCGACTCCGGCGGAATGGTTCTCTAGAATTAACAAAACGGAAGAAATGGAGGAACTGATTCTTACATCCCAGGATAGAATACACAAATTTCATGGTTATGCTGGTCTGCTTTTAAATCCTTACTGACGTACGCAGAAGTGATGGGGGCGGTCCCGCTTGCATAGGTTGGACGTACCTGCAGAGATGGTGGACCCGGGTCGCCCGGGGGGGGGTGTCTGGGGCACGCACCTGGCGCGTTTCCCTCCGCGGTCTTCTCCTCTCCTCCCCTCCACTTTCGTCTCTTCCTATAACCTTCTCTGTACCCTCTGGACCTTTCCCTGAACACCTCTCACTGCCCACTACCTCCCTCTCCCCTTTTTTTCTTTTCTTTCTCTTTTTTTTTCTTTCTTTCCCTCGCACTACCGGTTTTGACGTGTTGGAGAGCCCGACTGGGCTCGACCCCGTGGGCGGGTCGGGCTACTCCATTCCTCTGTATATGCACTGTTACCTCCATTTTGATTGTTGCTCACATGGTTACACTATGTGTCCCGTGCTGTAGACACTTTTACCCGTCTTGTCATTGTACAACGTGTTAATGAGGCTATTCAAAATGTTTACGTTATCTTTTCATGCGCTCATTAGAGCAAAGTTTGTACACCCCTTTTTTTTTTCTGCAATTTGAATAAACTATTTTGATGGGAAAAAAAACCTTGAGACTGAGGTGGAATGGAATGAATAACATTTACACAGGTGAGTTGGTAGCAGCACAAGACTGAGCTGCTGATAAGAAGGGAAAAGGATGTCTAGGACTTGAGTAGGGGGCAAAATGCTGTGGGGCTGCCTTGGAAGTCATAGATCCCAGTAGGGGATAATAAAGTTGAAGCAAAGTTTATTAGTAGGTAATATTAAAGTTGAAGCAGCCAAAAAAAAAAAAAAGAGCCGACAGGTTTCATGAGTGTTAAGACATTTAGCTGATTGATAACATTTGAGGTTTCTGCAATTGGCATAAATCACAAATGGGTGACTTGTCCACTCCTCCAAGGTAAACTTGGCAGCCAAAGTTCATAGTTCTCAAAACCATAGTTTAACTCCAAATTAGAGAATTTTCTGAAAAAGTAGGCACATGGGTGTAACTGGTTTAAAGAGGGTGTTAGTTGAGAGAGAACTGCTTCTTTTCCAACATCCAAGGTATTAAGTTTCATGATGATCAGAACTGGGCTGAAATGCGTGCAGATTTGAGTTTCTGAAAAGCACAGATGGCCCCCCGGAAGGCGAAAGAGCAGGATTCGTTCCTTATTTAGTAAGAGAGATGATAGGGGCTTCTATAGAGAAAATATGTTTAGTGAACCCTCTGTAAATGTTGCTAAATCCCAAGAAGCACTGGACTGCTTTCAGATCCTTTGGCTGGGTTCAATGGTGATAATAAAATAAAGTGCGCTCTCTTCTCTGTATGTGATCAAAAATCACTGCATATATAAAAAAGTCCACAGTGGCCTGAAAGAGCTATGAACATGGACCAATTAATGAATTCACAAAGGTGTAAAAAGTTATAAAATCATTAAAGTCAATAAAAACTGCTACAAATAACATAGATCGTGTAAAATGACAGTCTCTGACTTTATGAAACTGTGTAACAGTCTTTAAAAGATTCCGCAATAAAGGTGCAATATCCGATATCAAGTGAAGACAGACTAAGGCAATAGCCTCTTACCAGCTGGCTGTGGGTAAGCAGCATTGAGATACCGGACCTTATGGATGGATGGATGGATGGATATTCCTCTCCGTTGCTGTTTGCTGGCCATTTCACTTGTGTATTGTGGCTCGTATGAACACGGGCTGGTCGGCTCCTCTGTATACTGAATCCTCTTTCACACGATACTCACAGCTGAGATGATCACTGCACCAGCTGGTCGGCTCAGTGAGCTGAAAAACATGCAGGGAAAGATAAAGTTTATTAAAAGAAGTGCACTTACATCAATTCAAAAAATTTAAGCGAAATGGGTAAAAATGACACGGCCACCTGCAGTGCGGACTGTGCAAGGTGACAGACATTGGCTATTCCTGTCCAACGCGTTTCCCCCTCTTACAGGCTTCAACTGGGAATGGAGTGTGGTTCAATGGTAACTGCTTGTACCTTGTCAGGTGTCCATGGCCAATCCAGAATTTAAAACTATATACCCTAAATGGGAACATCAGAAACATGGAACATGCTTTTGGACAGTGTTGCATATAGGGATTTTTCGTGGAGCTTAGTCAGCACGGACATATTGGTGTTCCTCAAGGGAGGTGGAGTAGATTAATATTTTGTCCAGGTAGGCCAGAGAGAACTGGCCTAGAAACTGAAGAAAGATGGTGTTGATGAACTCCTCCGATGCGTTACATAAGCCAAATGGAACTAGGTACTCATAGTTTCCCTCAAGCATGTTAAAGGCCATTTTTAGCTAATCCCCTTATGGAATATGTATCAGGTTATAGGCCCTGCACAAGTAAAATTTAGACAGCCCCCTGGATCTGTTTTAAAAAGTTCGGCGACAAACATTAGTGGATACTTGTTCAGTATAGTGATCTTATGTAGGCCCCAATAGTCTGTACACAGACCTAATGACCCATCCCTCTTTTCTACTAAAAAGAAACCCTCCCCTGCAGATGAAGTAGACCGGTGGATGTAAACATGCTCAAGATTTTCTTTGACATAGACTTTCATGAGTAGAGCCTTTGCTTCAGGTAAAAGGATTTGTCTTCTAGGGGGAGAGGTCCCTGGTAGGAGGATGAAAGGTTAGTTATATGGACAATGGGGAGGAAGTTCCAAGGCACCTTTTTTATGGAAAACAGAAATCTGCAAGCAAGGTGGGAGAGGTAAAGTGGAAAAGATGGCCAGGATCCTTGGAGAACAATTCTGTGAGCATGAACGGGACCAGGAAAAGATTTCAAATGTGCATCAGTTAATGTGTGAGCTATGCAGTCTTAACCAGGGATAGCCAAAAATGAGGGGATATGTGGGGGACACTATCATGTATAAGCTGACAGACTCTGTATGTAAAGCTCTGATGGTCAGGGTGCCTAAAGAGGTACTTCAGGCGACCAGGTCTGAGGCCAGAGGCAGGTTGACTGTGGCAATAATGGATTAAAATGACTCTTCAGGGTAAATGGAATTTAGAGGTGCCATGCCAAACCCCTATCAATAAAGTTACTGGTGGAACCAGAGTCTATAAAAACCAACAGGTGATGAGTCAGATAATCGAAGGTAATCTGGGCATGGACAGATAATTTAATATAGTTTGGGCTTAATATTGGGTTGGCAAGGGGAGCAGACCAGGCCTTTCTAGACTTTGGTGTTTCTCTGCTTATTGGGGCAAGTAACAGAGAAATAACCCTGACTTCCACAGTGCATAGTTGCTGTGCCCTTCTAGTTTTTTAGGGACAATCGTTTGGCTCATATCTGTATTTTTTTTCCAGGGGCTGAGTTAAGGGTCCTGGCGGGTCAGCAGTAGGGGTGCATTGAATACACTAGGAGATTGGGATGTTACTCTCTCGAATTGTCTCTCCAGCAAACTTCTGTCTACCCTAAAAGCAAGTTACATGGCCTATTTGTGGGTCTTGGACTCAGGGTAATGCACCAATGAATCTTTAATTAAGTAATTCAGCTCCAGCCGGAAGTTATTCCTGAGAGCTTGTCATTCCACCAGGGTGCAGACCCTTGTCAACCAGGGTGCAGAAATCAGAGGTTGAGGTTTGTGGTCAAAGTTTTAGGGATGGCAAACAGAGCAGGCTGGCTTTCTAGCAGCAAGGACACCTTTATTGGTCTGCACTGCTGTTGGCAAATCATCACAAAGGAGGTGTTGTCCCAGTTGCCCAGCATCAAGGATGTCGGTGGGACGGAGAGTGCCTGGGCGGCGAGAAACATAGCAGGAGTGAAAGTCTGCCTCACACTCCTATCATAAGCCAAATGCACCTGAAAGCATAGTGCATTTACCCGTTTACACTAACCATAACATTGCTTTTGTTTATTTTGCTTACTGCAATTTGATGACATTTAGGGGTATACAGTGGGGATCGAATGTTTGTGCACCCCAGGTAAAAAATTGTATCAATGTGCATAAAGAAGCCAAGGAAAGATGGAAAAATCTCCAAAAGGCATCACATTACAGATTAGACATTCTTATAATATGTCAACAAAAGTTAGATTTTATTTCCATCATTTACACTTTCAAAATAACGGAAAACAAAAAAATTGCGTCTGCAAAAGTTTGGGCACCCTGCAGAGTTAAACGCTTTTTGTAGCCAGCCAAGAGTCTTTCAATTCTTGTTTGAAGTATCTTTGCCCATTCTTCCTTACAAAAGTCTTCCAGTTCTTTGATATTTCTGGGCTGTCTGTCACGTACTGCTCCTTTAAGGTCTATCCATAGATTTTCAACTATGTTGAGGTCAGGAGATTGTGAAGGCCATGGCAAAACCTTCAGTTTACGCCTCTTGATGTAATCCCCCGAGGATTTTGAGGTGTGTTTAGGATCATTATCCATTTGTAGAAGCCATTCTTTCTTTAACTTCAGCTTTTTTACAGATGGCATCAAGTTACCATCCAAAATTTGCTGAAATGTTATTGAATCCATTTTTCCTTCTAATCGTGAGTTGTTCCCTGTGCCACTGGCTGCAATACATCCCCAAAGCATGATTGATCCACCCCCATGCTTAACAGTTGGACAGAGGTTCTTTTCATTAAATTCTGTGCCCCTTCTTCTCCAAACGTACCTTTGCTCATTCCGGCCAAAAAGTTCAATTTTAACCTCATCGGCCCACAGAACTTGTTTCCAAAATGCATCAGGTTTGTCTATATGTTCATTTGCAAAGTTCAAACACTGACTTTTGTGGTGAGGACGTAGAAGAGGTTTTCTTCTGATGACTCTTCCATGAAGACCATATTTGTACAAGTATCTCTTTATAGTGGAATAGTGTACCACAACTCCAGTGTCTGCCAGATCTTTCTGGAGGCATCGTGCAGTCAAACGTGGGTTTTGAATTGTTTTTCTCACAATCCTGCGAGCTGTTCTGTCTGATATTTTTCTTGGTCTTCCAGATCTTGCTTTAACTTCAACTGTTCCTGATGACTGATATTTCTCAATTACATTCCGAATAGAGGATATTGACATCTGAATACGCTTTGCTATCTTCTTATAGCCTTCTCCAGCTTTGTGAGCGTCAACTATTTTCAGTTTCAGTTTTCTAGACAACTGCTTAGAAGATCCCATGGTTCTTATTGTTGGGGCAAGGTCAGATGAGTCTGGGCATTTAAAACCTTTGAGATTGACATCACCTGGTCTTCCCAGACGATGATTGAGAACAATCCATGGCACTGGCGGTCTCAGCCTTGCAAAGGGGGCAGTGCATGCTATAAATTCTGCAGGGTGCCCAAACTTTTGCAGACGCCATTTTTTTGTTTTCTGTAATTTTGAAAGTGTCAATGATGGAAATAAAATCTAACTTTTGTTGACATATTATAAGAATGTCTAATCTGTAATTTGATGCCTTTTGGAGATTTTTCCATCTTTCCTTGACTTCTTTATGCATATTAATATAAATTTTTACTTGGGGTACCCAAACTTTCGATCCCCACTGTATATAAAGCAGTAAATGAGACATTTAACAAACATTTACTACAGGTGTATCTTTCTGGTCAATATGTTTAAATTTGATTAAACTTTGATTCACCTATAGGAAATCTTTGTTGAAAACCACATTCGCTGTTTTTTAAATATGCCTCTTGGTGTCAGATAACAACATAGGTTACAATTCAATATTCAACCTTTCACAAGCATTTAAGACCATATTTTAATGTAAGCGCTTGTTCATTTCACTGCATTGAGTATTTGAAAGTTACTTAAATGTTAACATTTTATTCTAAATACAAATGATGATTTAAATGCCTATTTTGAAGGTTATTTTACTTGAACCCAAACTTTCTTTAATTATATTGTATTGTTTAATAGTCAGGCTATGAAAAAAATGTGGAATATCCAAGTGTTTAATTTTATTAAGGAAAAAATGGCTGCATCAGGGCCAGGGTGTATATAATTTACACTGCACATTAATTTGACACTTTGAAAGCCTCAAGTGTGAAGTGTCATTTTCTGTCTTTCTCACCCCTAGTAATATTGGGATTGATTTATGATGGTCATTTGCAGTGTCTGATTACATTTGCTAATTTGCGTCATAGCCAGAGGTTCTGACCACTGTTCTGATAGGAAGTGAAAAGTGACATAGGGTAACAGGAATAGAGTAACTTAGCAGCATGACAGCATACTGGCCTAGGTGGATAAATAAAAAAGCATTTCTTAGACTATAAGGAACTTCAGCAGCAGCATGTTTCTAAAATACCCATTGGTGTGCTAATGGACCTTTTCATGTCTACAGGTGGAAATTCACCAGAAATTGCATATTTCAGTATTTAAGCTGTCCCTGACTTATCACATTTTTCTTTTTTTTTTGCAAATTCCTTGATATCTTTGAAACCCCATTTTGTAACTAATAGGCGTATATCACTAGTAGGGCATATATACTAGCAGAGACACTCCTCTCTGTTCTGTACCTCAATGTCTGATCCTCTTTAAGACACAAAAGGTCAAGGAGCCAATAGCAATAAATCATTTTAATCTATTAAGTTGACTACCAGTTCTTTGGTGGGCAAGGCCAGCTTTGTCCTGTCATCGCTGCATCTTAGATCAAAATTTTTGTATATATTTCCAGGAAATCTGTAACCTAGATCTAATATTTTATTTATTACAGGTACTTATACACAGTGCTATATATATACATTACACATAGTAGGTCCAATTTAGACAGGAGCCAATTAACCTACCAGCATGTCTTTGGAGTGTGATAGTAAACCAGAGTACCTGAAGAAAGCCCACACAGGCACAAGGAGAACATGCAAACTTTGCACAGGTATTGCCGTGTTTGAGATTCGAACCGATGATCCTAGTGCAGCTAGGTGAATGGGCTAACTACTTAGCTACTGTGCTGAAAAACTTCTTTAAAGTTAAGTATACTGTTAGAAAGATTAATGCTTAGTACAGTTTTGGTGAGTTTGTGTGGCAATCCTATGGTTTTATGGGGTGCACACTATAGCTAGATAGTTTCAGTATCCATATTTGTAGTGTAACAATATTCTCTAAGTGAATAACTGTACACTCCATATAGTGTACAACTTCAGCTTCTTTATTTGGTAGAACAGACATCATCTCAGCTCTACAGAGATGCCTGTTATTGCATTTTACACCAGTGGGCGCTTAGGCCGGGTTCACACCTATGCGGCCGCGTATTCGTGCCTGGGGTCCGACGTGTCCCTGTTCGCCGGTTCAGGGGTGAATCAGGTCTGGATTTTTGCCTGATTGCACACCTGAATCAGACCAGAAGAGCTCCACAGGGGCCTTTTTCAATGCGGACTGCAGCCGCCCCAGACATGTGTGAACCAGCTCCATTGAGAGCGGGTCACACTCGCCTGTCATGTGAATTGGATGCAGGGAAACCCACATCCAATACTCATATCTGTGAACCAAGCCTTACTCAAACTAAGAGTTATGATTAAGCTGAAGTTTTGTATGGGGCTTCGGTGTGCAGTTTTCCACTCTTATTTTTCTCATATATCTGTGGAGAGCTACTATGATATGGACTCAATGTGGTTGATTTACTAAAGGCAAATAGACAGTGCACTTCACAAGGCAATTGCACTCTGCAAGGACATTTGCTCCAGAGCATAGTAAATGAGGGGACACTGCTAACTTCCATCATCCAACCATGTGCAAGCAAAAATGCTGTTTTCTCTTTTGTTCATTGACGGACGCAACTCCTGATAGTCATTATAACCATTGGGTTATACTGCCCCCTACAGAAGTAGGACACTAGGCAGAAAAGAATTCTGGCTACACCCATGGGGAGTCCCAGGGGGTATACTCCCTCTCTCTGCTATAACCACTCACTTTTTTTCTGCCTAGAAAATTTTTCTCCTGGACTTTTCCTGTGAGATCTGCAATCAACTGCCGGACTGGACGACGGGCTGGATAATCTAGATCCAGTGGTCACCCCAGTCTGGGCAGCGAGTGCGTGCAGACCTCAGCTCCACGCTAGGTCGGCCGCATCATAGCCCCACTGGACGGGGGGAGTGGCCTGCAAGTTAAATGCCCCATGAGGTCGCATATGACCGGGTCTCGACCCGAGTCGCAGTGATTCTCCTGGCCGACAGGCCCCCATTTTGATGCAGAGGGGAAGGAAATTGCCTTGCATACTTGGATGTAGTCCAGGCAATTAGGGTATACCTGGCAGCTACTGAGTCTTTCAGGAAGTCAGACTCTCTCTTTGTGCTCACGGATGGACCTTGAAAAGGGTTGTTTGCTTCTTCTGCAACCATTTCCAGATGGATTTACAACAGTGTAAATTTGTTGTCCCCTCAAAATACCTCAACACACAGCCATTATTGTCTAAACCGCTGGCAACAAAAGTGAGTACACCCCTAAATGAAAATGTCCACTTTGGGCCCAAAGTGTCAATATTTTGTGTGTCCACCATTATTTTCCAGCACTGCCTTAACCCTCTTGGGCATGGAGTTCACCAGAGCTTCTCAGGTTGCCACTGAAGGCCTCTTCCACTCCTCCATAACAACATCACATTGCTGGTGGATGTTGGAGACCTTGCGCTCCTCCACCCTCCAATTGATGATGCCCCACAGATGCTTAATAAGGTTTAGGTCTGGAGACATGATTGGCCAGTCCATCACCTTTACCCTCATCTTCCTTAGCATAGCAGTGGTCACTTTGGAGGTGTGTTTGGGGTCGTTATCATTTTGGAATACTGCCCTGCGTCCCAGTCTCCAAAGGGAGGGGATCATGCTCTGCTTCAGTATGTCACATTACCTGTTGGCATTCATGATTGCCTCAATGAACTGTAGCTCCCCAGTGCTGTCAGCACTCATGCAGCCCCAGACCATGACACTCCCACCATCATGCTTGACTATAGGCAGAACACACTTGTCTTTGTACTCCTCACCTGGTTGCCACCACACTTGCTTGACACCATCTGAACCAAATAAGTTTATCTTGGTCTCATCAGTTCCAGTAATCCATGTCCTTAGTCTGCTTGTCTTCAGCAAACTGTTTGTGGACTTTCTTGTGCATCATCTTTAGACCACCAATTTGATGCAGCGTGAGCTGTTGGTCTGAGCCCTGACAGACTGACCCCCACCCCTTCAATCTCTGCAGCAATTCTGGCAGCACTCCTACATCTATTTCGCAAAGACAACCTCTGGATATGAGGCTGAACACGTGCACTCAACTTCTTTGGTCGACATTGGCGAGCCTTGTTCTGCGTGGAACCTGTCCTGTTAAACCGCTGTATGGTCTTGGCCACCGTGTGCAGCTCAGTTTCAGGGTCTTAGCAATCTTCTTATAGCCTAGGCCATCTTTATGTAGAGCAAAACTTTTTTTCAGATCTTCAAAGAGTTCTTTGCCATGAGGTGCCATGTTGAACTTCCAGTGACCAGTATGAGAGATTGAGAGCGATAACACCAAATTTAACACACCTGCTCCCCATTCACACCTGAGACCTTGTAACACGAGTCATATGACACCGGGGAGGAAAAATGGCTAATTGGACCCAATTTGGACATTTTCACTTAGGGGTGTACTCACTTTTGTTGCCAGAGATTTAGACATTAATGGCTGTGTGTTGAGTTATTTTGAGGGGACAGCAAATTTACCCTATTATACAATCTGTACACTCACTACTTTACATTGTTTCAAAGTGTCATTTCTTCAGTGTTGTCCCATCAAAAGATATAATAAAATATTTACAAAAATGTGAGGGGTGTACTTGTGGATTTTATTTTTACATATAGCGTTGATGTTTTAATTTTTTTGACTTTGGTATCACAAATTGCTTTAAGGCAGTTTTATTGAGAGCTTTTTTTCTTTCTTTTTTTTTTTACCTGAGCGTAGATTTTTTATGTTTTTTTGTTATATTTAAGGTTTAAAAACCTTGCACAGGTTCCAGCACTTGCATACTTTATTCAAAACTAAAAAAGGCTTTAAACACACGTTAATGGTTTGTTCGCTATTGCTATTTATTCTGTCCTGTGTCAGCTGTATGGTTACACTGTTAACAGTAACTTTAGATATAGTTTATCGACTTGTTCACTATTGTTAAACCAGTTATACATGGATTTAAATTTGTCTGGTTAAGCAGGGACTTGCCGAAATTTCGATCCATGTATGGGCAGGCTAATTGTACCCAAGTCTTTCTACATGCGATTACTGCAAGCAGCTATAGCGGCTAGCAATAATCACTGTATTCTGCTGGCCAGGAAGGCTCCTCAAGCCCCCCCCCCCCCCCCACCAGCAGAATACAATAGCGTTGCAGTAGGCACCCCCTTATCAACACTGACTGTGTTCAGGGGGGGAATTAGAGCGGTTGTATACTCAGTAAAAAAATACAAAAAAATAAAAAAACCCTGCAGGACAAAGGCATAATGAGCTTGTATGCATCGCATACTAGCTCATTATGAAATACCTTAAAACAAAGCTCCGACACGGTCGCCTTGACAACGCTAAGGGCGCTGTCATGTTGCCTCGGCGTCTCTTCCTGGTTCTGCGGCTCCGGCGCTATGAGTGGCCGGAGCCACGATGACGTCACTCCCGTGCATGCACGCGGGAGTTTCAATTTCCGGCAAGGAGCTTTGAAGTTCCGCAGCTGCATGCAGGGTGAATATCTCCTAAACTGTGCAGGTTTAGGAGGTATTAATTGTACCTACAGGTAAGCCTTATTATAGGCTTACCTGTAGGTAAAAGTCAAATAAAGGAGTATACTACCGCTTTAAGTGATTTTTTGGTGGAAGGAAAGAAAATCAATTCTTTTATGGCCTGCTTTACTAGTTCTGTGCCAGTTGTATGATCAATAAAGGTTATATGACATTTTAGACATGAAAGTATAGCATCTTCATGCTGCTCCCCTCTTCTAGCTCAGAACAAAAATACCAAATACATCTGAAAATACTTATGAAATCCATCTTATTGCATTCCAAAACAATGCTTGCCTTCCAAAATGCCATGTCACTTCCCAAACCTTGTCAGACATTTAAGTCTTAGTTGTTTCAATATACATATAGAAGTCAACTTTCTAAATATACACGTGTCACTATCAGGGTGCTATACTTGTGGGTAATATAGTTAAAGAATACTGATGCACATTTCCACTGTAAAAAAAAAAAAAATGTTGGCTTCCTTATTTAATGTTTGTTTAAAGAAAATCCAGTGTTAGCTTTAGTTGTCATGTCAGCTAGGATATGATGGTTGTTATGGGGGGGAACATCTCTTCTTAACTATTAACCTGAACCTAATTTACACATTTGCATCATATTCAAGCTGCTTTTTTTTTTGGTATGTGACCTAACAAGTGTGAAATGATTCTTGCTTTACTGACCTTGCAAAACAAAGAAAAGGCACATTCATCATGATCTGCCATCTGACCTAATAGATTCACATCCTATCCTGCAACATTAGAAAATTGAAATACAAAAATATCACAAGCTATTGTTCTTGCATAAGTTTGTGCAATAAACAACACACTTCAGATTGTCTTATCAGATTCACTTTTACCACATATCTAAACAGATCTTTTATGTGCCCCATTATTTTAATTGTAAAATCTAGGGCAAACGTATGGTATAACACCAAGGGGTTTGAAGCATTGCAGTGAACTATAACACTGAGGCAACAATCCAGGCAAAACAAAAAAAAAAGAAAAAACACAAAAGTATGCAGATGTGTGTCTCCCTTAACTTCATGACCAGGGTCAAAACAAACCTTAACGCTCAAACCCAATTTTGCAACTTTGACTTGCGTTAGTAAAACTGTAGATAGCATCACAACTACTAAAGCCCTGTACATACGATCTGAAAATCGGAGAACAAATCGTCTGTTTTTTGGGGGGGTTTTGCATGCTAGTCGCATATTGAACAAGAAAAACCTACTAAAATTACGAAAATTCTCGTGCGACAAAATAAAAATTGGAAATGATGTCATGTGTTGGAGTGTATTTGTATTGTATTTTCAAACAACAACTGTACTGAATAAAGGAAATCGTGCGATCTGGTATAATACGAGAAAAATGTTCGTGCTTGTCCAATCGGATAATATTGCATGAACTGTCATGATGATCAGCTATCGTAAGCTGTGTACTAACAATCTGATTATTGTATGATCACTTCGAAAACAGTATTTTTTGTCCGAATTTTGGATCATAGTGTATCCAGGTAGATTATACCTTTCATTTGGTGGCAAATGGTAACGGATATCTCCTGATTTTGTTTTATAATGAAGGAAAAACTGGCCAAAATAGTAAAAAAAAAAATATATATTTTTTTTTTACATATTTAGCCTTAAAGTGATACAAAGCACACACTGTTTCATTTACATTATCTCTTCTATTTCTGTATGTGGATGATGGCACTGTAAGTATTTTAATAAAAGAAACAAAACATCTATGTACCTTTTTCTAAACTGATTTACAGCTGTCACATGATCCAGATCTTTCCCAGCTGTATGTAGGGAAACAATAGCAGGAGGAGCTTCTAGTCCTCTGCTGCTGGTCACTTGTTCAAAATATAAAAAAAACAGCCTTTGGGATACAGAGCAAAAAAAAAAAAAAAAAAAATATATATATATATATATATATATATATATATATATATATATATATATATTAAAAGTAACATATATATATATATATATATATATATATATATATATATATATATATATATATATATATATATATATATATATATATATATATATATATATATATATATATATATATATATACAGTATCTCACAAAAGTGAGTACACCCCTCAAACTTTTGTAAATATTTTATTATATGAACCACCACTAAAAAAAACCTGCGAAATACATTTTCCTACTCTTGGCAATCACAGCAATACCACTTATGTGTGTGTGATTTGTTCTTTGTATGCATAGTGAGGCCAAAAAACAATAGTGCTCATTTTATCCTATCAAACACACTGACATCAACTGACACAGTGACATATCAACGCTAACTGACAATTACACTGACATCAAAAATTTGGGTAAACACGATGTTTCACAGCAAGTCGAAACCAAGGATGGTACTAATTGTATGAAAATTATTGAACAACAAAGGCTATTTGTTTTTTGTTTGACTTATTGTTGCGTATTATTGCGAGTAGGGTTGAGCGAACACGGACTGTATTATTCGTGTTCGTACCAAATAATTGGATTTTTGTTACCTGAACACGGACCCGAAAACTTTACTGTATATTCGGGTAAAAATCCGTGTTCGGTCGTTTTATTTCTGGGTTTTGCATGCATTGGCGCGCTTTTCATGGCGGGCTTTCAACAGCCAATCAACAAGCGTTTAACTGGTGTGCCTAAGCCATCCCAGCCATGCCTACAAATGTATTAGTAGCTGTGATTGGCCATCTGAAGCATGTGACCAAGTCTTTATAAGTTTGAGGCAGCGCCGCTGCGGCGTCATTCTGCTGTTTAGTTCAGGGACAGAGCACACATCAACGTGCTGGCTGCTGATTAGGGACAGACAGGAAAAAAAAAAACATTTGTGTCCGGATAGAATTGAGGGACAGGTTGGAGTGTGTTAGGCAGGGCGAGTTGTAGGCATTTTAGGGCGAGGCTGCTGCTGATTTTTAGGGTCAGACAGTGTGTTCTACAAACTACAATCGATATTGCTGTGTGGGGTGGGGTTTGCAGTCACCCGATCTACGATCTTATCAATCCTTTTAGGGAGAGAGTCTGCTGATTTTTAGGGTCAGACAGTGTGTTCTACAAACTACAATCGATATTGCTGTGTGGGGTGGGGTTTGCAGTCACCCGATCTACGATCTTATCAATCCTTTTAGGGAGAGAGTCTGCTGATTTTTAGGGTCAGACAGTGTGTTCTACAAACTACAATCGATATTGCTGTGTGGGGTGGGGTTTGCAGTCACCTGATCTACGATCTTATCAATCCTTTTAGGGAGAGAGTCTGCTGATTTTTAGGGTCAGACAGTGTGTTCTACAAACTACAATCGATATTGCTGTGTGGGGTGGGGTTTGCAGTCACCCGATCTACGATCTTATCAATCCTTTTAGGGAGAGAGTCTGCTGATTTTTAGGGTCAGACAGTGTTCTACAAACTACAATCAATATTGCTGTGTGGGGGGGTTTGCAGTCACCCGATCTACGATCTTATCAATCCTTTTAGGGAGAGGCTGGAGATAGGCAGGTGTCAGTGGTCCACATCCATTTTGCTGTGTGTGGGGTGCAGTGAACACAATCTTTTTGGGGTGCAGTGAACACAATCTTTTTGGGGTGCAGTGAACACAATCTTTTTGGGGTGCAGTGAACACAATCTTTTTTGCCCACTGAGGAGGAGGGAGAAAAGTATTTTTCTATCAGTCACTGTGTGCAGCGTTTTTCCTTCAGCTGTGCTGTGCTGACTCTGATCATACACTGCTGTGTTCAGTGTTCAGTTCACATGTGCTATTATTGAGTGGTTTCAAAAATCATACACTTTTTTCTATTCCACTATTCAATATACAGCCTTGGGTTAAAAAAATTAAATTGTGGCCTGCAGCAGAGCTGAATGATATTTGGGGTTTTTGGGGTTCATCTCATACTTCTGAAGATTTGAGGGTGCTGCCTGTTCCAAACTCCTCCTACTCCTCATCCAGCCTTTTAGGGGTACAAACAATAGTAATTGGGGCCTAGTGTGGCTTTGTACGTGTGAGATACATACACTCTTTTTGATCATATTTTCTATTCCGCTATTCAATAAAAACCTTTGGGGATCAGTTAAATTGCGGGATAGTCTGTGTTGGTACGTGTGAGATCCACCTTTCCAAGTTTTTGGGGTTCATCTCATACTTCTGAAGATTTGAGGGTGCTGTCTGTTCCAAACTCCTCCTACTCCTCATCCTGCCTTTAGGGGTACAAACAATAGGAATTGGGGCCTAGTGTGCTTCTGTACGTGTGAGATACATACACTTTTTTTGATCATATTTTCTATTCCGCTATTCAATAAAAACCTTTGGGGATCAGTTAAATTGCGGGATAGTCTGTGTTGGTACGTGTGAGATCCACCTTTCCAGGTTTTTGGGGTTCATCTCATACTTCTGAAGATTTGAGGGTGCTGCCTGTTCCAAACTCCTCCTACTCCTCATCCAGCCTTTTAGGGGTACAAACAATAGTAATTGGGGCCTAGTGTGGCTTTGTACGTGTGAGATACATACACTTTTTTTGATCATATTTTCTATTCCGCTATTCAATAAAAACCTTTGGGGATCAGTTAAATTGCGGGATAGTCTGTGTTGGTACGTGTGAGATCCACCTTTCCAAGTTTTTGGGGTTCATCTCATACTTCTGAAGATTTGAGGGTGCTGTCTGTTCCAAACTCCTCCTACTCCTCATCCTGCCTTTAGGGGTACAAACAATAGTAATTGGGGCCTAGTGTGCTTCTGTACGTGTGAGATACATACACTTTTTTTGATCATATTTTCTATTCCGCTATTCAATAAAAACCTTTGGGGATCAGTTAAATTGCGGGATAGTCTGTGTTGGTACGTGTGAGATCCACCTTTCCAAGTTTTTGGGGTTCATCTCATACTTCTGAAGATTTGAGGGTGCTGCCTGTTCCATACTCCTCCTACTCCTCATCCAGCCTTTTAGGGGTACAAACAATAGTAATTGGGGCCTAGTGTGCTTCTGTACGTGTGAGATACATACACTTTTTCTGATCATATTTTCTATTCCGCTATTCAATAAAAACCTTTGGGGATCAGTTAAATTGCGGGATAGTCTGTGTTGGTACGTGTGAGATCCACCTTTCCAAGTTTTTGGGGTTCATCTCATACTTCTGAAGATTTGAGGGTGCTGCCTGTTCCAAACTCCTCCTACTCCTCATCCTGCCTTTAGGGGTACAAACAATAGTAATTGGGGCCTAGTGTGCTTCTGTACGTGTGAGATACATACATTTTTTTTGATCATATTTTCTATTCCGCTATTCAATAAAAACCTTTGGGGATCAGTTAAATTGCGGTATAGTCTGTGTTGGTACGTGTGAGATCCACCTTTCCAAGTTTTTGGGGTTCATCTCATACTTCTGAAGATTTGAGGGTGCTGCCTGTTCCATACTCCTCCTACTCCTCATCCAGCCTTTTAGGGGTACAAACAATAGTAATTGGGACCTAGTGTGGTTTTGTACGTGTGAGATACATACACTTTTTTGATCATCTTTTCTATTCCGCTATTCAATAAAAACCTTTGGGGAACAGTTAAATTGCGGGATAGTCTGTGTTGGTACGTGTGAGATCCACCTTTCCAAGTTTTTGGGGTTCATCTCATACTTCTGAAGATTTGAGGGTGCTGCCTGTTCCAAACTCCTCCTACTCCTCATCCAGCCTTTTAGGGGTACAAACAATAGTAATTGGGGCCTAGTGTGGCTTTGTACGTGTGAGATACATACACTCTTTTTGATCATATTTTCTATTCCGCTATTCAATAAAAACCTTTGGGGATCAGTTAAATTGCGGGATAGTCTGTGTTGGTACGTGTGAGATCCACCTTTCCAAGTTTTTGGGGTTCATCTCATACTTCTGAAGATTTGAGGGTGCTGTCTGTTCCAAACTCCTCCTACTCCTCATCCTGCCTTTAGGGGTACAAACAATAGGAATTGGGGCCTAGTGTGCTTCTGTACGTGTGAGATACATACACTTTTTTTGATCATATTTTCTATTCCGCTATTCAATAAAAACCTTTGGGGATCAGTTAAATTGCGGGATAGTCTGTGTTGGTACGTGTGAGATCCACCTTTCCAGGTTTTTGGGGTTCATCTCATACTTCTGAAGATTTGAGGGTGCTGCCTGTTCCAAACTCCTCCTACTCCTCATCCAGCCTTTTAGGGGTACAAACAATAGTAATTGGGGCCTAGTGTGGCTTTGTACGTGTGAGATACATACACTTTTTTTGATCATATTTTCTATTCCGCTATTCAATAAAAACCTTTGGGGATCAGTTAAATTGCGGGATAGTCTGTGTTGGTACGTGTGAGATCCACCTTTCCAAGTTTTTGGGGTTCATCTCATACTTCTGAAGATTTGAGGGTGCTGTCTGTTCCAAACTCCTCCTACTCCTCATCCTGCCTTTAGGGGTACAAACAATAGTAATTGGGGCCTAGTGTGCTTCTGTACGTGTGAGATACATACACTTTTTTTGATCATATTTTCTATTCCGCTATTCAATAAAAACCTTTGGGGATCAGTTAAATTGCGGGATAGTCTGTGTTGGTACGTGTGAGATCCACCTTTCCAAGTTTTTGGGGTTCATCTCATACTTCTGAAGATTTGAGGGTGCTGCCTGTTCCATACTCCTCCTACTCCTCATCCAGCCTTTTAGGGGTACAAACATTAGTAATTGGGGCCTAGTGTGCTTCTGTACGTGTGAGATACATACACTTTTTTTGATCATATTTTCTATTCCGCTATTCAATAAAAACCTTTGGGGATCAGTTAAATTGCGGGATAGTCTGTGTTGGTACGTGTGAGATCCACCTTTCCAAGTTTTTGGGGTTCATCTCATACTTCTGAAGATTTGAGGGTGCTGCCTGTTCCAAACTCCTCCTACTCCTCATCCTGCCTTTAGGGGTACAAACAATAGTAATTGGGGCCTAGTGTGCTTCTGTACGTGTGAGATACATACATTTTTTTTGATCATATTTTCTATTCCGCTATTCAATAAAAACCTTTGGGGATCAGTTAAATTGCGGTATAGTCTGTGTTGGTACGTGTGAGATCCACCTTTCCAAGTTTTTGGGGTTCATCTCATACTTCTGAAAATTTGAGGGTGCTGCCTGTTCCATACTCCTCCTACTCCTCATCCAGCCTTTTAGGGGTACAAACAATAGTAATTGGGACCTAGTGTGGTTTTGTACGTGTGAGATACATACACTTTTTTGATCATCTTTTCTATTCCGCTATTCAATAAAAACCTTTGGGGAACAGTTAAATTGCGGGATAGTCTGTGTTGGTACGTGTGAGATCCACCTTTCCAAGTTTTTGGGGTTCATCTCATACTTCTGAAGATTTGAGGGTGCTGCCTGTTCCAAACTCCTCCTACTCCTCATCCTGCCTTTAGGGGTACAAACAATAGTAATTGGGGCCTAGTGTGCTTCTGTACGTGTGAGATACATACATTTTTTTTGATCATATTTTCTATTCCGCTATTCAATAAAAACCTTTGGGGATCAGTTAAATTGCGGGATAGTCTGTGTTGGTACGTGTGAGATCCACCTTTCCAAGTTTTTGGGGTTCATCTCATACTTCTGAAGATTTGGGGGTGCTGCCTGTTCCATACTCCTCCTACTCCTCATCCAGCCTTTTAGGGGTACAAACAATAGTAATTGGGACCTAGTGTGGTTTTGTACGTGTGAGATACATACACTTTTTTGATCATCTTTTCTATTCCGCTATTCAATAAAAACCTTTGGGGAACAGTTAAATTGCGGGATAGTCTGTGTTGGTACGTGTGAGATCCACCTTTCCAAGTTTTTGGGGTTCATCTCATACTTCTGAAGATTTGAGGGTGCTGCCTGTTCCATACTCCTCCTACTCCTCATCCAGCCTTTTAGGGGTACAAACAATAGTAATTGGGGCCTAGTGTGCTTCTGTACGTGTGAGATACATACACTTTTTTTGATCATATTTTCTATTCCGCTATTCAATAAAAACCTTTGGGGATCAGTTAAATTGCGGGATAGTCTGTGTTGGTACGTGTGAGATCCACCTTTCCAAGTTTTTGGGGTTCATCTCATACTCCTGAAGATTTGAGGGTGCTGCCTGTTCCATACTCCTCCTACTCCTCATCCTGCCTTTAGGGGTACAAACAATAGTAATTGGGGCCTAGTGTGCTTCTGTACGTGTGAGATACATACACTTTTTTTGATCATATTTTCTATTCCGCTATTCAATAAAAACCTTTGGGGATCAGTTAAATTGCGGGATAGTCTGTGTTGGTACGTGTGAGATCCACCTTTCCAAGTTTTTGGGGTTCATCTCATACTTCTGAAGATTTGAGGGTGCTGCCTGTTCCATACTCCTCATCCAGCCTTTTAGGGGTACAAACAATAGTATTTGGGGCCTAGTGTGGTTTTGTACGTGTGAGATACATACACTTTTTTTGATCATATTTTCTATTCCGCTATTCAATAAAAACCTTTGGGGATCAGTTAAATTGTGGGATAGTCTGTGTTGGTACGTGTGAGATCCACCTTTCCAAGTTTTTGGGGTTCATCTCATACTTCTGAAGATTTGAGGGTGCTGCCTGTTCCAAACTCCTCCTACTCCTCATCCTGCCTTTAGGGGTACAAACAATAGTAATTGGGGCCTAGTGTGCTTCTGTACGTGTGAGATACATACACTTTTTTTGATCATATTTTCTATTCCGTTATTCAATAAAAACCTTTGGGGATCAGTTAAATTGCGGGATAGTCTGTGTTGGTACGTGTGAGATCCACCTTTCCAAGTTTTTGGGGTTCATCTCATACTTCTGAAGATTTGAGGGTGCTGCCTGTTCCAAACTCCTCCTACTCCTCATCCTGCCTTTAGGGGTACAAACAATAGTAATTGGGGCCTAGTGTGCTTCTGTATGTGTGAGATACATACACTTTTTTTGATCATATTTTCTATTCCGCTATTCAATAAAAACCTTTGGGGATCAGTTAAATTGCGGGATAGTCTGTGTTGGTACGTGTGAGATCCACCTTTCCAGGTTTTTGGGGTTCATCTCATACTTCTGAAGATTTGAGGGTGCTGCCTGTTCCATACTCCTCCTACTCCTCATCCAGCCTTTTAGGGGTACAAACAATAGTAATTGTGGCCTAGTGTGGTTTTGTACGTGTGAGATACATACACTTTTTTTGATCATATTTTCTATTCCGCTATTTAATCAAAACCTTTGGGTATAAACAATTAAATTGCGTGATAGTCTGTGTCGGTACGTGTGAGATACACCTTTCCATTTTTTTGGGCGCATCTCATACTGCCGAGGATTTGAGGGAGCTTCAGTCTGCCTCCTGCCTGTTCCGAACTCCTCCTACTCCTCATCCTGCCTTTAGGGTAGAAAAAATTGTAATCGGGGCCTAGTTTGTGTTTGTACGTGTGAGATACACCGTTTTGTAAAATTTGTCCTATTCCGCTATTCAATATACACCCTGTTTGAGTGTAAAAAATTAAATTGCGGGATAGTCTGTATCGGTACATGTGAGATACACCTTTTTAAATTTGTTTGGCGCATCTCCTTCTACCGCCGAGGATTGCAGGGCGCTTCAGTTTGCCTCCTGTTCCCAACTCCTCCTACTCCTCTTCCTCATCCTGCCTTTAGGGTACAAAAAATTGTAATCGGTGCCTAGTCTGTGTTTGTACGTGTGAGATACACTGTATTATAAAATTTTTCCTATTCCGCTATTCAATATACACCCTTTTGGAGTGTAAAAAATTAAATTACGGCATAGTCTGTATCGGTACGTGTGAGATACACCTTTTAAATTTTTTTGGCGCATCTCCTTCCCCCGCCAAAGATTGCAGGGCGCTTCAGTTTGCCTCCTGTTCCCAACTCCTCCTACTCCTACTCCTCTTCCTCATCCTCCCTTTAGGGTACAAAAAATTTTAATCGGGGCCTAGTCTGTGTTTGTACGTGTGAGATACACCGTTTTATATCCTTTTTTCTATTCCGCTATTCAATATACACCCTTTTGGGGTGAAAATAAATAAATTTGCATCATACTTTGCATATTTGACTGTGAGATACACCCGTGCGATACTGTTGTTGTTTTGTTCCGCTATTCAATAAACACCTTTCTAGGGCAAGATTTTAAATTACAGAAATATGAGGAGAACGTCAAATAGGGGCCGTAGCCTGGGTCGTGGTGCTGCTGGTAGAGCTCCTGTTGCAAGGAGAGGACGTGGTCGATCTGTGCCAGCTACACGTAAAAGTGAAACACCTTCCTCAAGTGTTAGTAGGCGACAGAACCTGCATCAGTATTTGGTAGGGCATCATACGCCTCTAGAAGTGATGAGGCCAGAACACAGAGAGGCGATAGTAGATTGGTTTGCTGCTGACAGTGCCTCCAGTTCCTTCACATTGTCTCCCACCCAGTCTACTTCAGAAAGGTCAGAGTTGGCACCTGCAGCCGATGTCCAACCGTCTTTCACCTCACCCCCTTGCAAATCAGGCAAGCAGTCTGAGCCCCAAGCCATACAGCAGTCTCTTGTTCTTTTTGAGGACTCTGTCAGCAGGGTTTCCCAGGGCCATCCACCTAGCCCTGCCCCAGAAGTGGAAGAGATTGAGTGCAGCGATGCCCAACCACTTATTTCTCAAGATGAGTACATGCAAGGACCATCGCAGCATGTCTCCGATGATGACGAAACGCAGGTGCCAACTGCTGCGGCGTTCAGCATTGTGGAGACCGACAAGGAGGGCAGGGGTGAAGACTGGGTGGAAGATGATGTGGAGGACAATGAGGTCCTCGACCCCACATGGAATGAACGTCATGCAGGTGACCTGAGTAGTTTGGAGCAAGAGGCGGTGGTCGCACAGACCCACCAGCACAGCAGAAGAGGGAGCAGGGTGCAGAAGCGGAGTGGCCATGCCCTAGACACTACGCCTGCTACTGCCCAACGCAGCAAGGGAACGAGCGCACCAAAGTCAGCTCAAAGGAGTTCTCTAGCGTGGAAGTTCTTTAGAAAATGTGCTGATGACAGGACACGAGTTGTTTGCACCCTGTGCAATCAGAGCCTGAAGCGAGGCGTAAACCTTCTCAACCTGAGCACAACCTGCATGATCAGGCATCTAAGTGCAAAGCACGAGCTGCAGTGGAGTAGACACCTTCAAAACCAAGAAACGTCTCTGGCTCATCCTGCTTCCTCTTCTGCTGCAGTCCTTGCCGCTCCAGCCACATCTGTAGTGATACCGGCACCTGCCACCCCGCAAACAGAGGATCTGTCAGCAACACCACCACCTGGGTCACCAACCATCTCCACAATGTCCAGTGGAAGCGTTCAGCTTTCCATCTCCCAAACACTTGAGAGGAAGAGGAAGTACCCCCCTACCCACCCGTGATCCCTGGCTCTGAATGCCAGCATTTCAAAATTCTTGGCCTTTGAAATGCTGTCATTCCTTCTGGTGAAGACGCACAGTTTTAAAAACCTTATGTCGGTGGCTGTCCCACAGTACGTCGTGCCCAACCGCCACTACTTTTCCAGGCAAGCCATCCCTTCCCTGCACAACCAAGTGGGGGAAAAAATCAGGTGTGCACTGCGCAACGCCATCTGTGGCAAGGTCCACCTAACTACCGATACGTGGACCAGTAAGCACGGTCAGGGGCGTTATATCTCCCTAACGGCACACTGAGTAAATGCAGTGGCGGATGGGCCTGAGGCGGATAGCAATTTGGCGCATGTCCTTCCACCACCGAGGATTGCAGGGCGTTTCAGTTTGCCTCCTGTTCCTAACTCCTCCTACTCCGCTTCCTCATCCTCTACCGCCTCCTCATCCGGACAGCGTAACACCTTCACCACCAACTTCAGCACGGCCAGGGGTAAACGACAGCAGGCAGTTTTAAAACTTGCCTGTTTGGGGGACAAACCACACACCGCGCAGGAGTTGTGGAGGAGCATGGAACAGCAGACAAATGAGTGGTTGCTGCCAGCGAGCCTCAAGCCCGGCCTGGTGGTGTGCGATAACGGGCTAAATCTCATAGCAGCTCTGGGCCTAACCGGTTTGACGCACATCTCTTGCCTGGTGCATGTGCTGAATTTGGTGGTGTAGAGGTTCCTTAAAAACTACCCCGATATGTCAGAGCTGCTGCAGAACGTGCGGGCCGTCTGTGCGCACTTTCGGCGTTCTCACCCTGCTGCTGCTCGCCTGTCAGCGCTGCAGCGTAACTTCGGCCTTCCCGCTCACCGCCTCATATGACGTGCCCACAAGGTGGAACTCCACCTTGCTCATGCTGCAAAGACTGTGCGAGCAGCAGCAGGCCATAGTGGAGTTTCAGCTGCAGCACGCACGCGTGAGTCACTCTGCGGAACAGCACCACTTCACCACCAATAACTGGGCCTCCATGCGAGACCTGTGTGCCTTGTTGCGCTGTTTTGAGTACTCCACCAACATGGCCAGTGGCGATGACGCCGTTCTCAGCTTAACTATCCCACTTCTATGCCTCCTTGAAAAAACAATTCGGGCGATGATGGAAGAGGATGTGGCACAGGATGAGGAGGAGGAGGATGAAGAGGTAACATTTCCAAGGCTTTCAGGGCAGTCATTCGCAAGGGGCTCCGAGGGTGGGTTCCTGCACACACAAACGCCAGGGACACAATTGTCCAGCAGGGGCACAGTTCTGGAGGAGGATGAGGAGGAGGAGCTGGAGGAGGAGATGGAACCATGTTCACAGCAGGGTGGCACCCAGGCCAGCTCATGGCCATCACTGGTGCGTGGCTGGGGGGATACAGAGGACACGGACGATACACCTCCCACAGAGGACAGCCTTTCGTTGCCTCTGGGCAGCCTGGCACACATGAGCGATTACATGCTGCAGTGTCTCCACAACGACCGCCGAGTTGCCCACATTCTAACTTGTGCTGATTACTGGGTGGCCACGCTGCTGGATCCCCGTTTCAAGGACAACGTACCGTCCTTAATTCACTCACTGGAGCGCGATCGCAAGATGCGCGAGTACAAGCGCACGCTGGTAGACGCGATGCTGCTGGCATTCCCACCTGACAGCGCGGCCACAGTGGAAGCACAAGGCAGAGGAGGAGGAGGAAGAGGTCGCCAACGCAACCAGGGCACCGCCAGCACCTCAGAAGGCAGGGTTAGCATGGCCGAAATGTGGAAAAGCTTTGTCAGCACGCCACAACAAACAGCAGCACCAGCAGCTCATATGGAACGTCTTAGCAGGAGGCAGCATTTCACCAACATGGTGGAGTAGCATGTGTGCACACGCCTAGACGTACTGAATGAGGGGTCTGCCCCCTTCAACTTCTGGGTCTCCAAGTTGGGCACATGGCCTGAGCTTGCCCTTTACGCCTTGGAGGTGCTGGCATGCCCTGCAGCCAGTGTATTATCTGAACGGGTATTTAGCACGGCTGGGGGCGTTATCGCAGACAAGCGCAGCCGCCTGTCCAGAGACAATGTGGACAAGCTCACGTTCATTAAAATGAACCAGGCATGGATCCCACAGGACTTTTCCGTACCTTGTGCAGAATAGCGATGGATACCGACCTTACCCAGCCATTATTCTATTTTTGCTCTTTCTCACTCTTTTGGGGTGTACCCTCATTTAAAATTTCTGAAAAGAAGCAGTGTTGGCTACCTCATCCTCCTCAGGGCCAGATTAACGTAGGAGCTATTGGAGCTGCAGCTCCAGGCCCCTACCTTTATATAGGCCCCGGGTTGGCCATATTCACTGTTACCGCTCTTCCGTCACTTGTAAACACAGAAGTCTGACTTCTATGCTTGCTTCCCCAGGCAGCTCCCTCAGAACCTCCCCACACAGCACGAAGGCCTGACAAGGAGGGACAGTTGCCAATGCATGGATGTGTTTATGGGCTTCAGAGACAGCATCCCATGTTGAATTAGGCATGCATGGCTGCACCCTTCCTCCTCTGGGTGCATGCCAAGGCACGGCCCTTAAGGCCCTTCAAAATCCTCAGCACCAAGCCCATGATGCTCTTAATCCGGCCCTGGTCCTCCTCCACCGCCGCTTCCACCTACACCGCCCATAGGTGTGCACAGCCTATTGCATTAGGGTGTGCACCCCAAAGTTTAAATACACATGCATGTGTTTGCCTACATGTACATGGCCCCGATACATTACTCTCCCTGCTGGCAAAGAGAAATAGAGCAGAGCAGGTCCGAGGGAGATCTTTCCCATCTCCTCACTGGCAAACAGAGCGATAATGCTAATGTGCCCTAGGTGATTAGGGTGTGCCCAGGTACACCCGGCACACCCTGTGCGCACGCCTATGACACCGCCACATCCACCACCACCTCAACCTCCCTCCTACTCCATATGAGCCTCGTCCTTCACAGATGAAGAACATTGTTTTATTTTTCTGTTTTTTTTGTTGTTTTAAGTTATTTCCCTATCCACATTTGTTTGCAGAGCACTTGCCATGCTCTTAAATACGTTTTGCTGCCATTTGCAGCACTCTAGCCCTTTCCTTTGGTGTTTTAGAGCCATTTTAGTGCCTGAAAGTTTGGGTCCCCATTGACTTCAATGGGGTTCGGTGTCCGGGAAAAGTTCGGCAAAAGTCCTGGACACGGACCCGGACTTTTTTTTAAAGTTCGGCCGAACCCGCCGAACATGGACATCCAGGTGTCCACTCAACTCTAAATGCGAGTCTTTCTTATTTGACTTTTCTTATACGAAAACAGTACACATTACACAAAAAATCATTAGCTCTGTTCACGCATGAGAAAGAGATTGGCATTTGTCCCTTCGGAAATTTTCGTTTGGAAAGTCTGAATCAGATGTCGAAAGTTGTGTACATGCTGTACAAATATTTTCCTAATATGGAATTCTTCTTCCAATTTTCTCATAAACACTAACACTGGCACCTGCACTGATACGAACACCCACTACACTGGATCAAGCTCTGAACTTGTTAAACCCCGTTCACACTGGGGCGGCACTACTTGCCGGGGCGACCTCACAGGTCACGGTGCGCAGCTCGCACCGCGTCCTCGGAGTGGCCGGCACAGACTTCATAACATTGAAGTCAATGCAGGTCGTCTGACAGGTCGCCCCAGTGTGAACAGGGTCTTAATCTTTATTTGTTTATTTTTTACAGATTTATTTATTTTTTTTCACAAATGTGTCCTCTAGCAAGGAGGAAAAGATACAATGTTTCTTCTCCTCCTCACTAGAGGGAAAGTGTGTTGTTATTCTCTTCACAGAGGAAGAACAACACAGGTGGCACACTATAGCTTTAGGCTACATTCACACCTGAGAGTCGCGTTTTCGTGCGGTTTTTACTGCTATTTTTACCGCGATTTACAGGCGTTTTTACAGGCGTTTTTTGTGCAGGCGTTTTTAGATTGAATAGAGACCAATGGAAAACGCCTGTAATCTGCCCAAAAAGAAGCTCATGTATTTTTTTGAGCGTTGGGCGTTTTGCTCACAGTGTCAAAACGCTCAGATGTGAACAGGGGCCATTGAAATGAATAGGATTTGTCTTGTTGGGCGTTTTGAGAGCTGATCCTAGAGCAGAAAAACTCCCCAAAAACGCCCCAAAACGCCTACATGTGAACGGAGCCTAAATGATCACTGTGATAGCCAGTGATAGTGATAGCCAGTGGTAGGCTATCACACTGATCATGTCATTACGATCCAGTTCCCTCGGGTCCCAATCCTTAGTAGAGACCTGGGGCTGCGTGGACAGCCCGGTCTCAGTGCTGGGAGCATGTGAGTGCGCTTCCAGCAGAAACACAAGAACACTTATATGTGGTGTCCATGTTTAAAGCTCACTTGGTGGACACCACATAGATGTGTTAGGTGGTCATGAAGCAGTTACAAAAATAATAGCTCCATTTTTAAATGCAATTTGGGTTCATACCTAAATTTGGCTTGGTATCGTTTTCTTGCAAACTCTTGTATGCAGATCTCAGAGAGAAAGTGGGATGAGCAGGACTGGTAGTCAGTTGGTTGTCCTGCAGTGCTCATGTGCTAACAAGGAACTTGATTATAGGAAGAGAAAGCAGAGTGAGAGAGATATGAAGGGCCCTTTTACACTAATCAGTTTTTGATGCGCATTTGATGTTTAAAAAAGCAGAACAAAAATCAATGAAAAATATCTCTTTAAATCCTATGAAACTCTTCACACCAATGTGCTGAGGGTGTGGTCCATTTTTTAATCATTTCCATACTGGGCCATTTATGGCACTCCTACATGTAAAAATCATATTTTTTTTGCTTGAAAAGAACCCTTAAACATTATATATTCTTTTTTTTTGCAGAGACCCTAGGGAAAAAAATGGTGGTCATTGCAACTTTTTTTTTTACAAAAAAAAAAAACTGTTTTATGAATAAAAAAGAAAACACTAAAGTTAGCCCAATTTTTTTTTGTATAATGTGAAAGATGATGTTACATTGGGTAAAGAGATACATAACATGTTATTCTATAAAATTGCGCACACTCGTGGAATGATGCCAAACTTCGGTACTTAATAGTCTCCATAGGCAATGCTTTAAAAATGTTTACAGGTTACCAGTTTCGAGTTACAGAGGAGGTCTTGTGCTAGAGATGTTGCTCTCACTATAACGTTCATGGCGATACCTCACATGTATGGATTGAACGCCGTTTACTTATATGGCCGCGACTTACGTATGCGTTCGCTTCTGCATGTGAGCACGCGGTGATGAGAACACTTACATTTTTTTATTTTTTTTTGTTTATTTTATTTTTTTATTTTTACACTTTCCCTTTAATTTGTATTTATTTTTTGATCATATCCCTTGTAATAGGAATTTGGGAAATAGGAATACATCCCTTGTAATAGGAATTTGGCATGACAGGTCCTCTTTATGGAGAGATCTGGAGTCAATAAGACCTCAGATCTCTCCTACAGGCTGAAAAGCCTGAAATAAAAAAAAATAAAAAAAAATCTTGGCTATCCAGCCGAGATCACGGTAGTATTGACAACTGCCAGTGATGAAGTCACGCCCGGGCTTCCGAGAGTCATAGAGACTGCCAGGGACCATCTGGTCCTCGGCAGTCTCTAAGGTGTACTTCCGCTATCAGCAGATTCATTTTCCGGCTCGCTGATCACATGGGCGAGTGGGTAGAAGCCCTAGAGGTCAGCGGGAGGGGGGGGGTGTCCGCTCCCGCCGCCTTTAAGAACGATCAAGCGGCTGAACAGCTGCTATGATTGTTCTTACGGTGCAGGGAATTGCCACTTAAAAAAAGGATATCTCAATGATGCCTGCAGCTGTAGGTGTCATTCAGATATCCCCACTTAAAGCCCAGGATGTCATTTGACGTCTAGCGGTAAGGAAGTGGTTAAAATCCTGCATGCTGCATTTTTTTATGCGTGTTTAAAAAATGCACTAAAAACACCCCTCTGCACTGAAATGAATGGAAAAGCATCCAAAACGCATAACACAGAAATACACCATGCATTTTTGGTGCGCTTTCCTGAGTTATATGGCCGTGTTTCACAAGTGCATAATTGGAGTCAGGGAACCAGAAAACGCACCAAAATGCATCACAAATGCAAATGTGTTTTTTACTGCATTTTTTTAAATGGAGTGATTTGCAATTACCCAAACTCATCACTGTGCTGCTTCCTTTCTTTGTCCAGTCACAGATAGAGACAAGACTTAGTTGTATTATCTAATGCCAGTAGAGAAAAGTCATGTCTTTGGGTGGGCTATGCTTTCTAGCAGGACTTTGTAAACCCCAGGACTGGATAGATAGAAATACAAATCATTTAGCTGTTAAAAAAGCTCTTGTATAAGTGTGTTTTATAGCTGTTTGCCTGAAGTTTAGCTTTAAGAAGATTTTTAGAAGGGATTAGGCAAAACATTTGCGAAGTAACTTCATCCTTTTTGTCGCACTATTTTTGGATGGCATTATGCGATCTTCATTTATTCAAGCATGGAAATGAAGGGCTAGATGGCAACTGCCATGTTTTGCAGTAATTACACTTTAAGCAAAGCGGAGAGTGATAACTTGGTGGTGTTGGACACTGCACTGATGGTATTGAGCCATAGAGTCTATTGTCATAGAGAGATGTCTCACTGAAAACAATAAGGTTCTAGCTATCTGCCTCTTCTCAAACTCACTCTCTAGCCTGAGCATTTTCTTTCGTGTTCCAAACCTTTTTAGTATTTTTAAAGGAATCCTTAATGAGATAAAAATAAAAAGCTGCCACTGCTGTTTATTATTTTGCTAATGCTCGTTTCCTGGCTAAGTACAGTTTATGGATATTGATACTTGCTCAAGGTCAGTGAGCCCAACCTTACACAGCCTAGATATTCAGTATAATAGCCAAATAACTAGCAACTTCACAAGGGGATTGACAATGGGAGTCTCTATGTGTATCTCAGGAAAAGGTTTGCTTTAAATATCTAACACAGATGGCGTAATTTCCATAATGCAAAATGGTCCGTACAGAGCTTAGACATTAGGAAGCAAATCATTAAACTGACCATTACTGTCCAAATTATAATTGAGTCAGTTTTGTTTTAAAGTGTCTATGGCCAAAATGTAATATCATTTATTTATTTCTACATTGAATTCCACTATGCCTTTTAAATATTCATCACTGTCACATATTTTAGAAAGAGCAGGGGAGAAGCCGCAAAGCATGTAGGGAATCCAAGAACTTATTGAAACACATGACCAGCAGACAGGCAGCACTCATAACATGGGATTTTTCAAGTAAACATGGATTGTCAAAAATAAGTATCGCTTGTAGGGTAAGGTGACCAGATTTTTAAAATGGGGACATATTTTTTTTTTATTGGCAAATGGTAAACTATTATATAAGCATATTTTCTTTAAATTATATATGTAGTGGACATGGTATGTGTTTATGGAATGATCATATGATATATATGTTATTTCTCACATTTCGTCCATGTCTTCACTCCAGTCCTCCTATCCATCTACCGGAACCTTCTCCTGTTACAGCTTAGCTTGGAAGTCAAATCAGGTGGCCTGAGGAAGGGGGCGGCGGGTACAATGCTTTCTCATTGGCTGAGGAAGCAGCAGAGAGGATGTAAATCAGTCTGCTTCTGAAATCAGGCTGCTGGGTCTAACTATAGATTATCGTCTTGTGCAGCCGAAGCAGCTGTATCCCTCCACATGAAAAAAGAGTCCCCAGCCTTCTGGCATCAATAGAGGATGTGCAGGTACAAAAAAATAAATATATTTTAACACATGCAGGTAGTGGCATCTGAACTTTGGGGGTGCTATGAGGGTGCTTAAAGAATTTTTGGGGGTGTTTAAGCACACGCAAACACCCACCTGGCACTGCCACTGTCGAGAACAAAACCAGGGACAGACTTGGTCCAGGGGGTTGCCAACTGTACCATAAAAAACAAGATTGTTCCAAATTTGAATCAAACAAGTCATGTTCAGTATTGACTGTGTCCACATGCTGTTTATTCTATATTTCTACCACCTCCTGCTGCTTCCCCTAGTCCACAGCCAATGGGCACTGCCAGCTAAGTGATAAACAGTTTCCTGCACCGTACGTTCTGTCTGCAGAGGAAAGGAGAAGCCATCACTTAACCATTTTTATCACTTCACAAGTAGGGGATGCAGAGGTGAGCAGCATTGGAAAAAGGTACAAGTAGACACAGCGGTGAGTGGTATTAGAAGAAGGAGACTTATTCAAGCGGCTTAATAAAAAATATTCAATGGATGAATACCAAAGTCATATGTGTTATATAAATGGGAAAATCTTTGCAGTAATTAGTTGGCAAATCAATTATTTGCTGCTTCATAAATATTCTCTTTTACATATTATAGGAGGCATTACGCCTGCCTATAATTAGCTCAAGATACGCAGCATCCGTTTCATTCTATTTACTAACCTGAATACTGAATAACAATCATTTTAATCGTTTGTTTCTTTTTTTTTTTTCTGGTATTATTAACCCTCCTCTTGTGTTAGGGTCAAAACTGACCCGTTTTCAGGTTTTGAATATCTATAAGTATCACATAAATTTGTTTATTGCATTAAGATTTTTTTACTTTGTCAGGAACCTCTATTTAAACAATGTAATAGAAAAATAATCCTTTTCACTAAATTATAAAATACTGTGGTGAAAATTAAGACATGTGTTAGGGTCAATTCTGACCCAGTTATAATATAGGATTTTAGGACACTAATAAGTGCCAAAACTGAAATCATAAACACTCTCTCTGCTTAGTAACAGTGACAGCCAATCCCCTCTCAACCCTGTGAGCTGTAGTTAGGGAGGGGCCTATCTCTTTTCCTGCTTGTCTGCTTCTCTAAATAAAGTGAATAAACATAGGACAAATTCATTTCAGAGTTGCTGACTTTATTTTACCATTTTTTAAATTTGACAATGAGAGGTATGCTATCAAAAGAAAGGTCTAGGGGTCACACCAAAAATATTAAAACCAATCTTTTCAAGGATAAAGAAGCCTAACAAGGTAACCAAGAGGTAAGAAACAAATTTGATGATAAATAATTATTCAGAGGGTATTTTATGGCTGATTTAAAACACGGGTCAAAACTGACCCTAACATCATGGATAGTAACGGAATTTTAACATAAGAGGAGGGTTAAACTCTTTTGTGATGCAGTATGACCCTTAGAAATAAGAAGAAAATAAATGTAAATCTGGCACTTCTGCTAGTGAATACAACTGTGCCTGTAGAACAAACAGTCCTTTAACTGAACACCACGGTGTTTGAGGACCCAACAGCTCCTACAGGTGAGTAGTGTTTGAAGAGGGGGTACAGAGGTGAGCAGTATCTTAAGGGGGTGGCAGAGGATACATGGTTGAGCAGTGTTGGAAGAAGGAAGCAGGGCATAAAAGATGAGTTGCATGGGATAGGAATGGCAGGGGATACAGAAGTGAGTAGAGCTTAAAAAGTGTGGCGGGGGTGCAGAGGTGAGCAGTGTTGGAAGAGGGCAGGGAATACAGAGGTGAGCAGTGTTGGAAGAGGGCTGCAGAAGGTGCAAAGGTGAACAAGGTTTAGAATAGAGTGGAGGAAGAGCATGGAAGGAAAGAACAAAAGGGGGTGTAATGATAAGGAATGGCAATGGAAATCATCCTTGCCGAAAGGGGAACAGTCCAGATGGAGCCTATTTGCAGTATATTGAAAAAAAAAAAACAGGCAAGCTCCTTGACCAGTCTAGAGGAGCTGTGGCATAAATGCAATAACAATCCCAGATGTAGTTAGATCTCCAGGGAACCCATGCAGTGGATAGGGAATAACCATTTATCATTTATAAATACATTTAGCAGTTCCATAAGAGAAATGACTCCCCCACTAACAAAGGGAGCAGACCTCAGGATCTCCGCCATTACCCAAGGCCTTATGTTACTAGCGAACAGTGGAACATAACATAACAAAAAAGAACACATAACACGGGCCTACTCCAGAGACCAAATTTATTAACTAACATTATTTGCCCAAGAAATCTATTCACTATACACAGCTCTTTATCTCTATTTATTTCACCTATAACTATGTCGGAGCAGATCACCCATATGCCAGGGCACATCCAACCATTTGTCAGGGGAAGCAGAGGTCAGCCGTGTTGAAATAGTGTGGCGGATGATCCAGTGATGTGTCAGCATTGGAAGAGGTTTGCAAGGGATGCAGAGGTAAGCAGCATGAAAAGAGGGTGGCTGACATGCCAGAAAGAGAAGTGTTGGAAGAGGCTGGCAAAAGTGGCATCCAGTGGCCAGTTTAAAACATGTTACAACTCACAGCAAATATCTGGCCACATGAAAAATAATCTACATATGTGTCCCGGTCCGCTGATGATAGCAAATCACGGCCGCTGGAGACGCTTACAGGGCTGGAGATGTACAGGCGATCCGCCCCAAAGCTGACATCACTCCCTCCCTATTCCCACTTCTCCTTCTCCTCCAGCACTGTTAGCACCTCCAGTGACCCTGATTTGCTATCATCGACGAACCGGGACACCTATGTAGATTCTTTTGCATGTGGCCAGATATGTACTGTGAGTTCTAACATTTTTTAAACTGCCCACTAGATGGCGCTTTTCTTTTTACACACACACACACACGAGAAGTAAGGGAAATTGCATGCGATTCAGACAGGAATCACACCTCATTCCTGTTGAAATCACATGTGATTCTTTGCAGTGCGATTTGTGCCAATTTTTTTGTATTGATGCAAATCTCATTGCAAAGTATCAGTACTCCAAAGATATCAGTGAGCACTTGACCAAAATTATCAGTACCCGTAGTCACCAATAAAAATCTGGTATTAGTGCAATCGTAATACATATACTGTATATGTACATGTATAAAACTGCAAGAAATATTTAGTTAAAATGTTAAATTGGTACACTAAAAATGCTGCATTTGAAAGCTGTAACAAAATATATATAGCATATAAAGACTGTTTCAAAGATGGTAACAAAATGATGGTAACAACCCTGACATCACTAGAGTTCTAATGCATCCCTCCATTAAAAAGTTAATTTCTATGCAGATGACTCCCTTCTTATTCTCAGTAACCCTCTTTCCATACCCTCAAACCTTCATCAAACTTTTGACAAGTTTGCTTGAATATCAGGCTTTACCAGAACAAATCATTGCAATCATACAGCATTGAACATTACACTCTCCCATGAAATGGTTTCTCCAAATCCAGTCCCATTTACTTTTCTGATGGACATCCTTGGCCATGGACTTTGTGGGCATAAAATTAACCCCTCATTACTCTTCGCTTTTTTCTATAATTTACAATCTTCTTCTGAGGTCTTTGACCACTCTTTTATAATCTTGGGAATTTCTTTCTATTTTGTGGATGACTCTTCTTCCTGAAGCTTTATTTTTTATCTTTTTGCACCTTACCAATCCATGTTTAATCTTTATATCTCTGGCTGTTGCAGAAATGTAACTGGGCCTACAAAGGACCTACAGTATGTTCCACTCTTTATGCACATAGACTACAGGGTGAACTAGGGGTTCCCAATTTACAAAGATATTACAAAACAGTGCAAATCTCACAACTCACTTCCTGCTACCACAGATGTACCCCTCCAGTTGTTTTTAGAATTGTCAAATTGTGACTCCATCCCACTCACCACTTTACATTTGCTACCTAATACTCACACTCCTTAAGCCCTCTCTTGCTGCCTAGCCTAAGGCTTTGGGACTTGGTCCGATATTGGGGTAATTTGTTGTCCCCTTTTTTACACTTACTGCTGATCTTAATTTACCCACTGTTTCCACTGGGCATGGAGCACCCTAGTGGATCTTGCATGCTTTTCCTCCTTGATCAGCCTGGCAAGAACATCATAAAGAGCCTTTCGACTACTTTTTTATCTTGACCTCCGACAATGAATTTCATCCCTCTTAAGGAACTTGGAATTTTTGGTAAACAACATCTGTCTTGAGTAGGTCTGCCTGCATTCCCTGGGATGTCCCATACTCGTTATCTCTCCTCTACTCCACTCTGAATATGCAGGGGCTCCATATACCTCTTTTTTGTCCAGACATGGGAGCAGGATCTTATAGACTCAATGAAACCAGAGGATTGGGGCAAAATTAGTCCAGAATAGCAAAGTGCTCCTTTAATGCTTCATTCTAGAAGTGGCTTATAAGGTTCTGTTTTAGTAGTATTGGATACCAACTTGACTAGCTTATGCTGTCCCAAATTACAATAACAGGTGTTTCGGGGGGTTTGCTCAACACAATGACACATTCCATACTTGGTGGTCCTATCTGATTTTGGTCCAGAATGTTTGTCCTTCTTCAAACCTTGTTTCATATACTGGTCCCAAGGGACCCACAACTGGCCCTTCTCATCACATGATTCCAGGACCCTTTTCTTTCAACATAAACTAGATACTGATTTGTTTTTGACTAAACAGACAGTAGCCAAAGCCTGGAAGAAACCTTCAAGAAGTTAGGGAACACACAAATATGATAATGGTTTATGAGAAACTATCCAGTATTCCCAAATATTTGTTAGCCACTTTTAATAATATATAGGACCCATGGCTTACTTATATCTTTCCATATTTTAACTCTTCTACTCTGAGTTTCTTTAGCCTTTGTATTTGACCCCTGGGCCAAAGTCCATAGGGGAGGCATTTTGTGTATTTCTCTTCCTCTACTTACCTCCTTGTTTCTCAACTCCTTTGTTCATTCTCATGCTCGCCTCTGTTTCTTCCTTCCCTTGTTTCCACATTTTCTCTCCCCCCCCCCCCCCATCCCTCTTTTTTTTCCCCACTCCTGCCCTTCCTCCTCTCATCATTTGGACTGATTAGCTAAACTGGTGAATCATGTAGTTATCCACAATTATTGGCCCCGAAAGGGTTCAGTGGCATTACCTCCATTTAAATCCTGAATTTTTACCTATATGCCCTGTTTATGCTTACTCAGGCTTTGATTGTTATTCTTATCAGATGTTCCAGCCCCTATGCGAGTATCACTGCTGTTATTTACCCTTTTGAAGCCAATAGAAATGATTGCAAAAAAAAAAAATGCACATTTAAGTGATGTGTAGTGAAGTTTAGTACTTCTGGAAGTGTCCAATTCCTTTGTCCCTTATCAAGTGCTGTGGTTCCATCCACCCATCCCAAGTCACTACAGTAGTCAGCCGTGTCGATCGACTTCAGTATGACCAGCTTGTCAGATTTTTTGTATATGATCACTGCTGAAAAATGCTCAAAAACTCCCAGGTGTGAATGGAGCCTCAACAAAAAAAGAGCTACAAATCTGAAAAAAAAATCTATATATTTTTCGCTTTCTGCTATATAACATTCCCCAAAAAAATTTGTATTTTGCAACATATTTTTGGTAAAAAAAAATCCCAATAAGCGTATTTTGATTGGTTTGCGCAAAAGTTATCGCATCTACAATATAGGGGATCGGACCCCTAACTGACATTTTTGACACTTTTGGGGGGACCAGTGACATTACTACTGTAATCCGTGCTAAAAATATGCACTGTTACTGTAATAATGACAATGGCAGGGAAGGGATTAACCCAGGGGTGATCAAAGAGTTAAATGTGAGCCTAGGGTAGTTTGTTCTTACTATATGGGGGAGGGACTTGTGAAATGAACACAGAGACCTGTGATCCTAAATAGGAGAATCACAGGCGCTCTGTGATCATTTCAGAGAGAACAGTCTGCTGTGTTTACAACAGCAGACCGTCGTTCTTTCTCAGCGGGGAGCAATCGCGGGTGCCCGGCAGCAATAACGGCCTCTGGCCTCGTGGATCAGCATCCCCGCTACCTGGAGGGGGCGGGTGCGCGCTTGCGTTCCCGCGACTCGACGTACCCATATGTCGGTTCGCGCAGCCAAGCCAGCCTGCCGCAGTATATCTGCGGTAGGAGGTCGGCAAGTGGTTCATTTTATATAATGGCCAATTTCCAGTGTTACTGCTCTAGGCAGTGACCTAAAGAATGATGGTTATAGGTGGGAAAAGCATTTAAATTATATGCTTGACACCTGTCAAACATTTCTTTTTTACCCAGATATTTTGTGGTAATGCGTTTTGGTATTTATTTACTTCAATTAATTAACTGAAGTACATTGATTGTAACTGCCCACATATGTTCTTGCTGCATTATACACGTCTATGCACTTTGGCTTGCTGTACTTTTTCTTACATTCAGATTTACTGTACTTTAGTGTGACCTTTGTATCCTTACCATCCAATTATTTTATCCACCATCCTACCCATTTTGTGAAAGTTATCCTTTTTTACAGTCTGAAGGCAAATATTGTAAATCTTTGAAAACATCAAAGTATCTCTTGCAGGACAAGAATATCAGAAGTAGGCTGCAAGCGAAGAAAAGTGTTTATGGTGTTAGAGAAGAAAGCAACTTTGCCTGTAGTTAATTGCCTGACAATTCCTGCGTACATGTAGCTATCTCATAATATAAGGTGTCCTTCAACATCAGGAACCAGAATATTTAGTACAGAATGTTACTCATGGCCTGCTTTTGTTTTTTATTTTTGTTATTCCACCGAAGGACATTTTTTATGCAAAATACTTCCTATATATTTTTGCATGATTGTGGTCTCAGAGTTAAAATATAATAGCAGCAGTATAATTAGAAATTAAACATATAACTATTGTATTGTGAAAAATTAAAATTAAACATCTGTAGTTAAATATATACAGCTTCACCCTTTTCACAAATAAAATGTATAATTTCACAGTATTTGGGAATAACTCCATGTGCACTATAAGGATATGAATGCAAATATGTCTTCTCAAAGGGGTCTTTTGCAATATAAACAGTTGCCTGTGTCATACATGGTAAAGTAATTACTTATAGGACTTGGTACCTTGATTTTTGTATTAATTCCCAAAAAGTCTACATTTTTTCTTTCGCATAGGAGCATTGGCAAAAATGTTTTGGACACATGAAGTGTTAGCCCTAGTAAATTACATGTACATGAGTATTTAATTTGCTGTGTTTGGCACTGGTGCTTACTGTATATGATGCTTCTGCACAACAGTAATCATACCTCAAAAACAAAGAAATTCACTATAAATCTAACAACTTAACCCTACTTTACCCCCAAGCCTAATTTTCAACCCACCACAACCCCTGTCAGTCGTAGCCCATTTGGTGTCCATTTTGTGATATACCTTAGTTTCCTTCATGCTCATCCTTCAATCTGCACTCAGGAATAAAGCAAACTATAATTGATCCCATCAAACCACAGTCATAATTGTCAGGAGTCATAGTTACTCAATACTTTAATAACTCACCTGCTCCTTCAGTCTGCCTTCTCCCTCCCTTGTCTTGCATTTCAAATTTCCTTTTAAAATATGTTATATATAATAGGACATTCTAACTATGTATACCGTGTACATTGTTAGAATGTCCTATTAAATATAGGACTTTTTAAAGGGAAATTTAAAATGCATCACGAAGGAGAGAGGAGGCAGGCTGAAGGAGAGTGGGTGAGTTAATAAAGTATTTAGCAACTATGACTCCTGACAACTTTGACTGTAGATTATGGATTATGTAGATTATGGACTGTAGATTATGTAGATTGATGGATTATTAATGGGATCAACCATAGTTTTCTTTATTCCCGGGTGCAGATTGAAGAATGAGCATGAAGGAAATTAGGGTATATCATAAATTGGACGCCAAATGGGGTAAGGTTGGCAGGGAGTTTTGGTAGGTTGAAAACTCCAATAGTTCATTTACTTTTTCCTAGAACACTGTGAATGTTTGATGGGAGTTTTCAAAAACACAAGAGAGTAGAATAGTTTGTGTGTTATCAGCTTAAGCATATCATGTTTGTTCATTGTTGTGACTTTGATGAGGATCAGATCACATTTTGTGGAAAATTACTGCAGAAAACCAGTTAATTCCAAGGGGTTCACATACTTTTCATTGCCAATGTGAGTTGTATGGAAATGCACCATTATTGCATTTGAATGTGAAAAGAAAAGCTAATGTTTTAATATTTTTTTAACTATGTTGTAAAGCTTATCAGTAATGCCATTGGCTTTATTCAAAATGTCCCTATGTTCTCCATGTTTCTGAAGATCACCATTTAATATTCATATGATGCAGTTATGGGCACCTCCCACCCTTAAGTGGCACCTATAATTGCTTTATATTAAACAGCGTTATTCAGAAACATGGAAGATGGAGCTTGTATATTAGTGACATCTTGAATGAAAAAAACTGCCCAGGACAGTTGACAATTTTGGCTGTGGTTATGAGCTAATTCCTAAAATGGACATGTGACGGAACACCTGGCAGCCAGCCTGGGTGCTTTCGCCTAACAGTGCCTCCTGCTCTCCAAACCCTTCCAGCAGACCGAGAGCCAAAACCAGCCCTTTTACCCCAAGCATTATACACGGATGTTGAGATAAAACCAAAGGAATGACTTTATCGAACAGGAATACAGGTTTTTATACACTTTAAAAGTAGGTCAGCCATCACATGAACAATAAAACCAAATATTAGACCAAAACATCACACAATGGTTAGATAGCGTAGTGTTGACGCAAGGCTAATCCCATCATAGGAATTTCCAAGAGTTAGCCAAATTAGGCAACAGACAGAAACAGTAGGTGACTCAATATACAATGTGAATTCACACCTAGGAGGCACACAGTAGGAGACACACAAACTTGGGTAATCTGTCCACTAGACAGGTTATCAGAAGACAAACCATGTTCAAGCAGTCTGATACAGTGGAATTAATTTATATTCAAAGCTCCTTTGAGGGATATTGTTGATAAATATTTCTGTCCCAAGAGAAGGAGCCTCTCCAACCAGTCTACAGGAGGGCCACCAAATTCCCTCTGATCATTAACCTGTACAAGATTAACCACCGGAGGATTTTGCTGTCTTATGTCCAGGCCACTTTTTGGGATTCGGCACTGTGCGAATTTAACTGACAATTGCGCGGTCATGAACGAAAATTTCCAAACAAAATTTACGTCCTTTTTTTCCCACAAACAGAGCTTTCTTTTGGTGGTATTTGATCACCTCTGCGCTTTTAAATTTTTGCGATATTAATAAAAAAAATGAGAAAATTTTGAAAAAATAACAATATTTTTCTACTTTGACAGTTAAAAAATATCCAATATATTCAATTTTTGTCATATATTTAGGCCAAAATGTATTTCTTTTGGTGGTATTTGATCACCTGTGCGATTTTTACTTTTTGCGCTATATACAAAAAAAGAGCCACAATTTTGAAAAAATAACAATATTTTTCACATTTTTTTATATGAAATTCCCCCGCAAAAAAATGTAAAAATCAAAATTTTTTAACTTTTTTTGCCAATTTGTTTTCTGCTACATATTTTTGGTAAAAAAAAATCGCAATTGGTTTGCGCAAAAGTTATCGCAGCTACTAACTACGGGAAATTTATGTCATTTTTATTGTTTTTTTAACTAGTAATGGCGGCGATATGGGATTTTTTCTGCGGGACTGCGACATTGCGGCGGACAGATCGGACCCTTGACTGACATTTTTTACACTTTTGGGGGTAACAGTGACATTACTACAGTAATCAGTGCTATAAATATGCACTGTTACTGTAAAAATGACACTGGCAGGGAAGGGGTTAATTTTTATTGGTGATCAAGGGATTAATGTATGCCTGGTGCTTACTGTCGTGTATGGGGGGAGTGTGTGACACAGGGACAGATCGCAGGTTCAGCTATGCCTGTCACTTAGTAGATCCACCCGCTTTGTTTACACAAGCGGGCGGATCTCCACACTCGATCCCCGACGATCGGGGAAGAGCAGCGGTGATCACTGCCGCTCCTCCCCTGGCCCGACCCCGCGCGCTGCCCACAAGGGGAGGAGTCCAGCGACGTAGGTCTACGTCGCTGGACGGAATCGAACCACTTTGCCGCAGTAGCACCAATGTGAGCGGTCGGCAAGTGGTTAATATTACACTTGTCCATGCACTCCAGAGCATTTTTAAGCTTTATTGTTCTTATTCAGAGAATTAATCCAAGTCTCGGTGTTCATCATGTTGTTGTCCAACAATAGAGAATGATCTGCTCTCTCCATGGGCCATAATCATTTCTAGGAGGCTTGCCCATAGTCCTCTCAAAAAGCTCCTGTCCTGGTTGGGTCTGTTACAGCAGTGGTCCTCCACTCCGGTCCTCAGGGCCCACTAACAGGCCAGATTTTAAATATTACCTTGGGGAGATGCAGACTAGAATACTGCAATCACAGAGCAGAAAATTATATCACCTGGGATGGATTTCAGTTATCTTGCAAACCTGGCCTGTTAGTGGGCCCTGAGGACCAGGGTTGAGGACCACTGTGTTACAGGACACCTAAACCCAAAACTCTACCTGTAATCCTGAACCAACAACCTTACTCTTAAAACCTAACTCTTACTCTGATTCCTACAGCAAAATCCTGAAACTAATATTACTTTGGTGCAATTGTTTTTGCTCCTAGACAAATCTATGTCAAATGATTTGAATGACAAAGAAGATAATTTTGATACACAATATGCAAAAACAAATAACCAAATGTCTCCATCCATTCCATATGTTCCTAGGTCATGTACATCAACTTGTGTCTAGTCACTCATAAAACAGATGTATCTGTCTCTTCAGTAAACACAACATCTCTTGATATCACACAATTAAAATAATTTAAAAAGAAATATGAATAATTTCTGGGATATATGCCAAACCAGTGATGTGCCTAGGGCAGCAGGGATAGAAGGTCAACATCGAGCCTAAAAATGTACATATCGGTGTTATAACTTTTTCTTTATTTTGTTTCTCTCTTCTGTCCCTCTCTGGACATGTGTGGCTTATTTCAGCAACAGAATTGTATGGGTATGAGGGTGTAAAGAATGTTGAGAGGCGTCAGAAAGCTCTCTATAGTTCAACCCTGTAGAAACCCTCTCTTCTGTCACTTGATTGATGATCTGTTCAATAAGAAAGTAGTCCTGCATATAGGGCAAACCTATAATTGTATAGTCTAGCAGTAGTATTTATTAACTTTAAAAAAAAATCACATTGCACAAGGAGTGGGGCCTATACAAAAGTATGCCATAAGCCCCCGTTCATATCAGCCCACTTTGCGCAGCAGCACCGATTTCCAAAAGTAGTTCCTGCACTACTTATGATGACTTTGTGGGCAATTTCAATAGACATCTGTGCATAAACCTGCACAGATGTATTTCAAGTTTTCCCCGAAATTGAAATGAAATGCGGCTTTGAAATCATGCAAAGCCATATTCCATGTGAACAAGGGCTTATTCAGGGGTGCCGAAGGTAGCATTATGTATAAATATTCCCACACTAATAAGTCTTGTCACCATTATGACTTGGCTCTGACCCATGACTTTCTCTTTAACCTGGTTAGTGGTATAAACTTAGTCTAATAAAACAAACCTTTTGTGGCTTGCCAATTTTTAAATAATCGTAGAGCAGGATAGAACAATAGTGATATTTTCCCTGCTTTTTGAATGACCATTGTTTATGCCTTAGATATTTATTCAAATCTTTCAAAAATGGCACTAAATCATGATATAAATTCTAAAAGGTGACATAATACATGTAAATAATATACCACAAACAAACCTACTAAATCCAAAAAAGTATATATATCAATTCTTATATTATTGAAAAGTCCAAAAGTGAGCAATTGTGATAAAAATGTTAAAACAAGCTTTTTGCAAAGTCCCAAAATTATGAAAAAATATATAAACAAAATAAGATCCTTTCACAATCCATATACTTCACAAGTGTCCCCACATTCCAACTTCCTGTGAAACCAGATAGGTGCATCCACATAAATGCACAATGTGAAATATTCAATCCATGCCATTTTTGTCTTGCAGCATGCATTTATTTTGATTCAGAAATTTTGTATAAATACACATACTGTATGTCCACTAAGCATTGCCTATTGGGGTTATATCCTGACCCCAGCTTGGACAAATTTATGACCATCTTTCTACATGAAACTCTTTTCCTAGATAGGAAACTTATAGCTTGTACTTGGATGCAGGCCTTCCCCCCCAACACTGCAGGCCTGGGTTATTGAAGTCAATTGTGCTCTGCCCTACAAAAAGTTGTGTGTTGTGTTGCCCGATGAAACACACAGAGAATCGGGAACGCTGGTTGCAATTACCTGGTACTTAATTGTTGTTCTCTTGTACTGACTTGTACTGTCATTATTGTACTTGCCTTTTAATCTTTTAACTAAGACCTCTTTTTCTATAAAAAAAAGTTCATGTATGTCACTGCTAGTGTGAATGAAGCCTAAATATTAATGAATGTTAGACATAAAAACTTTGATAAACTAGCCACACAAAAATTAGTATTATTTGTTTTATGTTATTATTTATTTAAAAAGAGAGAGAGACTTTAATGCCTTAACAGAAATAAAAAAAAAAATTTAAAGGGTCTGTGTTTGGTGTTTACTCTTATTTCCATGTCATATATGTGCTGTGTTAATCAGGAAGAAATTCCCTGCTCCAAAAATGCAGTTCAAGCTTCCACTGATTTTCGTAATATAATCTTTGCTGTCGTTTAGCATAAAAAATTGCAATAATGGAGGGATTGGATGACGACACAAAGTTTCCAGGTTGTTATCCTAAAGTGGAACTACGTTGCATCTGAGCACCACAAACCAAAAACGATATTTCGTTATTTTTTCATATTTAACCACTTACCGCATATCAACGTACCGGTACGTCGGGTAACTTTGCGGGGTTATACCGCGATGATGCCTCTAGCTAGAGGCATCATCCCGGTACCGTGGTTTAAAGCCGACAGTCGGCTTTCCGTCGGTAATGACCGATGCGGCTCGGGAGCCGCTCGATCGTTACCCGGGTGAGCGGGAGGGGACGTCTCCCCCCCCTCCCGCCGCATTCCGTGGCTTTACTCAGGGCTCCCGTCCCATTGGGAGCCCAGAGCACCCAGCCGGCATGTCCGCCGGCTGGATGGAGTCCCGATGAATGCCGGAAACGGCATTGATCGGGTCTCCGATGACGTAACCCGGAGGCGGCGTCCATGACGTCACTTCCGGGTTACTGTGCTGCAAAAGGCGGCAGATTTGAAAAATGGCTGTATGCAAAAATGCAGTTTTCGGCGTTTTGCATACAGGGAAGTGTAGTGGAGGGATCTAGGGTCTTTTAGACCCTCGATCCCTCCATAAAGTGTACCTGTCACTACATATTGGTGTCACAAGGGATGTTTACATTACTTGTGACAGCAATAAAAGTGATCAGATTTTTTTTTTTAAAAAAAACTGTAATAAAGTTAAAAAAAAAGAAAAAATAAATAGGAAAAAAAAATAATAATTTAGCCGCCCCCGTCACCGTTAGCTCGCGCACAAAAAAAAACATATACGCAAGTCGAGCCGCGAATGAAATCGCTGTTCAAGCTACACATGTGAGGTATCGCCGCGATCGCCAGAGCGTGGGCAATAATTAAAAAAAAAGAGCCACACTCTAACTCTAAACTGGTAACCGTTAAATAAATTTAAAGCGTTGCAGATTGAGATCTCTATTGACCGTAGTTTGTTGCCATCCCACAGGGGGGCGCAATTTTAAACCGTAACATGTTGGGTATCTATTTACTCGGCGTAACATCATCTTTCACAATATACAAAAAAATGGGCTAACTTTACTGTTTAGTATTTTTTTAAATGCAGTGAAATGTGATTTTTCAATTTCTTTCCAAATAAATGGCGTTTTAAAGACCGCTGCGCAAATACCGCGTGACAAAAATTTTTGCAATGACCGACATTTTATTCTCCAGAGTCTTTGCTAAAAAAATATATCTAATGTTTGGGGGTTCTAAGTAGTTTTCTAGGAAAAAATACTGGTTTTAACTTGTAAACAAAAAGTGTCCAAAATAGGGCTGGGGCTTAAGTGGTTAAAGCTAACTTCCCCATCCATCCATGAATCCTTGCTTTATTATGCTAAGAAATCACTTTGAAAAACACCTCCTTGCATTTCTGGCCATGGTTATCTTGAGTAAGGGAAAATAATTCATGTAGCATTTACTTCCTGGAATCCACCTGCCCTTATCTCAGGCATGCAGACAGGAGGGTGTGCTTAGCTAAGAAAACCGCTCCTCCCCTTCTGAAGACTCCTGGGATGTATGACATAATTTGTCTAGGAATGAAAACCAGGGACTAACTTAAGACATTTAAAATAAAGTTTAAAACAAGTTGATATGATATACTTTTCTAGGGGTTGTTTGATCATTATCCACCTATAGGATAGTGTGTGGTTTGCCACCGTCCCTGTCGTAATGTTTATGGGGTTAGGTACCTCAGGCCTAAAGATTGGTGGGACTTTATGGGCAAGGTATAGATAGTAAAAATGAGTACAATACTTAGTAAAAATAAATTTTGTTTACTGTATGTAAAATCAT
This sequence comes from Pelophylax lessonae, assembly GCF_965119305.1. NCBI lineage: Eukaryota > Metazoa > Chordata > Amphibia > Anura > Ranidae > Pelophylax > Pelophylax lessonae. The sequence continues at coordinate 380,120,374 of NC_138769.1, read as the reverse complement.
ATATATACAGTATACAATGGTAATAGTGAGGGGTTGTAGACCCCTGAGTGAGAAGGGTGAGGAAAATTATAGAATGGTGACAGTGTGTAAATAGTGACTTGGTAAGATAGGAAGTTTCTCTATTTCTTTTAAGAGAGTTTTCCTCTTTTGCGTCCCAACGCGTTTCGGCTCGCTCCTGGAGCCTTTTTCAAGGGTGTGAGTCACATAATATTCCTGAAATAGTCAGATAAATACTCTCAGTTACATATTGGTGATACCTATTGATTGGTATATCAAGCAATGGTATCTCCAGACAATATTGTTACATACATTTTGTTTTGCTGCGAGTAGAGATGGAGTTCCCTCTAGAAACAGCGAGAGCGTGAGCCTTGTAAGCCTGCAAGGTATTAAGTGAGTTTAGGAAATCATATTTGTATCGACCAGTGCTGAGTGTTGTTGGAGTTAAACTTACTGGTTATGTGGTAGGTCTCAGTGCCCAGGATCGCCAGATGGGACATGCGGAAAGGTCCCATTCAGGTGATGCTAGGGTGTCTTGCTGGGTTGTACTCCAGATTAGAATAGTATATCCAGTCAGGGAAAATCTCTGAAAGAATGATTTGAGGAGTTAAATTCAGTGTGTGGGAATTATTGAGTGCAACCGGCATGTATAGACCCTTTCATAAGCTAGTACCTTGTGGGTTCCTTGCTTGCGTTGAGGTCGGGCATCTGATTGTATATCTGTTGGAGCCTGTTGGATGGTGTGCTCCGATCTGCAGGGGTGCATGGGTATGATGTATTGTATGTTATATGAAGATAATATAATATATATAAAGTATATATATAATAAAAAATGAAAAAAATGAAAAGAATGGACGGTAAAGTGGTATAGGCCACTTGTGCTTGTTGTATTATTATATTTTGGGATAATATATGTGTATAGCCATCTATGGGCTTTAAACTTCTGGCTATGTATTAGCCACTTATTACATTAGTATATATTGGAGCATCTATCCGTGCATCTTTGTGGTGATTATTGCCTCAATTTAAGCAACTGTGTGTTGCTGAATGCATTGCAATTCCTGGTACAAAGTCAGCAAAAATGTGAGGGAGTTTACTTGGTTTGTTGAGCCCAATATGTATCAGGTAAGCAAGACCGGAAGGTATCCTCACAGTGGGGGTACAAAAAACAGTGTGCATAAATGTGACTCTTTTATTGCTGTTACATGTTTAAACAATGCTGGCCTGTTAGGGCCAGTAACTCACTTTTGAAAAAAGCAGGAATGTCTCTCCAATGTGCGGGCTAGTAGCGGCTCTTGGGTACCTCTCTCCTCTCAGCCTGTGTGAGAGTGAGAGGACCCGATGCTCCCCGGCCTTTTAACGAGGCTCGCGCATGCGCAGATCGCGCCGCACGTTCCTCTCGCTGATTCCCTTCAGCTGACGTTAGGCTGTGGGGCGCGTGCGAGAGTTGCGCGCGCAACCTCACCTACGTCATCCGGGATATCAGCTGGCGGCCGCCGACAAGGTAAGGCGTGCTTCCACTGATGTGGGAGGGGGCGTGATGACGAAGCCTCATCGCTTCTGTGTGCCCCGGTCGGCCTGGTGGGCGGCGACAGGGGCTTACCTTGTCGGGTGTTTGTAGTGGGTAAAGTCATGTCATAACTATGCGGCTCACATGAAAAGATAAATAATACAAAACTGGCATGTAATTAAATAAATACTGACGTAAACATATATAATCTCTTTAGTGGTCTCATATAAAGAAGTATTAACAGCAGTGTGCAATTGGATCTGAATATCAATGGGATAACAGATGTTCTGGGAGGGGGATATATATATACCCCGGGATGGTTACCCGTATACTAATCGGATTGGAGGTTGGGAAGGCCTGTGCCCGACATACTTGGACCATTGGGGGGTACAGTGATAGATGTTTTTATGGGGGGGAAGGGAAAAAGGATTGGAAAATAGGAGATATGGAGCCAAACGGCGAAATAGGACAGTGGTGTTAATAGCCCACCTGTGTGTCTAGGACTGGGGTTTTGACTGTGGGCAGGAAAGGGGGAGGAGTCAGAGCATCGATCGGGGAATCAACGATCGTGGAGTTTAGGAGTAGAGATGTAAAATCGTGTCAAAATGGTGAAGCGAATGATAGAAAAAATTAATAGAAAAATGACCCAGGTTTCTGATGTGTTTATGTTCCAGTTATCTCAGTCCGTTTTCCCAGAAGAGAAACCCTCTAGGAACGGTCTATAACTTTCTGCTTCATTTAGTCCTGGTGGTGTGGTGGCCTTGAGGCGTTGAATCCACCTCATCTCAAGTTGTAATAGGGTCTTGTTCCAATCACCCCCCCTCCTGGGGATGTGTACCCTTTCTAGGGCCATGAAGGTTACATTCGGCATTCTATGGGCATGTTTGTGGGCCACATGACGTCCTAAAGGTAAATAGAAGTTGCATAACTCCATGCTGTTCATATGCTGGTTTACTCTTTTGCCAAATTCTTGCTTTGTTCTGCCAACGTAAAACGCATTGCAGTCGCATCTCATTAAATAGACGATGCCCTTAGTATGGCAATTCGCATAGTGTTTGGGTTCAAAGGGCTCTCCATTTGGTAAGGTGGTTTTTATGCATTTTTTTATTACTCTGCAGTTGTCGCATGTTCCACATGCATAGGTCCCCCTGACTTTGCATGGGTCCTTGCGATTTCCTTCACAGAATTCACTTCTGATTAGGTCGTTTTTGATTGCTCCTGCTTTCCTGTATGTGGTTGGTGGCTTCTCGGTGATGAATCTTTTTACATTTGGGTCCTCGTTGAGGATGGCCCAGTGTTTCTTTAGGATGTTGCTTATTTTATTGTGTTCGTTCGTATATCTCATAATGAGTCTCGTCTTGTGTTCTTTTGGTTCTGGGTCCTTGTTCTTTTTCTTAAATAGAATATCTCTTCTGTCTTTTCTCGCCACTCTGTTGAACGCCTTCCTAAGGGAGGTCTTGGTGTAATCTCTTTCCATCAATCTACAAGTCAGTGCATCCGCTTCTTTTTTGAAGTCTTCATATTTAGAGCAATTTCGTCTGATCCTTAGGAATTGACTATAAGGGATCGCTTGTTTTAAGGGAGTTGGATGGAAACTGGTTGCATGCAGGATAGAGTTTCCTGCAGTGTCTTTACGGTATAGGGTGGTTTTTAGTGTTCCATCTTTTTCTTTATAGATCCAAGTATCCAGAAACGGGATCTTTTCTTTGCTGTAATTTAGCGTGAAAAACATGTTAAAGTTGTTGTTGTTTAATTTTCGTCTCAGATCTGGGATGGATTCTTCAGGTCCTGTCCAGACGATCAATATGTCGTCAATAAATCTCTGCCACATCAGTATATGGTCTGTGTATGGTCTGTTTCGGTCATCCATGAGGAATTCTGTTCCCAGGTTCCTAGATAGAGGTTTGCATAGCTGGGTGCACAGCTTGTGCCCATCGCCACACCGCATACTTGCAGATAGTGTGTGCCATCGAACGTAAAATAGTTTCTTCTCAGAATATATTCAAGCATATTGATAATGAAGTTGTTGAAAGCTGGGTCTTCTAGGCTTTGTTCTCTCAGTATTTTACTGATGGTTGCTATTCCTTTGTCGTGTGGGATATTGTTGTGCAGGGCTTCTACGTCCACTGTAATAAGTATCGAGTTGATTGGGATTGTTATGTCTTCCAAGATTTGTAGCAAGTGCATAGTGTCTCTTACATAGGACGTGAGGCTTGTCACGTATGGGCGAAGGTAGGCGTCAATAACTTCACTCATGCCTTCTGAGATACTCCCATTTCCTGAAACAATCGGTCGCCCTGGAGGGTTCTTCTCGTTCTTATGAACTTTGGGTAACGAGTAAAATGTTGGAGTCCGTGGATATTTAGTCCTTATAAAATTCCAGAGGGTAGGTGATATTATCCCATCACTTCCTGCTCTGTCGACTTTCTGGTAAAATTCCTCTTTGTACCTTTGAATCATAACTGGGGAGATTTTTGTGTAACATTTTGGGTCATTCAAAATCTTCAAGCACATCTCCTTATAAAGTGTGTTATCCATAATTACGACATTTCCGCCTTTGTCAGATGGCTTGATCGTAATGCCTTCTAGCTCTCTTAGTTCTCTTAATGCCTTTTGCTGGGATTTAGTTAGGTTTTGCTTGCATTTTTCTCTGGGCATCTTTTCGATGTCCTTTGTAGTTTCTCGCACAAATAGTGCTATTGCAGGGTTTAGATTAAGAGGTGGAAATTTGTGTGATTTTTTCTTAAATTTTTTCAATATTTCATCCTTGTCTTGTGGTTTTTCAATGTCTTCTTCATCCCCACTATCAGTGACGTCTGGATTGTCGTCTGTCCATTCATCAAGGCCTCCCTCCTGTAAAAGGAGATTGAGGTCTCTTAAGGCGCGGAACTCCGCGGCCGATAACTGGGGTTGGGGTTCGCTCACAATCGCTTGCTTACTGTACATTACTTGCTGGAGAAGTTTCCTAGCAAAGAGGTGAATGTCTTTTATGGCTTCGAACCTATCCACCGGTTTGTTGGGACAGAATGATAGGCCCAAGGTCAGTACCTCTGTCTGTTCCTTCGTTAGTATGTGTGAGGAAAGGTTGATAATAGTAAGTCCTTGCTTGGTCATCTCCTTGTTGGTGTTTGTTGTTTCTGTTATTTGTTCCCCTTTGTCGATCTCCCTCGCGACCCTAAAAAAGGTCTTTGTTTCTTTGGGTTTTGTTGGGATCTGGTAAAGATCTGGTGGTGCTTAACTGGGGGTGCATTTGCCATTTCATTGCTCGGTTCTTCTGGTGCGTCAGTGTCCTCCTCGTTCCTGTCGGTGGTTTCCACGTTGGTTCTTTCCAGTTCTTTTTGTGCTCCCCAATGTGGTTGGCGAGCTTGTGCTCTTTTCCTTTCATCGTTCTCCCCTCCAGAGGTATATGTGGAAGAGTCTGAAGAGTAATTTCTCGGATTTCTCTGTCCATATTGTGTTCTATTCCTTGATGTCTTGTTATTGGTCCATCTATATGCCCTGTTCTGGCTGAACGCATTTTTATCCCTCCAATATTTCTTTTCTTTCTTTCTTAAAATTTCTTTACTGTGTTGTTCCAAATGCTCCTTCAGTCTTTTTTCCTGTTCTGAATACAGGGTTACCGACTTCAAGGGGGTTAGTTGTTCATAGACCCCCTTAATCTCATCTTCAATGGTCTTTAATTGGTCTTCATATTCATTCTTAAGAAGGAGCATTAGGTTCTTTGAGCAAGTGTTGAGTATTTCTTCCCATTCTTTCTTCAGTTTCGTACTGATATTTTCCATGGTCGGGAATATTTGTACTCTCAGACCTATGGGATTGATGTTTTCTCGTATATAGCGTTAAAAAGATTTTATGTGCCAGTATAGCGCTGATTTTCGTTCCAAGTGTCTTCTAAGAGTGTTGAATAGGGCCGTAACGTCAGAGTCCTGTTGTTCTTGTCCCTGGAAGGTCTTATGTATACCAGTCATTAGGTTTTCCCATTCTTTTCCGATTAGTTCTCCGCTTGTGTCTTCCATTTCTTCCAGGTTCATTAATGTTGTCCACCACTTCTTTTAGTGGGGGAAGGTTAAAGTTGCAATCGGTTATTGGTGTTCCAACCTCCTTGTTTGGTTACCAAACTCAGTAATCCGTCAGAAGGGGGAAAACTGTACTTTTTTACGATTGCTCACAGTATTTTGTCCGATAACGTGTTTATACTGGGATCCTGCTGATTGATTCCAGTGTTATCAGATAATATAGAGACATGTCTTTTGTAAAGGGTGAGGTTGGATGATGATCAGTGAGGTGTGGATGTGTTGTCCATCCTAAATTGTGAATTCTAGGGGTTGTTTGATCATTATCCACCTATAGGATAGTGTGTGGTTTGCCACCGTCCCTGTCGTAATGTTTATGGGGTTAGGTACCTCAGGCCTAAAGATTGGTGGGACTTTATGGGCAAGGTATAGATAGTAAAAATGAGTACAATACTTAGTAAAAATAAATTTTGTTTACTGTATGTAAAATCATATATATACAGTATACAATGGTAATAGTGAGGGGTTGTAGACCCCTGAGTGAGAAGGGTGAGGAAAATTATAGAATGTTGACAGTGTGTAAATAGTGACTTGGTAAGATAGGAAGTTTCTCTATTTCTTTTAAGAGAGTTTTCCTCTTTTGCGTCCCAACGCGTTTCGGCTCGCTCCTGGAGCCTTTTTCAAGGGTGTGAGTCACATAATATTCCTGAAATAGTCAGATAAATACTCTCAGTTACATATTGGTGATACCTATTGATTGGTATATCAAGCAATGGTATCTCCAGACAATATTGTTACATACATTTTGTTTTGCCGCGAGTAGAGATGGAGTTCCCTCTAGAAACAGCGAGAGCGTGAGCCTTGTAAGCCTGCAAGGTATTAAGTGAGTTTAGGAAATCATATTTGTATCGACCAGTGCTGAGTGTTGTTGGAGTTAAACTTACTGGTTATGTGGTAGGTTTCAGTGCCCAGGATCGCCAGATGGGATATGCGGAAAGGTCCCATTTAGGTGATGCTAGGGTGTCTTGCTGGGTTGTACTCCAGATTAGAATAGTATATCCAGTCAGGGAAAATCTCTGAAAGAATGATTTGAGGAGTTAAATTCAGTGTGTGGGAATTATTGAGTGCAACCGGCATGTATAGACCCTTTCATAAGCTAGTACCTTGTGGGTTCCTTGCTTGCGTTGAGGTCGGGCATCTGATTGTATATCTGTTGGAGCCTGTTGGATGGTGTGCTCCGATCTGCAGGGGTGCATGGGTATGATGTATTGTATGTTATATGAAGATAATATAATAAATATAAAGTATATATATAATAAAAAATGAAAAAAATGAAAAGAATGGACGGTAAAGTGGTATAGGCCACTTGTGCTTGTTGTATTATTATATTTTGGGATAATATATGTGTATAGCCATCTATGGGCTTTAAACTTCTGGCTATGTATTAGCCACTTATTACATTAGTATATATTGGAGCATCTATCCGTGCATCTTTGTGGTGATTATTGCCTTAATTTAAGCAACTGTGTGTTGCTGAATGCATTGCAATTCCTGGTACAAAGTCAGCAAAAATGTGAGGGAGTTTACTTGGTTTGTTGAGCCCAATATGTATCAGGTAAGCAAGACCGGAAGGTATCCTCACAGTGGGGGTACAAAAAACAGTGTGCATAAATGTGACTCTTTTATTGCTGTTACATGTTTAAACAATGCTGGCCTGTTAGGGCCAGTAACTCACTTTTGAAAAAAGCAGGAATGTCTCTCCAATGTGCGGGCTAGTAGCGGCTCTTGGGTACCTCTCTCCTCTATTAATTTTTTCTATCATTCGCTTCACCATTTTGACACGATTTTACATCTCTACTCCTAAACTCCATGATCGTTGATTCTCCGATCGATGCTCTGACTCCTCCCCCTTTCCTGCCCACAGTCCAAACCCCAGTCCTAGACACACAGGTGGGCTATTAACACCACTGTCCTATTTCGCCGTTTGGCTCCATATCTCCTATTTTCCAATCCTTTTTCCCTTCCCCCCCATAAAAACATCTATCACTGTACCCCCCAATGGTCCAAGTATGTCGGGCACAGGCCTTCCCAACCTCCAATCCGATTAGTATACGGGTAACCATCCCGGGGTATATATATATCCCCCTCCCAGAACATCTGTTATCCCATTGATATTCAGATCCAATTGCACACTGCTGTTAATACTTCTTTATATGAGACCACTAAAGAGATTATATATGTTTACGTCAGTATTTATTTAATTACATGCCAGTTTTGTATTATTTATCTTTTCATGTGAGCCGCATAGTTATGAAATGACTTTACCCAATACAAACACCCGACAAGGTAAGCCCCTGTCGCCGCCCACCAGGCCGACCGGGGCACACAGAAGCGATGAGGCTTCGTCATCACGCCCCCTCCCACATCAGTGGAAGCACGCCTTACCTTGTCGGCGGCCGCCAGCTGATATCCCGGATGACGTAGGTGAGGTTGCGCGCGCAACTCGCGCACGCGCCCCACAGCCTAACGTCAGCTGAAGGGAATCAGCGAGAGGAACGTGCGGCGCGATCTGCGCATGCGCGAGCCTCGTTAAAAGGCCGGGGAGCATCGGGTCCTCTCACTCTCACACAGGCTGAGAGGAGAGAGGTACCCAAGAGCCGCTACTAGCCCGCACATTGGAGAGACATTCCTGCTTTTTTCAAAAGTGAGTTACTGGCCCTAACAGGCCAGCATTGTTTAAACATGTAACAGCAATAAAAGAGTCACATTTATGCACACTGTTTTTTGTACCCCCACTGTGAGGATACCTTCCGGTCTTGCTTACCTGATACATATTGGGCTCAACAAACCAAGTAAACTCCCTCACATTTTTGCTGACTTTGTACCAGGAATTGCAATGCATTCAGCAACACACAGTTGCTTAAATTGAGGCAATAATCACCACAAAGATGCACGGATAGATGCTCCAATATATACTAATGTAATAAGTGGCTAATACATAGCCAGAAGTTTAAAGCCCATAGATGGCTATACACATATATTATCCCAAAATATAATAATACAACAAGCACAAGTGGCCTATACCACTTTACCGTCCATTCTTTTCATTTTTTTCATTTTTTATTATATATATACTTTATATATATTATATTATCTTCATATAACATACAATACATCATACCCATGCACCCCTGCAGATCGGAGCACACCATCCAACAGGCTCCAACAGGCATACAATCAGATGCCCGACCTCAACGCAAGCAAGGAACCCACAAGGTACTAGCTTATGAAAGGGTCTATACATGCCGGTTGCACTCAATAATTCCCACACACTGAATTTAACTCCTCAAATCATTCTTTCAGAGATTTTCCCTGACTGGATATACTATTCTAATCTGGAGTACAACCCAGCAAGACACTCTAGCATCACCTGAATGGGACCTTTCCGCATGTCCCATCTGGCGATCCTGGGCACTGAGACCTACCACATAACCAGTAAGTTTAACTCCAACAACACTCAGCACTGGTCGATACAAATATGATTTCCTAAACTCACTTAATACCTTGCAGGCTTACAAGGCTCACGCTCTCGCTGTTTCTAGAGGGAACTCCATCTCTACTCGCGGCAAAACAAAATGTATGTAACAATATTGTCTGGAGATACCATTGCTTGATATACCAATCAATAGGTATCACCAATATGTAACTGAGAGTATTTATCTGACTATTTCAGGAATATTATGTGACTCACACCCTTGAAAAAGGCTCCAGGAGCGAGCCGAAACGCGTTGGGACGCAAAAGAGGAAAACTCTCTTAAAAGAAATAGAGAAACTTCCTATCTTACCAAGTCACTATTTACACACTGTCACCATTCTATAATTTTCCTCACCCTTCTCACTCAGGGGTCTACAACCCCTCACTATTACCATTGTATACTGTATATATATGATTTTACATACAGTAAACAAAATTTATTTTTACTAAGTATTGTACTCATTTTTACTATCTATACCTTGCCCATAAAGTCCCACCAATCTTTAGGCCTGAGGTACCTAACCCCATAAACATGATATACTTTTCTATCTGTTTACTAATACTAGCAACATAAGAATTGATAATTAATGTTGATTGAGAGAATGAAGTTCCACTTTAAATGACAGATAAGCCCCTTTCATGGTAAGCGCATGAAGCAGCACAATGACATGTTCCTGTCCTAAGCAGTGTTGCCTTCAACTCTAGGGTCCCAGGAAAGACACAAAGGGATTTATTTACTAAAAATGGAGAGTGCAGAATCTGGTGCAGCTGTGTATGGTAGACAATCAACTTCTAACTTCAGCTTGTTCAATTAAGCTTTGAAATAAAACCCTGGGGGCAGATTGGTTTCTATGCAGAGCTCCACCAGATTTTGCACTATCCAGTTTTGGTAAATCAACCCCTATGCACAAAGAATTTTGATTTCTCCAACAAGTCAGCAAGGTACCAGTTGGTAACTTCCCCAAGACATTTTGTTGTGAGCACTAAATAAATAAGTGTTAGAGAGGTATACATAGGTATATACAGAGGTATATCAACAGCTGCTCATTTCTAAACCAGTATCCGGCCTTTGGATCAGTAAAGCCAAAGTAATACCACCCTAGGTGAGTGACTGACTCTTACATTTTGTGAACTGGAACCCAGGGTGCTGCACAGCTCATCTGTGAGATTCAGTAGTATGCAAAAATCTGGAATATTGCTGCACTCCTTGGTATCTTTATTGAAGCATTAAAAAACACATCACAGGTACCATAATGTCTGTTAGATTGAATAGTTTTATTAAAAACCATCATGGTACTGATGTTTGTTTATATCACACCACATTTAATTGAGTCAGTAAATAGGTTTGGTATTATATCTGTTTGGTTCATACAAGGATCATTCCTTCTTCATCCAACTGTACCATTTCTTTTGTCCTTTTGTGTATAGGGTTTCCAAGGGGTCAGTTTTTGCTGGCTTATTTTTTGATCTTTTATTCATATTTACTTTTTATTGATTATTTTTTAGCATTACCTTTTATGTTCCTGTCATACCTATGATGGTTTTTTTTAATGCTTCAATAAAGATACCTAGGAGTGCAGCAATATTCCAGATTTTTTCATGCTGCAGTATCCGGCCATTGCAGTTAAACCAAGGCACTTCTCAAAGACTATTTTCTTTATCCATACTTCTAGAGCGCAAATTGTACATTCCTTTTAGTAGGGTGGATGCCATTGCTGATGGCAAACTGATAATTGTGTTGTGTTATGCTGTGCTGTGTTATTATACACTTTAGAAGTTTACATATTCGGTTAGATCTAGTTATCAATTGACACTATATAGATGGTATTCACGGTTTGTGTGCAACTAACTATTGCTGCATAAAGAACACAATGCCTGAAACATAAAACTCAGTGAACTGCTGCTTGTTAATTTTCTTTAATGGTGAGACTATGAAAGAAATAATCCAGGCCTACACTCGATAACATCACCAATCAGGAACAAAGGTGAGGCCACAGTGGAAGCCGTAGACCCTTTTGCTACTCCCCAGCGTGTGCTGTGATAAAAAGACAGGTTTTATTATTTTAAGCACAGTGTGCTGAGTGCTCTGTATTTATAGACTTCTTTTGAGCAATAATGTCTGCAAATGGTATATGCCATTAAAAACATATTGTTCTGGCATCCCAGGGCAGCTATTTGTTCTCCCCTCACCCTGGTTAGTCTAAATCCTCCCACTCACTCCAGGATGTTAACTCTGACCTCATCCCCTTGTTCTTGATTTCTAGCACATTTACTAACAACATCTCTTTTCTCTGGCTCCCAATTAGAAGTGACTGAGCTGACTGTCAAAGGTCAGGAGGTCAGAATATTTTCCACTAAGCGCAATGTGCTACTGCTGGACCTGGAGTCATCTTCTGTACTTATGTGTCTAATTGCCCTCTGATGTTACCCTAGTTTGTTCCCATTAAATCAGGGCTCTGGGACCTATTAGACCTTAAGACAGCAGACTTACACATGTGTCCAGTAAGAGTAAATGTCATTTTTCATGTAAATGCCCTTCACTTCTACTGTTTATTTGATGTCATATCTAACCAGTAGACATTTTTCTTATTCATCTTTTTGGCTAGGATTTTGATGCAGTTTTTTAAGAATTGAGATGTGCACATGACTCGTGTATGATTGATATGTACAGACAGCACTTGCATAAGCCAATAAATCTGTTAGATCAGGACATTGTTTTCTGTGGTCAAATATGTTGCAGCATGGAACACCTGAAGCTGAGAAAGCAAAACCTTGAACAGCCAAATCTGCCTGTGCATGGATGGCTTATTTCTTGCATGAAAATACCTACCTGCTATAGTGGATGTGAACCTCCTGAGTAATAAAGCTTTTTTAAATATACCGCCCAACATTCTAAAAATCCAGATGGTCCTTGCAGCTCTTGTTAATTTTGCACTGATATTATAATATGTGTGGATGACTCTAGAGCAGCCTTTTTTCAACCAGGGTGCCTTGAGTTTTCTTGAGGGGTGCCTTGGCAAAATGCCTAAGAATTGCTCAGAAATTGTATCCAGGTGGTGGGTGGATGAAACCTGCCTTTAAGTTACACAAAGTCACAGGTTTTCATTGTGCAACATTACAATCTTCTAGCTGCCGACCTTCTAACTACAAATGACATCAGTTGATAAGGAGGATGTTGGTCTCCTGCAAAGCATCCTTGTTTGACCCTTCCCTGCCTCTCTCCATCAGGTTTGGAGTCACATTAGCTGAGTGATGGAAAAACTGAGGAAGAAGAGAAACATTGGAATACTAGTCAGTACTAGTTTGCACCTCTAATGCTGGGGGTCCTACGTGTGTGGATGTTGCTGCATTATATAAAACTATTAAAATAGTTTTTACATTTTAGAATGGGGTGCCTCAAGACTGTCCATAGTTTTGAAGGGTGCCTTGAGACTGTCCATAATTTTTTAGAGGGTGCCTCAAGACTGTTCATAATTTTGGAGGGTGCCTGGAGATTGTCCATAATTTTAGAGGGTGGCTCGAGATTGTCCATAATTTTGGAGGGTTCCTTAAAATTGTCCATAATTTTGGGGGGTGCCTCAAGACTGTCCATAATTTTGGAGGGTGCCTCCAGACTTTCCATAATTTTGGAGGGTGCCTCGAGATTGTCCATAATTTTGGAGGGTGCATCAAGATTGTACATAAGTTTGGAGGGTGCCTTGAGATTGTCCATAATTTTAAACGGTGCCTTGACTGGAAAAAGGTTGGGAAACACTGCTCTAGAGCTTTGGAAATTAATTTGTGAGGCCCATGTACTATAGCTTTTAGCATACTGGTGCTTCAGACAGTTTGAGCAAACTTAATATCTAACCTCAGTAGAATTCTTTCAAGAGCCATTAACGTAATCCATACATTTTTTTTCTGATATATAGGTGCATCTCATAAAATTAGAAGATAATCAAAAAGTTAATTTGTTTCAGTAATTCAATTAAAAAAGAGAAAGTTATATATTATATATAGATATATTTCAATCATGTATTTCTTTTAATTTTGGAGATTATGGCTTACAGCTAGTGAAAGCCCAAAATTCAGTACTATAGAAAATCAAAATATTACATAAGACCAATAAAAAAACAAAAAAAAATGATTTTTAATACAGAAATGTTGTCTTACTAAAAGGTATGTCCATGTACAGTATAGTATGCACTTAATACTTGGTCGGGGCTCCTTTTGCATGAATTACTGCATCAAAGCATCATGGCATGAGAGCGATCAGCCTGTGGCACTGCTAAGGTGTTATGGAAGCCCAGGTTGCTTTGATAGTGGCTTTCAGCGCATTTGCATTGTTGAGTCTGGTGTCTCTAATCTTCCTCTTGACAATACTCCACAGATTCTCTATGGAGTTTAGGTCAGGCGAGTTTGCTGGCCAATCATGCACAGTAATACCATGATCATTAAACCAGGTATTGGTACTTTTGGCAGTGTGGGCAGGTGCCAAGTCCAACTGAAAAATGAAACCAGCATTTCCATATAGCTGGTCAGCAGAGGGAAGCATGAAGTGCTCTAGAATTTCCTGGTAGAGGACTGCGCTGACTTTGGACCTAATAAAACACAGTGGACCCACACCAACAGATGACATGGCTCCCTTAATCTTCACAGAGTGGAGAGGCACAGAATCAAGATTGCGAGAGATCCAGTGTAAAGTTCCCACAGTCAGTTATAATTTAGGGAGCCATGTCATCTGCTGGTGTTGGTCCACTGTGTTTTATCAAGTCCAAAGTCAGCGCAGCCCTCCACCAGGAATTTCTAGTGCATTTCCCGCTGCTGACCAGCTTTATGGAGATGCTGATTTCATTTTCCAGCATGACTTGGCACCTGCCCAAACTGCCAAAAATACCCATACCTGGTTTAATGATCATGGTATCACTGTGCTTGATTGGCCAGCAAACTTGCTGACCTAAACCCCATAGAGAATCTGTTGGATATTGTCAAGAGGAAGATGAGAGACACCAGACCCAACAAAGCGGATTATCTGCAGACCACTATCAAAGAAAATGTGGCTTCCATAACACCTCAGCAGTGCCACAGGCTGATCGCCTCCATGCCATGCCGCATTGATGCATTAATTCATGCAAAAGGAGCCTCAACAAAGTATTGAGTGCATACTATACTGTACATGAACATACTTTTCAGTAAGCCAATATTTCTGTAATAAAAATCTTTTTTTTTATTGGTCTTATGAAATATTTAAAATTTTCTGATATACTGAATTTTGTGTTTTCACTATCTGTAAGCCATAATCATCAAAATTAAAAGAAACAAATGCATAACATATAGAACTCTGTGTGTAACACATCTATATAAAATATATGTTCCACTTTTCAAATGAAATTACTGAAATAAAATAATTTTTTAATGATGTTATAATTTTTGTCCAGTCAAAGAAAGGGTTCTGTGCAAGTTTAGTGCGATACGGTGTGATATTCAGCTCTATAGACTTCTATGGGACCAGATTGAAATAGCAGTCCAGATGTGACCACTCCCCTCACAAATTCACACTAATTTTGCATCGAGTTGGTCAGGATATAACCCTAATATGTACACATTGTATATCAGGACAAATCAAGCCCATATCTAGTTTAATTGATTAAAATATCTTAGCAGTTTTATGAAACACTCGACTCTCATTACCTTCTTTTCATAATGTCATGATAATAGCAGTTTTGAATTTTTTCAGCTTTACTATCAATAACCTATTCTGTTCAAATGGCAGTGTAAAATACTGGTTTCCTTATTTTAAATAAAGTTGTCTCTGTTATCAATTTCAATTGGATTTACATTAGTATGCCTAATAGCATGTGCTTGACTAAATGGAAAGACGAGTATTGTCATGTGTGCCTATTACATTTTGGAAGCCATTCATTAGAAAATACAAATAATTCTAATGGTTTCAGGGTCATTTCAAGACACAAATATCCTAAACTCACTAGTAGTGTCCATTCAAATTACATACAATTTTGAGCCATATGAATTCAATTAGTCAATAATATGATCATTTTGTCATTGTTCCAGGTTGTTGTCAGTGAAGATTCGGATGGTGAAGGCATTGTCGCTCATTTTCCTGCACATGAAAAACCAATTTGTTGCATGGCATTTAATCCCAGTGGTAAGTGTTTGCAAAAATATTCCCTAAGGCCCCATTCACACCTGGGTGGTTTGTAGCTTGAACCTGCAAAATGCTCAAAATCCCATGGTTTTCAATTGTGCCTGTTCAAACCTGAGTGTAGTGTCACTTGAAGCTTGTAGTTAGAAAAAGTATATGAGCTTCTTTTGAGCTACAAATATTTTGGCCTTTAATTGACTTCAGTAGGAATGTCTGAATAACGTGTGAAAATGCACATATTGCATGTTCAAAGGCCCATAGTAACACACAAAAGACCCTATACAACAGGCATGTCCAAAGTCTGGCTCGCGGGCCAATTGCGGCCCCCCGTGCCGCTTTAATACAGGTAATTTGGAAAAATATATTGTTGTGGCCCCTGTGAATCCCCGAGCGCTGCTTAGGACCCCTGGGATCAACGCCCCTATTATTTGTGAATACACTATTGTTTTTTTTTAGTCAGAAAAAATATGGTTTTATTGGGTCAAATCAACAGGCATACAGTAAGAATAATACGTACATCAGACATTTCGTGTTAGACATACACAAAATATTGCATAGATATATGTTAGTGCCATTCAAACTAAACATCAGTAAAGTATGCCATACGTGTGTCCTATGAGTGTAATCCTATGCACCCAAAGCATTTTCAGTAAAATACAATCCCCAGAACTCTGGGCATTAAAAGTATTTCTTCAATTAACATGGAAAAGGAAGAAAGAGTGAAAATGAGTAACCCCTCTTGCATTTAGTAATGTGATTGAGTAACCCCCCGACAGCAGCCAGCACATTGGACAACCCCACACCTTGCTATCCTTGGAGCAGTCTGATACCCACCAGTTGATGTGGTGCCAGTCCTGGAACTTCCAGCCATGATTGCCACATAGAATACATCTTTTAGGGGCGTTCCTATACGGATATGTCAGTTTTTCGCGTATGAGCGTATTGTTTACTTGTTCCACCCATTGTCCCCTGGTGGGCACTCGTGGAGTAATCCAAAATTGGGGGTTAGTTTTCGTGCCATATATAGCAGCCATAAAATTGCTATGTGTGCATTAGTCGTCAGTGCCTCCTCTTCCAGTGCTCCCAGCAGGCAGACAATGGGGACCTTTGGAATTACAACCCTATAGACCTGTGAAATGGTATCCAGTACTTCCCCTCAGTACCTGAACAGTTTTGGGCACCTCCAGATCATGTGTAGTAGATCACCCTGATCTTGTTCACATTTAGGACAGAGGGGAGTAGGTCTAGCTCCCCATTTATGTAATTGTATCGGTGTTCTGTACGCTCTATGTAATAAATATAAGTGAGAAAGCCTCTGTGAGGCCGACACTGAGACCAACGGGGCGGAAGATAGGCATAATGTCCATGTTTCATTGTCTGACACCCTGGTCCCTCTCCCAGTTCTCCCTGCAGTGTAGGGCAGACGAGTCCTGAAGAGCACCCAGTAGGGTATAATAACTTCTCGAGATCATCCCCTTCCTATCTCCAGTTAAAAAGACATCCTAGATTATGGGATGTTCCGCAAGTCGCAAGGTGGCTAGCGTGGATTGTGATTTTAAGGCATGCCTCAATTGCAGGTATTTATAAAATTGGTTGCGGTGGAGAGCAAACTCTGTTTGGAGATCTGTAAATGACTTTAGTGTCGGACCTGTATATACAGTCAGGCCCATAAATATTGGGACATCAACACAATTCTAATCTTTTTGGCTCTATACACCACCACAATGGATTTGAAATGAAACAAATAAGATGTGCTTTAACTGCAGACTTTCAGCTTTAATTTGAGGGTATTTACATCCAAATCAGGTGACCGGTGTAGGAATTACAACAGTTTCTATATATGTGACTCCCACTTTTTAAGGGACCAAAAGTAATGGGACAGATTAACAATCATAAATCAAACTTTCACTTTTAATACTTGGTTGCAAATCCTTTGCAGTCAATTACAGCCTGAAGTCTGGAACACATAGACATCCCCAGACGCTGGGTTTCATCCCTGGTGATGTTCTGCCAGGCCTCTACTGCAACTGTCTTCAGTTCCTGCTTGTTCTTGGGGCATTTTCCCTTCAGTTTTGTCTTCAGCAAGTGAAATGCATGCTCAATCGGATTCAGGTCAGGTGATTGACTTGGCCATTGCATAACATTCCACTTTTTCCCCTTAAAAAACTATTTGGTTGCTTTCGCAGTATGCTTCAGGTCATTGTCCATCTGCACTGTGAAGCACCGTCCAATAAGTTCTGAAGCATTTGGCTGAATATGAGCAGATAATATTGCCCGAAACACTTCAGAATTCATCCTGCTGCTTTTGTCAGCCATCACATTATCAATAAATACAAGAGAACCAGTTCCATTGGCAGCCTTTTCCATACTCTTCTCTTCCCATCACTCTGCTACAAGTTGATCTTGGCCTCCTCTGTCCATAGGATTTTGTTCCAGAACTGTGAAGGCTTTTTTAGATGTTGTTTGGCAAACTCTAATCTGGCCTTCCTGTTTTTGAGGCTCACCAATGGTTTACATCTTGTGCTGAACCCTCTGTATTCACTCTGGTGACGTCTTCTCTTGATTGTTGACTTTGACACACATACACCTACCTCCGGCAGAGTGTTCTTGATCTGGCCAACTGCTCTGCAGGGTGTTTTCTTCACCAGGGAAAGAATTCTTCGGTCATCCACCACAATTGTTTTCCGTGGTCTTCCGGGTCTTTTGGTGTTGCTGAGCTCAGCGGTGCGTTTTTTCTTTTTAAGGATGTTCCAAACAGTTGATTTGGCCACACCTAATGTTTTTGCTATCTCTCTGATGGGTTTGTTTTGTTTTTTCAGCTTAATGATGGCTTGCTTCACTGATAGTAACAGCTCTTTGGATCTCATATTGAGAGTTGACAGCAACAGATTCCAAATGAAAATAGCACACTTTAAATGAACTCTGGACCTTTTATCTGCTCATTGTAAATGGGATAATGAGGGAATAACACACATCTGGCCATGGAACAGCTGAGCAGCCAATTGTCTCATTACTTTTGGTCCTTTAAAAAGTGGGAGGCACATATACAAACTGTTGTAATTCCTACACCTTTCCCCTGATTTGGATGTAAATACCCTCAAATTAAAGCTGAAAGTCTGCAGTTAAAGCGCATCTTGTTTGTTTCATTTCAAATCCATTGTGGTGGTGTATAGAGCCAAAAAGATTAGAATTGTGTTGATGTCCTAATATTTAGGGACCTGACTGTAATTGGTGCAGAAAGTAGATTCCCTTAACCTCCCAATCTTTAAATCCTTTCTGCTTTAGTAATTACTTGTATTGAGTGTTTCGCCATATGACGGTTTGTAACCGGAAACCTTGAATTCCCAGCATACGCTTAATGTAGGGCCAGAGTTTTCGTAGCATTGTGGGTGTGGGAGCCGTTTTACTTAAATGTGGGAACCGTGTTTCCAAATAAGATAGAGTGGAGTGTTCTGCACCCGGGGGAAGGATTAAGGAATGAACTGGATCTGAGGGGTCTACACATCCCCAGCTGCCCAGTTGTTGTAGTTGTGAGGCAAGGTAATAAGCCCTGGAATGTAGTAAAGCCAGTCCCCCCTGATCTTTACTTAATTGCAAGATTGTCAAACTAATACATGCCACCTTTTTTCCTCCATATCAACTCCCAGAAATTTACATCAGTTCCCGTGACTCGCCTGAACCCCACTATATTCTCTGAGTTGCGCGCCTTAGCCGCTAATGGCTCCAAAGCAAGGGCAAACAGCAGGGGAGACAGCGAGTACCCCTGCCGCGTACCCCTATACAGTGCAAAAGGTTCAGACAACTCCCCATTTATTCTAAGTCTAGCTGAAAGGCATGCATATAGTAGTTGTATCCATCTAATAAAATTGCGTCCAAATCCCACTTGCTCTAGGACTTTCCAGAGATAAGACCACTCAACACTGTCAAAGGCCTTAGCTGCGTCAAGGCAAAGAATCGCCCACTGACATTTGTAAATTTAGAAAAAGTCTTCTAATATTCTGGGCTGTTGATCTAGTAGGTATAAATCCAGATTGGTCTCTGTGTACCAGTGTTTGAATAACTCCCGGTAATCTGGTGGCTAGTACTCTAACCAAAATTTTAACATCGGAATTGAGAAGAGATATGGGCCTATACGAATCAGGCAACAGAGCATCCTTTCCAGGTTTCAACAATACAATAATTACAGTCTCATTCATGGATGTGGGTAGCTGTCCTGTCTGAAAAGCCTCATTATAGACCTTAAGAAGAGTAGGCAGTAAGTTGCTAGCATAGCACTTGTAGACCTCGAATGGAAGGCCGTCCACCCCCGGTGATTTACCAGTATGTGATTGAGCTAAGGCTGTCAGGAGTTCATTCTTAGTCAGGGGGGCATTCAGCTGCTTAGCATCTGAGACCGACAAACAGGGTAAATTGAACTCATCCAGGAAATGTTCAATCTCCAAAGTGGAGGGCTGTACCTTAGAGGTGTATAAGTCTACATAAAAAGCATTTAAAATTTCAGATGGCAAGAATTTGGTTACTCCTGTAACTTCCTGTATAGATGTAATAACTGGTGCAGATTGATGAGATCTAGCTAACAGTGCCCGTGTGTGCCCTGTATCTCCACCCTCCTCAAAGAATGTTTGCTGTAAGAAAAACTGCTTGTTCTCTGCCAGTTGCAGTTCCACCTGCCGGCACATGGATTGGGCCTCAAGCCAGACCCTTTTAGTATCGCCAGTGGGACCTGCAATTGTGAACACCCACCGCCCGCCCCCGCCAGCTTTATATCCCTTGCTTAACATGGCCTCGGACTTAGCCTGATTAGGGAGCACTAAAAAACACAAGGCAGAATGGATTCCGGTCATCTTAGTGGCTCCGGACTGGCCTCGCCGGGCTTGGTACGCCGTGTTCCTTGGAAGCTTCCTCACAGGGGAGGATCTGCTGTCCCAAGGACCAATGTTCCATTCTGCTTTACAGTCGCTAGCTTTCACGGCTTGGCTGTTGAGCGCCATGTGCTGATGGATAAAGGTTTATCTGAGTCGATGATTCCAACGCTGTTAAAAGCTAGAAATCTACTTCTAGGAAGATCTACCATCGTACGTGGAAGACGTACATTACATTGGTGTGAGTCTCTTGAGGTTCATCCTCATTCCTTCTCGTGCCTCAGATTTACACCTTCCTTAACCATTTTAAGACCGGACGATTTTGCTGCCTATTGACCGGTCCCTATTTTGCGATTCGGCACTGCATGATTTTAACAAGCAATTGCGCGGCCGTGCGACACCGTACCCAAACTAAATTGCCGTCCTTTTTTTCCCCACAAATAGAGCTTTCTTTTGGTGGTATTTGATCAATTCTCCCATTTTTATTTTTTGCGCTATAAACATAAAAAGAGCAACAATTTTTAAAAAAAAATATATATTTTTCACATTCTGCTATATAACATTCCCAAAAAAAAAATGTAAAATCAGAATTATTTAACATTTGAGGCCAATTTGTTTTCTGCTACATATTTTTGGTAAAAAAATGTCAATAAGCGTATTTTGATCAGTTTGCGCAAAAGTTATTGCGTTTACGAACTATGGGAAAGATTTAATTACTTTTAATTCTTTATTAAAGGTATATGAACATTTACAATTCTCTTTTTTCATAAACAAATCCATAAAAATGTCCAAACCTTTTGTACCTTTTGTAACCTCTTTATCCTATCCCCTATCGGAGTGATACTTCTCATATACCTTCCTCCCCATTTTTCATTTACCTCCTGTTACACAAACAAAACTAAACCAGACAAGACAAGACAAAACTAGACAATACAAAAAAAAAAAGGGGGAAAAACGGTGGGGGGGGGGGGGGGGGGAGAGGGAACCCAAGGTCTTATTCTTTCCAATTATGTTGTTGTCTAACTGTTTTAAATTTTTATCCCATCATATTAATTCCTGCTTCCGATAAAATAAACATATTCCAAGCCTCCCATGTCTGTTTTTATTTTTCTCTACAGTGATTTGCTGTCAAAATCAAATCTTCCATCTTATTTATCTCTTCTACTTTAATTATCCATTCTTTTACATATTTTTGGTAAAAAAAAATGGCAATAAGCGTATTTTGATCGGTTTGCGCAAAAGTTATTGTGTTTACTAACTACAGGAAAGATTTATGTCATTTTCATAGTTTTTTTGTTTTTTTTACTAGTAATGGCGGCAATCTTCGATTTTTAGCGGGACTGCGGCATTGCGGTGGACAGATCAGACCCCTAACTGACATTTTTGGGGGGACTAATGACATTATACAGTAATCAGTGCTAAAAATATGCACTGTTACTGTAATAATGACACTGGCAGGGAAGGAGTTTACCCTTTGGTTGATCAAGGGGTTAAATGTAAGCCTAGGGGAGTGATTCTAACTGTGGGGGGTTGGGCTTGTGAGATGACCATAGAGACATGCGATCCTATATAGCAGGATCGCATGGTCTCTGTGATCAGCTCAGGGAGAAGGACAGACGGCTGTGTTTACATCAGCCGTCCATCCTTCTCTGTCAGCAGGGAGAGATCGCGAGTGGCCGGCGGCCATCGAAGCCGCCTGACACTCGCGCCAGCTTCCCCACTGATGAGCGGGGGAGCGCTCGCCCCCTAGCTTCTCCCAGGTGAGCGCCATACATATACGGGACTTTGCCTGGGAGAGCCAGCCTGCCACAGTACATCTGCGGCGGCTGGACATAAAGTGGTTAAACAGGGTATGAACAGAAATTGGCCTTGAGTACCATCAAGGGCCAAGTATCGGCTTTGGTGATCTTCTTCCAATGACACACTCCCTGGTGCATTCCTTTCTTCAGCAGTGGCAGCCCTTTAGGGGCGCCGCCTCCCCATCCATGCATCTGGCCCCCTAATCTACATGCAGGGTGCTGGACACATGGATTCTAATGGGGGATTTTTTTTGAAGCACGTGATTAGCGCCAGAGACTCTAATAGACTTCAAAAAGGGGTAGGCTCTGCGCCCTGAGCCCACCCAGTTGTGTGACAATAGGGAATGAATATTGTCACACTGATTTTCCTCCCAGCCAGTCAGGAAGCTGGTCGTGAGACCCCTTTCCTGATTGGCCAAAAAGGAGAAGCAATGTTATTGGCCAAGGAGGAGGAGGAGGGAAGAGACGCATGGCTGGAGCACTGGAAGCTCAGACTTTCCCACCAGCCGCCACTGTTTCTAGGGATGGCTCATCCACAGCGGCTCAGCCATCCAGCACCCCCCGGCTTAGACAGGAGAAGGAGGAGGAGGGGGGAGAGAGCAATCACAGGCAGGACATCTGCCTCATAAGGTATGGAGGCCATCCCTCCCCTGCAGTTGTGTTGTTTTTGTTGGTTTGCCCCCCCCCCCAAATTATTGAGCACCAGCCGCCACTGTTTTTCAGGGTGTCTGACATTTGTCTGACACTGTTTTTCAGGTTTTCTCCAGTGCGGTCTCCGTTGCCGCCTCTGGACCTCAGTTGGGTGCTTTCGGTCCTCCAGAAGCCTCCCTTTGAGAACCTTTGGGCGATTCCCTTGCTTACGCTGTCTCAGAAGGTGACTTTTTTGGTGGCTATCACCTCTGCCCACAGGGTGTCGGAACTGGCGGCGTTATCCTGTTGTTTACCTTACTTGGTGATTCACAGAGATAAGGTGGTTTTTCACCCCTGTTTGTGTTCCTCCCAAAGGTTGTCTCTGATTTTCATTTGAATGAAGACATTGTGTTGCCTTCCCTGTGTCCCAGGCCAAAACATCTGAAGGAAATTGCCTTGCATGCCTTGGATGTGGTCCGGGCAATTAGTGTGTACCGGGTAGCTACGGAGTCTTTTAGGAAGTCAGACTCACTATTTGTGCTCACGAATGGGCCTCGGAAAGGGATGTCCACTTCCTCTGCGATCATTTCCAAATGGATCAGACAGATGGTTATTCAGGTCTATCCTATCAGGGGTGAGGTTCCTCCTTTCCCGGTCAAGGTGCACTCTACTTGGGCACTTAGTGCCTCCTGGGCCTTCCGTCATTAGGTGTCAGTGACACAGGTTTGCAAGGCGGCCACCTGGTCATCTGTGCACACTTTCACAAAGTTCTATAAGGTTGATGTGTTGGCATGTGCGGACACTTCTTTTGGCAGCAAAGGTTTTGC
Source organism: Pelophylax lessonae (assembly GCF_965119305.1). Classification (NCBI taxonomy): domain Eukaryota; kingdom Metazoa; phylum Chordata; class Amphibia; order Anura; family Ranidae; genus Pelophylax; species Pelophylax lessonae. The sequence continues at coordinate 380,097,059 of NC_138769.1, read as the reverse complement.
AGTTTGCTGTTTAGTGGACCTGATCCTCTTTGAGGGTGGTTTGATTTTTTCAGGTGGCCTCCAGTTGTTTTGGTTGAGCTCCTGTTGCCTGGTTGACTACTGTTTAGCCTTGGGATTTTTTTTTTGCTGTTCCCACTCCTCATGTTAAACACTGCTTTGGGAATTTTGGAATTTTTTACTTACTGTAAAATCCATTTCTCTGATGTTCATTGATGGACACAGCACCCAACCCTCTGTGGAATTGTAATTCTTCTGACACTGCTTGTAACAAAACTGAATACCTATAGCAGAGAGATGGAGTATACCCTCTGGGACTGCCCATAGGTGTAGCCAGATTCTTTTTTTCTCTTACGTCCTCCGACAGTCGCCGCCTCTTCATATTCGTCACTAATGGGGTTATTGACCTTTGCTCCGCAGGAGTAGCTAGGCAACAGAATATATTAATATCAAAGCTTTTAGCATATCCCACCCCCAGGGGGTGGTCCCCTCAGTCAATACCTCCCTGCTTCCTGCATACCAACTCAGTTTCACTTGCCTAGCTCAGGAGTACGCAGGCTGTTCCTGTGCTGGGGCACTTTTCTCTTTTTTGATTTTATTTGAAGTTTTTTCTCTTTCTTTTACTTAGCTGTTTATTTCCAGCATTAGTTAGTTCTTCTGATGAAGATGATCGTGCGGTGCTGGGTCTCACCCTGGATCCCAGGGCCAGGGGCTCCCCAGCCTGCCATCGAGCGTTCAGCTTAGGTTTTGTCCTGGCACATTGAACGACCCATCCCTGTTCGCTGCAGGGATGCTATCGGTGAGGTGGCTACCTCACTGGACGCCATTGCGGTTTCGCACCGCAACTCCACTGCGTCATGCTTGCGACACTCCCTGTCCTCAGTACTGCGGTTTGGTCGCTGGAGCAGGCTCCCCACGCCATCCGGACTGGTAAATGTATCTCTATGTGGGGACCTGTCTTTTTTGGGTGTCAGTCTGGGACTGTGTGACCCTGCATGTCTGTGTGGCTGCTGTGCTCCCTGTCAGCTCCTGTGTGCACTTTCTGCCTGTGTGTGGGCTGTGAGGGGGGGCTCTCCCGCTCTGCTGGGTGTCAGATGAAGCAGTGAGATTTTAGACATGCTGTGCGGCGATTGCTGCGGCGATCCGCCATTTTTTCTGGGGCAAAAATTATGGTGGCAGGTCCTGTGAGGTACTGCACACGTTTTTGGCGCCAAAAGCCGCCATTTTGAGCGGCGATCGATCCCACATGTCAGCGCCATGTTCTCTTTGCCCAGGGTTTTGTCCTCAGCCAGCGGCCATGTTTGTGTAGCCTTGCAGAGGCTTCATAGGGGCGGTCAGTCTTGCATCACTTCCTTTTCCTCTGGGACAGCGATCAGTGCGGCAGCCTGTGTGATCTCTCCAGGTTTTAGATCTCCTTTTTTCCTGTATTCCTTGCCCAGTTTCTTATCCCTGTGGGGGTCAGTGTGTTCAGTGGGTGCGGTGGGCAGCGCTCGCCGCGATCTTAAAGGGGCAGTATCCTTTATTAATTTTTTTGCTGGGGCATGGATTCTTAGGATTGCAAGTTTCCTCCCACCCTGGTGGGGGGCCAAGGGGCTGCTGCTTCCCCCGAGGGGGCTGATCTGGCCACTATTGTGGCTAACTTAGCTGCTCAGGTGCAGATGCTGGTGGCTGATCGATCCACAAAAAGGTCCAGGGTGTCTATTTCCTCTGATTCAGAGGGCGATGGGGCTGCTATGGCTGGAGTGCCCTTCTCAGGGTCTCACTCATCCCTAGACCTTGTGGGGTCTGACGGGGAGGCTGAGGTGGAAGGGGTTGATAATTCTCCCCCTGGCTCGTCTGAAGAGCTTGCACTCATGGATGAGTTAGTTGCTTCTATCAAGCAAACGCTGCATTTGCAGGATGAACCATGTCCTCCTGCTTTGATGTCCTCTTATGGGACGCAAAGGAAACGCAAAACATCGCAGGTTTTTCCTTGCTCTACGGAATTTCAGCGCGCTGTTGATGAGCAATGGCGCGATTTAAAAAAGCCTTTTGCTGTGCCAAGTAGGTTCAAGCTGCGTTATCCCTTTACACCAGCTACTGATGAGCGTTGGTGTGTGCCGCCTCAGGTGGATCACGCGGTGGCGATTTTGAATAAATCAACTGCGATCCCTGCTGAGGATACCCCGGTGTTCCGGGACCCGACGGACAGCAGATTGGAATCTCTGGCCCGTCATGCCTATACTGTTGCTGGTTCTATGCTGAAACCTATTTTTGCTTCCATTATGGCAGCCCAGGCTATTGCGGATTGGACGCAGGTGCTCAGGCGCACCCTGGGGGCTGACTCTGCCCCGCCGACAACTTTGGCTTTGGTGGATCAGATTCATCAGGGTGTCATGTATTTGTGTTATGCGGACTTAGATATGGTCCCTTTGGCTGCGCGTCTTTCTAGTGTGGCGGTATTGAACCGTCGCCTGATATGGCTGAAATGTTGGTCGGTTGACCAATCTTCCCGCAAGACTTTGGCTAATTTGCCCTACGCGGGATCGCGCCTTTTTGGCGACTCTTTGGATACTCTGATAAAGGGTATTTCTGGGGGTAAGAGCACTCTCTTGCCCCAATCTCACAAGAATGAGTTTGTTCGCGGTAAGAAGAATGCTTCGTTTAGGCCCTCTAAGGGGTCCTTTCGTGCCTTTTGGTCGCACTATAAGGGCAAGCCCTTCAAAGGCCAAGGCTCCCAGAAGAAGCCGTTGGCGGGTAAGCAGAAGTCCGGCCAGTCCGGATCCGCTACCCATAACAAGGGGCGCCCTCACCCGTTTCTGGGGTGGGGGGACGCTTGCTCGGTTTTCTTCAACCCTGGCTGGACCGCATTCGGGACAGGTGGGTTCAGGAAATCGTTCGATCTGGATACAAGATCGGGTTTCTCTCTCGGCCGGCGGGCAGATTTTTCCCCTCAAACCTTCAGCTGACTCCGGAGCGCTTGCAGGATCTGCACCTGGCGGTGCGGGACCTGCGGGCCCAGGGAGTGGTGGTTCCGGTGCCTCATCGGGACAGATTTCGGGGATTCTATTCCAATCTGTTCACTGTGCCCAGAAAGGAGGGCAAAGTACGTCCGATTCTGGACTTAAAAGCTCTGAACCGCTTTGTGCGGGTTCGCAAGTTTTGCATGGAATCCCTGCGCTCGGTGGTGGCTGCCCTGGTTCCGGGGGAATTCATGGCCTCCATCGACTTGAAGGATGCGTACCTACACATCCCCATTTTCGAGGGTCACCAGAGGTACCTTCGATTTGCCATTGCGGAGGATCATTATCAATTCGTGGCGTTACCCTTCGGTCTCGCTTCAGCTCCGCGGGTTTTCACCAAGGTGCTTGCGCCGGTTCTGGCTTTACTGAGAGCCCAGGGCATTTCTGTCCTGGGGTATCTGGACGATATCTTGATTCGGTCCATGACCAGGCAGGGTCTGGTGAACGACCTGTCCATCACGATGCAGACTCTGCAGGAATTCGGCTGGACGATAAATTTTCCAAAATCGACGTTGTGTCCGTCGGTTCGTCTTCCCTACCTGGGGATGATTCTGGACTCTGTTCAGGCGAAGGTCTTCCTGCCGGAAGACAAGCTTTGGACACTTCAGTGCGAAGTCAGGTCCCTCAGGGACAATCAGTGCTCGTCCCTCCGGACGGGTATGAGGTGTCTGGGATGGTTTCGGCCTTCGAGGCGATTCCCTTCGCCCAGTTTCACACACGGGAGCTTCAGGCGGAGGTCCTGGCCAAATGGGACGGGCGTCCGCAATCTCTGGATCTGCGGCTGTCGTTAAGCCATCTCACCCGCAGGGGTCTTTTGTCCTTTCGTCCTTTGTCCTGGACGGTGATCACCACGGATGCCAGCCTGTCGGGCTGGGGTGGTGTTCTGGGCGTTTTGTCTGCCCAGGGAACTTGGTCGGAGGAGGAATCCTCCCTTCCGATCAACATTCTGGAATTGCGAGCGATAAATCTCTGTCTTCTGCGTTGGACGGACAGGCTTCAGGGCTGTCCAGTTCGGGTGCAGACGGACAATGCCACGGCGGTGGCCTACATCAACCACCAAGGGGGCACCAGGAGTGTCCGGGCGGCTCGGGAAGTAGCCGACATTCTGTCTTGGGCCGAGACATACGTCCCGGCGATCTCTGCAGTTCACATTCCGGGGGTGGAGAACTGGCAGGCGGATTATCTGAGCCGCCAGACCCTGGACCACGGAGAATGGTCCCTTCACCCGGATGTCTTCCAGATGTTGTGCGCGAAGTGGGGGTCCCCAGAGGTGGACCTGTTCGCGTCTCGTCTAAACAACAAGGTGGAAAGGTTCGTGGCAAAATCGCGCGATCCTCGGGCGGAGGCCTCGGACGCGTTAGTGACGCCCTGGCATCAGTATCGCCTGATGTATGCCTTTTCACTGATTCAGCTACTGTCCAGGTTCCTTCGCAGGTTGGCCTCGGAACCAAAAACGGTGATTCTGGTGGCACCGGACTGGCCTCGCCGGTCTTGGTATGCAGACCTCGTGAATCTGGCGGTCGACGCTCCGTGGCGTCTGCCACTTCGAGAAGATCTCCTGTCTCAAGGACCGATATTCCATCCTGCTTTACAGTCGCTGGCTTTAACGGCCTGGCTGTTGAAAGCCAGGTCCTGAAGGATAGGGGTCTTTCCCCTGAGGTCATTCCCACTTTGATCAAGGCTAGGAAGGCCTCTTCGGGGAAGATTTACTAAAGTACTTGGAAGGCTTACTTTGCCTGGTGTGAGTCCAGAGGGTATTCCCCTCGCTCATACTCGGTGTCGAGAGTGTTGGCTTTCCTTCAAACGGGCGTGGACCAGCGTTTGGCGTTGGTCACGATTAAGGGTCAGATTTCTGCGCTGGCCGTTCTCTTTCACCGTCCTGTGGCGTCTAACTCTTTGGTTAGCACCTTTGTTCAAGGGGTGCGACATTTGGTCCCTCCTAGGAGGGAGCCTTTGCCTCCATGGGATTTGAACCTTGTTCTGTCCGTGTTGCAACATGCTCCTTTTGAAAATATCAGGGAGATCTCGTTGTCTTTGTTGTCCGAGAAGGTTGCCTTCTTAGTGGCGATCACTTCGGCTCGCAGGGTGTCAGAGCTGGCGGCCTTGTCCTGCAAGTCTCCGTATTTAGTGATTCACTTGGATAAGGTGGTCTTGCGACCTAACCCATCTTTTCTTCCGAAAAGGATCTCTGAATTTCACCTCAATGAGGACATTGTCTTGCCTTCGCTTTGCGCGAAGCCTAAGCATCCGAAGGAGATGGCCTTACATTCCTTGGATGTTGTTAGGGCGATCAGGGTTTACCTGTCATCGACTAAATCCTTTCGCAAGTCGGATTCTCTCTTTGTCCTTCCTGAGGGACCTCGGAAGGGCATGGCGGCGTTGGCTTCTACCATCGCCAAATGGATCAGACAGACCATTGAGCAGGCCTATGCTTTGAGGGGGAAGGTTCCTCCCGTGCCTGTGAAGGCGCACTCTACCAGATCTTTGAGTACGTCTTGGGCCTGTCATCATCGGGCTTCTGTGGCCCAGGTGTGTAAGGCGGCGACTTGGTCGTCCGTTCACACCTTCTCAAAATTTTACAAGGTGGATGTTCAGGCATCGGCAGATGCTTCTTTTGGCCGTAAAGTTCTTAGTGCGGCAGTGCCTTAGGGTCCCTTGTTTGGGTCCTTGGCTGTTGGGGTGTTTTTACCCCTAGGTTACTTGTTTTTTCCTGGATTGTTGCTCCTGTTGAGCACGTTTTCCTGTTGCCCAGTTGGTTCTCTTACTTTGGTAAGGTTCCTTTCTCTGATGTGGGTATTGCGTTGCTTTATGCGCGGCTGCTGTTTTCCCACCCCTCATGTCTACACTGCTTTGGGACGTCCCCATTAGTGACGAATATGAAGAGGCGGCGACTGTCGGAGGACGTAAGAGAAAACGGAATTTTTGTAAAATCTTACCTGTAAAATTCCTTTCTCTGAGTCCTCCGACAGTCGCCGCCCCCGCCCCTCTTTTGGGGTTTTGTTTATGTACTCTAATGCTATTCTACTGAAACTGAGTTGGTATGCAGGAAGCAGGGAGGTATTGACTGAGGGGACCACCCCCTGCGGGTGGGATATGCTAAAAGCTTTGATATTAATATATTCTGTTGCCTAGCTACTCCTGGGGAGCAAAGGTCAATAACCCCATTAGTGACGAATATGAAGAGGCGGCAACTGTCGGAGGACTCAGAGAAAGGAATTTTACAGGTAAGATTTTACAAAAATTCAGTTTTTTTGTTGCACAGTTTGCTAGAAAGAGTGTATAGCAGTGTACAGAGGGTCCATCCAGAATATGTGGTTACACCCCTTTAGCACCTGATAGTTTGAATACATGTACAAGCTATTGGGATTTGAGCACATGTATATCTTTTCTCTGAAGTTTAAAAAGACAGGCGGCCATTCATTGAAATTGGAAGAGAAAATGTTTAACCTTAACCCATATAGAGGGTTCTTTACTGTCAAATGTAGAGTTCTCTTCCACAAGCAGTTATACCAGCAGGGAGCATCGATAGTTTAAAAACTATTAGATGTGCATCTTAACGATCACAACATATAGGGATATGCCATTTACGGTTGACATAAACACATGCATAATACTGACATAAACACACACACACACACCACAGGATGGACTGGTGTCTTTATTCAATCTTACGGACTATGTAACTATGTAAGATTAACCACTTCCATACAGAGCAGTTACACCCCCTTCCTGTCCAGACCAATTTTCAGCTTTCAGCGCTCTCACACTTTGAATGATAATTACTCAGTCATTCAACGCTGTACCCAATCAAATTTTTTATCATTTTTTTCACACAAATAGAGCTTTCTTTTGGTAGTATTTAATCACCACTGGGTTTTTTTATTTTTTGCAATATAAGCGAAAAAAGAGCGAAAATTTTGAATAAAAACATTTTGTTTTAGTTTCTATTATAACATTTTGCAAATAAGTAATTTTAAAAAAAAAAAATGGGGCCAACATTTATACTACTACATATCTTTGGTAAAAATAACCAAAATTAGTAGTTATTATTTAGTTTGTGTGAAAGTTATAGAGTCTACAAGCTATGGTGCCAATCATTGAAAATTGATCACACCTAATCATACCTGATGTACCGACGGCCTATCTTTTTTTTGAAAATTATATTTATTGAATTTTATAAACAACATACAAAACAGAGCCATTTGGGCATACCCAGGCTCAACACACACAAAACAAAAAAGAAAAACAACCCCCACTAACCCCCAACGGTGGCTGCAGCTCAAGATTATTCAAGAGTAACACAGGTTAAAGTACCAAAACATCTAGGCACTTGTGCTCCTGGAACCATGGCCCGGTGTGGTCAGTAAAACAGAGAAAGAACACATTACATGGTATACACATGAGTAACCTACGTATCTTGCTGGGACCCATCAACGGCCGGAGCCGAGGAATCATCTGCAGTATCTGCTGCATCCAACCACAGGTCCCACACTTTGTGGAGTTTTTTGGGGCATCCCCTGAACTTGTACACTGCTTTATATAAAGGTATCATGGAATTCACCAGCTTCTTCCATTGTGATAACGTCGGGACCCCAGGTGCCCTCCAGCGCATCACCACCAGCTTCCTGGCATAAAAGAGCAAAAGCCCCAGAAGGGTACGGGTAGCAACAGTATGGGCCAACGCATTCACAAGCCCCAAGATACAGGTCTCAATCTCAGCCGGAATAGGGATAGTGGTTAATCTAGTTATGAAGCCTAGGACCTCAGACCAAAACCCCTGCAAGGACGGACAGTGCCAGATCAAATGGGTATATGACGGGGCGCCAGAGCCACAATGCCAGCAGGCATCCGGGATGTCAGAAGACACCCTGTGTAATCTGGAGGGCGTAAGATGGAATTTATGTACAATTTTGAATTGGACTAGCCGGTCCCTCGAGGAGACCATATACTTGAATGGGTAGTCCCAGACGTCTTCCCAGTCCTCCGAATTCAGTTCCCGCACCTCAGCTGCCCAGAACTCCTGCAATCTCTCCAGGCCCACATGCAAACTCGGCATCAAGGATCTGTAGATTGAGGACAGCGGTTTCTGAAGGTCTCCATCCCGGAAGAGGAGCTCGAGATCCGCCGGAATCACGTCAGGGGGAGAACCCCCAAACTGAGTCCGGAAGGCATGGCGGAGCTGCAGGAATCTGAAAAAGTAGGAGTTGGGCAGAGCAAATTTGTCCTTCAGCACATCGAAGCTCAGCAGGCCATCCCCCTGACAAATATGGGAAAGATACCATATACCCCTAGAGGCCCACAGAGACGGGTCAGGAATGGATAAAAACTCAGGCAGCTCTTGATTACGCCAAAGGGGAGTGTTCGGAGAGAGCCTACGTGGGTCAGATTTAGCATAGGGAGAGACCAGTTCCCAAGCCCTGATGACCGCCTTCATAGAGTTTGTAAGGGGATAGGGAGCTCGGGGACCACGGAAGAGGACATTGCGTAGTGCCTCGTACGACCCCAGCAGCGCCGCCTCAAGCACCCTCGCAGAGTTTGTATCGTCAGATATAAGCCAGTAGTGTGCCTGGGTCAGTAGGCCAGCAATGAAGTACATGAAAAAGTCTGGACAAGCCAGACCCCCATGAGTCCAGGGCCGCTGCAAGACAGACAGCCGCAGTCTCGGGGGGCGAGCCCCCCATATGAAGGTGGTCATCTGGGAGTGAAATGCTCTAAAGATCCGCTTCGGGATCCACACTGGGGACTGTCGCAGAATATACAACAGGGGAGGCAATAGCTTCATTTTGACGAGGTTTATTCGCCCTATCAAAGTCAGCGGGAGGTTCGCCCATGCCCGGAGCCTGTCTTTGAAGAACTGAAGGAGAGGGTAGAGATTTAGGGCACAGAAATCCTGCACCCTCGGGGAGATCGTAACTCCCAGGTATCTGACACTGTCCGCCCAGCACAAGGGAAGAGAGGGGTCCGCCCGCGCCCGGGAATCCGCGTCCACCGGGAGCAAGAGAGACTTCTCCCAGTTTACTCGGAGACCCGATATCTCGGTAAAGCGCAACAGCAGGGTCAGGACATCCCGGAGGGAGGGGCCTGGGTCCCGGAGGAACAGAATGATGTCATCCGCATATAACGCCAATTTTTCCTCCAGGGACCCCACCCGAATCCCCCCGATCTCGCCAGACCCCCGAACAGCCCTCGCCAGAGGCTCCACCGCCAGCGAAAACAACGCCGGCGACAGTGGACATCCCTGGCGGGTACCGCGCCGAATATCAAATGCAGGCGAGACTCTGCCCCCCAGTTTGATCCGGGCTCGAGGCTGACTATAAAGGATATCAATCCATTTACGAAATGTAGGACCAAAACCAAACGAACGGAGTACCTCGCTAAGATAGGGCCAGGCCACAGAGTCAACGGCCTTCTCTAGATCCAATGACACCAAGACTCGCTGACTCTGTACCTCTGCAGGTACCTGCAAATGCGTATAAACCCGGCGGATATTGATGTCAGTGGATTTCCCCGGCATGAAGCCCGTTTGGTCAATGTCGACTAAGAGCGGAAGCACCTTCATCAACCTGGTAGCGAGGATTTTTGTAAGAATCTTTAAATCATAATTTAGTAGAGAAATCGGCCGATAAGCCGAGCAGAGTGTGGGGTCTTTGCCAGGTTTCAAAATCAGCACTATGTGGGCCTGTAACAACGAGTCTGGCAGCGCCCCAGCCTCCAGGTTCGCTCGATATAGACTACACAGACTGGGGGCCAGATCCGCAATGTACATTTTGTACCAGTCCCCCGGCAGGCCATCCGGACCCGGGGACTTCTCAGGGGGGAGAGAGCGAATGGCTGTCTCCACCTCCTCCAGGGAGAAGTCCGCCTCTAAGGAAGCGGCCTCCTCCGCATCCATGTGCGGCAAGGAGAGATCCCCAAGAGCCCCTAGGTCCACCACATCCCGCAGATCGGAGGGCACAGAGTACAGCCGCTGATAGTATGACCGAAATTCTTCCAAGACAGCCTTAGGATCAGCAGTGGTGTCCCCCGCTTCTGTTTGAATGAGGGGGACAACCGTCTGTGATTTAGAGTCCGCCACCAGGTTAGCCAGGAGTCTCCCGTTCTTGTCTCCACTTTCAAATATTTTAGCTTTAAGTGAGCCAACCTCAGCCAGCGCGGCCGAGGACACATGTAGGTGTAACGCCCTCTGTGCCTGGGCCAGGGAGGAGTGCGCCCCAGGAGTCGGATCCAAGGCAAATTCGGACTCAGCCAGCGACACCCCCTCCTCCAATGCCAGCAGCTCCACAGCGCTCTCCACCCTGGCCGCCTTGATAGCACTAATGTAATCCCCACGAATGGTGGCCTTAAAAGCGTCCCAGCAAACCAAAGGTGAGGAGGTAGCCTCGTTATGTTCCCAATGCTGAGAGATCTTGCCCTGCATCGCCTCCTCCACTCCAGAATCCCGCAGCCATCTAGTGCCCAGCCTCCAACACTCGCTCCCCCTCCGGCCCCCCAGTTCCAACGCAAGCTCCAGTGGGGAGTGGTCTGAGAGACCAGAGGGTAGGTACATGGCAGACGCCACAAACTGGAGAGCCGAAGGAGGGCAAAAGGCAAGGTCAATATGCGACCCAGATCTATGAGGCGCCGACACATGCGTGAAGTGGCGAAGGCCTGGGTTCTTCCACCTCCAAATTTCGGTGAGTTGCAATGCGGAGGCCCAGTGAACAAACTCAGGGCACTCCTGCCTGCTCCGGTTGGATGTGTCAAGCGCCCCGTCCAGGATGCTATTGAAGTCACCAGCCAGGAAGATCCCCGGAGTGGGGAACGCCGCCAGGCGATCATAAATCTTATATAACACAGCACTAGAGAAAGGCGGGGGAATATATACATTAACAAAAACATATAGTTTAGCCTCAAAACGCAGTGCAAGAATAATATATTGGCCCTGCGGGTCAGTAACAACCTGCTCTATGTGGCACGGGAAAGACTTATTAATAAGGATAGAGACCCCCCTTGCGTAGGAGGAGTACGTGGCGTGAAAGGAGTGCCCCACCCAGCGCCGGCGCAGAGCCAGTACAGAGCTGCCAACTAAATGCGTTTCCTGGAGAAACAGAATATGCGGCTTATGGGACTGGAGATATTTGAACATCAAGGAACGTTTAATTTTATTATTTAAGCCCCGCACATTCCACGAGAGCAGCTTAATACTCCCCGCCATGGTACCCAAAGCAAAGTGAGCGCAGGATGCCAGGGAGGGAGCATCGCAGCGGCTCCGGAAGGGGAGGTCCCCACACCACACACTCCTCCCCACCAGATATACACACACCGGACCTAGGAACAAACATTACACGGTAAAGGTAGATGACAAGTCTAAAACCTGAGCACAAAATATAACACAGTGAGCTAGCAGCCATGAGAAAAAAGAAAACCCACAAGTGACAAAATAATAAAAAATAAGAAAAAATAAAACAGTCCCAAAAAAAGTAGTCCCTGCCGACCAGGAAAACAACAACATCCTGGCACGGCTTCATCCCGAAACTAAGTGCAACCTCTTGCGGCCACAAGAGGGAAACTTCAGGCCGCAAACATGGAGTGCGAGGGGGGACTCCACCCGAGAAAAGTAGGGGAGGAGGGGGTACCCCCACCGCGCAGTCAATGGCAAGGGAGGAGGGAAATGAAAAACAAGAACAGTCAGTTCCAAGTACTGGGAAAAATCTCTGTATTGGACATCAGGTTAGTAGAGCCCGAGAGCTCCCCAACTCAGGAGAAGATAAACCATCCGCATGAGGAGCATTGAGCTAGGGGGAGACAAGGTCCAGCCATGAAACAAAAATGGGGACAAAGCAAAAATAGGGGGAGGATAATCCAGGGGTCCGGAAGGGAGAAAAATAATGAAAGACAGCCATCCAGGGAAGGAAGGGGAGAAACAGGGATGCAGCAGCTCGGATCCAGGTAGGATGAGGGAAGGACATTAGTGCAGACAGGAGCCATTACTCACGCCTCTCAACGAATGGTCAGCAGCCAGGCATCCGCATCGTCCGGGGTATTGAAAAACCGCACTGTGCCACCATGGGTGACCTGAAGCCGACTCGGGTACAGCATGCCGTATTGGACCCCCTTCTCACGCAGCCGGCGCCTCACATCGGTGAAGGAATTTCTCTTCCTCTGGAGGTCAGCCGAGAAGTCCGCATAGAGCTGGATAGAGGCATTCTCGAATCGCATTTCGGGATGCTTCCGGGCCTCACCCAGGATGCGATCTCGGTCCGGGTAATTTAGGAAGCGAACCAGGAAGGGCCTCGGGGGGGGGGGTTCCGGGGATCTTTTTGCCGGTAGGGACGCGGTTTGCCCGCTCCACCACATACGTGGGCAACACCTCCCGGAGGTCCAGAAGTTGCCTGAAGAACCCCTCCACAAACTCCGCCGGGGACTCGCCCTCCGATCCTTCAGGTAGGCCGAGGACTTGGACGTTGTTGCGCCGCATGCGATTCTCCGCATCGTCTGCCTTAGCCATTAGTGCATCCACTTTCTGCTGCAGGGCGTCCAGTAGGCCAGAATGGCGGGCCGTCGAGTCCTCCGTCGTGGACACCCTATCCTCCACCTCCGTGAGGCGGCCGCGGATCTTGTCGAGATCGTTGCGGATTAAGTTGCATTCTCCTGCAAGATGGTCTATGCGGACCAGAAGGGAGGTCTTGCTGTGCTCTATGGCTTGCAGGATGACCGCCGTGTCAGCCCCCACATCCTTGTCCCGGGCGGCCGGAGCTGGGCTGAAAACCCGCACGTCCTCCATCTCCGCCAGCAAGGCCTGGAGCCGCTCTTTCAAGATGGCGTCCGGACAGGCCGCGGGCAGGGCCTGGCGCGTGGCAGGCGAGCGCGGAGTCGCCGATTTTCTCCCCTTGGACGGCATAAAAGAACAGGAGTCCGTTCTACAGCAGTCAGGAGCAAAACCTGGGTAGGTACAGCCAGCGAAATCCTCAGGATGGCATAGATTGAGATCAGGATGGCAGGAGCTCTCAGGGCAGACGTCCGTTCCGCTCTACATCCAAGCCACGCCCCCACCGACGGCCTATCTAATTTCTTGAGGCCCTGAAATGTCAGGACAGTATAAATACCCCCCAAATGACCCCTTTTTGGAAAGTAGACATTCCAGGGTATTTAGTAAGAGGCATGGTGAGTTTTTTGAAGTTTTTTTGTTACACATAATTGTCATAATAACAAGTTATTTCTCACACACAGTATATGCATACTTGCAATTACACCCCAAAATACATTCTGCTACTCCTCCTGAGTATGGCAATACCACATGTGTGAGACTTTTACACAGCCTGGCCACATACAGATGCCCAACATGCAAGGAGCACCGTCAGGTGTTCTACGAGCATAAATTACACATATAATTTCCTAACGACCTATCACACTTTTGAAGGCCTTGGAGCACCGGGACAATGGAATTACCCACAAAATTACACCATTTTGGAAAGCAAACACCCCAACGTATATTCTATGAGGCATAATGAGTCTTTTGAACATGTAATTTTTTTCCACAAGTTTTTGGAAAATGTGGAAAGAAAATGAAAACATTTTTTTTTTTTACACAAAGTTGTCAATTTATAAGATATTTCTAACACATAGCATGTACATAGCAAAAATGACACCCCAAAATACATTCTGCTACTCCTCCTGAGTATGGCGATACCACAAATGTGAGACTTTGTCACAGCCTGGCCACATACAGAGACACAACATTCAAGGAGCACCGTCAACCTATCACACTTTTGAAGGCCCTGAAGCACCAGGACAATGGAAACACCCATAAAATGACCCCTTTTTGGAAAGCAAACACCCCAACACATAATCTAGGAGGCATGGGCTTCAGAAAGGTACTTGGGTACTTTGATGAGCTTCAGAGAGGTACTTGGGTATTCTGATGGGCTAGAGACAGGTACTTGGGTAATCTGATGGGCTGCAGATAGGTACTCGGGCACTCGGGCTGGAGACAGGTACTTGGGCACTTGGGGCTGGAGACAGGTACTCGGGCACTCTGGGCTTGAGACAGGTACATGGGTACTCTGGGCTGGAGACCGGTACTTAGGTACTCTGATAGCCTACAGAGAGGTACTCTGGTACTATGATGGGCTGCAGAGAGGTATCGGGGTACTCTGATGGGCAGAAGACGGGTACTGCATTGCCAACTTCTGCCCGATCGGCTGCAGTTCACAGGCTGATTGTTGGGTGGCATTGGCCGGTTCAATAGAAACCAGCCAATGCTGCCCGACATTTGGCCTGTGTGTACTAGGCTTTAAGTCAGATACAGAAATTAACACAGCATGGAGAGACAAGCTAATATTTGCAGTCATTTGTTTTCCTTGTTAGTAACTTATCAGTTTATTGCATTAAAAAAATGTCTAAACGGACAACTAATAGACCACACACAGCATGAAAGAAATGTGAACAGCTGTAAATACTCATAGCATGGTATATGAATCTCTGAAATATAAAAGTCTCTCCTCTCAGAAGTGTCAGCATTATGTTTGAAGAGTTGGGTTGATGTTAACATTCTAGCGTGTTTTAAGTGTTGCCATAGTTGCTGGATGCTTCATTGATAAAGCTGTTAAGGTGAATCTTTTCCCAGTTACTTTAGAGTCATGGGTCACCAGCACCTAGACACTTTGTAAATGCAGAAAACCACAGGGAGGAATTCATTTACTTATCAGATGTGAAAGTTTTGTAAGCGGGTGAGCTTTATCCCGTTAATTGACCATGTCTGAGTGAAAGCCTCATCCTCATTTATCATTGGATTTTGTACGGAGCAGTCTCTGTGATTAAAGGTCTTGTGGTCAGTGAGCAGACTTTGCAGTTAACAGCTAACTACAGCTCTTAATGAATAAGCAGTAATATTAATTAGAAAAACCATACATTAGTGAGCTACAATAAAATCATAGCTTTTACAAACCTCAAACTTGTGAAACATTTGTTTTTTTTGTTTTTTTTCTGTTTTCTCTAGTATTAGGTAATCGCCTTTCCTCTAGACAGCCCTTACATGTTTTCTATGTCATTACTACAGCTGTGCAGATGTATATATCACAGCTCAGGTCACAGCTTTCAACCTCCCAAACTAAGCTCGATTCTGAGCTGTTCAAATCCACATCCAGTATTTGAAGGCCCCATTCACACACTACACTGTGTGTACATCTGTGTCATTAGAGAAGCTGCTCTTATATCTTCCTTTTCTAACAGTACATTTACGGCTGTTTTACAATCGAGAAACTGCACCAGAAATACATGGTAAACAGGGCCTAAGTGTAAAAATTCTGAAGAGTCATTAAAAATATTGAATGCAAAGATAAGGCAGATAAATATACTTAGGTTAACAGTAAATGAGTATTTCTGTCTGACAGATCCTTATACACACATGTGCTGCTTTATTAGAATCGGAGGAGCCAGAAAGGCAGAGTTGTTGCCTCTAACAACTGATGTTTGGTTGTAAATGAGTATCCCCCAATGAACTATGTGATTACAGTAGCTGAAGGCTGTCGCTTGCCTAGTAGAGTGTATTTTACAGTCACTTACATGACCTTAATCAGCAAGAGATTGCAAATTGCAGGGACCCATAAAGTCTGGTTCACACCACAGCACAAGCATTATGACATCTGCATTGGGACACATTAAAGTGTGTTATTGCACATTTGCAATGCACTTACTTATAGTTTGACTGTGTTTTTGTTGAGCTGAGTTATCTTCCTTATTGTTGTGTGCTATCACTTCCTTCATGGTTGCAGATTGAGTGTAGTGTAGAAAAATAACATAACGCCACAATGAAGGTAGGAAGGGGAAGCACATTGTTAAAAAATCTTCAATGGTGGTGGGGTGAACTATATGATGTTGCTACAGCGATGCATTGCTTAAAAATAATGCATGCACCATTTTAGCACAAGGCAGTGCAGCACATAGATTTGGACAACACTGATTGCTGCCATTATTATTTCTCTTCATATTGTGTTCTGGTTGCATTTAGCAACACACCCCATGCACCACAACCGCTTTAGTGTGAAGCCTGTCAGAAATATATAATCTGACCTCTTTTTATCTAAACTGATATTTGGTTCTTATGGGTTACTAAACCTGGCTCATGGTAATGGCAGTTAGCACTTCCTATTAAACTAAAATCGCAGATCGCCGCCATTACGCGTTAAAAAAAAAACAACAAAAATGACAAAAATCTTTCCCTTTGTTAGTAAACGCAATAACTTTTGTGCAAACCAATCAAAATACGCTTTTTGCAATTTTTTTTTACCAAACATATGGTAAAAAAAAAATTGGCCTAAAATGTTAAAAAAATTTGATTTTTACATTTTTTGGGGGGGGGGGGAATTTCATATAAAAAAATGTGAAAAATATTGTTATTTTTGCAAAATTGTCGCTCTTTTTTTGTTTATAGCGCATGATCAAAAAATCGCACAGGTGATCAAATACCACCAAAAGAAAGCTCTGTTTGTGGGGAAAAAAGGACGCCAAATTTGTTTAGGTACAGCGTCGCATGACTGCGCAATTGTCCGTTAAAGTCACGCGGTCCCGAATCGCAAAATAGGCCCTGGTCAGGAAGGGGGTAAAATCTTCCAGAGCTTAAGTGTTTAATCAAAAA
This sequence comes from Pelophylax lessonae, assembly GCF_965119305.1. NCBI lineage: Eukaryota > Metazoa > Chordata > Amphibia > Anura > Ranidae > Pelophylax > Pelophylax lessonae. The sequence goes on along the minus strand of NC_138769.1, from coordinate 380,080,445 downwards.
TTCTTAACAATAATAGGTATATGCCATTCTAAAAATACATATCTACATAAACAAACCATAACTGTAAAAATGACAGTGTTTTAATTTGGTTTTTAAGGCAATAATATAAGTTAAGCTCCAGGGGGCAGCATTAGTTAAATAGTTTGGTGTCTTCAGTTTACATGTTGCAGTTAAACAAAGTTTAACTTAGACCATCAGCTGTGTTTTAAGTATGTCTATATTATGCACTACAGTTTTTAAAATGAATTGCCTTATATTACTTGCTAGAGTAAAGGCACAGTTTTAAGTACTTGAGACTTTACACTGAAATGTTTGGCAATGCTTATATTTACGGTTCATTATGCCTTTTTTCAGCGACCCAGCAATGCCCTGGCGTCATGGAAGGCAGACACCCAGTACTGATTGCCCTTGTGTGGTTTATTAAGATCTACATTGTAGTCCTGTGAGAGCTGCAGCTTTTTACCCAAGTGTCAGTAAAAGGAAAACTCATTTAGCCCAAGCATTAGTAGTTTTGTTGCTTTAGTTTCAGTCTCATAACTCTCATATATGGATTTTTCCTCACTGTTTAGGTAGATGTTAACTGTTCCAGAAAACACACAAGTTAAAAACCTGTAATAAAACATGCTAACACATTAAAGTGGTTGTAAACGCAACCACTAAAATATCAGATGCTTGAACATGTTAATATAATTTCAAAGTCATATTGAATATTTTTACATCTGCAAACTTCCATTAAAATAATACTTGTTCAGACACTTCCTTTCAAAGTTGACAAAGCCGTCCCGGTCTGCCCACCGTGCTCCAGTGTTGACACTCTGTCATAGGGGTTCCTAATAGAGACAGATTTCCATTTTAACACATCTTACACAAGCAGGATCAACTGTTAGCACCATCAAAAATCTACCTTGGCGTGCATGCATATAGGCAGGAAGAGATTATTTTTATTTTTTTGCTTGACTAAAAAAAGTATTTTTTTGTGATTCATTCTGCTTCAGCAAAGTAAATGACATTTAGCTATGGTGAGTGGTGGTTAGTCACATTAAACTGGACTTGTTATGTAATGTCGAAGGTGTTTTGTAGTTTCTCCAATTTCTCCAAGCCACTTTTTCAGTGCCAGTGAGTGTCAGGAAGAAACCACAGCATTTAAATTGACACAGGTAGTACAAACACCCTTATCCAATCTTTACAATTGTCCAAGAACAGGATCTGAGGTGTGAAGGTTTTGGAACCACCCTATTCTAGTTACATAATTCATTAAATCACTGGGTTAGAGATGTTAAATGGCATTAAATGTGGAAGACAGAAGGTCCTGTTTAGGGATGGTTGTTCCTGTTTGATGTCGATGGCCTCTTCTATGCCTCCAGTAGTTCTGGATTAGCATGTTTTAGAATAATGTATTTAAACTTTCCCAGGCCTACTCCATAGAAGTTAGGCTTTCTGTATACTACACTGAACATTGCTGACAATCCTGAAATAGCATTTTGGAATAAATGGCGCTCTAATATTTGCCTTCATATTACTTTCTGCTACAACACGCAATTAAAGCCCAACAGTCATTACCAATCTCAGTCATATCTCCAACCTCAATTTTTAATATGATGAAAATCGCTTCCACAAAAGGCTTTATATCTCGGTGCTACGCCATGCTTTTAACTGAATACCTGGAACAGTTTCCTACTACTGCTATGGCGGGATAGGAAAAATATGTGGGAGATATTTCAGGTGACCAGTGGGAGGAGGCTTTGGAGGCTGTACGTGTCTGCCCCCTCAATGTGTCTCATAGATTATCACAATTATACATAATATAAGGGTACACGAACTCCACAGATATTGTAAGTCTGTAGTAAAGACCATTAATACCACATTTCCTGTAGATATACCTCTAGATCCCAAGCCCTGTCTTCTAGTTGTGCTAGGTGGTACAGGATGCATACATTAGAGAGGCTGCTGGTAGGGCTCTCTTTCAGGCCCGTAAACTTGACTTGATGCTCTGGATTGTCAGACTGTACCATCAATGCAGATGTGGGTTGATCAGATGGGCACTACTCTTCGATACGAAAAGTTAATTTACAAACATAGAGGTAACCGTATAAGTTTAAGAACGTGTGGGGGAATTGGTTGGCAGTACCAGGATTTGCCCCTGTGGACCTAATACTGGACAGACTGCTACTATAAAACTCAGTGATCTCTGCTCTCCTGACATTGAAGGGACAGTGGGAATGTGTAGCCGGAGCTTGCTATCCAGACATAATGGTATTTTGTGTAATGATGTGCACATGGAACAAATACTTACTGGACTATGTACTAGTTTGTGTCATAATATTGTTTTGTAGTTTCTTTTGGATGGTGCATGTTATAATGTATGGACTCCCTGGAACGTTTTCTTTTCTTTGTATGGTTTGTTGATTTTTCGATAAACTTCTACCTGATTTTAAAATAAAATATTTGGCTATATTTGTACTAATCAATAGTGGTACTGAATGTGCATCTGATGATGAATTCAGACATGTGAATAACTTCTGTTTTAGGAACGCTTTACTATGCTTAATGGAGTAAGGAAAAGTTACACTTCTGACAACATTTTATTCTTACTCACTCTGTAAGTCAATCGTTTTTGTCCTAAGGCGATAAACCTATTCTCACTCTAAGCTTTCTTTAATATTTTAAAATTCAATCAGTTCCTCACTGCCTTCCAATGCCACAAAAAAAGCAGTGCTTTTGGATTGGTTAAGCCTCAGTACGTCTTGGGAGATGTATCTGGACCCTACACTGTGGGGACAGCCTGTAATGTTTCTTTGGGTACTGGATCCAGCATGGCTGTTCACCTTAGCACTTAATGCAATGCATGTAGTAGACACATGGTGTTTTACAGGTCCATGGCCACGGTATATCTCTATGGAACCCAGTCCCTAAATACTGATTTGATGGGATTGAAGGTGTGACAGGAGTCACTTTGGCTGGGAGGTTTGTGGAACCCAGAATACTTTAGAGAGGTCAGGAAACTCCTTGTCCAGCTTCCCCCGTCCCTCTTATGTGTAAGTCACCCTGTGTCTATTAGGGACACAGGGTGACCAAGAACCCCAGTCGGATTTGCACTAATCAGATTTGCTGTACAACCACACCGGACTCAGCATTTCCTGTTACCCCCGGTTATCCTGGGTTCTATATGTGTGGTTTGTGTTGAAAGAGTGAAGGGCCTCTTTAGACAATTTGACTTTTCAGATTGCTAGAATATTGCAGGAGTGTCTTATAGACCCTTGCTAGATAGTGAGGTGGGGGTGGGGTTTGTTATTGTTAAGTACCTGTATTCCATTGTTCTATTTTTTCTTCTGTCTGCCTTAAGATCAACCTATTATGGGATGTATATGTTTATTTGTATTGGCTGCTAAGGGGGAGGGGGGGTGGTTGTCCCACAGTGTATATCTTTTTGTGCCTGTGTTTGAATAAACAGTTCTTATCCTGGAAGGTTCCTTAACCTGTACGAGCTAAGTTGTCGGCTAGCTTTGTATGGGGGCGGCTAGGATTTAGGATTTGATATCTATGTTTATGACTGGGAGGAAGCCATATACTGACGGAAGTCCACAATTACAGTGTGGGTTGAGGTTCCTTTACAGAAGGATACAGATGAGTCTGTTGACCATAATCCAGTTAAGCGTGTTCTTTACATAATCAAGTGAAACCAGCGACTACTTCCAATATCTTGAAATGGTAATTGCCGCCAAAAAATATATGTAATTAGTTTCACAGATCTCGTCAGGTAACTTTTGAAAGAGGTCTGACTCCCAGGATCTATGAATATTGACTCCTGTCACCAAATAAAAAAAACTGAGCATCCGAATCTGAAATCTGGTCACTATAGATCATTGCCCAGGTGAGACGCTTGGCTGATTTCACTTGTAAGGAGTCATTCCTCATACTTTAGAAAGAAAAGGTTGTCTTACGCCCAAGACTATGCTTTCTTCCCAAGGTGGTATTAGTCTTCCACCTAAATGCAGACATAGTCCTACCATCCTTATGCCCTGCTCCAAAGTATCCAAAGAAAATCTCTTTTCCTTCCCTGGATGAAGCCAGAACCATTGGAGTGTACCTTAAAGCTTCAGCTTCGATCATAAAAGGGGGTTTTCTATTTCTCCTGTCCTTAGGACCTAGCAAGGACCACCCTGCTTTCAAGTGCACCATCACAAAATTAATAAGAAATCTGTTTACTAGAGCTTACACTGTCAAAGACAAATCTCCTTCTGTTCTTTTACGTGCCCATTCCACTAGATTGCTGGGAATTTCCGGTGCATATTGGCACAATGCTTTTGTAGTCCAGCTGTTGAAAGCAGCCACCTAGTCCTCTGTTCATATTTTTTCAAAGTTAGTTCTACTGGGTGTCAATCTTCTGCCAATGTAGTTGTTGGCTGCAAGGTTCTTGCATTGGCTCTCTTAAAGTGGTTGTAAAGTCTTGTTTTTTTTTCCTATTAAAAAAAACAAACATGTTATGCTTATCTGCCCTGTGTAATGGTTTTGCACAGGGCAGTCTGGATCCTCCTCTTATTGGGTCCCTGTCTGGAGCCTCTGGCCCTTTCCTGCTGTTGAGTGCCCCCACAGCAATCGGCTTGCTATGGGGGCACCCGAGCTGAGCTTCAGCTCCCTGTGTCCATTTATACACGGAGCTGCAGTTCGGGGCCCCGCCCCCTCTCTCTCCTGAGTTTGATTGACAGCAGGGAGAGCCAATGACCGAGGTGCTCGTGGACATCGTTGGATAGAGATGGGGCTCAGGTAAGTATTAGTGGGGCCCGAGGGGGGGCTGCTGAACACAGAACGCTTTTTATCTTAATGCATAGAATGCATTAAAATAAAAAAACCTTCTGACTTTACAACCACTTTAAGGTTTGGTTTATTGATTGTTGTTTGGCTTGTTGGCAACATTTTGTTTGCCTAGTTTTTGCCCACCCTTCTTATTCATTGGTTGGTTCGCCAGTTACTGGCCAACTTTCGCACCGTGTGTACACGAACAAGCTATACAAGCATGCTGTAAAACCATCGGCATTCAATCAACGCTCACAGTCAATGGCTGCGATTGCCGACTGGTGTGTTGTGGCGGGGGCGGTTCCCCTGTCAAAACACAATAGTACAGCAGGGCAATGGCTGTACTAACATCACAAGGTTAGTACAGCAGGCTTCTTAGGTTTTTTTTTTTTTCGGAAAAAAAAAAAAAACTGCCTGTGTATACCAGGCTTAAAGTTGTTATGAACCCACTGTGACAACTTCATATAATCCTGTGTGTTTCCTAATGACAGGTGCTCTGTCTCTGTGTTACCTGAATTCAGAGCGACGCTCGGCACTCACGTGACTGGCCAGCTCTCTCCTCCCCCTGTCTAACAGCTGCAGCAGGCGTGGCTGAGATTCTCCCGCTGACGTCAGTCGGGACGAGAGGAGGAGAGAGCCTGGCCTGTCATGTGAGAGCAAAATGTCTCTCTGAAATCAGGTATAGATGGCATTTTATTTTTTTCTATAAAACACAGATAGGAGCACCTGTCATTAGGAAACACACAGGATTATAGATGAGATGGATGATAGATGAGGACAGGAGAGCTGCGAATGATGGAGGCACGTAAACTGACCACAGTGTCAGGGCTCAAACCATGGTCATTTTACAAGGGGGAGGCAGAACCAAGCAGGATCAGCCATGTTTTTAAGGTGATACAGGGGGCCAAATTACACAGCACAAGCACTGTGCTGTGTAACATGCTTTAAAGGAACAGGGTCTTTTTTTTTTTTTTTACGGTATTAAACACTTTAAGTCAAAATTTCTCTTTTTTTATTATATGAGAGAGACTGCATAGTGATTGCACATAGATTTTAATGAGCATTCCCAGCTTCACAATCAATTTTCCTTAAAACTATGACCAGTTTGGATTGAAGAAGGCTAGTTAACTTGCAGATTTTAGAGGGCAAACATGTAGACATGATTTGAGAGCCCCAGACAAGACTTACTGCAGAGCTCTCCCAGCTTAGTCCAGTGAGATGATAGATAACCATAGTGGACCAGGACCCTTAAGGATGCTGTACAGAGATCAGAAACTTATGACAGCTAACAGTCAAGCACCCATCATGACTGCAAATGCTCTGCTTTGAACTGTTTTTAGTATTTGAATATTGAGACCTGTAGCTCAGGTTGTGCTTTGCAGTGATGAGATGATTAAATGTCAGATTCCTAAATATCTAGTCAGAATTTTTTAATTTCCCTTTTATAGTTTTTCATATAGTTATGGACCTTGTTCAATAAATGGTATTTAAGTAAGGTAAGTGCAGTGTTTTGAACTGGCCTAGCCAGAGAAAATTCTAATTGGTTGCTATGCCATACATTTTTATTTTTGCATTTTAGACAATTTATAATATAAGGCAGCACCATTTTGAACAAAATATTGTATACTACAGTGGACAAGGCTTGCCTGAACTACTCCAGTACATTTTAAATTAATTTTAAATAGTGTTAGTGGGTGGTTGAAGAAGGGTTCCAGAAAGTTTTTTTTTTTCGAGACCCAGGCTAGGTTTCAGCACCCCTGATTACAAATGAGTGCCAATTGTCTGCATACTTTTAACACTGTGGTGGTATTGTAACTTCAAAGTGTCTGCTGGGCATATAACAGTATTACAGAACTCAATGATAACTGTTTCAGAAGGCTCTCCTCCACAGGTCAGACATAAAAACGCAGATGCTGTGAGTGCCGGCAGAGGACCACCTTGTAAATGTCAAAAGATCAGGAGGACTTATTCAGGCAGACCTTTATATAGTATTCTTAGGTTACAGGCTAGTAATGCAGCTCTCTGCTGTTTTTATGGACTTGCCCAAGCCTGTAAATTAGTGCATTACTCTAATGAGACCTATTGTTGGTAATAGCGGTTCCTCTGATATTTTATATTTAAAGCTTTTTGACCCCTGAAGTTTTATGCCTTTGCCAGGAATGGAAAGGTATAGGAAGTTACAAGCTAAAATGATTTGAAAGGACAAAGAGCACTTTAGTGGTATATCACTACTAATAAACTTTCAGTTTGAGTGCTGCATCGACTTTATAAATGATAGGTTTTATGCCAGGATCTGTTGTGCAGTGCCTGTAGGAAAGTCCTATGAGTTCTTCATTAACTTTTGAGAGTTCCATTTATATGTTCAGGAGAAAATTAAAGTAGAACTAAAGGCAAAGCTTTTTTTTCCATTTTGGATAGAGTAAGGAAGGGTTATAACCATTGTCAGTTTTTTTTTGCCATCTATGTTCCATTGGGACATAGATTCCTTTACCTTCGCCACCCAGATGCACCATGACAGCTCTGGTGTAAAGCTTGCCAGAAATAATGAATCTGTCCTCTGTATATCTAAACTCATATTTGGTTTCTATGGGTTACAACATCTGTGTTGTGGTAGTGGCAGTTAGCACTTCCAATTAAAGCAGAACTTTGGAGAACACTTTTTTTTCATTTTGGATAGAGTAAGGGAGTGTTTTTTTTTTTTTTTTTTGCCATCTGTGTCCCATTGGGAAGATTTACCTTTACTTCCTGTCCCATAACCAAAACATGAAGTGAGAAGAAATCACTGCAGATTTAGGGATTCCTTTTGGGTCCTCCATGTCACCAGAACTAGTGTCTGCATTAGAAGATTTCCCCTCTATCGCTTTTCTAGGGACAACCCAAAATTTGAGATTTTCTTTTACTCTTACTTTCAATTATAATGGTAACCAGGGCACATAGAATCTCCCTATAAAAACCGACAGTTGTTCTAATCACTCTCTACGTTGTCCAAAACAAATAAAAAAGTTTTGTCTTTAGTTAAAGGTTTTGTTGCCTTTTAAATAGGAAAGCTTAGACCCAGGGGCGGACTGACAACTCATGGGGCCCCCGGGCAATAGGAGATCATGCCCCCCCCCCCACGCTTAAGCCACACCCACAAAAAGCCCCACCTACATATTGCACTGCCCCATTACATGCATTTTTGGCAGTCATACTCCACATTTTACAGCTCTGCTGCACAGAAGGGCCCATCACCAAACTGTGGAAACTGTCGGGCCCCTTATATTCAAGAATGGGCCAAAGCCCAATTCTTGTCTGCAGCTTAGGTTCACAGAGATTCCCATTGGCGTTGCTGAGAAGCCACTAAAAACCTTTTAGGTTCAAAGGTGGTGGCAATCTGAGAACCTGTCAGGTGCCTGATGGCTTCCCAACCATGCCTCCGGGAACCTCTGTGAGTCTGGTTATTTGTTTATTGCAGCTTAGTTGCATAGAGGGGGGCATTTTAAATATCTATTGCAGCATAGCTTGCATTGAGGTTCCTGGATTCTTTCTGTAGAAGCCGCTGGGCACTTCCATGTTTCAAGATGGCTGCCACGCATCAGCCATCTTTATGATGCAACCAGGGTGTTTTATGAAAACAGTGGGCTTGTGTGTAAAATCATAATTTGGGCCCTAATGCCAGAGAAGTACGTGCAGTGTAGCGCACCGCAGCAAAAATTTGGTGTGGTTTTCAGGGGCTGAAGATAGCGCCTGCTGGTTACATAATACAGTAAAGGTGTCCGATAACTGAGGGATCAGCTCCTTCCTGACAGGGTTGCCACAACTTTTACACTGGAAAAACATGGAAAATTAAAAAATGGAACACATTTTTACTGGGAACCTGAAATAGTACAGAAACTCCTATTAGAAACTAACAGGGGAAGAGGGATGGAGGGATAGAGACAGATGGGAGGAGGGGGAAGAGGAAGGCACAAAAAAGAGATAGGAATAGGAGGGAGAGAGAGATGGGGGAGATGGGAAATAAGGAGAGAGATGGAGGGAGGAAGGGGAGAAGAGGTGTTAGAGAGTGAGGGAGAGGTGAGAGAGTGGGGGTGATAGAGAGAGAGGGGGGTGAGAGAGAGATGTGGGGGGAGGATGAGTGAGGGAGGGGGTGAGAGAGAGAAGGTGGAGTGTGGGGGGGGTGAGTGATGGAGGAGGGGGGGGGTCAGACTCCTTATGTCTCCTACTCACAATTATGGCCCCAGACTGCTCTTTCCTAGGCTCAGGCAGCCATGATCTAAAACTGCTGTATGCTGTGTATTTAAAACTGCTCCCTCCATAGCCCCTTTCACAGCAGTGTGTGCACTGTATGGGAGTCAAATATTTTTTGTATTTTATATACGTGATTTGCACTCAGCCGGGGCTGAGAGAGGACGGGGCTTGCCATGCACGGCTCTCAGAGAGGGGTGTTCCCTGTTCTGTGGCCAGACACTGGGCTCTCCACTTTGAATGCTCTCCACTGTCTGTCCTGTCTATAGGAAAAGGGTCTGTGTGCGCAGGGAGGATGGGAGACTGATCACATCACTGTTCTATCGGGACTAACAGGGAACTGGATTGCTGAAGAGAGCAGAATGTACAGGGACTGCTCTGCAGGTACTCTGCAACAATTAGAGGTGCGGTCACGGAGCCTCTCATGGGGCCCCCTACTCACCTTTGGGCCCGAATGGTCAGTCCGCCCCTGCTTAGATCTACATATTTATTCAAGACACAGTTATACAGGAAAAAAACTAAATAAGTAAAAAGGGTAGAGGGGAATTAGGTAAAACAGAAACACTAGCATCAATAGTGTAGGAGGTTTTCCATGCAATAAAAAATTTCTCATCTTGGCTATTTAAGCCTTTAAATATGAATAGTGCAGGTAACGTTTAAAACATGTATTTTTTTCTGTCCTTTAGTCTCTTTTTTCCATTATGAAGATTCACCTACACTTCCTGTCCTGGAGACCCAACTGAAAACGAGAGGAGATCTCTTCAAAGTGAGGGAAAATTCCCTTAGGCAGCTGTAACTGAATAAATATCTCTATAGGAAGGTAGAGAAGATAGAGAAGACTGCAACATTTTGGTTTTGTCATGTCCAACTAATAATGGTCATCAAGAAAAATAGAATCTTCCTAGTGCATACATAGACAGAGGTTAAAGGCCAAATATACATGGTTCAGCAATAACTGGATGACATTTGAACCATGTATGGCTGGCCTTAGCCTTTAATGATTCAAACCGTTCATGGGCAGACTGCAGGATTTTCTTGCAATTATTGCTAGCGGCTGCTATAGAAATAATCACTGTCTTCTCCCAGCGGAGATAGCTTCTCTTGGTTGCAGGAAATGAATTTGCACCGTGTATGGCCAGCCTAAATATGATTCCCCAGTCCCCCATCAAACCACTCACCTTCCCTATTTACCTTGAATCACAGCAGTTCATCTCTCTGAAGAATTCTGTATTCTTTTGAACTTGGGAAGGCTGTGCGTAGCTCCACCTGTACAGCTGTGTCATCCATTCACAGATTATGTAACTGGAAGATTGCAAGCCTCATCTGCTGTCACAGCCCTGGGACACCTAATGAGTAATGTACACAAATGTGGTGATATCACTGCACTTGAACTCCATTGGTTGCTTCCTCCAGCATCAGAACAATAGGTCTGTACCTCCGTGTGGACCTTGGCCAAGGGGCAAAGTTTGCTGGAGCTTGCGCATGACACTTGCCATACACTGATCACAGTTGCAATGCTTTGCAGGCTGCCATGCAAAACATCTGTAAAGTAAATATCCATTTTTTTATTTTTTTAATCAATGTGGGCAAATTCATTTTTTTTCCTTTCTCTTATACACGCTATCCAAAATGACAAGATGTCAATATGAAAAATGAGGAATTTAGAGAAAAAGTAAACCGAAAAATGCATGTAAGGGTAGGTGGGTGGATGTATGACATGTCCTCCATGTTTCCCTCCTTGTAAGGCACCAAGCGAGGGCCACATGAGAGGCCTACTCCAGGGTGGGTTCTTTTTGGCTACGCAAGGAACCTTGTACAGGTTCACTTTACTACACATGGGGTACCTTTGCTTTGTGCCATCTTCATTAATGTCCTGGGACAAGGCTAAGGCTGCTGTGGGGGAATATTCGACCTTAAGGCGGGCCTCTACTCTTAGAGATGAACATACATTATGCACACTGGCACCGCAACTGTTCTCCAGTTAACAGTTCCCCGTGACAATGTGCACCTTCTCTGTAATTTGCATTTAGGACGGACATACTGAGCCCTGTCTACATCCACCTGTCCAGCGTTTTCCACTACTACTCCCCAGTAGTAAAGTGGGCCCCAACATGCAATCTGCGCAGGCTCTATTGAGCTTAACTAAACTGTTGAACCTCCGTAACTTTGTACAGGATGGGAACCTCTGCGGCTCAAATCTGCACCCATTGCCCTGTGAGACAGATCATTGCTAGAAGGAGTGCCAAAAAAATATCCCTCGCTGCTAGGGGCTGTTCCACCTATAACAGGTACACACTATCGGCAGGCTGCTTATTAAACTTCTGTTATTCTTGGCAACCACTATGTCTTCACATTATTCCACTCCACACAAATGCTTTTATACCTCAATGTGTTAGGACCCGCTCGGTGAACTATGTGTTCCAGTTACTTGCAATACCCCTCTTTAGTAACTTCAGACCAGGCAAGGAAAAATCAAAACCAAAGTATGGAAAACAGAGCCGGCATTTTTTAGAAGGAAGTCAGTAATGACAGCCCCTTACTTACTTTATCACAGGTGTTCTTTAACCCTTTTACTGCCACCATTGTAGAAAATTTGTCATTGGCTTTGGGAGGTTTTGCATAATTCCTGGCAGCTGCCAGATCCCTTCACACACCCCATTAGTCCCAGATCCCCCACCCCCAATGCACCCCTGCCTTGTTTCCTCGGCTCCGCATGTCCATCAGTGGACCCAGGACCAGCATGGCTGATCTTCCCTTCCTGTTACTCACCTTGAAGCAATGTGTAAAACATCACTTCTGGGTCCTGGTGTCACATGTTGGCTGGGGAAAAAAGCTAATGCTTTTCTGAATTCCATTAGCTTTACTGGAGGACAGGTGTCTTAGTAAAGAGAACCTGTTAACAAAAAATGCATTACATAGGGACTTTTTATTCCCTATGTGATTAAAAAAAAAAAGTTCATTAAGAACCTTCTGTAGCTATCAGCTACATTAATTTTCAAAATTCACGACAGAGGCACTAAAAACTATTTCAATCATTTTTATTGATTTTTCACAAAAAGGAGTACAGTGGTGGTACAAAATAAAAAAGATTAAAATGTACCTGTGAATGTGTTCATAAATATATTAGTATAAAGCATGTATAAATAGAAAATCAGTAGTCATTGGACATTGGGGCATTCTAGGCAGCATTTTCTGCAATCGTAAATAATAGTTATCACAAGGTACCCTCCAAAAAGCTGTAAACCTGTCTTAAAAAAATTCATAACCAAATATCCCTGTACCAACTATGAGAAAGTCCACTTTTGATAGGAGTGAAATGAACATAAGCGGCTATTCAAGCAGAAATTGCATATACTACAGCCCATTACCTTTTGAGTGTGAGCAGTGGTATACAGATAACAAGGTTAACAAGATGAGAAAGAAAAGAGGGCATGAAAGGAGTAAAAAAGTTGAAAAAGAGGGAGAAAAAGTGCCTGTCTGGAGGTTCACTTCTGCAATCCCCACAAGGCTGCTGTTCTCCAGATGGGGGTTGTATATATGAAATTCTGGGTACCAGACCTTTTCAAATACCAAGCTTTTATCTCGAAGTACACTAAACATTTCTTCCTTAAGCATAATCTATGTTATTTTTTGCGCTTCATCAAAGATAGACCATCCACTGTGCCCTTCCATGCTGTGGCAATCTCTGTCTTATCTGCTAAAAATATCAAGTGAATCAATGTCGACTGGTTCATTTAAAACAGCAACCCTAGCGTTCTTGGTGATTTTAACTATAGTTGTTGAATTTATCATTGGGTGAACTCGCATCCAGAATAGCCTGACAGTGGAGCAGGTGCGCCATATGTGCAGTACTGTTCCCACTTGACCACATCCACGGAAACAAGAGAGGATCCAGGGTACATTTTCAAGAGTCTCTCGGGAACTAAGTACTAGATGGAAAAAAAATTAAAATTTGCTTCAATCAATATCACATACCTAATTCCTTTATGAATTTAAAAGGTCCATGCCCTCCAATTCTGCTCATCTATTTCTTCACCTAGGTCTCTCTTCCATGCTGACTGATATGATAACTTAGTAGGTAAACTGACATTTGAGATGCCATCCCTCTGCACTGTATCTTGAAACCATCTATTTGTAAAAACTGTTCTCATTGTAATATCAGAAGATTTCTGGAGTGAGTGCAAATATCTGCAAAATTTGTTGTAGTCTGAACTAGAGCCCTGCGCGGGACTGTTTTATTAAACCCGTACCCGCCCAATCCCACTGAATGTACGACCAGGACTGCCCGCACCCGCAACCTATGTGTTCCACTTCCGCCCGCACCCGCAATGTTTGTGTCCACTCCCGCCCACTATGTTTTATAAACATAGTGGTAGTTGTAAGTTTTTAAGCACAAGTCTCTCCACTATAGTGATTGTGCTGACGTTTTTTGTTTTAATTTCATTGGGGTCATATATTGTGCAGTGAGTCAGTCTACTCCCTCTTGAACCCCAAATTGTTTTCAGTATCCTAGTTTGAAACCTTTTGAGTGCATTTACAGGTATTGGTATGGGAAGAATTCTAAAATAATATAGAAGTTTGGTAAAACTGTCATTTTAACGGATGCTATTCTCTCCTTCCAAGACAAAGAAGTAGTTGGTCATGTCTCCCCCTCTTCCATTACCTTGACAAACAATGTTGAAACGTTAGCTCTATAAAGGGATGTTATATGGTGGGTTAGCTTGAGTCCCAGGTAGGGTAGTGAAGCTAGATGCCATGAAAATGTAAACTGGGATTTAAGGCTCCATAGCGTGGCCTTCTCTTAAATTGATATTAATTGCCTCGGACTTGTCCTAATTAACTAATAGTCCAGAGATCTGACCAAATACCAACAAGACCTCAGTGAACAGCATACCTTTGTGAGCCCTGTTCCTGCTTTCTTTACCAATAATATTGGATTCAGTGCGGAAAGCAATGGTCAAAGTTTTGATTGCAATGACAAATTGGAGAGGGGAGAGTGGGCATCCCTTTCTGGTGCCCGAAACAATACTGATAGGATCATAATTATGAACCCTCAACAATATCTGGGCAGTTTGAAAGCTATATAGGGAACGTAAGAAGGAAAGGAATTTCAGACTAAAATTCCATCTGGACAGAATTCGGGAACCTGGGTACAGTATCAAACAACATCATATAAATGTGAAAAAACTTTCTGCGCTATCCCTAAAACCACCTATTCCTAAACTCTATATACTTTAGGAAGCAGCTAGCACCACTATGCATTCAACCACCAGTACAAAATGCAATAAATGTATTTAGTCACAAAAAAGTGCAGCGCTCTCCTTCAATAAAGTGCATTCAAAATATAGTGCATAAATAAATATCTGAAAACAATGGAAAAATCATCTATATAAAATAAATTTATGTGAGTCAATCTTTTCTTTTAAATATATATACAATCCATCAATAAGTGATTCAATGTCCGTGAAAAAAAGCACAGTCCCATACACCAGGAACTCTTCAGTAATTGCCTCTGATCACCACAGTTCCCTTCACCCCATCTATGGGTGTCTTCTCACCTGCTTGAATGGACCTCACTAATTAAAGGCGATTTATACGTGCTTTGCAGTGGTATAAGTGGCACCACTCCCACTGGCTTTACACTCCAAATCCGTGGCTCGCAGCAGCTCTCAGAGTGGTGTCAATCATATAGGAGGCAAGAGGAAAGAACCATAGTGCAAATCGATAACAAAAAGTATTTATTTCCATATATAAATCCACTCACATTTCAGAAGTAAAAAAACAGCATTTCACAATACAGTCCTCTGCATACACAGCTCCACCTAGTCCTAGCGTGATTACGTCACCTCCCACCTCACTCTTAGTGCCCAATGGGCTTTCTTAAAGGTTCAGGCTAACCGTGGAAGTTGGGAGGAACAGAATTTCTGCTAGGAGGAGGAAATTGGGGGTGGAGACTAGTGTGCCCCGAAATTGTGCACAATTCTAAAGGTTGCTTTGACTGAAAAAAAGGTTGAGAAACACTGTCCTAGGGCTTGCTTGGGGTTTAGCTGTTAAATCACAAATAGGGGAGCTTACCTAGATGATGGTATTTCAGAGTGGGCTTTTTTTTGTTCCAGAATTTGTTTTAATAAATGCCAGATTTAGGAGGTGTGTCTAAAAAGTTTGCTGAATGCCCGATATCTCAAAGGCAACATGGGCCAGGTGCGCGTGCATGCACATAGCTATCCAGAGACACGTTGAGAAACACCACTGAGCTTGGAATACACTTAACCATCAGGTTAAACCTGCTGCGGGCAGTCGAACGTGGTCAGTGTGAGAGGTACGGTTTGCAGTACAATGGAGCAACGATTGAAAGTTTTGCTACAAATTGGGGAAAACGGCGACAGAGACGCCTTAAATGTTGGTGCACGTGTACGGGACAGAAGCTGTGAGCAGAAAATGTGTTTATGATGCTATCACAACGGGAAGGATGAGCCACGTTCGGGTCGACCGTTGACAAGCAGAACCCCAGACATGTTTAAACAAGTGCGAAAAATGCTGGCACAAGATGAAAGGCACACGTTTTGCAGACGTAGTGACAATCCAAAAATGTGTGACAGCAGTGCTGCGATCGATTCCCAAAGAGGCTCTCGTATAATGAATTCTTTACAGAAGTAGAATTCATAAAAATAATAAGGCTAACTAATGCTTCTATATTTGTAGTCATAGAAAAGTGTGCTAATGATATTACAAGTGTGTGCCATAATATTGAATTGTACTTAATAACATATGAAGCTTTTTAGAACTGTCCTTATAAGCTTAAAGAAGAAAAGGCCCTTTTGCATAGTCTGCTATGTTCATTTTTTATGAGATAGGGATGGTCGTAAAATTCAGTTTTAAAGGATGCTTGAAGCACAGTTGTGAAACATCCACTCATAACAGCTGCATCGAGTTTGTTTTTCAATTTTCCTGTTGCCTTTCTTGTTTATTAGCTGTGACTCTGAGGTCAGAATTAAAACAAATATTTTAATGGTAGCATTTATGATGTTGGCAAGGCACAGTGCGGCAAAGAGCTGTGATCTGGAGTTGGCTTGATATGGGCTGTGCAAGTTACACAGGGAACAGTCACATATTTGTGATATGTTCCTCTTTAGGACTTGGTAGTAAATCGCACAACTGATAAG
Organism: Pelophylax lessonae; assembly: GCF_965119305.1. NCBI lineage: Eukaryota > Metazoa > Chordata > Amphibia > Anura > Ranidae > Pelophylax > Pelophylax lessonae. The sequence goes on along the minus strand of NC_138769.1, from coordinate 380,064,264 downwards.
CATCATAGTGTCAATGCTTTTTACCGTTAGTTATTGTGCTGACATACCAAGAGGGAGTTTTCAATCATGGAGCCAAGAAAAAAAGATTTTAGCAAAAAGAAAAATCCTTAACAAAATAATTAATTCGTAAGACCCAAACGACAGACTGAAATTGCTCTGACATTTCTTCCTCCCGGTGGCTTGAAAAAAAAAACACTTTGTGTAAAACTTTTTTTCTGTACTAATAATTGATTCAAAAGATCATCCCTAACAATATATATTTTAGTAAGGCTAGATTCATACATGTCCAGCTGCGGTTTGCAGTCTGTAGTCTGGTGCAGTTCAGCAGTGCGGTTCAGCAGTGCGGTTCACCAGTTTAGGTGCAAATTTTTACTTGAATTCACACCTGAACCAGACCCAAAATCACACAAGACTCTCTTTAAAAATGGACCCTAGCCACCCGGACATTTGTGAACCGACTCTTTTAAAAGTTGATCAGGTTTACATGTTATGCAAATCGCATGCGGTTCAAAACACATCCGATTCACATATATGTGAACCAAGCCTAATAGTTGGTGTCTACTGAGTTAAATTGGTTGTAAAGACAGAAGCTTTTTTATCCTAATGCATTCTATGGATTAAGATAAAAAGCCTTCTGTGTGCAGCAGCCCCCCTCAGCCCCATCTCTATCCAGCGATGTCCATGTGTGCCTTGGCCTTCTGGGACTCTCCCTCCTAATTGGCTGGGAAACTGCAATGGAGCCATAGGCTCCCGTTACTGTCAATCAAACTCAATTAGCCAATAAGGAGAGAGGAGGGACGGGGCAGAACTGCAGCTCCGTGTCTGAATGGATACACTGAGCTGCAGCTCAGCTCGGCTCGGGTGCCCCCATAGCAAACTGCTTGCTGTGGGGACACTCAACAGGAGGTAAGGGTCAGAAGCTCAAGCCAGGAACAAGGAGTGCTTATATTCAGATTTTGTTTTTCTTTTTTGTTTTTTTCTTTTTTTATAAGGAGATTTTATTCAGGTTTTCCATAGTACAGCAATTCTGAGAAAGTAACAAATCAAAAAAGAAATAAAATGTGATCAACTTTTATTTATTCATGTAAAACCTTTATCCCAAAAGGTATAAAAAAGGTAAAAAAACAATTTGCTGTAACTAATTATAAAGTGTGTGCTGGAGTTTGGCTTCAATGTGTTAGTGTATTTAAATTTGCTAATACATTTACCACAACCCTACCCCCCAGACTGACAGTGCCGCTGTCTGCTGTGATTCCTGCGCTCTTCTTCCAGAGTTATGTCTCACAAATACAGGAGTTGTGTTACTGGCCAGATCACCAGGTAAAAACAGAGGGGGAAAAGCCAAAGAAAAGAGAACTGGTGCAGCCACCACATCTAATAAATAGTAAACTGCAATATAATCCATTTTTAGTTTTGGGTTTAATACAGCTTTCATTTGGCACTATGAAAATGAAAATGTACATATGGTAGATGCTTTCACTCCTACTTGCTCTCTGAGGAACTCAGGGCATCCAGGTTACAGGGTATTCTTCTTTAGAAGCATTAATCTACCTCAATATTGTCTGCAAACATTAAAAGGACTATTTTAATTCTTCTGGATTTTTGGTTTGGTCATTACATTTTAATTCTATCCTGCTTGCTTCCCTTCATCTGCAATACTTATGCCTCATCCTAGACATGACCCAAGCATAATTTTTCCTTCCAGCAAAAATGTTTCCTTCCAGCAAACAAGCTTCTCCCTCTAAGATCAAAATGACAACCCTCGGTGGGATTCTGTATGAGAGTCCTGGGCCTCATGGTTGTCCCATTTGGGGCTGTTTCCTTCACTAAGTTCCAAGGCCTCTCTAAGACAACATTCTGCCATTCCAGTCAATCAAGCAACTTCCTAGCTTGGTGGGCTTCCAATCCAGCCTTAGAAATGGGAACGTTTTTTCTCTCACACTCATGGAAGGTGATAATACCCAAGTTAGGGAGGAATGTTCCAATCTCTCACAGTTCAGGTGAGTTGTGTGTAGCGCTGCTTCTACAGTGGTGTTTCGCTGAGGGTCTTCATCGAGCTGAGCAATGTCATCGAAGAAGGTGGCCAAGGTTGATAATGAAGCCCCCTTTTGTTCCAGTAGACCATGAGCCCATGACTGGGGCTCCCCCTGCAGCAAAAATATGACAAATCTTACTTTAGTAGTTTCAAGAGAAAAGGTGCGAGGCTGTAAGACGAAATATAGTTCACAGCCATTGCGGAAGGCCTTGAATTTGCTGCGATCGCCTGAAAATCTTTCAGGGGTAGGAACTCTGGGCTGTGGTGGTAACATCACGACTATGGGTGTGTAGCAGGTGCTCCAGTGGAAGGTGAAGAAGCAGAACCATGAGCAGCAGAGGGTGCTGATGACAGATCCTGGACACTTTCCTCAAGTCGGGTATAACCCTCATGCAGATTCTTGACAGCTTGTGTGAGGTCTGCCAGATGTTGGCACAGTTCATCCAGGGGAGAGGTTCCTCGTTCAGGCTCAGACATGGCTGTCTTGTACTGTCACGTACCTGGTAGAAGAGCCCGATATGCAGAGGAAGGCCTATCTTATACTTCTGACTTGGACCCCTGATAGAGTAGACAGGTAGCGCATGAGTGCCTGATGGTCTTGCTAGCCGCTGGGCTGGGCAGGATCTCCTAGTCAGCAGTGGAAGGTCGTCAGCAAGCAGGGATGCCAGAGGACAGCAGATGGACTGTGAACAGGAACAGGTTGATACTTGGATGCAGTAGGCAGAAGAACAGGCACCAGTGGGTAATGGGCAGATGCTTGCAGCTAGGAAGTTCTGTAACCACTGGAACACAGACAGGGTCAGACAGGCCGGGTCACACACAGACGGGCAGATCAGGTACAGGTGCGGAGGCAGGAGGGGAGTCACGGTACAAGTCTGGTCGGTAGCAAGCAGCAGTATGGCAGTAACAGGTGCAGACAGAAGCAGAGTCAAAGACAGGCCGAGATCTATGCAGGCAGAGAACAAAAGTAATCAGAACAAGCCGGGTCAATAACTGGAAATGGATGCAGAGTAACAGGTAACAGGTCAGTCAAGGGAACGGTGTAGACAAGACATCAATGAACCTAGGTACTGACCCAGTTTGAATAGTCCATTTGGCGGCAGCATCTGTCATGAGGTGCGCACGCGCATATCTCTTAGAATTCCGATGCACATTGGCGTGGATGCACACGCACATGAGCACGCACCCGTGCATCTTTCCTATGTGAAGTACCGAGAACAGGAAACTGCCTGAGGGAGCCATCTTGTCTGCTGGCAAGCCTTCCTGACACCCTTCTGCTGCACGTGTGCATGCCCCTTGTTGTATTTGTGACATATTTTCAGCATTTTCCATCCTTTTTTTCCATCTCCTGCAAAGGCTGCATGGCCTTTCTGCCATTTCTGCCATGCCTTTTTGCATGTTGTTTACCTTCATTAAAATGCTTTGTGACAGAGTGACAACACAGGAGCATAAATAGAGTGTTGTCATTTTAATATAAGAACAAGGGCCTTCATGACCACTGAATTATTTTAAGAAAACTGCACATTTAAATAATTAGAAAATGATTTGTAAAATGACATTATTATATTGAGTCTTATGTGAGATTTTAATGTTTGAGTTTTTACTGTATATACTTTGTTTAATATGTATGTGGTGTTCACAGCGCAAAAAAAAAAAAAAAACAATATTTTCTCTGCGTTTATAATTTATGCATGCTTTCTTTCTCAGCAGATATTACTAACATTCACTTATGCTGTAAATACATGTGTTCACTGATTATTGTAATTGATTTGTTAAGTGCTAGATAGTCTCCAGCTCAGTACAATGGACTAATTATCATCTTTTGATTTGAAGTGCTTTTCTTCAGTTATTATGTATTGCAACAGACATAATGTTGGCATTGTTATTTCGTTTACCATCTGTATATCCTTGTTCAGTTATTACTGAAAAGTTAACATGTTATAAATACATACATGCATATTTATTGAACCTGATTATTCTTGTTTTAGGCTAGACAACACAATACAATATTTACTGCTGATTATAAATCAACACAAAAAATCAGGTTTTGACACTGACGATGAAATAATTCATTGTTAGTTCTCCACATTCATTAGTTCTGTGCATCCAGCTTTATTAAAGAATTAATAAAACAATGAACAAAGTATAAGTTGGCTGTACATGGATTACAAAATTATTAGGGTTGACATGTAAGTAAAGTCAATTAGTCATGCGTGGTTGCAGAAAAAAAGGCGAGATGTAAACCCAAGCCCTGATTTAATAAATAGCTGCTGCACCTTCATGTAGATTTAGTAAATAATTGATGTTTTCGGAGGCGTCACTCTTTCCAGTTGAGTGGTCTAAGAGCTGTGAAGTACAACACATCTACATGTGAAGTAATGACCCTGTCTTGGCCACCCGAGTGCTTCTCCTTCTATTAATAACAGTGAAATGAATGATAGACCCGCAGTAAAACAGATTAAACTGTGTACCCCTTTGTATGCTTGACTGTGCCTTTAACAGACAAGAAATTCTTCTGGTTAGTTAAATGCTGTTGATTGAAATGTGGTGGTGGTCTCAGGTTAATAGGTAAAAGAGTTTAGATTGGATTATTTTTTCATCTGGAGAGATTTTCACCTATGATAGAGCAGGTGGCCTTTTAAAAAAACAGATTTTGAAAATCATTAGGTCTCTATGGCCCAAGATCATGAAGTTTCCTGATTTTAAGAAAATATTACAAAGCACAGATACTTAATAAAATATATTTATTTACAGTTACAGATAAGAAAGGCTTTGGAATTCTTTTATCAGCAAAGCCTTGAGCTGTCATTCCAAGTTCTTTTTGTTATTTAAACAAATTTTTCAGGTAACTAGAAAAAAAAACGAGTTATACAACTAAAGTTAAAAGAAAATAATACAGTGCTACAGTAGGGCATTTTTCAATTACCAGTAAAAAGGGAACTTCAGGGGAACTCTTATTGTTTCTGATGTCAGCTTTTTGGATGTCTGAAATTAGCCTCTAACCCTAGGTTCACACCTCCGTGTTTTTGCAGCCCGTGTTTGCACGGGCACGGCAGCTTATTAATTTGCATGCACCTTTTTCAAAATGCAGCCCACACCCGCAATTGCACTTTTTACATGCGTGGGGGTGCCATCCAGAAGGAATGGCAGCACCGCACCTTTTCACACAGCAGCCTATTTTCACTGCATGTGGATGTGGTTGGGAATTGTTGCAACTTTACAGAAGTACATTTCTTAGCCACACAGTTTTTCCCAATGTGGGCTGCCCTTCAGGAGACGCATTAGGCTACTCTACTTCAATATCTCCAACTCCAACACTGGATATTGTCCCTCTAACGTACCTCTGAGTACCCATTCTGCAAATCAAGTTTTGAACATGTTTTTCACCATGCCCTAGGGTTGCCAGGCCTTTATTTCTCTCTAAATAGTCGCTCATCCAGCTCACTCTCTTATGTGGCTCAGTGGGGACGAGATTTGATAACTACCACTGACCCAGCAGACTGGAGCAAGGCCTGGTCTTCTTTAGCAAAGTTTTCCTTTAACACCGCCACTAGCAAAGCCGCATATAAAGTATTTTTTTTGGTGGCTCTGGGTCCCTGCCCAGATCGCCCATTCCAACCCTAATTGTAGTGACCAATACTTTAGCAGTTGTGGTCATTGAGAGGATGCCCTACACATCTGGTGGACATGTCCATAATAGATGGGCTTTTAGTCTTGAGTGTGGCCCACTGTGCACCTTGTTTCATTTCATGATTCATAAGGATGCTACTTTAGCCTTACTGCACTGCACTATCCCGGGCCTATACACCTACCAACAGAAACCCACATCCCTTTTATTTTTGTTGGTGAATAGAACTATTGCCCAGGACTGGAAAAAAACTATGGTTCTGTTCCAGGGAGTAAGGGATCATATGACAGATCTAATGATTAACGAACAGATGTCTAACATTTTATAGGATTCTCACTCCAAGTTTCTCAAAATTTGTGAGCCTTGGATCGAGTACTCCTTTGGTTCTTTAAACCCGGTCAGTATTGGGACGGTCCCAAGTCCCTGTCCTCTCTCCTCTCCCTCTCCCTTTTCTTTTCCCCTCCTTATTCTCCCCTTTCTCTGCCCTTTGGATCTCTAACCCCTTGTCTCCCTTCTTCTCTTACTTTGGGTTGTCCTTAGGATGGGAAGCACACAATTCTGCATTTTTTGATTCTTCTTACAAGGTATCCCTCCAGGATCATGACTTAATTTAGCACTTCAATATGTTTACTGTTCTGTACAGTTTTCATTTGTAGCCCCTACTTAGGTGTATTTGGTGCTCACTTTGCTATACAATACGGTATATTGAAAACCTAATTAAAATTATTGAACCAGAAAGAAGAATAGGGGATGTTATTGGAGGCCCCTTTTGAAAAAGCTAGATACCTGTCTGTTTCTTACCTAAGTATGTTTCAGTTAAATTGTCTGAACAAGCATGTAAACGAGGGTCAGAAAGGTGTTAGAACTATTCATCTATATTCTTTTTCTGTCTTTGTAACTCAGTCAGCATTTTATTCAAAGTATCAGAACGACAGCCATTGAGCTTGCATTTTCAAAGAGTTAGTAATGACATCCCAGAAAATCTCTCATGACAGTGCATTAAATAAAGGTGCAGCGCAATTTTGGAATGGTATAAAATATGTAATATATAATATGATATAAGGTAAAAAAGTCCAAAAGTCCCAAAACAGGATCCAAAAAGTGCACGTGGGAATGAGGTCACAGGAAACCCTCCACCAGTGTAATTACACCATGCTCACTTTAAGGTAATCAATGTACGCCTGAATGAAAGATATCCAGATAATGCATAGGCTTGAGCAGACGGTCACTCCCTGGTATGCAAATCCCTTCATCAACTGTGCACTCCAGCCAGAACCATATGACAAAAAAAATGAAAAAAGCAGGGGCGAGATCTAAGTGCTCACTGCATATGAACTTTTATTTATAAAACACATAATATGCACTCACATGATAAATGAAAAGATCCAGCATGAAAAAACGGATGGCACGAGTGGTGCAGACGATTCCTGCAACTTGCTCTGGCTTCCGACTTCACAAACAAATGAGGATGGCAGCGGGTGACAGGCGGCTCCACCTCCCGTACGCATATCGTCCAATCATGACTTTGTCAGCGGGGGTGAAATCACGCCGTCACCCTCTCCCATTTGTAGTGTCCCAATCACCTGGATAAACCGGTAATTGCACCCTATTTAGAATGGACAAAGGAGACCAAGTCCTTCTTGTCCTGGATGATAATAACACTTAGATAGATAAAGTGCCCCTTTAAAAACTAAAATGTAGCCTTTTAACCACTTGCCGACCGCCGTCCGACTATATACGGCCGTGGTCAGCCCCTCCCAGGCAAGGTGACGTACCGGTACGTCACTAGCCTGGGAGCCAATAGGGGGCGAGCGTGCGCCACCGGAGGCGTGCTTCCACCCCCGCTCATTCCCTAAGCAGCCCGCGCGTGTGACCGACGGACCCGATGTCCGCCGGTCACTCGCGATCGTCGGGTGGAGAGGGAGAAAGGCAGGCGGCTAATGTAAACAAAGCCGCCTGTCATTCTCCCCTGTGTAAAAGCACAGATCATACGGTCCTGCTATGTAGGACCATTGATCTCTGCTGTTAAACACACAGCCACATCCAATCAAAGTTAGAAGCACGCCCCTAGGGACACACTTAACCCCTCCCTCTCCAATAAAGTTAACCCCTTCCTTCCCAGTGTCATTTTTACAGTAACAGTGCATATGTATAGCACTGATTACTGTAGTAATGTCACTGGTACCCCCAAAAGTGTCAAAAATGTCAGTCAAGGGTCCGATCTGTCCGCCGCAATGTCGCAGTCCTGCAAAAAAAATCGCAGATCGCCTCCATTACTCGTTAAAAAAAAACAATAAAAATTACAAAAATCTTTCCCTTAGTTACTAAACGCAATAACTTTTGCGCAAACCAATCAAAATACGCTTTTTGCGATTTTTTTTACCAAACATATGTAGCAGAAAACAAATTGGTCTAAAATGTTAAAGTCATGCAGTGCCGAATTGCAAAATAGGCCCTGGTCAGGAAGGGGGTAAAATCTTCTGGGGCTTAAGTGGTTAACAAATGTTTCTTTGTTATAAGGGAAAAATAGAGACTGACACTGTGAATATGCTAGATTCCTGGGTTTTACGCTACCCTACTAGATCCAACACTTTCTGGGTTACTAAACTGCAAAAAATATTCAGTAAAGGAAAGTCAGACAGAAGTCATACTTCCTTATCTGCATACTTGTAGATCAGAGACTCAAAGTATTAAAGACAGAGGGATTGATTTACTAAAACTGGAGAGTGCAAAATATGGTACCTCTGTGCATGGTAGCCAATCAGCTTCTAACTTCAGCTTTTTCAATTAAGCATTAACAAAAAAACTGGAAGCTGATTGGTTTGTATGCAGAGCTGCACCAAATTTGACACTTTCCAGTTTTAGTAAATCAACCCAAAGTGTCAGCATGGCAGCCAAGCTTCTATATGTTGTCACTGGAATAGGATGCTGGGCTTTGTATTAGGGATCAATGTAGACCAGGCAAATGCTCTAATTCAGGGGTCTCCAAACTATGGCCCTCCAGTTGTTTAGGAACTACAATTCCCATTATGCCTAGTCATGTCTGTGAATGTCAGAGTTTTACAATGCCTCATGGGACGTGTAGTTCTGTAACAGCTGGAGGGTCATAGTTGGAGGGTCATAGTTTGGAGATCCTTCCCTGCCGTTTTCAAAAGTAAAAAAAAAAGTATGTTTTGACTGAAGCTTCTCTTCATTAATATTTCTGTATATTATTTTTGTTGAATATCAGCTTGTATTACTTTTTAGAAACACACACATCATTGCATGACACAGTGATAATTTATAATCCTTGTTCTGTTAGCAGCCCCCTTGGTAGGTTCGTTGGTGAAAGCCATTATGTGTTGGGTTAACTACGGTTTTCAAGACTGTAGCAAGCTGCTAGACTTTATAAAGACAGATGATAGGTTCTAGCTTAGCAGCTGGGCTTTAACAAATGGAAAATTGATTGCTTTATGGTGGTCAGCAGCTAATTTCACACCCGTCTAAATGAAATCTCAAATTTCCTTGGCCTTGCAAAATAGTCACAGATGTTTAGCCAATCAAAATGGTCAGATGGTTGAGCTCTAATATGTTCTGGCTAAATAGCCTCCTGGGTGATTGAAGTACATTGCAAGGATTTTCTTTTCAATGATTTTTATTGAAAGTTTTCAGCATACAAACGTGTGTTATAACAAAACAGCAATAATTGAAAAACGGTACGAAACCGTATAACAGTCCCAGTGGTCAGGTAGTACAGTCCGGGATAGACAAGCATAAAAATACAGTAGGAAACTTGTTATTTCCCAGGAGGGAGACCTTGCGAAGTGAGGGCTCAAGGACTCCCACACACGTGGAGATATAGAGACGTCCCCCCGCAATGCGTCAGAACTCCAACAAACAATATCAGCCTTCGCTAATTGATAAACATATAGGCTACTGCTAGATACATTGCAAGGATTTTAACAAACTTTGTAGCAGAGTCCTACCTGTTCCTGTTCTTAGGAAAAATAATTGTATGTTTCACTATTGCATTGGCATATTGATTCCTGAATGGGAGTGTCTGTGTTCAATTTAAATAGCTTATGCTCACCTGAACATCCTTCTTCTGGTTCTCATGAAGTGGTTGTCCCAGTTGCATACGTGAACATTACTTCTTTTTACATGTCACATGCCCCATGGTTTGACATCCTGGGGTTTGCTGTAACATTCATTAATGCCATGTCACTGTTATGAGGTTCCAATTATCCGATTCTGGTCTGATGATTTAGTTGCTGGCGTTAGCCTCGGATGTTTCATGTACTCTACATACTGGACTCGTGTTCTAATACATATTTTGTATGATGGTTATGTTTCTCTTGTTCAATAAAGAAATTTGAAAAAAAAAAAATAAATAGCTTATGCATTTGCAGTGTTCCAGTGAAGAAAGTTACAGTGTCTGCATCCCTTAGAAATAATTAACCCCTTATACAGCATCTCACCAAAATATAATTGCAGACGGTGTCTTAAATTTTGCTTAGTATGTGATTTTCCCAGATGTCTATATGTGTAGACATCTGGGAAAATCACAGAGCCAAACACACAAGCAGGAAATCACATTTCTAGGGAAGTTCTGTACACTAGTTACAGGATGCCTCCAGTTTGAAAATTTCATTGAATTTTACGGAAAAATTACAGGGGCTGCAGATTGAAAAGGAAAGGTAGTTTTTTATTGGCATTAAATTACAGAATGGGTTTTGTAGCAGGTTTTTTTTACTTTATTATTTTTTTTTATTTGCTATATTTATTTTCACTAAAGTGTATTTAGACATTAAATATTTCTACTTTTCTTGTTCAAATATTTAGCAATGGAATGAAAGACAACGCTTATACAGCATATCATATAACTATTTACAGCAGGGAGCAGTATCATGTATTGAGACCTAGAGTATGGTTACTTTGTGGGTTTCATAACAAATTGCAGAGCAGTTAACAGCAATAACATGTAGTGTATAACATAAAAAAAAAAATACATTTTCACACATAAAGGTAATAAAACTAACAGGAAAGGGGGTTTCATCTGTCCTTCCCCAGCCAAAGGTTGGTGGTTGTGTAGGAACAGAAAGACACTCATAACAATGCAGTAGGTAGGGGATGTACAATGCAGTAGGTGACATTTATGAACTTTGTCATGCAAGGTTTCCTCGATCTTACCATGGACAAACGACTGTGTACTCTTGTTTGGTTTGGTGTCTGATTGTGTTTGGTTGTGTTTGAGTTGGTGTCTTCTACAATTTTGCTATCATTTGTTTAGCAGCTGTGGTGGCGTATAACAATTCAGGGAAAGGGAATAGGGCGCTTCTGCCAGGTGGACCAGTAAAGTATGGATGTAAAAGAGTCACACAGCTAGAGAGAACACTAACTAGCTCTTTAGAAGAGTAGAAGCAGCTCTAGCAGGTCAAAGATCTATTTTTTTTGTCATGATGCCCCCTATGACTGAAACCTAGGGTAAGTGTCCCCACACCATCCTTTAAAAAAAATGTAGCTTGAAAGAACGGTGTCATTCATAAATGTTCTTTTATTATGCTGTACACATAGTTTGTTCTTCATTTATTATTAGTGCTCTATTCCCTCTACTTTCTCCCGAAGAAGAGGGTAACCACGAAACGTTGAGTTTTGATGGCCTATACTAATATATCTTCTCTGGAGTAGCTCCCCAGGTAGAAGTGATACCACTGTAGGGGTGTTGAAACCCTCACGAGGGATTCATTTGGATGAACTTATATTTTCTATGTCCAGATGGATTTTTATATTGCATTGTTGACTTTATGTACACAAATAAAATGTGTTGGTTTTTAAAAAAAAAACTGTGTAATGTCCTATGACGGTACCGAAAAAATACTGTTGCCCCACCTCATCCATTGTTCTTTCAACAATTGAAATAGATTTTTGGTCAGCCTCAGTGCATTATGATTTAAAAGGGCTGCCAGTGAATCTGGTTGCAAGGTGGTGTCGAACAGGCGACTGAGGTTTTGGAATATATTGGACCAGAAACTGCTAACTTTTGGATAGGTCCACCAAATGTGTAAATGTGTGCCTGGGGTAGTACATCCCCGAAAACAAGAGGTCAGTTAATTCAGGACATATTTTGCTATCTTTAGTACAAGAAACCATCAGGACAGCACCTTGTAGGACGCTTCCAGTGACCTGCCAGATCTTGGTCCAGTCCTCTGCCTCCAGTGTGCGACCCAAATCTAACATTCATTTAGCTATGTAAGTCAGGGGAGCAGCTGCTGGGCTCTATAGGAGAATTTTATATAACTGGGAAATCACCCCTTTCTCATGTGGATCTGTAAGGCAAAGACTTTCAAACTCTTTTCGCTTCATTAAGTCTGACATTGTTTGAGTGTTTGTGGTAGAAATGCCTTAAATGCAAACACCAGAATATCTTAAATTTCGATAATTTATAATGTTTCTGAAGTAGCGCAGAAGGTTTGAATCCTGATGAGCCAACTAGTTGATGGAGTCATGTTAGTTGGGATTGGGTCCAGGAGTGGAATGACGCTTGGGATAAATATGCGGGTAAAAAGATGGTTTGCAAAAAAGAAGAGCAATGACATAGAAACATAGAAACATAGAATGTGTCGGCAGATAAGAACCATTTGGCCCATCTAGTCTGCCCAATATATCTGAATCCTATGAATAGTCCCTGGCCCTATCTTATATGAAGGATAGCCTTATGCCTATCCCATGCATGCTTAAGCTCCTTCACTGTATTTGCAGCTACCACTTCTGCAGGAAGGTTATTCCATGCATCCAGTGTGTGGAGAGTAGGCCTGACTTAATTTTTTCCCTGTCCCAGAGCGACAATGGATGTTGAGTTACTGGATTCTGTAGCACTCCCCTTTCGAATGGGGAGAGTCACAGAATATTAGGTCCACCTCTATCGCCCCCAAACTAACCGAAAGTGGAGCCTCTCGTCTGACATGGCACTTTAGAGGGGGGAAATTTGGGCTGCTTGATAATATTTAGCCAAATGAGGAATCCAGAGCCCCCCTCAGATTTTGACTGAGGAAGTGTGTATCGGGGAAAATGCAGACAAACTGTTCCCCAGACTAAACAAATTTTCCCTGCGTTGCAGTATTCTAAAAAAATAATGTAAGAATGGGGATGGGTAGGACTCTAAACAGGTAAAATATTTTTGGCAATAGCACCATTCTGACACCCAAAATTCAGCCAAACCAGGATAAATGGAGTGGTTAGAGTTGTTAGTTTAGCTAGCAATGGTGAGTAGTTTAGTCTATAGAGATGGTCTATATGGTTTGGAAGATTGATCCCTGGGGACTTTAGACTGTGGTCCGACCAAGTAAATGGGAAGGATTCTCACAGACTTTGACATTGCCAGTCCAACAGCACTATGTTCATTGCTTCCGACTTGATGTGGTTGACCGCAAGACCAGATATATGTGCAAAACCTGTCCAAGAACAACAGCAGATTTGGTGTGAAGACGTACAGAGAAGTGACAAAAAGCAGTACATTGTCCATGAACAAACAGAGCATATGATGTGTTCCAGCTGCTTCCACTCTTTGTACAGTACTGTATATCTGAGTTTTTCATGGATAGGCCGGGCAAGGGGCACAAATGCCAGTGCGAATAGCAGAGGTGACAGAGGGCAGCCCTGCCTAGTTCATCTGGCTATCGCAAATGTCTCTAATTTATATCCTGTCCTGGGGCCCGTGTACGTTGCCATGAACCACTGTGAAAAATGTTGGCCAAAGCACAAATGTGTCAGAATATATTGCAAGGTTGGCCAGGAGACCAAAAGTCTTGCGTATATCAAGAGAAAGAAAATAGGTCTTGATTCTACGCATGTGGATTGCATGAAACAAATGTATAACTTTGCGCACTTTATCTTGGGCCTGTCTATTTGGTATAAACCCCACTTGGTATCATGGTTGGCACCCTAGTACACTATGTACTAGGGTGCCAGTTATAGGGTGCTATTGAAGCTCACCAGTAATTTCATGTTGTGGTTTGGAATCAACTGATAACAGTGATCATTAAAATTTAAATGTGGAAAAAATAAAAATAAATAAAACACTGCAAGTACAGAAAAAAAAATACTAGTTTATCTGCCAGAAATTCAGTGTCCTTCTAACTTCCTGTTTGGGCTGACATTGTCATCCTTGCCTGCTGTACTACAGAACTCCAACCTTCTCTATTCCACTACACATACATACATACTTCCATTTATTTCTCAGCAAAACAGTGGTGCTGACTGTGTGTAGGGAAAGGGCTCTTCAAAAATGTATTTCAGGAAATGTTTCTACCTAGACTCCCAAGAACCTGCTCACAAACTGTGTCTAAGGAAAAGGCTTTTGGTAATTCAGGGGATGGGTAAAGCTGGGCGGTGGGGCACTCCTGCATCAATAAGAATTGAGCACCCATCATTGCCTCTGCAAGAATTCTACAAGCCTGCTGATGTCGCTGGGATCATTAAAAGCTAGTTCTAGCTAAGGAAACAACTAGAAAAAAAAATACATTCTGGGACATGCTTTGGGTAATTCATAGGCATACACTTTACCACTTGCTGCCTGCCCACCGAACATTTACTGCGTATGGCCGGCAGCTACAAGCTAGGTGACTTACAGATACGTTGCCTAGCACAGTTGCACTTGTGTGCCCCCTGGGGTGCGCTGCAGTGGGATCCTGTGACCCCTAAGTGTTCGGTAGACACAGCGGATCATAGTGCTTCATACCTGGCAACTGTGAGTATGATCAATCATAGCGATCACATTATATTATGTAAGCAGACTGTCAGAAATGGCTTTCATTCATGAACAGCTTGCTTACTTTTGCGATACTGTGATTGGCCCACAACTATTACATGGTACCAGGGCCACTCACAGTACCCTGTACCATGTGATTATTGTGACCAATCACAGCATCACAACAGTCAGCATGCTGCCATTAAAGGAAAGCCATTCATGACAGTTAACTATTGCCTATAACAGTAATCATCACCGTTATAAGCACTAAAACAGCCCCCCCCCCCCCCAGGATGCTACATGTGAAGGATGCCCTTCTATGTCTTTTCGCATGTTTCCTCTCCCTGCTTAAAAGACTATATTGAGTATTCGTTTATATGTCTGTGACAAACTCCCCTCTTTTGAGTTTGCCAGGAGTACTTGGAGAGGACTACTTGCCAGCCTCTTACCATGTGATTATGGTCCCGAAACACTGTTTTTTTCCCTGCTTTTGAATCTGTATGTATGTGATCTGAGCGCCATTCAGTAATAGTGTGCGCTCAGATCTAAGCTATCTGGGGATATGTTGAATGTACCTGTTTTATGCAATAGCTGCATAGTTATATAGTTTCATGTATTTTGCTGTCTTTTGCTACCATGTGGCTAATGGAGTCTTGCCTCTGTCCTTGGGAGATAAGGGGTACACTTCTCAATTGTCTCCAGGACAAAAGACTGTGTAGAACCGGTTTTGGGCAGAAAAGCCAGGAGTACAGCCAGGCCAAAGATACTTTTACAAACTTTTGAACCCCTGGTCTGATTCGTGCCATTTTTTAACATGTTGTTCCCCTGAATGGATTGATTGTGAATATGTATTTGTATAAAGATTGGATGTATATTTTTAAAGTTACAGCATTTGGGTAAACTGCATTTTTCCTGACTGTGATAATTATGTTAACCATTGTGTACCATAATTATATCATAGGCAGAGGGGAGGATTTTATGTGGGTTGTAACCTTTGTGTTATTGGTTAATGTATATTTGTTTGGGTGTCTCCAGGGCTGATCCTAGGGTAACAGACGCCTGGGTGCAGAAATATTTATGGCGCCCCCACGTGGGCGTGGTCATCCTACTAACTCCTCCCCTTTTCCTAATGAGACCTGGAGGGGGGTCTCTCCAAGGAACACAGAGAGGGCCTCTGTTAGAGAGTCTGTTAGAAAGAGCCCCCACCAGGCCCCATTAGAGACTACAATGGGGTCGTATCATGGGACCTGGAGGGGGGTCTCTCGAGCAGAGTGTGCATTTTAAAGTCTATGTTAGAAAGACCCCCCAACAGGCCCCATTAGAGACTACAACGGAGTCTAATGGGACCTGGAGGGGGGTTTATCTTACAGAAGCCCTCTCTGTGCCTATTGGAGAGTCTCTGATAGAAAGAGTCCCCTCCAGCCCCCATGAGAGACTACATTAGAGTGTCACTGAACAATAGAAAAATAAACAATATTATATTAATTAATAGCACTTTGATGCCCAGGTGCAAAACTAGAAGACTTCACTTACCTTAAATAATGGGTACTGGGGCTGGCTGCTGGTCCTGGGGCCTGGCTTCTGGGACTGGGTCCTGGCTTCTCTGGCTTTGCTGCTGGTCCTGGGGTCTGGCTGCTGGTCCTCCTGGATCCTGGCTGCTGGTCCTGATTCCTGGCTGCTGGTCCTGGTTTTTGGGGCTGAGCTGCTGGTCCTGGGGTCTGGCTGCTGGTCCTCCTGGGGTCTGGCTGCTGGGGCCTTGAGGCTGGCTTCTGGTCCTGATTCTTGGCTGCTGGTCCTGGGGCCTTGGGGCTGGCTGCTGGTCCTGATTCTTGGCTGCTGGTCCTGATTCCTGGCTCCTCTGTGGTGTGCCGGTCTCTGTGGTATGCTGGGCTGTGGTGCCAGTCTCTGTTGTATGCTGGGCTCTGTGGTGCCGGCCTCTGTGGTGCCTGGCTCTGTGGTGCCTGGCTCTGTGGTGCTGGGCTCTGTGGTCCTGGGCTCTGTGGTGCCGGCTCTGTGGTGCTGGACTCTGTGGCCTCTGGTGCCGGGCTCTGTGGTGCCGGTGGTGCTGGGCTCTGTGATGTGCTGGCTCTGTGGTGCTGGGCTCTGTAGCCTCTGTGGTGCTGGGCTCTGTGGTGCCGGGCTCTGTGGCCTCTGTGGTTCCCGGGCTCTGTGGCCTCTGTGGTGCTGGGCTCTGTGGTGCCGGTGGTGCTGGCTCTGTGGTGCTGGGCTCTGTGGTGCTGGCTCTGTGCATTTTTGGACGGGAGGCATTATTCGACAGGACACCGACACTGAATGAATTCCAACAATAAATCTCAGCTATCAGAACACGAGCAACAATTCAGACAACTGTAAGTCAATGTAGCATTATTATTATATTTATTATTGTTATTATTACTAATATTATCATCAATAGTAATTATAGTAATAGTAGTAATAATGACTCTGCCCCTGGGTATACTATTGTGTTGGAATAATAAATGTGTGGACTGATCGTGGTCACGTTGTCACCCTGTGTGTAGGGTCAGGTGACAGATCACACTGTACTGGTGACAGTGATGATGGGGGGGCATTTCTAGGTGACAATGATGATCTATGGGGGGTGGGAGGACAGTGACACAAATCCTGTACAATGTGACACCAATCATCACAATGACATTTATGAAGAAGACACAAGTGAGTCCCCAGCTCCTCCATCTGATGACAATGTGTGTGGTGTGATGACAGGGACACGATGAACACAACACACTGACTGTCATACAAAGTGACACAAGGATGATGAAGAGGCTACAATGTAACCGATGGAGTCAGTAACGGAGGGGATCCGGCTGCAGCAGCCGGCGCTGATCTCACATCCACAAGGGGGGAGGAGAGCTCACTTATCCCGGCCCCTGGCTCCGGGGAGATCCTCCGTTCGGTCTCGGGATCTCACTGCGGGATCACACCGGAACTGCCGCACGGCACTCTCCTTGGCAATGGAGAAAAGTGCAGCAGTGTGCCGACGGAAATTACCGTGCGTCGCCGCTAGATGGCAGTGAAGGGGCGGCAACAGCTAAGCAGGCAGAGTCTGCATGTGGCAGTCACGGTGTGCGATATATACAGTATGTAGAGGCTCCATTCTCTCTGTGCTGCAGTGAGAGACTCCCGCGACTTGCGGGAGATTTTTAGGGTTATGTGCGCCCCCCTCACGCCGCGCCTGGGTGCGGGGCACCCCGCGCACCCGCCCAGGATCGGCCCTGGGTGTCTCCCTTGCATGGGAGCAGGGCATAAAAGAAATTGTTTTTCTTTTGAATTGTGGTTGTTGCTTCCAGTAAAGTCTTGTTCCAGCATTCAGCTTTGGCTCATGTGTGGAATTATTCAGCGATACCAGCGATTTCTTATTTGGCGAATTGGGGATTCTTCAACTATTGGGGATTAAGGAATTTCAAGGCGGTGAGATACAGTGATACCATCACACTACAGTGTCACTATGAGGACACTGAACTGCACTGACGACAGAATGTAAACAAAAATAGTAAAAAAGAAAGTAAAAAAAATTAAAAAAAAATGTATTTAATTTATTTATTTATTTTTACATACAGTTGGGCTCATATTTATTTGGACACAGGCACAATTTTAGGTTTTTCAGGTATTTTCCAAAACATATTCAAGCTATAGTTATATAATGGATATCGGTTGAAAGTGCACACTCTCAGGTTTAATTTGAGGGTATGTAAATAATGGTGTCGATCATAGTGTAGACAAGGCCTGTGATGCCAGACCTACCTTCACCGATCATATGGGGCGTACTGCACAAAAAATCTCACCACCGGGAGCCACATAAACAGTAATATAGTGTAGTATTTATTTAAGATCAGAGTACATGTACAAAAAAAAATATTTTGGCCAGAAAAACTCACATGGAAAGCCGCTGGTCCTATCACAAGGATTCGGCGGTCAAGAAGTCAGCGTGTAGGCCCCTACCCAGCACGTTTGGTGTTCGTTAAGCACACGTGCAGGTTTTTCTGGCCAAAAGATTTTTAATTTGTACATGTACTCTGATCTTAAAACACAACATTATTTTACTATTATTGTGGTTCCCAGTGGTGAGCTTTTTTGTGCAGTATGTCCTATATGATCGGTGATCGTAGGTCCGGTATCACAGGCCATGTCTACAACAGTATGATCGACACCATTACAAGGCTTGTCTGATCCCAGCTACTGGTGAGTCTATCTGAATGGTGAAGGGAGAGCACAATGAAGATACCTTTATAACACAAGAGGTGTTTCACGATTGTTACTCTATGGCTGTCACTTCCTGATATGTTTGGTGAGTGGACTGGCACCCTCTGTGTCACACTGGAGGAACTGTTCTACTTTGTGGGAGACCAGCCAATGGATTTATGATTGCTACACAAATTGGGACTTTTTTTTTTTAGGATTTTATTATATTTTTTTCACATTCTTATATTCTGATCACTTCACGTGTTTTTATATAATTTTTATTATTATTTGTTCCTTATTTCTTTAATATCCCTGATCACTGTCACACCAGTCATATGATGACGATGTACTGCACTGGTGACAATATGTCCGAGCCACTGCTCCATCTGGACCCATTGTCATGCCATTTAGGAGCCACATCTTACCCCCAATCTCCATCGCTTTATTGTAAAAGCAGAGCAGGAGATAGAACATTTTTGTATTGAGTGTGGGAGGCACAGCATTGAATGAAGTGCAGGAGCTGCCAGGGTTAACTTTAGGTTAACCAGCAGGTGTTTGGCTAAAGGGCAGTCCTAGCAGCCAGTCACCTGCTGGTTAATACAAAAAGTCATAGCTTTGCTTCCCACACTCAATCCAAAAATGTTCTATCTCCCACTGTGCTTTTAAAATAAAGCGATGGAGAAGTTTAATGCTGTGCTGTGCCTCCCACACTCGGTCCAGAAATGCTCTGCCGCCCGCTCTCTGCTCTGTTTCAGGTAGGAGAGTGAAGGGGGCAGAGAACACTACTCTGGCTGTGTGTGTATGTGTGTGTGTGGGGGGGGGGTGCGGGGGGGGGATGATGTGAAGGGGGCAGTGCTGTGTGTGTTAAGGGGGGGAGATGTGAAGAGGCCAGAGCACTCAACTCTGAGTGTGATGTAAAGGGCAGTGCTGGAGGGGAGGAGCAAAATGTAAAGAGGGGCAGTGCTGTGGGGGGGGGGGGATATCTAAAGGCAGGGCAGTGCTGTGGGACTAAAATGTGAAGAGGGGCAGTGCTGTGTGGTGGGGGGGTATGTAAAGGGCAGTGCTGTGAAGGGAGGAGGCAGTGCTGTGAGAGGGGGGTGTAAAAGGAACAATGCTGTGGGGGGGTTGATGTGAGGATGGCAAAGCACACCATTGTGTGCTGGGGGGGGTGTGATGTGAGAGGGGACAGTGCTTTGGGGGGGGGGGGTGAAGGGGGACTGTGTTGTGGGGTGGGTTTTGATGTGGTGTAGGCAGAACACACAAATGTTAGGGGATTTGTGATGTGAGGGGGGCAGTGATGTAGGGGGAGATGTAAAGGGGGAGGCAGTGCTGTGGGAGGGGGAGATGAGAAGGGGGCAAATTTCTGCTGGGGGGGGTGATGTGAAGGAACAGGAGGCAGTAATGTGGGAAGGGGGTTGATGTGAAGTCGGAAAAAAACAGTACTGGTGGGGAGGGATGTGAAGGGGGCAGAAGACAGTACTGGGGTGGAAGTGATGATTTACAGGGGGGTTGAGGAATGTTGTGAATAAAAGGGGTGTGTTATGTGAAGAGGGTTCAGTATATTATTGTAAAGGGGGGTTGGAGATGATGTGCAGGGGGCATGAAAACACTACTGTGAAGGGGAAACTGATGTGAAGTGAGAGAATGTGAGGTGTGGGTGGGGGGATGACTGAGGACACTGATGTAAGAAATTTTGATTTAGGAGAAGAGGGCTGAAAATAAATGGTTGTTTGGACTTCTGCTGGAAGAAGATTGTGTTGGTCGGATCTCCATGACCTCTGTGAATTTGAATTCAATACTCCTGAAATATATTATAGATTGTAGACTCTTGTATAACTTTAACAAAGACCAAATAGTATACACCTATTTGGGTTATTTTTTCCAAAGAAATGTAGCAGACTACACTTTGGCCTAAATTTATAAAGAAAGATTATTTGTTTGCAAAAGTGAAACTATGTGTGTTATGTTTTTTTTTTTTTTTACTTTTGATATTTTTTCATTTATATAGCAAAAAATAAAAAACCCCGTAGGGGTGTTATTTGGGCACAGTGTTGCATGACCAAGCAATTGCCAGTTAAAGTAGCACAGCGCTGAATAGAAAAAAATGGCCTGGGTCATAAAGGGGATAAAACCTTTCAGAGGTCAAGTGGTTTCTTGCATTTAAAAAATGTGAGTTAGAAATGTAAGATTTGAAAATATAAAACATTTCCCAATGAGCTACATTGAGATACTTTTTAACTGTAAAGTGCCATTTTGTACCCTTTAAAGTTTATATGAGTTATCATGTTCCACATATTGTAAATATAAGGCCCCTTTCACACTTGTACGAATTGAAAGTTGCGCGATTTTACCACGATTTTGTTGCCACGATTTTACCGCGATTTTGACTGGACTTGAAGCAATGTCTGTGTCTTTGGACCTCAAAACGCATTAAAATCGGGCCAAAGTAGTGCAGGAACTACTTTGAAGTTGCTGCAACTTTAAGTTGCGCATATATGAATGGGTATCATTGGAAAACATGGCAAACGACATGTCGTGCAACTCTGATGTCCAAAGTTGCATGACAAGTTGCACAAGTGTGAAAGGGGCCTATTTTGTTACATACTACTAACTCAGAGTTTTAAGCAATGGAACATATTAAATAAATTATCTTCTGAAATCATCCTCCTCCTTCTCTGTTCTAGTGTGTTTTATATATATATTTATATATATATATATATATATATATATATATATATATATATATATAACTGTGAATTTTTGGAATCTGTTGTGCGTTATTACAAATTTTTTTTTAACCCATGGAGACAACCATTTAAAAGGTTTTGAATGTGTTAAAGGAATATAAATGGATTCAAAGTCATTTATCCAAAACACACGTTTGCCCAGACTGACTTTTTTCCAGGGTGTATACAATATTGAACTTCTACATATCATTTTTCATTTGAAGCTGAATGCTCAAAAGCACTTGTTTATAAACTCCTGCCTTCATTTTCTTATCTTGATAGTGTGCAGTGATACCAGCCTTGAGGGCAGGCTTCATTCTTCTGGGAACCAGACAGGACAGCCAGTGAATCGTAGTGCTTTGATCTTTTACCATGATCTGTGTGGCCTCCCTGCTTTTTAAAGGAACAAATGCTTAAAAGCATTACCAATTATTTTTGTGTGTCATATACTGCGTATGTAACAGTCTTTCACATATTTTTCTGTAGTAATTTAACTTTATGTTAACAGTTTGAAGTAAAATGCAGTCATGTTTGTACTCACAGAGGTAAATAACTGATATTTAACCCACTATTTTTATGGCATATTTTTTTAGGAGATGCACATATGCTGGTGTATTTTCGTTTTTGCCCAAAACATTTTATATAGCCAGTAAGATTGTTTCTATTGACAGCCAGCACTAAGTAATGTAGTATATATGATAATCTTTTGTTCTAATGTAGGATAATATTAGGTCTGATTTAGTGAGAAACAATTGTTCCAAGCCCACCTAAAAAGCAGACCAACTAGCAGACTTATCATTGAAGCCTAAAAACTGTTGTTTCTTAAAAAACTTACTTAAGCTGGCTAGATACTATACAAATTTTATCCAACTTTCTTGTACAACATTCCTTTAGATTTACCAAAACAATATAATATGAGGTCACACCTAAACACTTTCTAATTGTGTGCAATCAGGCAGACCCTTTCACTACATAGTTGAAGGTAAATCTAAAGAAATTTGAACAAAAAATTGTATAATGTGTATCCAGCTTTAGGCTCCATTCACACCTAAGTGTATCATTTTTAGGCATTTTTTGGGCTTTTTTCAGGCGTTTTTTGGGGGGTTTTTTCAGGTGTTTTTTTCTGGCTTTTTTCAGGTGTTTTTTTTTTTTTGCCTTTTTTCAGGCATTTGTTCTGGCTTTTTTTCAGGCATTTCTTGGGCTTTTAAAATGCGTTTTTTGCAGGTGTTCGGATACAGGCATTGACAGCTAACAAAAATGCTTGTAATCTGCCAAAAAAGAAGCTGATGTCCTCTTTTGAGCTTCAGGCGTTTTGCTGCAGGAGACAAAACGCTCAGATGTGAACAGGGGTCATTGAAATGAATAGGATTTTGCTTGTTGGGCGTTGTGAAACTTCAGAGATGAGCGTTTTACGAGCTGAAATACGCTCAGGTGTGAACAGGGCCTAAGTGTCCCTTAAAAAGAGATAACAGCTAGCAGGTATATAAAGTACAGACATCTGGAGGTGCCTGAACATACCAGTAGTAGCTCAAATTCAGCTCTGAATGGTTGACTGAACGACAGCTGTTCTAAACAGGTGAAGTTTGGACACATTTGGGTAGTATCCAAGCCTGCCCCCCCCCCCTCGCTCTTATTTTTATTGGCCCTATGATGTGCTGCCTACTGTGAGGCAAGAGAAGGGATAGGCTAGCTCCTTCACTACCTGGAAGTGCCCAAGCCTTCCTTGCTGATAATGTTTAGCAATCCCAAATCTTGCATAAACAGTTGCTTAGCCATCTTACTTTTGTTCCGCCTGTGGAAAGTTGTTCAGTGCTGAAAATACAATAAGCTAGTTGCAGCAAGTTCAGAATCTGGAGAACTGTGTGGAATCTTGCTATCTGTAGAAAGAAAAAAAAAAGAAAGATAAGCACTTGAGGGGTTGTATAGAACATAGCTAAACAGTAATTTACATCTCTCCAGTTTATTTCTGAAATGGGTCCCAGAAATGCACGACAATAGAAAATGCTTTTTGTAAGTTACACCAAAGTAATAAAGCATCTAGAAATTATGCCGCCAGATAGTGTGCCTGGTGCCTACCTTGTGTCATCAATTATAGGGGTTGGTATATTTTAATGTTATTGGTTAAGCAATGTGTTGCTGGTTAGTGGTTTTCATACAAAAAAATTATCCAGAGGTTGTTTTTTCGATGTCCAGATGACCCAAATCCACAGTGATCAATGTTTCACATTCATATAATTTGTCCGCCACAAATTGTTTTCATGTTCCTGTTTTCAATGACATCAAATTCTAACTCTGCTCTTAAAAATTGAGCCAGTGATTGTTAAAATGGTATCCAGCCGGAAAGAATTTCCAAGTGTTTGACTGCAGTAACTCCCTATAAACAATGAAGCAATGGTAAGAAATGAAAGTGGTGTTAAAGGAAACCCCAATTAAAGGCTACATTTTGCCTTTGCTTGCCTAAAAGTGTAGGGGGAATTGCACAACTGCCTCTGATATATTCAGACATGCGGCATGATAGGTGTTGTAAATAGGATCTTGTGACCGTCTTCTGCCACGAGAGCTTTCCAACATTCCTAGTGGCTACCCAAACTGTTTGCTGCACTCTTTAATTTGTTCTTTTGGGCTAACCATCTGACGCCTATTTCAAAAGACTTGCTGCCTTCTTAATCAGCTTTAAGTTAAAATTCCTAGTAAAGAATTCTCTGTACCACCAGGCGATTTAATCCCACCTTCTAAGCCAAGCCTCATCTATCAGACCCAGCCTGGAAGAGCAAGTGAGCAGGAGAGAAAGAGAGAGGAAGCTCCCAGATAAACATACCGCAGCGCCTAAACTCCTAATCATTCTGGGTTTCCTCTTCCAGGACCTATAATTAGAATCCCTTCTTTTCCTTAGATTCCCAGTTGACGCAAATGCTTTTTGTGGCTTGGCACCTCATTTGGGGCGTGGGTTTAGTTTACGGCCGAGCCAGAGTTTGGTTTAGTCTTCTGATACAGCATAAATAGCTCTCAAGCCGCAGTCTACATCTGTACACGTTTTTTTCCTTTTATGTATATAGGCTCTGATTTTTTTAAAGTCCTTTCCTGAAAGCAGCTTATTGTTTGGTATGCAGTACGTGCGAAAGATAGGAAGTTGTAAATTAAAATAAAGCATATGCATGCTTTCCCCTCTCTCTTGCAGAGATGATTGGGAAAGGAAAACACATTTCTGTAGGGAAGTGGTAGTAGTGGTTGCTCTTTAAAATGTTTTATTTTCTTTCATAGAGCATGTGGAATTTTGGTAGCATACTAGATATTCAAATGTGTAAAGATAACTTCAGAGAAAAATAAACAGTTATGTTAAAAAAAAAAAAAAATCATTGTTCACACTGAAAGTTATAGATGAGCAGGTGTCTCACCAAAAATTATGGGTGCTAGGACATCTGTCCATTCTCAAACCTGCTGAGTTTTGCCATTATTCTTCTTTTGACTTGGCTGACATTACACACAGTACATACAGGGCCATTTGTGCTCACCCATGTACAGTATCTCACAAAAGTGAGTACACTCCTCACATTTTTGTAAATATTTTATTATATCTTTTCATGTAACAACACTGAAGAAATGTAAAGTGGTGAGTGTACAGCTTGTATAACAGTGTAAATTTGCTATCCCCTAAAAATAATTCAACACACATCAATTAATGTCTAAACCGCTGGCAACAAAAGTGAGTACACCCCTTAGTGCAAATGTCCAAATTGGGCCCAAAGTGTTAATATTTTATGTGGCCACCATTATTTTTCAGCACTGCCTTAACCCTCTTGGGCATGGAGTTCACCAGAGCTTCACAGGTTGCCATTGGAGTCCTCTTCCACTCCCCCATGATGACATCACAGGGCTGGTGGATGTTAGAGACCTTGCGCTCCTCCACCTTCTGTTTGAAGATGCCCCTTAGATGCTCAATAGGGTTTAGGTCTGGAGACTTGCTTGGCCAGTCCATCACCTTTACCCTCAGCTTCTTTAGCAAAGCAGTGGTCATCTTGGAGGTGTGTTTGGGGGTTGTTATCATGTTGGAATACTGCCCTGCAGCCCAGTCTCCGAAGGGAGGGGATCATGCTCTGCTTCAATATGTCACAGTACATGGTGGCATTCATGGTTCCCTAAATGAACTGTAGCTCCCCAGTACTGGCAGCATTTATGCAGCCCCAGACCATGACACTCCCACCACCATGCTTAACTGTAGGCAAAACACACTGGTTAAAAATAGTCAATGTTGGGACTATCTATAGCGCTTGCTAATACTACTGGTGCAATAAATAGATAAATAAATATAGATAAATTAATATAGAAACATGGTATGAATTATTGTGCAAACAATAGGATAAGTAATAAATAAATACTTTGATATGGAGATGTAAACGTATAAAAATTCGAATGTATGGTGACAAATCAATAAATCAATAAATAAGCAATAGTGCAAATTTGTGTGCAATAAATAGAAAGTCCAAGAAATCTTCTGAATCTAAATCAAAGTGCAGGTGCTTTTGTGCTCAATTATCCAATACAATTCGTGACTTTTGGTGGCATGGGTTCCTTTTCCAATGTGTTTGGTAAAAATGGATCACTTACCAGAGGTAGTGGGTCTTATGTGCTGTATAGCACTAAGACCAATCACGCTTGTAGGCCTTCCAGGCCAAAAACTGGATTCCCCTGTGTCGCTCCTAATATGGGGTAAAGACTAGATTCCTCCTCACCTTGTTCCACTCCTCACGGTAAAGGGCCAGGGTTATGCAAGAAAGGAAATGCTCCGATAGTGTAGCAAGTTTAAAAGTTTATTTCCCACATAAGGGTAAAATCACACTCCGCTTGCCACTCTGTATGTCATTGGTTGCCTGTCATTTTGAGCCTATTGTGATTTTACCCTTATGTGGGAAATAAACTTGCAGATGAGACGGTTTCTGATAGTTTGTGCATAAATTCTTTGGTTTTTAAAGTGCATAAAACGTGCAATAAAGTGCTAATATAGTCCAAACTGTTAATGTTCCTTGCAGCAAGCAGAAGGAAGAAAAAAGTCCAAAGTATTGTGTAAGAAGGATCGTCAATGTCTCTTATGTGAACATTTACACTCAGCGGTACATTTACCAGATGTATTGGATTCAATTAGGCATATGCCGAATGGGCCAATATCAGCATAAAAAGTAGGTGGTCATCTCAGTTGGAAAGGACCTCAGGGTAAACATCCCCCACTCCAAATCGCCCACAGTAAACCAAAACTCCAAAGGGGAATGATCCCACTGGTGTACCTTACGGTCTACAGTGGAGCCACAGAATTTTCTGCTTTTACACTCAAATACCCCCCTGTGGCGTAATTCAACATTAACACACTTATATAATCTTCCGGATCCTTAGTCATGGGCTAGGTACAAAATAAAAACCATATCCCACATTGTAACTAATGGTTCCCTGCGATCCCTCACTTCACTTTCTGCTGAATATAGTGTACCAGCCTCCCATTTGTTTTGATACCTCCAGTTTTCCCATGCTTTCAGATGCCAATTCTCGAGTTAGAACATATCATTAGGACTGAGTGTTCAGAGAAACCTACCTCTGCACTATATAATCACCTCTTGTTGACCCCTCTTTCGGGCCTTTTTCAATCTTCGACAGGGGTGGCTGAGGGATATACCCGAGCTTGATGATGAGGACTGGGAGGATGTTTGGGATTTTCAATTTCACCATCTGGATTATTATGAACCCCTCAATTTCTCAGGAGTGCTGGAGATATGATTATTCTCCAGCGGATTTCTCTCATGTCTTCTGGGGCTGTCCGGCCATAGTCACTTATTGGTAGGAGGTGGTTGTGATTATCAACTCTATTGCTAACATTTCCTTGAAATCCTCTGTTGCTCTGTGTCTGTTGGGGTTGGTGGAGGCAGTAGATCCTCCAGTAGCGGAAAGGACCATGCTCAGTCTACTACTGTTTTATGCCCGAAAAGCCATGAATATGTCTTGGAAGAAAACTACTCCCCCATCCCTTACCTTCTGGAAACATTTAGTTAACCTCAACTTGCCCTTTTACAAAGAAACCTATGTTAAAAGAGGTTGTCCAAGGAAATATGATAAAGTGTGGTCTAAATGGTTAGATGACCCTTCTACCGCTCCTATGCAAGACACATAATGATCTCACTATTGCTCATCTACTTCTGTTATGCAAGTCAAATAATGATCTTACCATTATTTAAACCCTAATTTGTCCAATGAGGATGTGCGGTGACACCAGGGACACCTATTAGTAGTATCACTGTCACACATGGGGGGGGGGCATCTAGGACACTGGCCAAGTCTAGTCTCAACACGGTCGCAGAAATGCTGAAATGTAGCATGATGTTTCTTGGACCCCTGCGTAGAATACAGTGTCTTGCTGAGACTTCTGTTTGTTTTTGTGTTGTGTATTGTACACTTAATATGCACATAAAAAGTTATTAAAAAAAAAAAAAAAAAAAAACATGTATGGTAGGCTTTAGGCAATGTATACGTTTTTTATATAAAGTGCCATTGCAAAAGGAACAGAAGGAACTAATTTTATGTGATGTGATTTTTAAAGTATTAAGTATTTTTAAAATTGCTCTAATGTGACAACATAAACCGGCATTACACAATAACAACTATATTTTAAAGATTTATTAAACATTTGAAAATCTGTATAACAAACACATTGCATTTGTCCTGGCTTTCTAGGGATGTTGCTTGTCACGTCAGACACACAGGGACATGATTTCCATGTATTTCAAATCCTTACTCACCCATGGTCATCCTCACAAAGTGCTGTGCACCACTTGTACACCCTGCATAGAGGAGAAACGGAAGCTAAGGTAAGCTCAGTTTTATTTATCTGTATTGTAATATTTATCTTCAAATGGAGAGTTTTTCAAATATTAACTTAACTCAGCAGTGTACATTTTTGGGTTTCTGCACATTTTCATTATTACAAAACACAATGTTCTGCCCTTGCAGGGGTTGTTAAGTAGAGCAGTGAACACCAATGTCTCTCATCTTTCTGGCTTTTTCTTACAAAGCTCTGTCTATTCCCTCCTTAATAAAGTAGTTGTAAACCCCAGTCATAAAATTTGAACTAAGCACATACAATTGCACTGTTTACTTGTCTCTCTCCAAAGCTCTAAGTGTCGTTTCCCTCTGGTACCTCGGTCCTTTGTTATCAGCATGAGAACATTTCTGACATATGAGATAAGATGAGCTAAAAATTTGTGTCGGGGGGGGGGGGGGGTGGGAGAGATAAGCAGGGAGCTTGTCTATTTAAAATACAGCTCTGCATGTTCCTACCTTCCTGTGCGTATGTGGAAGTGGAAGTGGTGTATAAGAGCTCTAACTGCAGTTTTTCACTTCCTTCTTTGTATTATTCACACATGCATAAGGAAAGTGTAAAGATTGCGCTAGACCTGTGAAATAATCTTATTGGTATTGCTATCCTCACTTAATATAATGATGTTGATTTAGGTTTTCTGATTCCCAGGCAGGCGCCTTCCATACCTCAGAGGATCTCCACTATCTTCTTGGCTTGTAGTGTAATATAACAAAAAATGTCGGTGGTCCAAAAATACCCCCTTCACCTGGGCTAGAAAAGTAACATAAGAGCATTTTTATATCAGTAGAATTTCAATGTGATATCCCCTCCTATAGTAAAACCTAGTTCCCACTAGCATTGGATATATTAAAAAGATTAATTCGGGTAACATTGAATAATTAACTGATATACAAGAACCTCAAACAAATATAAGAATCTAAATAACAAAACAATTGTTTGATATAGATATTTAAATTGTTTTAATAAAGTTATTGCTAAGTTCCTGCATATCAAATATATCTGGCCAATGTAGACATTTACTACTTTTTGCTCTGTTACGTATACTATTGGAAATGTTTTATTATACCGGTTTCATAATTTTGGGTAAATAATAAAATTGATTATGCCAGAAATCAAGAGCTTTTATATCTTAGGAGTACAGAATGATTAGACTTTATGTTGTAGAGATGGAAGAGTGATGGAAGTTGGAGCAGTGTTGGAAAAGAAAACATGACAGGACTGACACCACTTAGGCCGTAAAAATGCTATGTTGCCAGCCCACAACTGGACTTAGAAGCTGACAGTAGTTTTGGAATATTGACTTTAAAGGAGAAGTTTGCAGTATAAAAAAAAACCCAAACATCTATATTCACCTGTATGCTGCAGCATTGGTATAATGCTGCAGTTATCCCCCGTCAGTTCTAAGCCTGAGAACTGAGTGATCACATGACTGATGATCACTGAGTTCTTGGTCAGCTCGGAGTGGTGACTGCTCACTGGATCGCCAGGCTGGAGAAGAACTGGGGGCAGCTGGCTTTA
Source organism: Pelophylax lessonae (assembly GCF_965119305.1). Taxonomy (NCBI): domain Eukaryota; kingdom Metazoa; phylum Chordata; class Amphibia; order Anura; family Ranidae; genus Pelophylax; species Pelophylax lessonae. Next base: position 380,034,573 of record NC_138769.1, on the reverse strand, counting down.
ACTCTCAGCCGTGCACTGAGAGCATAAGCCAGCTGTCAGTCAGGCAACTGGGTGGATCCCGACAATATGGTCAAGATCCCTGTCACGTACCTGGTCCTGAAGCCAAAATGCTGAGAGGGCTCTCCTTGCGGCTGAGTGCTTGGTGTCCCTGAAGGTGGTAACAGGAAGCACGAAGCCCAAAGTAGCAGGGATTGCCAGCTATGCCCCAGATGATTTCTCAAATTTGTCATCACATATTCTCATATTTTCAGAATATCTTCCCTGGGAAAACTGTACATCTTTACCCTATCTTCCTCCCTCTGTCCATTCCCCAGTTGCCCAGATTTCATCACCACATCTTTGTAGTACTTGGTATATCTTGGGTCCAGTTGTTGAATCCTGGTGGCATCAGAAGGCATCAAGTATGAGACCAGTCTCCAGATCTGATCCTAACAGCATCAGTATAGGACACTCATTTGAGACTCTCACCGCTCTCATTCCGTTCCCTGCCCCCCCCCCCCCCCCCAGTCATAAAAACCCATGGCCATGTGGTTAATGCTTTACACATGATTGGGCTCCAGTAAAAATAAGGATCTTTTTTGGGATGATGTCTTTTTCCTCCACCAACTTAGGGTGAACAAATGTGACTTCTGTGCTGGTGTGTTGAAACCAGTAATGTTTTGATTACCTACGATGACCGACTGTAGGTTGATGTTGTTTTTCTTTGCTTTTGCACTGATGCACAGAAGATTGGCTGCTGGCCAGGTGGTGTTGATTTCCTTGGCTCTGTAATATTGCTTCTGAGGTGTTCAGTCTTGTCACATGGGTAGCACTTGTGGGTATCATTAATAAATACCTATTATCATAAATGGACAAAATTGAGCCTTTTACACTCAGAAACCTAAGTATAAGCTGCTTACAAACAGAGAACAAAACAGTGAGAATGTAATAAAAAATAATCCCTACCTCTAACATAAACAAATGTGAAAATCTCAGTCACCTGAGTGTAGCGTTTTCACGCGTTTTTTACAGCGATTTTACCGCAATTTTTACCGCGTTTTTACCACGTTTTACAGGCGTTTTTTCATTCATTTTTTGTGCAGGCGTTTTTAGATTGAATAGAGACCAATGGAAAACACCTGTAATCTGCCCAAAAAGAAGCTCAAGTACTTTTTTGAGCGTTGGACGTTTTGCTCACAGCGTCAAAACGCTCAGATGTGAACAGGGGCCATTGAAATGAATAGGATTTGTCTTGTTGGGCGTTTTGAGAGCTGATCCTAGAGCAGAAAAACTCCCCCAAAATGCCTACATTTGAACGGAGCCTAAAGCAGAAATTGAACTCTTTTTAATCATCATGCTGCTAGCATTTTGTAAATAGATAGGAAAGTATACTGTATTTACTTGTTTTAAACTTTTTTTTAATTTAATTTCTTCAGTTGCTTACTGGTTTCCAGGCCTAGGCAAAGGATGCCCTGTATCCCATGAGTCTCCAGGAGGGGAGCAGGAGTTTTCTCAGCTAAGCATACCCTCCTGCCTGCATGCCAGAGCTAAGGGCAGATTGATTCCAGGAAGCAAATGCTACATTAATCATCTGCCCTTACTCAAGATGGCCATGACCAGAAATGCTAGGGGGTGTTTTTCAAAGTGACTTCTCAGCAAAATAAAGCATGGAGACATGAATAGGTGGGTGAGTTTGTTTTGAATGTTAAAAATTAATTAATGAGCGTTTTTTGTTTTTGGTGCTCAGATGCAGTGTAGTTCCACTTTAACTTGCATAACAAACTCCACTTATTCAAAGTGTAAAATATCACAACTCAATGCATTCACCATATAACAATGTGTCATCTGAATCCAAAACCAATAACATCAAACAATAATGCACATTAACATATACAGCAATAAATGTCCTTAAGGTGTCCAAACAATCAAAATCTTCACTACAAAAGGGTGCAATCCACCTACACGTGAAATAGAACAGGTCCTTTGGAAATTACAGTGCATATCAAACTTGCTACCCACTGTGAAATTGTACTCACCGCCTACATTTGGCCTGAACAAACATATATTAGACAAAATAGGCTTATAACATTTCCCAGGTTACTATAGACCAGCATTCCCCATGAGCAAGGTGAGAAAAAGACTCCCAGACAGGTCACAGCTTCCTTTAATAAGAAATCAAATGTTTCCCACGAGCAAGGAGAGAAAAAGAGCCACGTAGTATAAAACCATACAACCAGCATTCTTTAACCACTTAAGCCCCGGAGGATTTTCCTGCTAAAAGACCAAGGGGTATTTTGCGATTCGGCACTGCGTGACTTTAACGGACAATTGCGCGGTCGTGCGACGCTGTACCTAAATGAATTTGACGTCCTTTTTTTCCCACAAACAGAGCTTTCTTTTGGTGGTATTTGATGCTATACATATGCACTGTTACTGTAAAAATACACTGGCAGTGAAGGGGTTAACTTTATTTGGGAGGGAGGGGCTGTGTGTGTCCCTAGGGGCGTGGTTTCTACTGTGATTGGCTGTGGCTCTAGCTGTAAGGACACTGATCAACGGATCTACATACTAGATCCGAGTGATCAGTGTCTTTACAGCGAGGAGAATGACAGGCAGCTTGTTTACACAAGCTGCCTGACATTCTCCCTCTCCCCCGACGATTGCCGAGTGGCCGGCGGACATCGGGTCTGCTGGTCACACGCGCGGGGGGGTCCGTTACCGCGCGGGAGCGGGAGCGCGCCTCCGCGGGCGCGCGCTCGCTCCCCAGACCCTCCCAGGCTAGTGACGTTAATTAACGTCACTCTGCCTGGCAGGGGCTGACCGCCGCAGTAAATCTACTTGCGGCGGTCGGCAAGCGGTTAAAAGAATACAATTCCCTTAAATGGAATCTGTTTTGTAACACATGTACCAGAAAGCAAATATTTCAGTTTGCTAGAGAGTAAAACTTTTCAAAATTTTTCGAGCTGCAGTAATAGTAGCCAATGTCCAGAGCCAGGCCTGAGGATCCTTTTGTCAGTTGAAACTTTCTGATAATAGAGTCCTCTATGCCCTCATAATTGTCATCCTTTTTGGTTGGCAAGTACACATAGACCTCTGTGGCTTTGCCTCTTAGTCCTGGCATCAGATACTGGGCCCACAGGATCTGTGGCAAGTGGTACTGAATAGACATTTTTTCAAAGGATAGTAGATAAGTATCAATGCCACTGTCATACATTTTTTTTTTCTATCAAAGAGAGTTTTATGCAAACAGTTTTACAGCAATCCAAGGTAGAAAAAAACTGTACTACCAGATTACAGCTACAACAAATGAAGCCACCAATTATCACTCTGCATATGTAAAAAAGTAACATAGATTCAGTACAAATGGCAATCGTTCCATATTTTTTATTACTAATAATATTATTAGTATTATACAGGATTTATATAGTGCAGGATTTATATAGTTTACGCAGTTCTTTACAACTTGAGGGTATACAGTACAACTACAATACACTTTAATACTGTAGGAATCAGAGAGCTCTGTTTTTTAGAGCTTACCATCTAATCTATTTATGTCCTAACCTGTGCGGCATGGCAGTAACCTCATTTGCATCAGCTCTAATGGACTATGACCTGGTCTATTAAGTCAGGATGCACACAATTTCTCAAATTTGCCAGGACATCCCTGTGCTGGTGTATATACTGTATATCGTTCAAAACGAAGGTTGTATCCTAAAGCACCGATCCATTCTTTTTGGGAAAGATGATCTGCAGATTTCCAGTGCAGCAGGAATAATTTATGGGCCTGGAAAATGGTTCTAGAAATTGCCCCCTGGCTAAATTCTCTGGGTTCCACACCTCCCAAAATACCTAATAGGCAACACAATTATATCGCTTGCACAGTGCTCCTTGGGATGTTTAAACTTGGGAAATCCTTTTGTATCCAAATCCGGCTTTAAACTTCTCCACAACAGTATCTCGGACCTGCCTGGTGTGTTCCTTGTTCTTCATGATGCTCTCTGCGCTTTAAACGGACCTCTGAGACTATCACAGTGCAGGTGCATTTATACGGAGACTTGATTACACACAGGTGGATTCTATTTATCATCATTAGTCATTTAGGTCAACTTTGGATCATTCAGAGATCCTCACTGAACTTCTGGAGAGAGTTTGCTGCACTGAAAGTAGAGGGGCTGAATAATTTTGCACGCCCAATTTTTCAGTTTTTTATTTGTTAACAAAGTTTGAAATATCCAATAAATTTCGTTCCACTTCATGATTGTGTCCCACTTGTTGTTGATTCTTCACAAAAATTTACAGTTTTATATCTTTATGTTTGAAGCCTGAAATGTGGCAAAAGGTCGCAAATTTCAAGGGGGCCGAATACTTTTGCAAGGCACTGTGTGTGTGTATATATATATATATATTACACATAAACTCCTCATAAGGCAACAGTCTCTATGCACAATTTCAGTTGTGAGCTTGGATAAGTGCAACAAAAATATTGTTTTCATACAGGTGTGAAAGTGCTTCCACTCGTGCTCCCCCCTCCAAAAGCTGCACTTACCAGAATATAAGACCCCAGTGGGTATAATGGCGCTTTTTAGAGGTAGCTCCCTTGAATGCAAGGACTCCTCCTCACTCCTCTTTTCAATCTTCCATTATTCGCCATATACCAGAGCCAAATCGGTGTCAAGGGAGGCAATGACTATTTGTCCAGTATTCTCATGAGTAACTGACAAGTTAAGAAAGATGCAATGGAGGTTGATGTCAGTGCCCTTCCCAGTCATAAACCCGGTTTGGTCTATGTAAATAAACTCCTCCAGTACTGTGGATAGCCTATTTGCCAAACTTTTTACCAAGATCTTGGCATCTACGTTAATGAGGAATATCGGCCTATCTCATGAGCACTTTTCAGGGTCCTTGACTGGTTTGGGCACCAACACCACCACCGCCTTAGACAGGATATCAGGAAGGGAAACCAGTGAGAAAAAAACAGTCAAATAAAGACACAAGCCTGGGAGCGAGTAAGTCTTGGTGCTGTGAATAAAATTATGTTGAGGGTCTGTCCGCCCCAGGGGTCTTCCCGACCTGAAGTTGTGAGAGAGAAATCTGTATCTCCTGGAGGGTGATATCAGCCTCCAGTCCCTGGCTGGCATCTGTCTCTAGTGTGGGAAAGGTAGCCCTATCAAGGTAGGCACCCAGCTCCACGGTAGAATAATCTACCCTAGAGGAGTACAGAATCTAGGAGTTTTTTCGAGAAAATGCTCATTAATACTGCCAGTTGACCTCAACACCTTTAGAATTTTAAATGCCACTAATATGGGTGACAGAAAACTGCCCCTTGGCCAACCCCACCAATAGCCGGCCATTTTGGTTCCCTTATCCAAAGACCCTCTGAGCTGTGTTTAGGAGAGACATTTGTCTCATTTCAACCCTGAGTAAAGAAACCTCCCATACTGCCAGGCCCCATAGGTGACCTGATCTCTCCTTAAGTTAATGCCTTGAAGGCATCTCATGTTACCAGGGGAGTGGTAGATTCAGTATTAGTCAGCCAATATTGGCAGACTCCTTCCTGAACAGCCTCCTGGATATAACTATCCTCAATCCAAAACCTGGACAGCCTCTCAGCCAGGGGGGGCCCAGGGACAGCATCAGCAGCAAAAGGGCATGGTCTAATATGCCTCTGGGTAAAGTAGTAATATCGGACACCTACCGGAGCATAGAATTGGTAGCATAAATTAAATTAATACTAGAAAGCGTTCGGAATTGCACGAATAATTCTTGGAGGGTAGGGTGGAAATGACGCCAGACATTCTTAAGGGCAAAAGTACTCACCCATTGGGTCAAACTACAAATCCAACAAGAGTTGGAGTGGAGTCTGTCCAGATCTGGGGAGGGAGTCATATTAAAATCCCCCATTAACGGTACTTATCTCCATCCCAAAGCTGAGCACTAGTTGCATAATAGCAGAGAGCAGGGTAGAATCTGCCGGAGGTGGTAGGTAGATTCCCACTAGAACACATTGCACATTAGCAATGACAACATGCATAATTATGTAAAGACCCCAGGGTCTGTTCTAATGTCCAAAAGCTGAAACAGGAGCAATTTGTGCACCAGGACACTGCCCCCCTTGAGTAGCTGGAGTACATAGTATGATAGTGTGAGCTCACCCAGGCTCTCTTAAGGCTTAGGATTAGTAACAAGACATCTGGAGGTGAGCCGACCCTGGCGCTCCTATACCAGATAAGCTTCCATTGCAGGAGAAAAAGTGAGTCTGAGAACAGAGCACAAAAAGGAACCCCTTATGGCGCGGAAAAAGATTGTAAATAATATGGGGAGATATCTTCAGCCCAGGCGGGGTAGTGTCGCCAGCAAATCTTCTGTATCCTTTGGGGAGGTGAAAAATGGGATCCTCTCCCCGCCCACCACCCGCAACTTAGCCGGGAAAAGAACACTGTATTTCATACCTTTGGTATGCAGGGTCGCTTTGATGGAGTCGAAGGACCGGCAGAGCTTCTGGGTCCCTATAGAGTAATTAAGATTTGCATTAATCGGTTATTCTGGTACACCAACTCCCCCACCGCTTTAACCTCATGCAGTAATTCATCCCATTCTCTAAAGTTAGGAAGGCGCAGGATGAACATGGGGGGGGGCTGCGGGCCCTCTCGACCGTGAAGTATGGGGATAGCTGGGCGACAGGTAGCAAGGACCAGAATATTTGTTCCGCAAAGACAGTGGGGTTTTTACCTTCCACTCCCTCTGCCAGGCCAATTATACGGATATTGTTCTGCTTGCATCTATTCTCTGCGTCCTCAGCAATAAACTCCAGCACCTTGACCTCAGATTGTAAAGAACGAATTGCTCCTGAATGTTCCCCCACGGTGTCCTCAATAAGTCCCACCTGCATTTCAGCTGTAGACAGGTGGGAATGAACCTTGTCCAGGTCTTTTCGGATGAGACCGATGTCCAGCTGAACCGCTTCAATTTTTGTAGTAAGGGCAGCCTGGCAGGAGGCGATGGCTGCCATAACCTCCAGAATTCCTGGTGAAGGTCTGTCTGAGACGCAATGTTAACACGTGGTGTCAAGCTGCTAACCGACCGGGACTCCGGACTCGCTGTATTAGGTAATCCCTGGGAGGAAACAAAGCTTTTTACCCCCTTTACTACGCCCAGAGTGCTTGGGAGGCATCTGCCACTATCTGGCCCGAGCTAGAGTACAGAAGAACCCGGCCAGGATAAGTGAAACAAATGTCCCTTCAGCAGAGCTCTGAGATAGACTTCTGGTCACTCCGCCATCTTGGACATGCCCAGCAATACATTCTTTGATTTCTTTTTAAAGCATTCCGAGATTCAGCTTCAATTGAAGAAAAGAACAATTGTGCAAGAACAGATTTACAGAGAAATATGTTGCAAAACAGACAATTAGCAACTGTAAAAAAATGGAATTAAAAGCTAAAAGTTCTTAGCAAAGTTCTTCTGGCCTTTGGTTCTATGCAGAGTTTGAATCGCTTGCACAATAAGCATATTGTGACATATCATATGAGAGCTCCAGCTGCCAGTTGCAACTGTGTTTTATGGCCCCTAAAAAAAAGGGCATATACAAAATTAACCCAACCATAAAGGGTCAGTAAGGTGTGGTAAAGGGGTGTTGAAGTGTTTTAATTTGTTTTAGTGGACCCTCCCTATGTTTTAGTGGGCAGTTCTCTCTTTCTCCCTTTGTTTTGTATGTGTCCCTTCCATCCCTGTCATTCACTGAATGCTTATGTTACCACTTGTGTTACTTCAAATGTAGAGGATTTCACCATTACTTCACCTACCACAGTGTCAGGCATCAGTTCTCATAAACCGAAATTCATTCCCTATTCAATAATTTTTTTTTTTTTATAAAGATTGAAAACCCCCGGAGAAGCCTTGTTCCTATAATATTCCAGACACATTATCCCATTGCAGAATATTTTGTCAAGAAATGGTCTACTTTCTCAAGACTGACTCCCTAGTGTCTAGCCTTAAAAAGACTCTGACCCTGGTTGGCTTCTGGTCCTGAGTGTTTGGTCTGCTGTATTCCATGTTCCATTTAATTTCCTCGGAAGGAAGCTACATTTGATTTGTTGCATTGCCCCATTCTGAGCCTATTTGCTTATCAGCAAAAATTGGCATCCTATTTGTTCACAGCAACTAAAAGGATGATTGCCCAGGCCTGGAAAAAACCTACAGTCCCCTTTATGGGAGTGAGGGACCATCTTACGGTCATGATGCTAAATGAACAAATGTCTAGTATTCTTCCCGTCACATACGCCAAGTTCCTCAAGGTCTGGGAACCATGGTTGGCATATGCCTTTCCTGATCTCTCCCTGACAAGAGTGGGTCGGCTCTATTTGATGTCTCGGGTGACCCAGGGTCCCTACCCTTTTTCTCTTTTTTCTACTTTACTATTCCCTCTCTCTCCTGTCTTTTTCTGCTTTTCTTCTTTTGATGAGTTTTTCAGCCCTCTTTGGCTATCGGTGTCAGGACTGCCCACTAAGGAGGTGTTGACATAAAGATCCTGACCACATTGGCAATTATGGGTTTTTCGCCCAAAATACATATACGTTTTGTTTAAGTTGGATATGCCTGTTTGAGAAGGAGACATAGGGTACACCTATGTTCTCCATGTTGCCAGTCATAGCCCCTGCACGGGACTAGGGGCGTTTGTATTGCTGTACATTTTTGATAAACTTACAATAAAAATTATTGAACAAGGAAAAGACTCTGACCAATCATTATAGAGAATGCTCAGTCCCTCAAGTACCCTACTGATAATAAGTTGGAAGCACTTTCTAAAACTATTTACTCTTTGGTGAGATTGTCCCTTCAACATTTGCTTGCCCTTGTTCTTATTTCTCAAACTTTAAATATTTGGTATAAATTGCGAAGTAAGTAGCAATTGACTGCTGGCGTGGATCCTCACTTTATCACTTTTGATAAATGGAAGCCGGGCCAGTTAAATTTTGTGATGCAGTATTGAATCCTAGTCTATTCATGTTTTTTCTTGGGCATCCCATTATATGGTTTAAATTTGCAGAGTGATCTGTCTTAACGTGATTGTAAAGTCTCTCTTTTTTTTTCTTTTAAATAACAAACATGTTATACCTACCTCTGTGCAGTGGTCTTGTACAGGGCAGCCCGGATCCTCCTTTTTTCAAAAAATCTTAAGAACACATCAATCTTCATAAAATCATCCGTAAAAATAGTCCATAAAAACCCCCAAAACCGACACTGCAGCTAAAACTTGGGGGTTTTTATGGACTATTTTTACGGATGATTTTATGAAGATTGATGTGTTCTTAAGATTTTTTGAATAAAGGTTTGTAACCTTCTACACTATGAGGAGCCTCTCTTCCTTCTTTCTTCTTATGCCGAAAGCACATCCGTACCCATAACGAGATCGCCCATCCGTCCATCCACATCAAAGGAGCAGCAGTTTAAGCGCTTTAGATTCTTATTGGTATACGCCATAAGAATCCACATCGTCTGGTAAGTGGGCTACCTTACCTTTTGGCACAGAGTGTTAGCAATCAAGGCTCGCACGATCCCCAATTCATCACAAGAGACTCTTTTTGAGCACCTTCTTTTTTGCACTTCCCTCACTTGTTTTTTTTCACTTTATGGACTTTTTCTTCACTGGATACATGCTTGGAAAACTTTTTGCTGTTAATGTATTACATATGATATGAGTTTTTACTGGAAAATTATCAATTAAGCACCAGCACTAATTTATCACCTCTATTGTTTACATGTTTGCACGTGCACTTTAAAGGTTTTTTGATATTTGCTAATTTACATTGTTTCCAGTAAGCATATTAATTATAGCACAGTAGTATCTATTTATTTATTCACATGAACACAAATCATCTACCAGTCGTTTATTACAAGTAAATCCTATTATATAGGGTAGCGCAGTATCTATCATTATTTCACAATTACCAGATCATTATCTCACAGTAGATAGTGACCTTCATTACTTGCTGCTTCCCAACATATTAATTAATTAATTAATTTTTTTACTACACCTAGGCGTGAGTATATCATTTAAACAGTGATGGTATCACTACGAACATCAGATCAAGAGCAATAATTCTAGCACCAGACCTCCTTTGTAAATCTAAAGTGGTGACTTGTAAAGGCTTTCAAAGCATCGCCTGTGGATAATATAATTAACGTAGCTTGTTGCCGACAGACATACGCAATTTTAGAGCGTGACATGTTTGATATCTATTTACTCAGTGTAACATCATCATTTTACCAAACAACTGGGTATTGTATTCTGTTTTTGCTTATTAAAATTAATTAAAGTGTATTTTTCCAAACAAATTGCGTTTGAAAACCACTGCGCAAATACCATGTGACATAAAAAGTTGCAACACCCACCATTTTATTCTATAGAGCCTCTGCTTTAAAAAAAAATATTGCTTTATGGGGGGGGGGGGGGGCTAAGTCATTTTCTAGCAAAATTAAAAAGAAATTTATTTTTACATGTAGGAGAGAAATGTCAGAATAGGCCTGGTGTTTAAGTAGTTAATAAACCTCTGTATGATCTGGTACTAACACTCAGCAAAACCCATCTCCACCATCAAGAGCTCCGGTGAATAGTGGTTAGTGCAAAGACCCTGCACCCCAGGTGATCCTGTGTCACCCTCCAGGTTGACCTGCTTGTGTACTTATCCTGCTATAGCTACTGGTCTCCAAGACATACCCCTGACTATGGCACCCCACATATTATACTATCCATACCGCCATATATTTCCCATCCCCATATAATATCCTTCATACCTCTTCTATACCCCTACATCATACCCCTCCCCCCATAAAATGATCACCATACCTCTATACAGCTCCATCCCCTATACTGTATTATACCATTATATAAAAACCCTCAGGCGTGCAGAGAGAGTATCAGTGTTTTGTGTGTGTGTGGGGGGGGGGGGGGTTCCCTATCAAGAAAACCTGTCACTTTGCCCTGAACAAGCAAAGGTACAGATTTTCTTTAAATAGATTTCGGTGTATGTAATATAAGTGTTTTTTTTTTTTTTTCAGCTCTGTATTTAAGCTTTATTATTATTATTTTATTTATTTTTTTAAACAAACCACTTCTTTTAAATGAATGAACACTGCTTAATGAACCATTGAGGACAGAATTCCTTACGTTCTGAATCACATTAGCTGCATGTCCCTTTAATACACCATATTAGAAATAAAATCATGTTGAGAATGCATGTCTAATTATTTGAGTAAAGAGCTGTTTGTGGTCTCTGACTTTGTGAGAAAGCTTTCATCTGACAACAGTTTTCCTGTTAAGAGTGCATATAGGGTAAAACCAATAGATAAATTCAGCATTAAATCATCTGTGGTGCAAGAGATATAAATGCTTTATTACCTTACATATCACAACTTTCCCCAAAAAGGTTTCAAAACCAACAAAGTGCTTACAAATTTGTCTGTATTGCTCACATGCTTTTAATGCATTGTGTTGTAGTGCATTTGGATTCAGCACTAGCAGACAAACATCTAACCAACAAGAGAAGTATTAGCTTTCTAAACTGCTCCCAAGATATTAAACCAGTTCCGCAGCAGCATAAAGTTGGCGCCTGTGATTGCCAGAGGAGTGCTATTATTGGTAAATGAAGCATTCCTGCTATCGTGTTTAAATAATTTTATAATAAATGTGTTTGCCCTTTACATGTAATGGAGGAATACATTCACAGTTTGGAGACTAATGAAATTATACCACTTTTTTCTACCACATGGAGACTTTAAGCAAATAATTGTGTGCTTCTTTGACTTTTTGTGCTGTACTTGTGCTGTCATCTTGGTGTCTGTGTAGCTGTCTGTGTGTTTTCTGAATAGGCAAACTCTGGTAAAAGCAAAACCTTTTCTATCCTTAAATTTAACCAAGCACTCAAAATAATTTGCTGTTTGTACTCACCCTGCTTCAAGATCATTGGGAGCCATCCTGTATCTTCTATATTTGTGTGTTTTTTTACATAAAGGATTGTTGGTTTTCTAAAACAATAATAGGATTATGTTATTTGGAAAGTTTAAATGCAATCACTGCTATGTGGAGTTCTTCCTAAATGCTAGCAATAGCCATACACTGTGTGCTAATTTCATTAGATGCAACAGAAAGATATCTGGCAACTGCCCATTCTGGTTGCTGGATCTTGTGTTTAATCTTCACCTTAACCACTTAAGCCCAGGAAGATTTTACCCCCTTCCTGACCAGGGTCTATTTTGCGATTCGGCACTGCGTGATTTTAACGAACAATTGCGCGGTCGTGCGACGCTGTACCTAAACAAATTTGACGTCCTTTTTTTCCCCACAAACAGAGCTTTCTTTTGGTGGTATTTGATCACCTGTGCGATTTTTTGATCATGCGCTATAAACAAAAAAAGAGCGACAATTTTGCAAAAATAATAATATTTTTCACATTTTTTATATGAAATTCCCCAAAAAAATGTAAAAATCTAAATTTTTTAACATTTTAGGCCAATTTGTTTTATGCTACATATGTTTGGTAAAAAAAAATCGCAAAAAGCATATTTTGATTGGTTTGCGCAAAAGTTATTGCGTTTACTAACTAAGGGAAAGATTTTTGTCATTTTTGTTGTTTTTTTTTTTTTTTATAACGAGTAATGGCGGCGATCTACGTTTTTTTTTTTGCGGGACTGCGACATTGCGGCGGACAGATCGGACCCTTGACTGACATTTTTCACACTGTTGGGGTTACCAGTGACATTACTACAGTAATCAGTGCTATACATATGCACTGTTACTGTAAAAATGACACTGGCAGGGAAGGAGTTAACTTTATTTGAGAAGGAGGGGTTAAGTGTGTCCCTAGGGGTGTGCTTCTAACTGTGATTAGATGTGGCTTGAGGTGTAAGAACCCTATGATCTCAATTCTTACACAGGGGAGAATGACAGGCGGCTGTGTTTACATTAGCCGCCTTGCTTTTCTCCCGCTGTAACGGACAATCGCGAGTGCCCGGCGGACATCGGGTCCGCCGGGCACACGCGCGGGGGGGTCCGTGAGCGAGTGGGAGCGCGCCTCCAGCGGCGCGCGCTCGCTCCCTAGAGCCTCACAGGCTAGCGACGTAGACCTAAGGCGCTTTGCCTGTGAGGGGCTGACTGCCGAAGTAAATCGTCGTTAGGCAGTCGGCAAGTGGTTAAAGACAAAAGCCTGAATACCATAGATAATTCCAATAACCAAATATTTGTGGAGGTTGTGAGCTTTTCCACCGTGCATCTAACTTGTTTGGACTTCAATTTTATTTAAAATCTTTAAAATTAGAAGGATCAAACTCATCCAAAGACCCTCAATTCTCCATTTCACACCTGTGGTTCCTATGGCAGGTTGACAGGGATATAAATTAATGCATTTGGAAGGTCTCATTGTTGGTAATTATTCATCTTTAGCTCTATATATCAATTTTTCTTCTGAGAGTTGCTAATATTTTGTGTTTCCTCTCAAAGAAGTAACACTTATTTTTATTAAGCCACTGTGTTACCCTCAGCCCACCTCCTCGGAAATGGATATTTATAACTAAAGAGGAAAAATATTGGGCCACTGGGGTTGATTTACTAAAACTGGATTGTGCAAACTCTGGTACAGCTCTGTAAAGAAACCATTCAGCTTCCAGGTTTTTTTTTTGTCAAAGCTCAATTGAACAAGCTGTAGTTAGAAGCTGATTGGCTACCATACACAGCTGCACCAGATTTTGCACTCTCCAGTTTTAGTAAATCAACCTCACTGTGTTAGAGGAGTTTAATTTCCCTCACTGCCATTTTTTCACCACCAGTTTTAGATTGGCTGCTCTCCTGACTCTTACAGGAAGCAATGACATCTAGGGCTGACACTTCTAGGTTTGCCACCTGCACATCCTTACTGGTTTCTTTCAGTGCTCAAACGCAGGACTGGCCTTCCTTTTCTGTGAGCCTCCACCACTCCCTCTAGCTATAATAACCCAGCTTCTTAAATGATAATCCTTTTTCTTCTACCCTCCACTCAACCTCATTAACTGCCTACTCAGTGAGCAGAAGACTCCTTTCAAGCTTGCAAGTCTGATCAATGTTGCAATTTGCTTCAGAAAATCACCAATCTTAGCTTGCAGAAGAGCAACCAACCCACATTTGCCATAGTGGTATTTATCCTGGAGCTGTTGCTCAGGTATTGTGTGCATGTGACACACTGTGCGCTGAGCAAACCATCAACCTCACTAGCACTCATTATCCCAGTTACAATATTTATATTACTTACATGAAGAATAACATGTTAGTTGTAGGTTACCTGCAGCTTATCTGCTTATCCACTTTTTGGCCCTGGCTTGCTCACCTCCTGGTGGGACAATCCTGAGGACCGCGACCTGGTACTAACATGCAGCAAAATCCATTTCCACCATCAGGAGCTCTGATGAACACCAGTTAGTACTTAGACTTCACACCTCAAGTGAGCCTGCATGCTTGAAGGTAGAGTCGAAGATGTCCTCTCCACTACTTTCAGCATAATAACCTGAAAACATCAGCATCGCCTGCTCTTGTCCCTCATCTTTATCTTGACAATGGAACATTCTTGTGGCACTTTCAGGCAATTCTGAACATTAAAAATATTGTACACTTCTTCTTTTAAATGTTTTCATTAGGTTTTCACTAGGTATTGGTATAAGAACATTCCCTGTGTCATTTGTTTGTAAAAAAGGGCTCACATGTTGCAGCTGCAGTTTGTAGTGTCACGACTGATCGTTTATCCCCTATCCATGTATTAATCCATCTAGTCTGTACTTATTTTGCTAAAGGGACGGGTAACTTCTTGTTCCGGGTCACACAGCATCCAGTGCATGACTCACTATTTCCTCCGTGTTACATCACAACACCTGGCCCGATGTGGTGATCTTGAATTTTGACATATAACTCTAATGGCATTGCCCCTTTTCCCCCTCTTCCCAATACTAGGAAATCCCACATTCCCTCTAGGGTTACATGACAAAGCTTCCCTAGAGTTGCTTGTCAGAAATTAATACTGTGTAATATATTTTTATTAGAGGCTTAGCTTGGCTGTCCACTTCTCAAATGTTACAGAACCCCCAGATCTCCTACTCAGGCCCCTTGCAGGTCCTTCAGTTGACTCATTAACTCAGATCTTTACCAGATGCATGCCATTTCACCAGAGACATCTCCCACTTTATATATGAATGCTGATCTACTGGACTAGTGAGACATGCCTTTTTGTTTTCTTTGGAAAAGATGATGACCAAACCAAAATACTAACTTTGTCATTGAGGTCAGCAACAGGTGCTAAGAGTCCAGATACACAATTGTCACATGCTTGTACTGTTACATGTCATATACTGTATCCCTCACATTCAGACGCTTGCTAGCAATGCTGTGCAACGTCTGCTTCACTTATTCTGGTCATGTCCTGCCTTCCAATCATTCTACACATGTTCTTTCTTCTTCATCATTAAAGAGGTTGTAAACTCGTTTAACTTTTTTTTTTTTTTTTTTTACAACCTGAAAGAGAAACCCATAATGAGCTAGTATGCATTGCATACTAGCTCATTATGAAATACTTACCTTAGAACGAGCCTCCGCTGTGCCGCCCGCTTACCTGTATGAGAGGCGACATGTTCAGTCGCCCGTCTTCCGGTATCGCGGCATCCGGCCATCTGATTGGCCGGAGCCACGGTGATGTCACTCCCGCCCACGCGCGTGGGAGCCGATGGTCACGGCACTGGGCTCTGAAGGAACGGCACCAGCGGCCATTCCTTCAGAGCGCATGCGCCAGTGACGTCACTGGCTGCATGTAAGGTAAATATCTCCTAAACGGTACATATTTAGGAGATATTTACAGTACCTATAGGTAAGTCTTATCATAGGCTTACCTATAGGTACAACTTGCAAGAGGAGGGTTTACTTCCTCTTTAACACAGTGTCTTTTGAAAGCCTAAAAAAATCAGAGTAGTTAATGTGGCCCACTCTTTTATCCCAGCATTAGGAAATCTTTTACCCCCTGCATCAAAACAGTATTGGCTCCACTATGTTGAGGGAATTAGGCAGATCGTTTATCTAACCAGTTCTTGGAAAGATACGGATTCCAAGTTCCAGTTCTATTGAATAGGGTATTTTTTCAGAGATGAATTTAGGCAACTTCTCTCTGACTGAATAAAATAGGGTGATTACCAGCGCTATGGAGTTTTCAGTACCTTAATTAGGTTAAATATTGTGATGTAAGCTGCCTCCAACCTACCACTGAGGTAGTAAAATGAAAAAGGTGCACAATGTTGGGAATGGCGCTATCACTTAAAATATTCAATGGTAAAAAATTAAATGGTAAAAAATGTGTTTTGTGCGCATTAATAAAATAAACTGCATAAAAACATCCGTATTGGTAAGGTGCATACAGTGCCTGTGCCCCTTTAAATACAAAGTGCTACGTGCTGGTTAAAATTCAATAGATAATGCATGGGCTGTGTTTAGTGTACCATAACATATATCACATATGCATATAAAGTGCTGAGTGTTAATATAGCAGTAAACCACGTGAGTGATAAAGTGCTTTTTTAATAATGGATGTGGCGCCTGTGGATCCCCACAGATAGCGCCGCTGCTTACCGCACACGTAAGGCAGATGACTCAGCCGTTCCTCGGTCACTAGAACACAAAAGAAGCCTCCATTGCGTAGTAGTGAGTAAGTGAGTGGATGCTACTTGCTACTTGCTCTTAACCCAACTACCATATACTATGCAATGGAGGCTTCTTTTGTGTTCTAGTGACCAAGGAACGGCTGAGTCATCTGCCTTACGTGTGCGGTAAGCAGCGGCGCTATCTGTGGGGATCCACAGGCGCCACATCCATTATTAAAAAAGCACTTTATCACTCACGTGGTTTACTGCTATATTACCACTCAGCACTTTATATGCATATGTGATATATGTTATGGTACACTAAACACAGCCCATGCATTATCTATTGAATTTTAACCAGCACGTAGCACTTTGTATTTAAAGGGGCACAGGCACTGTATGCACCTTACCAATACGGATGTTTTTATGCAGTTTATTTTATTAATGCGCACAAAACACATTTTTTACCATTGAATTTTTTTACCATTGAATATTTTAAGTTATAGCGCCATTCCCAACATTGTGCACCTTTTTCGCTCTGACTGCATCTGTTTGCATCTTCGTGCATCTGTTGCCCACTCCCTTACTTTCACTGCTTCCCTATCTCGACCTTACTCTTCCCAGTTTTCAAACCTTTTGTCCACCCTCTCCTAATATCTTTATGTGGAGGTGGATGGTTACAATTTCCAACCCTATCTGGCATCTCCTCTACCCTTTCCTGATACTCTTCCCTAACCTGCTCCCAGTTCCCCTAATTACCCTAATGTAGGCACCCTTCCATTTACTGTGCATACACTAGAATATTATTGTTAAAACGCTCAGAACGTTTGTTTGATTTTCCCAAGGTTAGAGAGGTCAAATCAGCATTCATTTTCAACTGCATTTTCATTTTCAAATGAAAATTCAAAAGCACGGCATGGAAATGTATTCTCAAGTAAATACATTTCTAATAATGCATGTGGTTTTTGTTTAGGAAATTCTATTCATAGCAAAATTGGATGTTAAAAGTAAAAGACATTTTTAGGTACTTTAAAATTACATTTGTCAAGTTTCTGTTGGCTTTATTGAATGTACTGGTATTTTTTGTATAAATGTTTGTTTGAAAATCTACCAGTGTATGACCAATTTTACACCCTACTCTGGAGGGGAGTTTCCTCTCCTTATTCCTGACCCATCCCTCATTTAGTGTATCCTGCCTAGTCCAATTATCAGTTGCACTGAGCACAATTTTATGTTCCCAACAGTGACCTATGTCGTCCACATTAAACACTGGTGGCTTCAGGCCTCAGAAATTGCTCAGAGGATATCTATATTTGATATTCTTCTTTGTAGATAATTTGTAGATAATTTTGTATATCACAGTATAGTGTCACATTCATCTACTTTGTGTTCTCTGTATGGTATCTCTACATTAACACTGCACTTTTGCGGCAAGGTACTATGGTTTTTTTTTATATTGTTTTACAGGAAAAGTGACTGAAAATGATAAAGAATGTAAAAAAAAAAAAATACATGAGATTGCAAGTTTGAGGTCAGGTGAGATTTACTTTAAAGATCACTTGTGGCAAAAAAACATTGAAAAAAAAAAAAGAATTTTATCTATTTTTTGCAGGGTCCTCCATGTGTTTGTAGACTATTGTAGGTATTTTCACAAAATTGCCCCAATCCTCCTCTTCTAGGTTCCTCTGTGGGCGATCCTGACTCCTCCTCTTTTCCTTGTGTCCCCATAGCTAACCACTTGCTGTGGGGGCACACAGCACGTGCTCGCTCCCGCGCTGTGTGTGTCTATGGAGCTGCGCTTGGCCTCCATGTATTTGCAGACTATTGTAGATATTTTCACAGAATGGTCCCAATCCTCCTCTTTTAGGATCCTCCGCTGGTGATCCTGACTCCTCCTCTTCTCCTTGTGCTCCCATAACAAACCACTTGGCCCCACCCCTCGCTTCCTCCTCACAGCATTTGATTGACAGCTACTCGAATCCCTGTATGAAGAGAAAGAGAGGAGAGAGAAGAGATACAGCCATGCACAGCACTGGATTGATTGAGGACCCCGGTAAGTATTTAGGGAGGTGAAAGAGCACAGCAACCTGTACATTTTTTTTTAAACCTAATGCAGGGCATGTATTAAGGTAAAAAAAAAATGTAACTTTGACAGAGATGCTTCTAACAGTAAGACAAGTCAGCTGTTAATCATAGAGCACTTACAGTAAACATTCTGCAGATGCTTTATGACTAGGCCCACTTTGCCATGTATTCTGCAGCACTGTATGGCTGCAAGGAGGTATCCATATCAGTAGACCTGCAAGCTCTAACTGGCACCATTTTTTGCTTTCTTAGACCCAGTCCTTAAATATCTCCATCATTGTAATCCTAGGCAACACAGTGGTTTAGTGGTTAGCACTTCTGCCTGGCAACACTAGAGTTGTCTGTTCTTGCACGTACATGGGTTTCCTCTAGGTCAGCTCTAAAATTTCCACTCGCCTGCTCGCATTAAGCGAGTGGAAATAAGCTGAGGGCGAGTGTAGAGCCACATTGGATGGGGGGAAGGAAGGGTTAAAGGGAGCTGATTCTCTTCCAGCCTTCGCCCCAGCCACCGATGCCCCATACAAAGACCACGCCGCTTCTGCCAGAAGCAGTCGACCAGGAAACTGTGGGGAAGGGAGAGGAGAGGAAGAGGAGAGCCGGCCGGATCACACACAGAGGGGAACTCCTTGTCACGGAACCATGAACCAGACGTACAACAACAGATAAGTGAAAATAAGAAAGCTTTATTGAAAAACAAGCTATAAAGCAAAAGTCCAAACGGATGGCGAAACCGATGCAGAGTCTTTGCGAAGCCAGGGGTCAGGAACCAGCAGGGTAGTCAGACGAAGCCAGGATCAGGAACCAGCAGGGTAGTCAGACGAAGCCAGGATCAGGAACCAGCAGGGTAGTCAGACGAAGCCAGGAACAGGAACCAGAAGCAGCAGCAGTCTTAGAAGCATGTGAACACAGGAGGACCAAGCAGGGAACTGAAGCCACAGACCTCCTATATATATATGAGCTAGGCATCCAGCTCCTCCCAGTGGGAAGGAGGAGCCGCAGGGTGGGAGGCTACAAGAGACCCAGAAACCAAGATGGCCGCCTGCACATGTCAAACGAAGGAGAACAGCAAGAAGGTAAGACCATGACAGTACCTCCCCCTCAAGGGCCCCTCCTCCGCGGAGTAAAGAACGGTTTCTGAGGGAAGCGTGCGTGGAAGGCTCGGAGCAAGGCAGGAGCATGGACATCTGCGGAGGGAACCCAGGAACGCTCCTCTGGACCATAACCACGCCAATGAACCAAAAACTGCACCCGACCGCGGACCAGGCGTGAGTCCAGGATATTGCTCACCTCATACTCCTCACGATTGCCCACTCGGACCGGACGAGGCCGAGGAACCGAGGAAGTGAAACGATTACACACCAGTGGCTTCAACAGGGAGACATGAAACACGTTGGAGATCCGCATGCCAGGAGGAAGCGCAAGGGCATAGGCTACCGGGTTTACCCTGCGAAGCACTCGGAAGGGACCAACAAAGCGAGGCGCCAGCTTGGGAGTGGGCACTCGAAGGTTGAGGTTGCGGGTGGACAACCATACACGGTCTCCGGCCTGGTAGGAAGGAGCAGGCGCTCGTCTGCGATCAGCCTGGAGTCTCTGGCGCTGCGCAGAGACCTCAAGGGACTTCTGGATCTGTACCCAAGAAGCACGTAGGACGGAAAGGTGATCCTCCACAGCCGGAATATCCTGGGGGGAGAATACCTCCGGTAACACGGCAGGTTGGAACCCATAGTTGGCCATGAAGGGAGACGTCCCAGAGGAAGAGATCACCGCCGTGTTCCTGGCAAACTCAGCCCAAGGCAGGAGATCAACCCAATTGTCTTGGTGATCGGAGACATAGCAACGAAGGAATTGCTCCAAGGCCTGATTGGATCGTTCTGCGGCCCCATTGGACTGAGGGTGGTAGGCCGAGGAGAAGGAGAGATGAATCCCCAACTGGGAGCAAAAGGCACGCCAGAACCTGGACACAAACTGACTCCCCCGATCCGACACAATCTCCTTGGGCAAACCGTGCAACCGGAAGACCTCCCTGGCAAAAATCGTGGCCAACTCCTGTGCAGAGGGTAACTTCTTGAGAGGAACACAGTGGCACATTTTGGAAAACCGATCCACAATCATGAGAATGACCGTATGGCCTCGGGATGCAGGGAGGTCCACAATGAAATCCATCCCCAGGTGTGACCATGGGCGCTCCCCGATGGCTATGGGTTGCAGAAGGCCCAACGGAAGGTGCCGAGGGGACTTACTCTGGGCACAAACGGAGCATGCCGCTACATATGCGGCGATGTCGGAACGTAGGGAAGGCCACCAGAACAGACGTGAAACAGCCCAGGACAGCTGATTCTTTCCAGGATGCCCCGCGGTCTTGGAGTTATGGTAGGTTCGCAACAACCGAGTGCGCAACTCCTCAGGCACAAAACATCTGCCGTTGGGTCTCCCAGAGGGAGCACCAGATTGAGCCGCCAAAATCTGCTCACCCAGGGGAGAGGTCAGGCTGGTGCGAATGGCGGCCAGGATCTGATTCGGAGGTATGACCGAAGTCGGAATCGACTCCTCCCTGGACAGGTCGGAGTACTGCCGTGATAAGGCATCCGCCCTGATGTTCTTGGAACCGGGTAGGTAGGAGACCACGTAATTAAAACGTGACAAGAACAGAGCCCATCTGGCCTGACGTGGTGTCAATCTCTTGGCCTCAGAGAGGTAGGTCAGATTCTTGTGGTCCGTCAGGATGAGGACCGGAACCACCGAACCCTCGAGCAAGTGCCTCCATTCTTTAAGAGCCTGCACGATGGCCAATAACTCCCTGTCACCAATCTGGTAGTTGCACTCCGCGGAAGACAGTTTCCGGGAGTAAAACCCACAAGGAAGCAGAGAACCCTCTGGTGTTCTACGCTGAGACAGAAGGGCGCCTACTCCCGTCTCAGACGCGTCCACCTCGAGGACAAAGGGCAACCCAGGGTTGGGATGCGACAGAATCGGAGCCGACACGAAGGCGGACTTTAGAGCCTCAAAAGCTCGGATGGCCTCGGGCGGCCAGACCTGGGAATTACTGCCCTTCCTGGTCAGATCCGTGAGAGGCTTGGCTAGCATGGAAAAGTCCCTGATGAACTTCCGATAATAATTGGCGAAGCCCAAAAAGCGCTGCAGGGAGCGAAGACCACTGGGCTGGGGCCACTGTAAGACAGCCGAAACCTTCTCAGGATCCATGGAGAACCCCTCAGCGGAAATGATGTAACCTAAGAAGGTTACCTGGGATCAGTGAAATTCGCATTTCTCAAGCTTACCGAACAGCTTGTTCTCTCGTAACCGTTGCAACACTCGTTTGACATCCAGAATGTGGGTCTCCATGGACTCAGAATATACCAAGATGTCATCCAAATAGACCACCACACACTGCTGCAACAGGTCACGGAAAACATCGTTGATGAATTCCTGAAAGACTGCGGGCGCATTGCACAGCCCAAAGGGCATAACCAAGGATTCATAATGACCGGCCCTGGTGTTAAACGCGGTCTTCCACTCATCGCCCGCCTTGATCCTTACGAGGTTATATGCCGCCCTCAGGTCGAGTTTGGTAAAGACCGTGGCCCCTTTAAGGCGATCGAACAGCTCGGAAATCAAGGGTATCGGGTAAGCGTTCTTGATCGTGATGCGATTGAGACCCCTGTAATCGATGCAAGGCCTCAACTCACCGCCCTTCTTTTTCACAAAGAAAAATCCAGCCCCTGCCGGGGACGAGGATTTGCGAATGTGTCCGCTTGAAAGCGCCTCCCTCACGTACTCCTCCATGGCCTCATTCTCCGCTACCGACAGTGGATAGACTTTGCCACGAGGAGGAACGGCACCAGATTGTAACTCGATGGCACAATCGTATGGGCGGTGCGGAGGTAGGGCAACCGCGCGCACCTTATCGAATACATCCCGGTACTCCTCGTATTCAGGGGGCAACAGAGAGTCCGAGGAAGTACACAGCAACTTGACAGGCCCATGGATGCAACTAGCCCCACACTGCGGTGACCACGAGAGGATCTCGGCCGATCTCCAATCGAAAATCGGATTATGCTTCTGGAGCCAGGGGTACCCCAAGACCACCGAGTAGTGTGGAGACGAAATAACCTGGAAGAAGACCGACTCTCTGTGGACGGCACCAATGGCTAACCCCACTGGAAGGGTCTCATGAGTCACGTGTGGCGGCAGAAGGGGTCTGCCGTCTATCGCCTCAAGAGCCAGAGGAGAACCTCGAGCCTGCAGAGGAATGGAATTGGCGGCAGCGAACACACTATCAATGAACAAACCACCAGCACCAGAGTCCACCAACGCCTGGGTCGTCACCGAGCCCCCGACCCAGGAGAGGACAACAGTGATCAGTGGTTTGTCAACACGGGAAACCGGGGACGAGGAGACTCCACCCAAGATCTGCCCCTGACAGGATCTCAGGTGCGAGCGTTTCCCGGACGGTTCGGACATGCCAACCGAAAATGCCCACCGAGACCACAGTACATGCATCGGCCCTCGCGTCTCCGGAGTACCCTCTCCCCCTCGGACAGGCGAGCAAACCCCAGCTGCATGGGTTCACCCCCAGACAAGTCATCCCCAGGAGGCGTGGGAGGAGAGGGAGGCACGGGTGGGACAACAAAGGTAGGCGCCAATCTGTTAGGAGGCCTCCGCAGACTCTCCTTAAAGGAAGGTCTCTCCCTGAGTCTGGTGTCAATCAAAATCAGGAAAGAAATAAGAGACTCGAGCTCCACTGGTAGGTCCTTAGCTGCAACCTCATCCTTCAAGGCATCCGAGAGACCATGAGAGAAAGCAGCGACCAGAGCCTCATTATTCCAGCCCACCTCTGCTGCCAGGGTACGAAACTCAATGGCGTATTCAGCTACGGATCGTGAACCCTGTCTGATGGACATAAGGAGCTTCGCAGCAGAGGCAGCACGAGCCGGCACATCGAATACCTCCCGAAGGGAAGCAACAAAACCGGAAAACTCGGCAACCACCGGATTGTTGTTCTCCCATAAAGGGCTGGCCCAGGCCAAGGCCTTGTCCGAGAGCAGCGAGATTAAGAAGCCCACCTTTGATCTCTCAGTAGGAAAGGCATGTGGCAGCAACTCGAAATAAATGCCCACCTGGTTAAGGAAACCTCGGCACTGAGTTGGCTCTCCCCCAAAGCGCTGTGGAAGGGGGGCAGAACCGGACATACCCCGAAACACCGCAGGCGCAACAACAGGTGTCGGGGTAGACTCTGGCGCAACAACCGGAGCGGCAGTAGGAGCGGGCCCAGGAGCGACAACCGACCCATCGGCAACGGGAGCGAAATGAACCATGCGTTCAAGTAGGGTTTGCAACGCCACGGCGAACTGACCCAACAGGTGATCCTGCTGATCAAGTCTGGCAACCAGCGTGGGTAGTGAGGATGTCCCTGTACCGTCAGAATTCATGGCCTGTGGTACCGTGCGTTCAAGCAGGGTTTGCAACGCCACGGCGAACCGACCCAACAGGTGATCCTGCTGATCAAGTCTGGCAACCAGCGTGGGTAGCGAGGATGGCCCAGTACCGTCAGAATTCATGGCTTGGTCCTAATGTCACGGAACCATGAACCAGACGTACAACAACAGATAAGTGAAAATAAGAAAGCTTTATTGAAAAACAAGCTATAAAGCAAAAGTCCAAACGGATGGCGAAACCGATGCAGAGTCTTTGCGAAGCCAGGGGTCAGGAACCAGCAGGGTAGTCAGACGAAGCCAGGATCAGGAACCAGCAGGGTAGTCAGACGAAGCCAGGATCAGGAACCAGCAGGGTAGTCAGACGAAGCCAGGAACAGGAACCAGAAGCAGCAGCAGTCTTAGAAGCATGTGAACACAGGAGGACCAAGCAGGGAACTGAAGCCACAGACCTCCTATATATATATATATATGAGCTAGGCATCCAGCTCCTCCCAGTGGGAAGGAGGAGCCGCAGGGTGGGAGGCTACAAGAGACCCAGAAACCAAGATGGCCGCCAGCACATGTCAAACGAAGGAGAACAGCAAGAAGGTAAGACCATGACACTCCTTCTGTGACACAGCTTAGATCTGAAATGCCAGTCAAACAAAGTCCCGTCTCCTGGACCAGCTCCTGTGATAGACAGCACACTGGTTCATTTCAGGCAAATTGAAGTAGTGTGATGTCTATCATAGAAGCTGTTCCAGGAGGCGGTACTTACAGCATCTGGCGTTTCAGATCCAAGCTGTGTCACAGAGGGATATCCTCTCTCTGTGTGATCCGGCTGGCTCTCCTCCCTGTGATCCCTGTGCAGTGATAGGCTACATTGATAGGCACTAATAGGTTGCACTGATAGGAACTGATAGGCTGCATTGATGGGCACTGATAGGCTGCATTGATGGGCACTAATAGGCTGTGCTGATGGGCACTGATAGGCTGTGCTGATGGGCACTGAAGAGATGGAATTGATGGGCATTGATAGACTTTATGGGGCTGCACTGATGGACACTGATAGGCTGCATTGATGAGCACTGATGAGGCTGCATAGATGGGCACTGGTAGACTGCATTGATTGACACTGATGAGGCTGCACTGATGGGCATTAATGAGGCTGCATTGATGAGCACTGATAGGTTTTGCTGATGGGCACTGATGAGGCTGAATTGATCGACATTGACAGGCTGCACCGAGGGGCACTGATAGGCTGCATTGATGGACACTGATAAGGCTGCACTGATGGACATTAATGAGGCTGCATTGATGAGCACTGATAGGTTTTGCTGATGGGCACTGATGAGGCTGATGATGCACTGGTTAGGCTGCACTGAGGTGCACTGATAGGCAGCATTGATGGACACTGATAGGGCTGCACTGATGGTACTGTGAGACTGCACTGATGGGCACCGATGAGGCAGCACTGATAGGGTGGCACTGATGAGGCTGCACTGATGGGCACTTATAGGCTGTATTGATGGGCACTGTTGAGGCTACACTGATATGCTGCATTGATGGGCACTAATAGGCTGCACTGATGGATACTGATGGGGCTGCACTGCTGGGCACTGCTAAGCTGTACTTATGAGGCAACACTGATGGGCATGGATATGCTGCATTGATATTTTATGAGATAATTTACAAGGGCGTATTTAGGGGCAGGGCAGAGTTGGGGTTGGCTGGGGCAACAGGTGGCAAGTAACTCTTAAAGCCTGGGTAGTTTCCTCTCTTACTCCAAATGACTTGC
Organism: Pelophylax lessonae; assembly: GCF_965119305.1. Taxonomy (NCBI): domain Eukaryota; kingdom Metazoa; phylum Chordata; class Amphibia; order Anura; family Ranidae; genus Pelophylax; species Pelophylax lessonae. The sequence continues at coordinate 380,008,659 of NC_138769.1, read as the reverse complement.
TCATTGGTTAATTGGCTCTAAATTAGCCCTGGTATGTGTATGCATGCTTGTGAGTTAGGAACCTTATATTGTAAACTCCATGAGGGCAGGGGCCTGCTGACATTTTTTTGTACATAGGATGTGGAAAAAAGGCTAAGTGACTCAACTATGCACAAAAGAATAGGAACTGGGTTGCAGAAAAATAAATAAGTGGCAGCAAGGACTGATGAGTGAAAATTTGAAATATTTGGCTGTAGCGGGATGCAGTTTGTTTCTCGTGCAGAATTGAAGGGGTTAAAATTATAAGTAAGTGCTCTATTTAGGGATGTTATATGCCCCGACTAGCCATCCTCTTGATAAAGTCCTCTGTGGACAAAATGCTTTGGGACCTTGCTTAATCGGTGGGCCTGTGCAGGTTGTCAAGTGAGAAGAGCTTAGACCTGAGGCTATACCGAGTGGCGGCTTAAACCAGCATCTGCCCGCAATGTTTATACAGAGACCCGGTGACTCTAAGTAAAGCTCTTTTGATTCCTGTGCTTGTGAGTAGGATTTCAACAGTAGCTCAAAAAATTGCAATTGTTTTATAGAATTACACTATTGTGTTGCTTTCTCTCCTTTTTTTGGGGAATGTTATACCCAAGTTGGATGAGAATTGTAGCCCCATTGAGGAGTGCAAGAGCAGTTGCAGAAGCTGTTTTGGAGTGTTTTGCAGATGTCCTGCATGGACAAGTTATCTTTTTTACCCCTCTTCTATTAACATGCATCAGTTTTTCCTTTTGTTTTCAGATTATAATTTTTTCTACATAAATGTTTGCTGGTTTAAAATTTAGTCTTATTCATGGTTGTTTTCTACTTTTTCTCCGTATGCTGTAAAAAAGGGTAAATAGAAAAAATATTCCTTCAATGTTACTCCATGTAGTGGATTGCCATCTAAAATACTCCGAATTGTTACACTTAATTGTGTCCTTCAGTAAGGCAGTGCATGATGGTTTTTGCAGTTTCCTGGAAGATCGCATGATGCCATAGGAATTGATAGGCTCAGAATGCACTTTTTAACATTTTAAACAGAGAGGTTCAGATTCAAAGCTGTCAGTAGGTTCTGATTTAAATATTTTATGTGTAATGTATTAATATTGTAAGTAATTTTGATATATTCTAAAAGATTGATTTTTATAACTGAGTTTATTTCCTCTTTAAGTCCCCCGACAGCAAGCAGCTTGCTATGGGGGCACCCAAGCCGAGTCACAGCTCCCTGTGTCCAATCAGACACAGAAACGTGACCGGGCCCGCCCCCTCTCTCTCCTGATTGGCTGAATGATTTTGATTGACAGCAGCCGGAGCAAATTATGCCGCACTGCTGTCTCAGCCAATGAGTCCCAGGTGGCTTATCGCCGGATAAGCAACATCGCTAGAAGTTTAGGCACTATAGCCTAATGTGTGGTCACATGACTTTAAGATCCCGCCCCACTGTGTGATGTGCAGGGTCTTGTTGGGGGGGAGACATAGTCTCCTCCCACCAGCTACACATTCAACTTTTCTACTTTTTGTTTAGTTGCTAAAATGCTGCTGGATTCTAATACAAATTTTATAAGTAGTAATCAGCATGGATTAATGAATAATCGTTCATGCCAAACCAATCTATTAACCTTCTACGATGAAGTGAGCTGCCACCTAGATAAAGGTAAGCCTGTGGATGTGGTGTATCTGGACTTTGCAAAGGCCTTTGACACCGTTCCCCACAAACGCTTACTGTACAAACTAAGGAAGATAGGTATGGACCATAAGGTGAGTACCTGGATAGAGAACTGGCTCCAGGGGAGAGTCCAGAGGGTGGTGATTAATGGGGAGTACTCTGATTGGACGGGTGTGGAAAGTGGGGTCCCCCAGGGTTCTGTCCTGGGACCAATCCTGTTTAATTTATTCATAAATGATCTAGAGGAGGGGATATCTAGTACAATCTCAGTATTTGCAGATGATACTAAATTAGGCATGCCAATATCTTCTATGCAGGATGTGGAAATCTTGCAAGCAGACCTGAACAAAATAACGGGGTGGGCAACTACATGGCAGATGAGATTTAATGTAGAAAAATGTAAAGTAATGCACTTGGGGGCCAGAAACCAGAAAGCAAGCTACTCACTAGGGGGGGAACCTCTGGGTGAGTCTAGGATGGAAAGGGACCTGGGGGTACTGGTAGACAACAGGCTTGGAAGTGGCATGCAATGCCAAGCCGCTGCAAGCAAAGCCAACAGAATACTGGGATGTATAAAAAAGGGGATTCACTCCAGAAATAAAGAGATTATTCTTCCACTCTACAAGACTCTGGTCCGGCCACATCTGGAGTATGCTGTCCAGTTCTGGGCACCGGTCCTCAGGAAGGATGTGCTGGAACTGGAGAAAGTCCAGAGAAGGGCAACAAAAATAATTAGGGGAATGGAGGACATCAGCTATGAGGAAAGACTACAAGCACTGAACCTATTCTCTCTGGAGAAGAGACGATTGAGGGGGGATATGATATCAATGTACAAATACTGTACTGGCGACCCTAGCATAAGGAACAAACTATTCAGAGAAAGGAGATACAATAAGACACGTGGCCACTCACTAAAACTTGAGGAAAGGCGGTTTAACCTTAAAGTGCGTAAGGGGTTCTTCATTGTAAGAGCGGTAAGGATGTGGAATTCTCTTCCGCAAGCAGTCGTATCAGCGGGGAGCATTGATAGTTTCAAAAAACTATTGGATGGACACCTTAAAGACCACAACATACAGGGGTATACAATGTACGGTTAAAAGCAAACACACACACACATCATAGGTTGAACTGATGGACTTGTGTCTTTTTTCAGCCTCACTAACTATGTAACTATGTAACTGCTTTCCAGCATCATATTAATTATCAGAGCTAATATATTCATTAATTCATTTTATAATTTTAGGAATTCACCAGTTGGCGTTATTAATATTATTGTTACATTCAGCATTACTAAGAAAATATGTTTTCTTTTTGAAGCACACTACTTTAATTGCAACATAAAATCAATAAATTCTTTCTTGCCTGTTGGTGGCAATGTTGCAATGCTAAAGTTAGCTGTTAATAGAAAGGTTTCATTTTTTTTACTCTGCTGAGAGGAAGGCTGGCCATAATCTGATTTCTAATTCAGGTATGAACAGCCTAATTTGTTTAAAGTAAATGCTATTAGGCTAGCTAAATTATATTTAAAATGTTCTAAATAATTAAAAATAAATATTTTAAAAGAAAAGCGTTATTGAGAAGTATTGCTCATAAAGCATGTGTGTGTCATGCTCTAAAGTTATAGCAAAACATATACAGGTGCATCTCGTAAAATTAGAATATCATCAAAAAGTAAATTTATTTCAGTAATTCAATTCAAAAGGTGAAACTTCTATATTTTATATAGCTGTGCTACACACAGAGTGATATATTTCAAGCATTTCTTTCTTTTAATTTCCATGATTATGGCTTACAGCTAGTGAAAACCCAAATTTCAGTATCTCATAAAAATTGAATATTACATAAGACCAATAAAAAAAAGGATTTGGTGGTCTGCATGGTTGGGTCTGGTGTCTCTCATCTTCCTCTTGACAATACCCCATAGATTCTCTATGGGGTTTGGGTCAGGTGAGTTTTCTGGCCAATCAAGCACAGTGACACCATGATCATTAAACCAGGTATTGGTACTTTTGACAAAGTGGGCAGCTGCCAAGTACTGCTGGAAAATTAAATCAGCATCTCCATAAAGCTGTTCGCCAGAGGGAAGCATGAAGTGCTCTAGAATTTCCTGATAGAGGGCTGACTTTGGACTTGATAAAATACAGTGGACCAACACCAGCAGATAACATGGCTCACTAAATCATCACGGGCTTGCTCCTGAACCGCACTGTGTGCGCCTATTAACGCCCCTGCTCCCTCATCACTGGATTTGATTGACAGCAGCAGGAGCCAAAGTCTCCTACTGCTCTCAATATGCCATATGTGAAGGGAGAGAGAGCAACCCTACTTGGATTACTGGACTGAGATCGGGCTCAGGTATGTATATGGGGGGGGGGGGAGAGAGATTGCACCTAAATGTTTTTTACCTTAATGCAGAGAATGCATTAAGGTAAAAAAACATTTAGCCTTTACAACTGCTTTAACTAATGCTGATTGGTGGATCAGTTATGAATCAAGTGCTCTTTATAAAGTCTATGATTATGTTTGGAAGTTTTCTACAACCCTCAACTCCAAAAAATTTGGGTTGTAAAATTTACATAAAACCAGAATGCAATGATTTGCAAATCTCATACTCCCATATTTTTTTCATCATAAGATATAGAAAATATACACAATGTTTAAACTGAGAACATGTACTATTTCAAGAAAAAAAAAACGATTATTTGGAAATTGATGGCAGCAAAATGTCTCAAAAAGGTTGGGATAGGGCATTTTTTACCACGGTGTAGCATGCCCTCCTCTATTTACACTCTGTAATTGTCTGGGACCTGAGAAGATTAGTTGCTGGAGTTTAGGGAAAGGAATGTTGTTCCATTCTTGCCTGATATAAGATTCTAACTGCTCAACAGTCCGGGGTCTTCATTGTCTTATTTTACATTTCAAGATGTGCTAAATATTTTCAATTGGTGAAAGGTTTGGATTGCAGGCAGGCCAGTTAGCACCTGGACTATTCTACTATGAAGTCATGCTGTTGTCATAGATGCAGTATGCAGTTTAGCATTGTCCTGCTGAAATATGCAAGGCCTTCCCTGAAAAAAGACATTATCTGGATGGGAGCATATGCTGCTCTAAAACCTCAATATACTGTATTTCAGCATTGATGGTGCATGTGCAGCTGGGCAAACTGTCCCTTCCATATGCACTAATGCATACCCATACCATCAGAGATGCAGGCTTTTGAACTGAGTGCTGATAACAAGTGGGAAGGTCACTCTCCTCTTTAGTTCAGAGTACACAGTGCTTATGGTTCCCCAAAATTTAGAAGACAACATACAGCAGGTAGCCTCTCTTCACCAAAAAGATTTGTTGTTGCGCAAAATTAGGGATGAAAATACCTACACATTTGAATGGTCCTTCTGCAAGACTTATTCTAATCAGCATCACTTTGTTAATAGACTCTTGGCCAATTAAAAAATATAAAAAATATAATGCAGTGTTAGGTCTTGTATTGCCTAATGATCCTAAGATTATATTCAAGAAGACATCACCAAACTTTAAGTTTTTGGTGATCTGCAAGATTTTTATCCTTGTCTCAGATGTTCTGCATGTAAAACCTGCCGAATTAGCACGGTTAGAACCCATACATTTCAATCTACTGTTACAAACCGTGGTTATGATATTAAAAGTTTTATTGCATATTCTACTAAGAACGTTATTTATCTTTTACGATTTTCCTGTAACCTGCAATATGCGAGTAAGACCAAAAGGGCCTTACAGGTCAAAATAGGAGAACCTCCTACTAACATCCAAAAGAGTTTCTGTAATCACAGTTAATCAAAGCATGTTGCCATCAAACACCATAGAGATCAATCTTCTTTAAAATTGGTGGGTATAGAGAATTTCATACCACATTGGAGTGGCAGTAACAGTGTCCATTTCCAGGCGAGAAACTCACTGGATTAATGAACTTAGTACTTATTGTCCCTTGGGGCTTAATGTAGAGTGGGACACCAACTGCTTTATTAACAAGAGTTAGGTTGACCTTTAATATTATCCCATTATTTTTATTATAATTTTTACCTTTTTCCTCCTTTTTGCTTTATTTTTGAAGTTTTTTTGTATCCTCTTTATATTATTTTTTTAGTATCCTCTTTTTATTTCGTTTCATTTTTTGTATGTTTATGGTGGTATTTTTTAAATAGCCTCTAGGTGGCGCTACCATCCTTACGTCATCAGCATTGATCTTAACTTAATTTGCAGTTATGGTCTTTATTGTTTTTTCATGTTTACAGTTACTGCCAGTATTGATTGTTTTCTGAGCCTTTTTGATTTTTGGGCTTCAGCCAGTGTTCAATTCTGGTGTCAGCGAGTGTAAGAACCTTCTAATGGTTCCTGTGAGCTGAGCTTATTTATTCCATATTTGTAATATCACCGCTATACTCCATTGCCCCAGTGACAATGTCCCATAGGACAAAATGCATCAAGCGGAGCTACAATGGTGACGTCATCAATCCCGCCGAGGCGTTGTTTTGAATTTACTGTTTCTGAGATGCTGTCTTACTTTTTACACTTGTAAGTAATTGTCTTATTTTAATAAAATAATTTTTAATACTACACCATGAGAGATGTTCCTCTTGCTTGTCATTGACATGTATCGATTCGATTTATTATATGGTGGATTGCTGCTGTTGGCAAGATGAGCCCTGTTTGACACACTAGGAAGCCATCATCTGACAATCCATCCATTTGGGGTTTTTTCCCCTAAAGCATTGCCAGACCTTCTTCTCTTTGAGGTCTGAGGATCTGGTAAGCAGTTTGCGGCTGTTGGGTCTCACAAGTGTTGAAAAGTCTTCTCACCTGTGGGACTATGTTGGCTGTCGTATTTGCAGATGTTTTCCCTTGGTTATGGACTTTACACTTAGCACTTCATAATCATGTAGGAGTTATATGAAGTTGTTCTTATCAGCACTTACATGAATTTCATGGATAATGTACATTCACTTATCATTTGTTGGCAGCGCAACACAATTAGGATAACTGCGGTTTGTGTGGAAATTTTGTGAGTGTAGCTGCAACTGAGATATTTATATCTACATTTATATTTGTGCACTAGTGACACTCCTTTGGTTCATCACATTATGTACTAAAGATGATATATATTCAAAGTGTTTGCAATTTTATGTTGAGGAACATTATTCTGAAATTGTTCAACACATTTTAAATGCAGCTTTTCACAGACTGGTGAACCTCTGTCCATTTTTAGTTTTGAGAAACTGACTCTCTAAGATGCTTATTGTATATTCAGTCATGTTACTGACCTGCTGCCAATTAACTTATTTGCAAAATATTCTTCCAGCTCTTCCTTTTTTTAGTACCACTTTGTCAGCTTTTTCTTGCTTTGTCCCAAATTTTTTGGGATGCGTTGCTGCCCGTAATTTCCAAATTACCCTATTTTTTATCTTAAAATATTACATTTTCTCAGTTTAATCATTTGATATGTATTTATAATTTTTATTATGAATAAAATATGGGTTTTTGAGATTTGCAAATCATTGTGTTATCATATGTAGATCTTACACAGCATCCCAACTTTTTTTTGAATTGGGGTTGTACTTCTGTATAAATAATTTATCTATAAAATGTGACCACAATCTTTCTTAAAGGGACACTGTCACTTTGCTTATTCAGGGGATAGGGACACTTAGTAAGGGACCCCCCTCGCCCCACTTATATTCCTCCTAAATTCACCCTACCAGCATTCCCTCACTGATTCTGTCTCCATTGTGTAAGTGACAGCACCTGGTGCTTTCAGGTATGGTGGAGCATGTGAAAGTTCTTGGGTCCAGTCTAGTCACTAATTGCTAACCCTCAAAATAGTAACATGACTGTGTGAGTGACATCACCGCTACCCTTAGCAACCCACACCATTGGATTTCAGGGCCAGCTACATGCGTCCATTTTTTTTCCAGTTTATCTTTGTTCCTACCTAAATGTTTGCTGGTTCATAATTTCAGTCATAATTATGGTTGCTTTCTGCTTTTTCTGTAATGTAGTGTATGTACCCTATGTGGTAGATCCCCATCTAAAATACTCGGGAATGTTACAGTTGTTTCCTTCTTGGGTTAAGACTGTAAAGGAAGGTTTGCATAGCAGAATGTTTAATAAAAACTTGAAGAGGGAAGCCATAGTAAATGTAAGGAACAGGGGCCGTATCTGGGGGTGCACATACTGTAGATAATAAACTGGACTGGAGTAAGAACACTGAATTGCTCTATAGGAAGGGCCAGAGCCACCTCTCTTTTTTGAGGAGACTGAGGTCTTTTAACATCTGGCAAACATTGCTGAAGATGTTTTAGGAGTCTGTGGTAGCCAGTGCTGTATGCGGTGGCTTGCTGTGGAAGCAGGTTTAAGGTGGCTGACCACAACAGACTAAAAAAGCTGATCTGCAAGGCCAGTGATGTTGTTGGATTGTTGTTGGACTCGTTAACAGCGGTGTCAGAAAGGAGGATGCTGTCAAAGGTAAGTTCAATCTTGGACAACTTCTCCCTGACACTCCAGAATAAGTTGGTCAGTACCTTTAGTGATAGATTGTTACAACCAGGATGCACCACACATGGACACAGAAAATTATTTTTGCATGGGGCCACAAACGTATTTAATTATTTGCTGTGAGTGCTGGATGCAGGGTTTTTGACCTAGACTTATGATCCAGATTGTTAAATGTATTTGTATTTTGTTAGTATTAAGTTAATTTATGTGTAACACTCTTTAGTCTAATATTTAGGGGAAGCAATGCAGTATTTGGATTTTTGCAGTTTGATTTTTTTTTCCCAGTCAGTGTTATTTATTCAATGCAGTGTTTTAATAGGATGGTATGTTTATTATAGTATAGTATTTTATTTATTTTTTATGTGTTTTGTTTCAGTTCATATTGTTGTATGTATTAAGCGAAATGTATTAACCGAAAAACAGCGTGATCGTACAGTTCTAGGAGGGTGTCTATTGGGCATGCTCTGTGAAGGCTGTGTCCTTGGGACGCAGCTGGACACAGATCAAGGTGAAGGGCCAATCACAGCAGCCCTTTACCCTGTGTCTATTCACAGCTCATGACATGTAAGCAAAAGCCGGTAATCTGCATTTCCTTTCCTTAGTACTGTCACTGTGTGAGGAAAGGAAAGCCGATAACCGGCTATTGTGTGACAGGGGACATTTACACTGATAATCAGTGCAGCATATCAGTGCCCATCAGTGCAGCCTCATTAATGCCCATCAGTGCTGCCTCATCAGCGCACATCGGTGAAGAAGAAGAATTATTTGCCAAATTTTATAACAGAAACAAAGTATACATTTTTTTTTTTCAAAATGTTTGGTCTTTTTTTATTTGTTTAGCAAAAAATAAAAAACCCAGCAGTGAATAAATACTATCAAAAGAAAGCTATACCTGTCTCAAAAAATGATAAAAACTTCACATGGGTACAGCAGCCCCACACTGGGACAAAAAACAACCCAGGCATTTTGGACGGAGCAGCCCATGACATGTTAACCTGCCCCTTGCGGGGGGCAAGGGGGGCCGGGAATAAGCATGGGGGGGGGGCAAAGAGCACAGGGAGGAACCTGGAGAATCCGGGGTACGACGAGAGCACAAGGAGGGCCAGAGAGCACTGTGGGGAGGAGGGGGTTTTAGGGCACAAGGGGGTTTGAAGAGCACTGGGGGTGGGGGGGTCGGAGAGCACGGGGGGAGACAGGAAAGCAGGGGGGTGGAGAGCACGAGGGGGGCAGAGGGCACAGGGGACCAGAGAGCACTGGGAGGGCTGAGTTACCATCCTGTTTTACAGTCCCTGGTTTTAATGGCTTAGTTATTGAAAGCCAGGTACTGAGGAATAGAGGTTTGTCTGGAGCAGTGATCCCTTCTATGGTGAAGGCCAGGAAGTCGTCTTCCAGCAGGATATACCATTGTACGTGGAAAGCGTACATTTCTTGGTGTGAATCGATTGACACTCATCGCCGATCCTTTTCTTTGGCTAGGATCTTAGACTTTCATCAACGGGGCATTGAGCAGAAGTTAGCCTTGAGTACCAACAAGGGCCAGGTGGATGCCTTAGCAATCTTCTTTCAGCGACCCCTAGCCACGTACTCTTTAGTTCATACCTTCATTCAGGGGGTTTGACATGTGGCCCCACCTGTATAATCTCTTTTGCCACTGTGTGATATAAATTTAGTGCTCTCGGTTCTCTAGAAACCTCCATTTGAGAACATTTGGGGGATTCCCTTGCCTATATTGCCTATTATATCCCAGAAGGTGGCATTTTTGGTGGCTATTACCTCGGCCCGCAGGGTTATGGAGTTGGCGGCACTATCCTGTCGTTCTCTCTATTTATAGCGGTCCTTAGGTATAAAGTGGTTCTTAGTCCCTGTCCGTCATACCTGCCCAACATTGTCTCTGACTTCCATTTGAATGAGCATATTGTGTTACCTTCCTTGTGTCCCAAGCCGGCTCATCCCAAGGAATTTGCTTTGCATATCTTGAATGTGGTTTGGGCGATCTTGGTGTATCTGGCAGCTACGGAGTTCTTTCGGCTGTCAGACTCGCTTTTTGTGATTACAGACGGACCAAGGAAAGGGTTGGCCGCTTCTTCGGCTACCATCTCCAGTAGGATCAACCAGACGGTACCTCAGGCCTATCCTATTAAAGGTCAGGTTCCTCCTTTCCCTGTCAGGGTGCATTCTACTTGGGCACTGAGTACTTCTTGGGCCTTCTGTCATCAAGCATTAGTTTCTTAAGTTTGTAAGACGGCCACTTGGTCGTCGGTGCATACTTTCACCTAATTCTAAAAGTTGATATTTTGGCATCTGCGGATGCATCTTTTGTCTGCAAAGTTTTGCAGGCTGCTGTTTTAAGAGGAGCTCTTCCCTCTTGAGGGGAGTTTTTCTTTAAATTTTTATTTTTCAGATGGGCTTCTGTGACCCAGTTAAGGCTCCTGTGTCCTGGTTAGGGCTCCTATTTTTAGCCTTGGGTTATTTTCCCCACCATCATTTTCCTTTTGGACGTCCCAATAGTTTAGATTTATGGAACGCTGTGTCCATTGATGAACAAAAGAGAAAATGGGATTTTTGTACTTACCGTAAAAAAATCTATTTCTCTGAGTTAATTGACGGACACAGCACCCACCATAAAAAAATCTATTTCTCTGAGTTTATTGACGGACACAGCACCCACCCCTCTAAGAAGTTTTTGATACTTCCAATACTGCTTGCTACTAAACTAAGTACCTACAGCAAAGAGGGGGGCTATATACCAGCTGAGGACAGCCCATTGGCGTAGCCATGTGTTTTATGTTCTGCCTAGTCCTACTCCTGGAGGAAGCAATATAACTTAGTAGTTATGATTTATGAAGCGCTGTGTCCGTCAATGAACTCAGAGAAATTGATTTTACAAATTCCAACTGACCTGCCTTGTAATCATACTGATAGGGTACTGACACTTCATGGGGTTTCCAGGTCCTGGATCCTCCTCAGCTCTCGAAGTGAAATTCTGTGACATAGGCACCGGGAACAATAATTATTTACTGTTGCCTCTTTCTGAAGGTATTTTTGCAGGGCAGAGGCGTAACTAGAACCTTCAGGGCCCCGATGCAAGAAACCTTGAAGGCCCCCCCTGACAACCCCCCCCTCATCAGTCCCATGGCCCTTTCCTCTGGTGCCGCAGCCCTCCTCACTGATCTTGGGCCCTTTATTACAACCCAGCTGCGGGACCCTTTCACATGTTTTGCAGTGGCCCCCTTCTTTCTGTATTGGGGCCCCCCAGGGTGGCAGAAAGCAAAAGATATTTTACCAGCACACCTGGGAAAACTACCAGGGTTGCAAAGGTTGCACTTGCGACCGGGCCCTGATGTTCTACCACCCTGGGGGTCCCCAGCCTCCTCTTGCTGCCCTGCCCCTGCTATTGACAGTGCTGGTCTGGCATCTGTCTCCTTGGTAGTAGCGGCAGTCTATTAGGACACAGTGCTGGTGACAGTATGGGGCTGATGGGTGCATGCAGGGAAAGGCTGGCACTATTGGTTGTAGACAGCTGAGCACCCATCTGGTCACCTATCAGCGGTAACACTGTATAACCTTCTCTGTTGACATGCATGCCGATTGGGATGTAATTATATATATATATATATATATATATATATATATATATATATATATAAACCAAATGTTTAGCAGCCATGTGGACTTCATGCCTTTTGTTGTCTTTTATTGATCAATAAAACCATTATCATATTTAGCCCATGTTCACATTGGTCCGATTTGACATGCGAGTTGACATGTCAAGTTGCATGTCAATCGGAGACAATTGTCGGCAATGGCACTGTCCAAATCAGTGCGATGCTGACTTTGCGACATCGCACCGATTCCCAAAATTAGTTCCTGCACTACTTTTGACGACTTCGGTGGGAGATTTCAATAGACATCTGTGCAGGTACCCGCACAGAGGTCTGTGAAATTGCCCGCAAAGTCAGCCTGAAAATGCCGGTTTGAAATTATGATTTCAAACCCGACTCAGTGTGAACCTAGGCTTAACATTAGATCTGACTAGGGGCATCACTTGGATTGCATCTCAATCAGCATATCAGAGAAGGCTCCACCGCTCCTAAGCAAACCTGCAGGGAGCTCAACTATCCACAATCAATTGTGCTGGCCCTCTTGTGCATGAGCCCATCAGCCCCATAAAGTAACCAGCACTGGGTTCTAATGCGCTGTGCTGCTGCCATGGAGACAGAGACCAAGGCTGTCAATAGCAGGGACAGGACAGTAACCCTGGTTGTTTAGCCACTGGTCCACAGGAGGAGGATTCCCCCATCCACCTGGAATGTGTAGATGGGGGAGTTTGTTCTTATTTATTTTATTCAACTTAATAGTTGAATGAAAAAAAAGTGATTAATGCATGGGTTGCCTAAGTGCAGGGGTGTCCAAACTATGGCCCTCCAGTTGTTCAGGAACTACAATTCCCATCATGCCTAGTTATGTCTGTGAATGTCTGAGATTTACAATGCCTCATGGGATGTGTAGTTCCGCAACAGGTGGAGGGCCGTAGTTTGGACACCCCTGCCTAAGTGCTAAGGCCTGCCATAGACAGTTCGAATCTTGGCCAGTTCAGCAGGAACTGGCTGAGATTTGAACCATGTATGGGCAGGCTGAATGTACCCAACTTGATTGATTGTTCAACTTGGGTACAACCAGCCTGGTGAATTCTCTTATGATTATGACTAGTGGTGGCTATAGCTGCTAGCGATAATCACTGTTTGTTGGGAGCAGACAATTGCTCGGCAGGAGGGATTCCCCTGTCAGCACTATCTGTGTTGATGGGGGAATTGTGCGAATTTCTTTCCTGAAAAATTGTGAAGGTCTTGGAGTAGCAGAGGGGAGGGAGACAGATGGGGGAAGAAGAGAGAAAGATAGGGACAGTTCATTGATCATAGTGTACTATGGTGCTCACTCACCCACGGGCTGACCGAAGCTAGAAAATCAGGTATCATTGACACAGCCAGGGAAGGGAATCTGTAGCTGCTGATTTTATTATTTACCGCCCACATATCCCCTCTCTTTCAGATAGAGCTGCACGCCGGGGATAGTGTGGGCGGAACGGGCAGACACAGTAGGAACAGGGGCTGGAAGGAGGAGCTGTATTCTTCTCTTCTCTCCCATCCGTGAGGGGGTGGGTGTGCTCGCTGGGCTTTGTAAGAGTGTCATAGACTCAACTGCAGTGACCAGTCTCTAAAGTTACAGGCTGATTCTCCTGTCTTACGGACAGGAGACATCAGTCTGTTTTTTTAAACTGCCACTGAGATAATGGGAGGCTTGGGGCCCACTAACAGTGGTGGAACTCCAGGGCCCGGTCGCAAGCGCGACTTCTGCAACCCTGGTAGTTCTGCCACTGTGGCAGGGTATATTTTGTATAGCAAAAAGGTCCCTTTGAGAAGTTTCGTTAGGCACTGGTTTAGTATTTTCTCAAAATTTGAAAGTTACCTGGACCAGTTATATCCCCTTTATATGGTAATTAAAATATTTACCTAGTTAACATAGTAAATGTAAACCATTTTAAAACTGGGTTTTGGATAAGAATGTTTGGTAATGTAGGCAATAAATACTTATTTGGCTATTAAAGCTTTGTTTGTACACTGATTACATCAGTACAGTAAAAGAACGTTTTATGATTTTCTTTTTATAATATCAGATTCCATTGTCTTGAGTACATATGAGAAACAAGTACATTAGTTTTGGTGATGTTTATTTACAAACATATAAATTGACATATACACAGAAAATATTTAAAGGGTACCTCCACTTTCATGGAAAAAAATAACCAAACAAAAATGAATATAGCATATACAAATGCGACACAAGTCATATTGTAATTAAATGTTAATAAAAAGTACCTTTCCGTTTCAATTCTGCAGCTCTGTTATTTTCTGTAAAATACAATGCAATATGGCTACCTGGAGGTGTTTTGTACACAGAAGGTGTACAGAACGCCCCACAGAAATGTAATGTCCTGCTTGTGTGATTGGCTCACAGCTTTTCCCAGAAGTCTGCACTAAGATACAAGTCAGATTTCAGGCATCCCCTGCAACATAAATGTCATTTTTGGTGAGATACTCCCAATAAGAAATCACGTCTAAGCCCTCGTTCACATTGAACATGGCTTTGAAATTGTGCCACTTCATCTGAACTCAATTTCAAAGCCACATTTCAGTCCGATTTCAGGGGCAACTTGAAAGACATCTGTGTGGGTTCATGCACAGATGTCTATTGAAGTCACCCCCGAAGTCACCAAAAGTAGTGCAGGAACTACTTTTGGAAATCGGTGCAGCGCAGCAAAGTCAGCATTGCACCGAATGGGACGGTGCTATTGCCGGCAATAGGCTGCGATTTGACATGCAATTTGACCTGTCAAATCACGCTGATGTGAACGGGAGCTGCAGTTTTTCTCAGAGCTTTGCGTGTGCAGCAGCTGGTTGATAATTATGAAACCACTCCCATTAGACTCACTTCTGCACAAGGGCACAGACAAACACACAGGGATTTCTTCAGAATAACAAAAGGTAGGAATCTGGAACAAATTTCCCAAATAGATCACCCAGATGGGAATGTTTTTTTCTCAACAAAAGTGGAGTTACTCTTTAAATATCATAATCATCATAGGTCATTCTTGAAAATTTACAATATTTATACAGTTAATGGAACTAGCATTAGATTTTTTTTGTTATGCAAAGTGCATGCATTTCAAGTACGTATAAGTGTAACACTTACAGGTATTTATTACCTCTCCCAGAGATCACAGTATACTCCCTCAAACAATAACTTCATCTGCTTTTCTATACCGAAGGATGAAGCCATCTTGTCAAAGTTTTGACTGGAATTTTCGCATTAAAAATGCTGTTTAGGTTCTTTTTGTTGAAATGCTTACCTCTTCCTTTTTTGGGAATATCACAAATGATGCATATAATATTTAAATACAAAATGAGGTTAAAGGATTGTAAGAGGTGCATGAAAGTCAGCCAGCCCCCAGTCTGATATAATATTTAATCATCACACTTGATGATGCTCTACAAGAATGTATAACTGCTTGTTTTTGTAACATTTCAATGGCTAAGGCAGGGCTGTCCAAATTTTTGACCTTCCTAGGCCATATTGGAAGAAGAGGAATTGTCTTGGTCTGCACATAAAATACACTAACAAAAAGTAGAGCTGATGAGCAGTACCTCCTGCAGCTCTCAGTGGGTAGTTGTGACTGTGGCGCTTGTTCACTATAATGCCAGGTCGCTGGTAGCTGCACTTATTCTTAGTTATCGGCACAGGCAGTGATTACATACAGTGATTACTGCTGGATGCAGACAAAGTGCATCCAGCAGTGGTCACTGCAGGTAATCGCTGACTGTGTAGAGGACCGCAAATAGGTGTGGCTGCCAGTGAACTGTCATTTTAATGAACAGGGCCAACGCCCATACCTACTTGTTAAGAGCCACAGGAGGAACTGGCGCTACAATTCACACTAGCCCTAATTTCTGGTGTGAATGAATCCCATGTATTGTATGTACTGTTTGGGCAGGTGGGGGGAAGTTGTGAGTGGGGGACTTTGGGGGGGGCGCAGCCCACCCCCATAGATTCGGTCATGCAGCATTTACTTACCTGATGCCCCTGCATTCCCTGCTGCTGGTGCTATTGCAGACATGGTAGACCTGGCATCCCTCCAGACGCAGTACTGTATCTTCGCCTAGGCCGACAAGGCTGCACCCTGCATGAAAAAAAAAATGAGCCTTCTCCTGGTTCCCGCACAAAAAGGGTCCCCGCTGGCTTGCACTACACTTTTAGTATAGTGGCAGTCTTATGGGACAAATTGGGTCTGAGGGCAGGGTCCAGGAGTCATATCAGTCTGGCAGCCCCATAAAGCAGTCACACTGCTACCTGCCTATATGATAATACCGGCCGGTAAAGACATTCAGACAGACCGCAGGCCATCGACCACACTTTTTAAAACTGGCCCAACGGCCGCCAATGCTAATAAGTGTGGCACTGCAGCGCAATGTTCCGCCTACCCTCCTCCGCCCCCACGTATGGCAGGCATCATGTCAATAATGTAATTTCATTTCTTTAAACATCCTTTTCCTTTAGCAAGCATATTGAATTGCATCATATGCAATTTTGACTTTTAATTGTATATGATGGCAATAATATTTTGGACCTTCTCACCTCATAGGTGCTATTTGTGGCAGCAAACACAAGTCCAAATATCCTAAAAAAAAAAGAGTAATCTTACTAATCCAGTGACTGATAAGGCTGCACTGATTGCCACTGATGAGCTGCACTGATATGCTGCACTGATATGCTGCACTGATGGGCACTGGTATGCTGCACTGATGGGCACTGATATGCTACACTGATGGGCGCTAATAGGCTGCACTGATGAGCACTTATATGCTGCTCTGATGGTCACTGATGATGCGGCAATGGTGGGTACTGATAAACTGCACTGATGGGCACTAATGAGGCTGCACTGATAAGGCAGCACTGATATGCTGCACTGATGAGGCTGCACTGATGGGCACAAGGCAGCACTGATAAGCTTCACTGATGGGGCTGCACTGATGAGGCAGCACTGATGGGCACTGATATGATGCACTAATAGGCTGCACTAATGGGCAGTATAGAAGCTGCACTGATGAGCACTGATATGGCTGCACTGATGGACAGGGCGGGTCATATACAGGAAAGGGTGTGGCCTTTACAGGAAGGGCTGGGTCATAATTAAATTAGGGGGTGCACAAGTTTAGTCAGGCCTAGGGCAGCACAAAACCTAAATACACCACTGTTCAGATGTGCACTTGACTTTTCAATGTAGGCCGCCACGGCTGCTATGTTTGCATGGCATTCCCAGCATCTCCACATATGTGCATAGGCCAGGCTTGTCTGTGTTGGCCGCCATGACTGCTGTACTTGCATGGAATCCCCACTGTTCCTCCAGACGGGCCCAGCCACATGCTAAACTCTCTGGAGCCATGGGTTGAACACCTCTGGTCTAAGGGTTCTAACCAATATTCTGCAGATTATGGACATATTTTAAAAGGCATTTTAACTATGTGCAGCCAGCGCTACATTGCTTGAAAGATTTTATTTTTTCTTATTAGCAATAATTGCACATTGCCAGAGAAGCAACTCTATCTAACAAGCTAACTCTGTCAGTGAGCTACCATTGCTGTCCGTGGAACATAATCATTGTGCTATAGTCAATTTACTTTTTATTTTATGTAGTCCCTTTCAGATAAATCCAACAAGTCTCTAGTGCTTGGCATTGGGTTTAATTCTGGGTAGGGGGGGGGGGGTTCTAATGCTGGGGGGTCAACTAATTCTAATTATTTCTTCTATTGAATACCTACTCAGGGAACATCTTATGCTATGTTGTATATTACACATTACTGATTGCTATCGTTTATAACTGTAAACTGTGCTGAGTGGTTACTGCCAAATACTATGTTGTACATTACATAGTCCTGACCAAAGTGTTTATTGTTCCCGCAGTTGCTGCTTGCTTAATGTCACAAACTGTTTTAATTAAAGTGGTTGTAATCCCTCACATATACCCAGTAAAGTGAATAGCCTCGGGTGATACACAGAGATTAAACAAATCCTCCTGCATAAGGTGTACATGTTTATCTGCATTCTTCTCTCTTCTATAGATTTTCAAAGTCCAACATTTATACAGCTTGTCTACTCTTTTAGAAAGCAGTGGGCAGGGAGCTGAAGTTGCACATTGCAGAGCTCAATGACAGCTGATTGGAGGAGAGAGACACATCCTCCTTCACACAGCACACAGGAACAGAGCTGAAGTTGTCAATCTCAGGCTGTGTACTGGAGCTTCCTCCCCTGTCACCTCATGCAAATAGCAGAGAAACAAGATAGTGGACAGAAACTACACTTAATTCTCTGGTTTGAGACAAGTACACACTATAGAAGGATATGCTTTGTTCATATTTCATGTCTGAGGTTTACAATCACTTTAAGTTCTTCTTTAAAGCAGTCTCAGACAAGGTGTGAATTCCATGTCCTTTGTGCTGGAGTCAGTGGCATACCTAGTACATCTGGCACCCGGAGCTGATCATTTTTCACATATCCCGACCCCCCCCCCTCAAAAAATAGCTCTTTTAAAAGCACGCTGCTCTGAATTGTGGGTACAGTGAAATTGTACTGGAAAGCACATGTATGCCATAGTCCTTCTCAAAAAATATGCTGTAATGACTGTGCCACAGGCAAGAGAGGAACACACACATACAAACCCCATCATGTTCATTTTAATAAACTGAATTTTTTTTATTACAAACGTTTTTTTACACACAAACTAGGGTTCTTTCAGACCTGCGATGCCCTTGGATGAGCGATCCATGTTCAATTAGATTTTCAGAGGGCATTTAATGGCCGATAAGAAGGCATTATAACGCCCCTCACTGCCTGAATTAACCCTATAATTTATCACTACCAAACTTCAATCTCACACATAGCACGCAGTCGCAGCACAGCCCCATCTAACTCAATGGGTGAGTTTGACAGGTGATACTACTGATTGTCTAACACTGCACCCTGAGATAAAAATGTAGCAGCCATAAAGTAAAGCATTGCAGCTGCAGTGTCTTTATAGCCTTGCCCCAGCTGTATTGGGACAGTTCAGGTGGGTGGTTGGGGAGTGGTAAAACCGTGCTCAGCTGCCTGTTTTTATCACCCTCAGTAGGCAGGCCATAGATGATGCAGTTTTCTTTCCTGCAAAAATGGCTCGATTCCCCCATCAACACATTTAGTGTTGATGGGGGAATCCCTCCTGTGAAGCTTTTGTCTTCTAATACATTTAATAAAATGTATTAAAACATGAACAGTGTCAGTAGAACAATGGACAGTGTCAGTAGAGCAATGGACTGTGTCAGTAGAGCAGTGGACTGTGTCAGTAGAGCAGTGGACTGTGTTAGTAGAGCAGTGGATGATTTCAGTAGAGCAGAGAACAAGGTCAATAGAGCAGTGGATGGTGTCAGTAAAGCAGAGGAATTGTAAGTAGGGCAGAGGTTGGTGTCAGTGGGGCAGTGGGGGGGTCTGTACCACATGTGGTGATTAGGGTGTGCCTAGGCACACACATCATGTGCACACTTATGTTGGAGAGCCACAGTCCGGTCTGAATAATGTATCTGGACTTCAGGTGGTCTAAATCCCGGACACATGATTCAAAACTGGACTGGTGAATCCCGTATGGGTGGCAACCCTATTGTGTGCTGTAAATTGCCTCTAGCATTGCTTCTGTTTCATCTTGCTGACAGCAGCCTTTTTATTGAAGCCCAGAGCAGTAACTTTCTTGATGAAAACTCTCGCTCTCCTGGGTCTCAAAAATTATATGTCACTTTCTTCAATTTGAATATGTACATTTCAAGCCTTTATTGTATGTCTTGGCTTAGCTAGAGAGGAAGGCTAACAGCAGCTTTGCAGTGCTGAAGTTAGAAATCTGCCCATGAGGGAGAAAGGACAGAGTATTAGGGAGATAACATAAAACACTATCCTTGTACATTCAACTCTTTTGTGTCTCCCTGACAGCATAGTTTGTCACTTCGCCTGCTTTTTTCTCCCTCCCTATTCTATGTTCACTCTGCACAGTCTATCATTCCAGTTGCTTTCTATCCCCCTTCAGTAACTGTAAATCTTAAAGCTGTCAGCAGATCGGCCTCTAGTGACTCTGATTTTAGGCACAGTGCCACAAATAGAGTGCAACTGAGCATCTGCAGAGCAGGGTGAGACTGTATTTAACACAGCATAGGCACTAATGTATTACATAGCTATTCCTGAAAAAGGGACCAACCCGAAGTGACCTATCAGGACTTCATTTTCAGACTAAGTGCCGGTTCACATTCTTGCGGCTGCGGCAATCACATTTAATATCGAAGCGCACTGCTTCTTCATTACATGCGATCAGCTGTGCGGTGCGAATTCAGCCATACACTTTGTATGGCTAAATTCGCACTGCACCCGCAGCAAAGACGCACAGGACCCTTTTTTTCAGCCGCATCAGGATCGGATCGCACAGTGGTTCACACTTGTGCGATCCGATCCTGTGCGAACTGTAAAGATCGCACTGCGATATGCGATCAAACTGGGGGTATCGTTAACATTTCATTGACACCCCCAGCGTATCGCATATGGCAGTGTGAACTGCCAGGGGTGTGTTTACGATGCGGGAACAGGCTGCGAATTCGCAGCCTTCCCGCATCCCATAAGTGTGACCCGGACCTAAAGTTCAAGTTAAATACTGGAGATAAATAATATTGAACATACTTTTCCATTTTGCCTCCTGTTTTATATGCTGCTAAATCAGCCTAGGATTGATCTTGGAGACAAGTTCCTTGTTTGCTCCAGAACAAAATAGCTTAATGGAAAACCCCTTCATATGAGTGACATTCCATACAAGTGCTATAATAGGAAGGGGTCATATGTAATAGGTGGAAGCAAAGATATATACAAACAGCGTTCATTTTGGGACTGCAGGTAAACAGGATGGGCAGTTTACAAACTGGGAGGATAAGTCAGAACTGATCACAGATAAAGGTGGGTCACTGGTCACTTGCTTTACAGTTCTTTTTGATCTTGTTATCAAAACACACAAGAAATGAGCATGCACCTAGCATTATCTGGACAAAGAACAAATACATGATGATGACAGCTCACTGTGGCTCTTGCCCAAAGCCTCCTGTTATCTCACATCTACTTATGACTTTTGCTTGTTTTGCAGCAAAAAAACTGTGTCTATAACTGACCCCTGTAAGCATTAGTAAATATAAAATAAGATAAAACAGACACTGCCATGTGCTGCTGACAAGTAGAGGTAAAACATTAAAGTGAGTGTTATCACATATGACCTGAGTAAACTAGCAGGTTCATATTTACTTAGGCACAGAGATATCGAGCTTTTCAGCACGTAGAACCAGGCACATGCAACATTTGAAAGTGCAAATTTAACTGAGGCTAGTAATTTCCACATCACTAATTTGACATGTAGCCGAAAAATATATAGCGGAAAACATTGTAGTATTGTGTATATATACAGTACTGCGCAAATGTTTTAGGCAGGTGTGAAAAACTTCTGTAAATTAAGAATGCTTTCAGAAATAAAAGTGTTAATAGTTTATTTTTTATCAATTAACAAAATGGAAAGTAAATGAACAGAAGAGAAATCCATTTCAAATCAAACTTTGCTGTGACGATGCTTTGCCTTCCAAACAGCAACAATTCTTCTAGGTACACTTGCACACAGATTTTGAAGGAACTCGCAGGTAGGTTCTTCCAAACATCTTGGAGATCTAACCACAGATCATCTGTGGATGTAGGCTGCCTCAAATCCTTCTGTCTCTCTATGTTATCCCAGACAGACTCTATGATATTGAGATCAAACCATCACTTCCAAGGCTCCTTGTTTTTCTTATGGTGACAATAGATCCTAATGAAATTGGCTGTGTGTGTAGTCGTTGTCCTGCTGCAGGATACATTTTGGGCCAGTTATACGCCTCCCTGATGGTATAGCATGGTGGATCTGCCTGTATTTCTCAGCATTGAAGGCACTATTGATCCTCACAAAATCTCCGACTCCATGTACAGAAATTCAGCCCTAAACTTGCAAGGAACCTCCACCATGCTTCAATGTTGCCTGCAGATGCTCATTCAGGCCTTCAGAAACAAACTTTTTTTTTTTTTTGCTACAGCCAGACATTTCAAATTTCTACTCATCAGTCCAGACCACCTGCTGCCATTTTTCTGCACACAGGTTCCTATGTTTTCCTGCATAGAACATGGAAACAAGGCTAAGTGACTCAACTATGCACAGACCCAGAAAACACTGGCCAGGATCTCTCTTTGCTTTTGCGTAAATGTTCAGGGCTTGATGTTGGCTTCCCTCAAGGCAATCCCTTTTGCACAGCTCCACTTCAGACTGTTTCATCTCAGCATTCTGGCTGCATGGGGTAAGAAAGTGCAGTCTCTAAATTCACTGAATAATCTGTGACCTGTAGCCAGATTGCCTCTAACCTGGTTGCTCCCAAATCTATCCCTGCAGTGGAAAAAAGAGTTTCTACCTCTGATCTAGAAAAATATTATAATAGAGGCCAGTCTGACAGGCTGGGGTGGGGTCCTGGACATTTTATAGGTGTAGGGTACCTGGTTTCCAGAAAAAAAGCTTGCTTGTTTCTTTAAATATCAGAACATTTGATTACAGGGTACTGGTCTTAATTAAATCAGGCAATGCAATGGCTTTGCCAGTCATCAGGGGGAACCATAAGTATTGTGGTCCAAAGAGAGAGATTGATCAGAAATTCCTATTGCAGTCCTATCCAGTGTTCACATGCCAAGCATTAAAAATTGACAGGTGGATTTTCTCAGTCATCGTTGAGTGATTTCTCTACCTAGAGGTATTTTAAGTCAGCTATCACAGGTGGGGCATGCAGGTTGTGGACTTCCTGGCTTTTAGACTCAAGATAGACAGGTTTGTTTCCAGGTCCAGGGATCATCTAACAATAGCAGTGGGTGCTCTGGTCAGTTCAACCTGATCCTTGCTTTGCTTCCCCAAAGGCTCCTTCCTGGTCTTCTTCAAACTGGCCTAGAAGGATGTGGTGCTAGGAACTCATAAGGTCCTGGCAGACTCTCCATGGACTCTTCCCCATCCACCAAATCTTCTTTCCCAGAGACCCAAATTCTCACAGTTGTTGAATTTATTGGTATGGCTATTGAAGCATAGGTCCTAAGGGATAGTGGACTATCCCATTCTGTTATTCCTATTCTCCTGAAAGCTAGAAAATCCACCTCTCAAAAGGTCCAATATTGTACCTGGAAGTGTACTTTGCTTGATGCAAGGCATTGAAGTTTCATCCCAGCTATTACTCCATAACTTTATCCCGAGTATTATCAAAGGACAGATCTTGGCTCTAGCAATTATTTTTAAAAGACCCTTTGCTCCTCAATCCTTGATGAAAGCCTTTCAATAGAGTGGTACTCACCCTCTTGTAGGGAGTCTTTGTTTGTCCTGCACTGGAACAAGGTTGTACTGGGACCTATGGCCCCTTTTCTCTGTACGGAGTTTTCTTCTGTTCACCTTACTCAGATTATCCAATTACTATATCCAGTCCTATCTCTTTGTTCTTTCCCAGTAGATTGCAATGAGGTTTCTCTCTATTGTTTGGATATACTCTTAGCTATGTCTCATTGCAGCCTTACTAACTCTTTTTGTTATCCCTAAGAGTCCTCATCCCTCTTCTTCTCTTCTTCCACCATTCTAGGTGGCTTTGGACGCCAAGCCCCACCTTTTCCTGTTATGGCACATTCTACTAGATCCATTAGTGTCTCTTGGGCTTTTCAGCATCAGGCATCTGTGTGACAGATTGCAAGGCATTCACCAGACTTTCAGTTTACATGTTGTCTACGTTCTACCAGGTCTTAGCTGATGTAAGCTTTGGGTATAATGTCCTTCAGACAGCCCTTTGAGCTGTGGCTATTACAGTTTTGCTGTTCTTATGGGTCTGCTGTCATGCTTGTTGCTGGGTTGTCCACCCCTCATTTAGACTGCTTTTAAATGCCCCATACATCTTAAAATTCTTCTGATACTGTGTCCCTTAATGAGCAATTGAGAAAATAGGGTTTTTGATTTACTGTAAAATATTACTGCAATTGGACAACACTAAATCCTGATAGCAGTGGGAGGGGATTACACTGGCCAACCAACACTTTTTTGTTTGTTAAGCCCCGTACACACACGCAGATCGTCGTCATACAAACATCGGCGGACGAAAGATCTGCCGATTGTATGCATGTTAGTATGGTGCCTCCGACAGATGTCTGCACACAATCCGCGGACAAGAGTCTTTCTTGCAAACATGAAAATTTTTGTCTGCAGACACCAGAACGGACGATTGTTCGCCTGTCAGTACAGAAATCAGCCGACAGACCGCAGATTTGCAAGACTGGGCATGCTCAGAAAATAAAAAACACAGGGAAAGTTAACCATTACATGACATCACTTCTGCAGTCAGCTGAAGTCTGCGGACAAAATTCTTGTGCTGTCCTTGTGCTGTCTTTGCACTTTTCAACAGACACCGACATCCCGGGGAGAAAAGACGAACATTTGTATGACGACGATCTGCGTGTGTGTACGGGGCTTTAGTGTCCAATCTCCCGTTGGCAGCAGTATGACCTATGGATCTCAGAATTCATCTGACCTTATGTTGCTTAATGAGCTAAATGGACCAGTGTCTTTATTCAGCATTATTCATTATGTATCTTCAAGAAAGGGATTTTACTGTAAGTAAATAATCCTATTATTTTTCAGCCTACAAGTGTGTGGTGACTGAATTTTGTTTCCCTTTTTCAGGCTTTTTTACCTGGTAATCCTATGAATACCAGACTTGTGTTAGTCCCTTCATGGCTACTGTACACTTACTCCTCTATTGTATTTATGGAGGCCGGCTTGGTTGTCACACAGGCTGGGCTTCAAACATATCTGCATATATTTATGTCCATTACATGAAGGTTGATGGTATTAGTAGTTTACACAAGACAGATAAAACAAAAATATTTGTTGCTGTCTTTAGCTCACAGAAAGTTACTAGAACACTGCATTGCTTGCAAGATCAACAGATATTTTCTGTACTTGCTTAAAATGTTCTTATCCTAACAAAATATAATAAATGCAGCCACCACATCTAGGACTGAAAAGCATCAAGGAAAAAATGTGGCACTTAAAAAAGTTAAAATATTAAATTCAAAGAAAGAGGCCAAACAGCCAGTGCTGTATTTTGGCCTAGGCCAACAAGGCCCAGGCCTAGGGCGGCACTTTGCAGGGGGGCAGCAAAATAGCAGCTTCCGCCTCCATCTGAGACTCTATTGGCCACTGGTTGCTAGAGATGCCTGGCGTCTAGCAACCAGTGGTGTCAAGGCCGTGACTATCTGGCCCTGCCCATAATTCAAAGTGGAGGAAGATTTAACTTCCTCCTCCTCCTCCACGCCTAGAGCTCCCCCCACCTCCCTCTCTCTCCCACTCCCTTCTTCCTCTCTCTCCCACCCCCTCTCTCTCTCTCTCTCTCTCTCTCTCTCCCACCCCCTCTCTCTCTCCCACCCTCCCTCTTTCTCTCACCCCCCTCTCTCACTCCCCTTCCTCTCTCTTACCCCCCACCCTCTCTCTCTCATCCCCCTCTCTCTCACCCCCCACCCTCTCTCTCTCTCATCCCCCTCTCTCTCTCTCTCTCTCATCCCCCCTCTCTCTCTCTCATCCCCCTCTCTCTCTCTCTCTCTCTCATCCCCTCTCTCTCTCTCATCCCCTCTCTCTCTCTCATCCCCTCTCTCTCTCTCATCCCCCCTCTCTCTCTCTCATCCCCCCTCTCTCTCTCATCCCCCCCTCTCTCTCTCATCCCCCCCTCTCTCTCTCCCCCCTCTCTCTCTCTCATCTCCCCTCTCTCCCTCTCCCACCACTCTCTTTCTCTCTCTCTTCCACACGCTCTCTCTCTCCCATCACCCCCCCTCTCTCCCACCACCCTTTCTCTCTCCCCCTCCCCCCCTCGTGAGATCTCAGGGGTCCTTGCTGGGACTTAAGAGTCCTTCGATTTTGGAGGGAGTCGCATCCCTTAAACTGGAAGGGGTGGGGCAAATTTACAAAGGAGGAGGGGGGGGGGCAATTTTAGTCTTGCCTAGGGCATCACAAAACCAAAATACACCACTGCAAACAGCATTTCATAAAGTGTTTACTTGCAAAATTATGTAAGATAGTGTAACTTGCTTTTTAACTCACTGAGGGCCACATAGGAGGAAAGGGCCTAAAAAGCACTAGTAAGGAAATCCTGTCCAAGCTCTTTTCACTATTCCAGGTCTGCAAATATGAAACTAAATACTATCGTTCATCAACCATTACAAATAGTCACAGGGTTTAAATTGGAATGCTAGCCAAAACGTTTAAGTGTGGAGAATGCTTTTGTACATCTGTAAGGCTTTTTTGCTGTCTGTGACCTTTTTGGGGATATTTCCCCTCGCTTTCTGTCTTGGTGATACCCAAGGCATTGCTGTGAGCTAAACATCTTGTTTCTAAACATCTTGTTTCTCTGAAGTGAATTGATTGCCTTGGAGATCCACTAGGGGCTGGTGACAATGTTCCTAACTCCAAGGTATACTCTATATATGTATTGTATGTATGATAAATGTACTACAGAGTGATGACATATTAAAGGATGAGTATATGTTTAGGTTTACCTCCCCACCCCATAGCATTTCCCAAAGCCTAATAGTGACCTGTCCATGCTCCCCCCAGATCCATGTTATGCAGTACATGAGGAACCTTATAGCTGCTGCTGTAACCTGCCCTGGTTCCTCATTTCTGGAAAAAATCCTATACATTATATTGGTTCCCAGTGACAGACAGCCTATCCATATGAATGAATGAGAGAACAAAGAAATGAGAAGCCAACCACAAGAGTTTGCAGTGTTGTCTGTGTCCTTATTTTCCACACTGCTTTATTTTAGTTAGTAATATTAACCTGTCTCTTACTTGCATCTTTTCATAATATTTTCAATAAAATACTTTAGCAATGTCTGTTTGATCAGAACCGGTTCCCTAACCCCCCTAAACAGCTGGACTCCCATGTGTATTTCCAGTTTTGTCTGCAAATATTCCAGCTCCAGAGATTCTTGCATACTAGGTTACACAAGAGGTTTGTGTAAACAGCTAATTTATCAGATCCTAAGTGTTATGTACACATTCCTCTTGTGCAGCATTAGGAATATGTTACATATTAAGTTTAAAATGCTCATTCTATCAGAATTGTCTGTGGATCAAGGCGAAAGTGAACCCTTGTAATACTTCATGTAGCTCAGCAGTAACCTTTACTATTCCAAATACACTATATTACCAAAAGTATTGCGATGCCTGCCTTTACACGCGCATGAACTTTAACCACTTTACCGCCGGAGGATTTTGCTGCTTCACGTCCAGGCCACTTTTTGCGATTCGGCACTGTGCGACTTTATCTGACAATTGCGCGGCCATGCAATACCGTACCCAAACAAAATTTACGTCCTTTTTTTCCCACAAACAGAGCTTTCTTTTGGTGGTATTTGATCACCTGTGCGATTTTCATTTTTTTCGATATTAATTAAAAAACGCGACAATATTGAAAAAATAACAATATTTTTCTAATTTGACAGTTAAAAAATATCCAATATATTAAATTTTTGTCATATATTTAGGCCAAATGTATTTAGCTACATGTCTTTGACAAAAAAAATTCTCAATGAGTGTATTTTTAACCGCTTTATGACCAGAAGGTTTTACCCCATTCCTGACCAGGCCATATTTTGTGATTCGGCACTGCGTTATTTTAATGGACAATTGCGCGGTCGTGCAAAGTTGTACCCAAATTAAATTTATGTCCTTTTTTCCCCACAAATAGAGCTTTCTTTTGGTGGTATTTGATCACCTGTGCGATTTTTACTTTTTGCGCTATAAACAAAAAAAGAGCGACAATTTTGAAAAAATAACAATATTTTTCAAATTTTTTTAGATGAAATTCCCCCCCCCCCAAAAAAAATGTAAAAATCAAATTTTTTTTATCATTTTAGGCCAATTTGTTTTCTGCTACATATTTTTGGTAAGAAAAATCGCAATAAGAGTATTTTGATTGGTTTGCGCAAAAGTTATTGCGTTTACTAACTAAGGGAAAGATTTATGTCATTTTTGGTGTTTTTTTTTTTTAACGAGTAATGGCGGCGATCTGCGATTTTTTTTGCAGGACTGCGACATTGCGGCGGACAGATCGGACCCCTGACTGACATTTTTGACACTTTTGGGGGTACCAGTGACATTGCTACAGTAATCAGTGCTATACATATGCACTGTTACTGTAAAAATGACACTGGCAGGGAAAGGGTTAATTTTTATTGGAGAGGGAGGGGTTAATGTATGCCTGGTGCTTACTGACGTGTGTGGGGGGGAGGTGACTGAGTGACACAGGGACAGATTGCAGGTTCAGCTATGCTGAACCCTGCAATCTGACCCTGCCTGTCACTTAGGAGATCCGCCCGCTTTGTTTACACAAGCAGGCGGATTTCCACACTAGATCCCCAACGATCGGGGAAGAGCAGTGGTGATCACTGCCGCTACTCCCCTGGCCCGACTCCCGCTGTGACTGAATACGCGCGCGCCGCTTAGAGAGGGGAATGTCTGGTGACGTAGGTCTACGTCGCCAGACGATAACGAGCCACTTTGCCGCAGTACAGTCAACTTGACTGGTCGGCAAGTGGTTAATGGCATCTCAGTCTTAGTCCATAGGGTTCAATATTGAGTTGGCCACCCTTTGCAGCTATAACAGCTTCAACTATTCTGGGAAAGCTGTCTAAGTTTAGGAGTGTGTCTATGGGAATGTTTGACCATTCTTCCAGAAGCACACTTGTGAAGTCAGGCACTGATGTGGATGAGAAGGCCTGGCTCACAGTCTCCGCTCTAGATTTTTCGAAAGGTGTTCTGTCGGTTTGAGGTCAGGACTCTGTGCAGGCCAGTCAGGTTCCTCCACCCCAAACCTTGCTTTGTGCACTGGTCTAAATCATTTGATGGAGAGGGGATTATAGTGTGGGGTTGTTTTTCAGGGGTTGGGCTTGGCCCCTTAGTTCCAGTGAGGGTAACTCCTAAGGCATCAACATACCAAGACATTTTGAACAATTTCATGCTCCCAACTTTTGGGAACAATTTGGGGATGGCCCCTCCTGTTCTAACATGACTGTGCACCAATGCACTAACAAGGTCCATAAAGACATGGATGAGCGAGTTTGAGGGGGAAGAACTTGACTGGCCTGCACAGTTATGACCTCAACCCTATAGAACATCTTTGGGATGAATTAGAACGGAGACTGCGAGCCAGGCCTTCTTATCCACATTAGTGTCTGACCTCACAAATGCGTTTCTGGAAGAATGGTCAAACATTCCCACAGACACACTCCTAAACTTTGTGAAAAACCTTCCCAGAAGAGCTGAACCTGTTATAGCTTCAATGGGTGGGCCAACTCAATATTGAACCCTACAGACTAAGACTGAGATGCCATGAACGTTCATGTGCATATAAAGGCAGGCGTCCCAATGCTTTTGGTGTATACTGGGGTTGATTTACTAATGGCAAATAGACTAGTAACTTTGCAAGTGCAGTTACGCTCATTTTCCCCCCAGCTTAGTGAATGAGGTAAAACTTTACTGTACAAAGAATACCCAATTGGGTGCAACGAAAAAAAAAATAATAATAGTTTTTGCTTGCACATTTTCGGATGATGGAAATCAATAGAGCTTCACCACATTCAGTTTTCACATCAAGATTTGAGGAAAATGAGTGCAACTGCACTTGCATGGCCAGGAATTGCACAAGAACCCTTTTACAATAGAAGCAATGCAATCCAGATTAGTGCCACCTTAATCATACCGTGGGAACTGTACCTCTACCCCGTGCTGTGCAGATGGCCTATGGTGTTGCTTTGAGCATTGAACCCTGAAGACCTCCCAAGGGGTATGCCCACAGTGACAGGCAAAGCCTGGACCCTAATAGGGACCAGCAACATGGAAACGTAAGACAGGCTTGTCATGGTTGTTTGACTAATACTGTAGCTTTATCTAGCAGGTATGAGACTCAGTACTCTTCATTACCTGTAGTACACTTATTTAGATTTCCCCTGAATAGTATTCACTTTATGAAAAACTATCAAGAAACCAGGAATGTAGTTGAGTTTATTCACTCATTGGGTGTTCAGAGTTTTAAAATTCCACCATTCAGAGCTTAATCTTCGGTGGATGGCTAGATGTTATGCCACACCATAGGGTACAAATTTTACCACCAGAGCCCTTATAATATACTCAGACACTTCCCTCCTGCCCTTTTGCAACAAAGTCCTTTCTACAGGAAGGTTGACAACTGAGTGCCTGTTTATCCTTCTAGACATAGGTTTTTCAACACACTCAAACCACTCATAGTGATGATGTTTCCCATGCATTGGCGCAGACACTGTTTTAACACCGGTCACTGTGCCTGATTCTAGCTCTATTCCCAGGTACAAAACAAGTAGATTATCTAACTAAGGTCAATTTTCCTGCAAATATGTCAAACTTTTTCGTACAATTAATGGCCTTATTACAGCCATCTATGTCCAAAGCTTTAAAGCACAAGGCTCCTTCTCTATTCTACTTTCTCTACCTGAGGCAGAAATGAATCTACCTGCTCTAGAAGCAGTAGAGGACCTGTAGTAAGTGCTAGAGGAGGCAAGAAAAGTTTTCTCATCCCCAAGCTCCTATATACCTTGGCTTTATGCAAAATGCGTACCAGGATAGGCATGCTCACTTATTCTGTGTGCAAAAGCTTTGGCAGAGTTACACTTGAGTCTCCTCTATCATTCCAAGCCCGTTTGATTACTAGGAGACCTTTCCTTATTCATGAACAAATAGAATGAGCAATAAATGATTGCTAGCGTATCTTGAAAAGATTTCCACTCGTCCGAGAATAATTGCTGAGCTAAAATTGGTGAAAAGAAATCCACTAAAAGGTGGACTTTTCTTATAGTAGATCCTACAATCTCAGACTTGAAAAACAAATTTGTGTGTCTATAGAAGATGTTCCTTCATTTAAGGATTCAGCAGACAGAAAATTTGAGACACTCTTAAAGACCGCCTTTGCTCTTGCAGGACCAGCTCTATATCTGGCTATTCCTGCAATTTCTGTTTTTAAAACTGCAGGCATTTGGACTAGGAAAATTAACAATCAATAGGATTGTTTCTGTATTCCAGGACCGGGATCTGGTTGAACACTTACAGAAATCGCCTTCCACCCTGCTTTGCTTTGTTTATGACTTAGAACAAGTCATTAGCATATGTTTCCAAAATGGCTCTCTTTTAATATCTATATGTGCAGAATCGTATTGCTCAGCTGAAGCTGCCTGTAAAGACACTGCTCTTGTATATAGGAAAATGGTGTATCAGGTACGCTAAACTGTGTGATATTGTGTCTAAAGATACATACAGTTGTGTTCAAAATTATTCAACCCCCACTGAAATTGATTTTTTTGGCCAGTTTGACATTGATTTTGATCATTCAGTCATCCTGCTTACAATTAAATCAAAGAGGCACATGTAGGTCAGACAAATATAATATAACATTTATAATGAAATAACCACAAATGTCTTTTCTGTGCTCACATTATCAGTTTTATTCAACCCCCAAGTGACATTCAATCTTAGTACTTAGTACAACATCCTTTTACAGTTATAACCGCTTTTAAACGTGAAGCATAGCTTGACACAAGTGTCTTGCAGTGATCTATGGGTATCTTCGCCCATTCGTCATGGGCAAAAGCCTCCAGTTCAGTCACATTCTTAGGCTTGTGCACTGCAACTGCTTTCTTTAAGTCCCACCAGAGGTTCTCAATCAGATTTAAGTCTGATGACTGTGATGGCCACTCCAAAATGTTCCAGCCTTTAATCTGCAACCATGCTCTAGTGGACTTGGAGGTATGCTTGGGATCATTGTCCTGTTGAAAGGTCCAATGTCCTCCAAGCCTCAGGTTTGTGACGGACTGCATCACATTGTCATCCAATATCTCCTGGTACTGAAGAGAATTCATGGTACCTTGCACACGCTGAAGCTTCCCTGTTCCTGCAGAAGCAAAACAGCCCCAAAGCATGATTGACCCCCCGCCATGCTTCACAGTAGGCAAGGTGTTCTTTTCTTCATAGGCCTCCTCAAAACATAGCGTTGATCCATGGGCCCAAACAGTTTAATTTTGTTTCATCAGTCCACAGAACACTATCCCAAAACTTCTGTGGTTTGTCCACATGACTTTTGGCATACTGCAGTCGACTCTTCTTATTCTTTGGAGACAGCAAGGGGGTGCGCCTGGGAGTTCTGGCATGGAGGCCTTTATTACGCAGTGTGCGCCATATTGTCTGAGCAGAAACTTCAGTACCCACATCTGACAAATCTTTTCTCAGTTCCTCAGCAATCACAAGGGGACTTTTCTCCACTCTACACTTCAGGTAGCGCACAGCAGTCAAAGTCAGCATCTTCTTTCTGCCACGACCAGGTAGCGTTTCAACAGTGCCCTTTGCCTTGAATTTGCGAATGATGATTCCTATGGTGTCTCTTGGTATGTTTAACATCTTTGCAATCTTCTTATAGCCATTGCCCTTCCTGTGAAGTGTAATCACCTCTTCTCTTGTCTTCCTGGACCATTCTCTTGACTTCACCATGTTTGTAACCACACCAGTAAATGTCTAGAAGGAGCTGAGTACAACAGTCATTTTAAAGCTGCCTAATTGGTGTTTATTAGGCTTTATTGCTGCTCCCTGACATCCACAGGTGTTTTCAATACCTGATTGAAAACACTTCAATGAACCTCTGTTCTTCAGAGTGGTAGTCTTTAAGGGGTTGAATAATTGTGTCAATGAAGAATTCACAAAAGAAACATTTACTACTGTATTACAAAACCAATTGATGTCATTTTAGTTGCATATGGTTCTTTAAGAAGTCCTTGTAGGATTTCATTCTGAATACAATTACAAATGTACACTAAATTCCCTAAAATCCTTTACAGCATTGGGGGTTGAATACTTTTGAACACAACTGTATTATAATCAACATAAAAATGGTGATGATATAGAAAATAAATTTATACAAACTTATGTAAACAATAAGTACTGATTCAGGTGTAAAGTACCCAATCAGGGATTTCATCACCTGCCACACAAAGGGAGTAGTATATTTACTTACTTGTAGCTGTAAACTACAATATGTAGGCCGAACTATTAGGACTGCCAATATCAGAATAGGTGAACACTTGGCGAATATCCGTAAAGGTTTCCCAGGTCACAGCCTATCCCAGCATTTCTCTACACATCACCATAAAAACCATGGAGATCTTGAGGTAATTGTGATAGAGAAATATAATGCACACTGGCGTGGGAGCAATCTCAAGAGGTCCATTTCCAGAAGGGAAACTTTCTGGATCTATGAGCTCAGATGTTCCTGGCCACTTGGACACAATGTGGAGTGGGATATTAATTCGTTCATTAATAATAAGTGAACGAAATCCCACCCCCAGAAACAACTCTGTGTCATCTCTTCTTCTTAGCCAATTATACTTGCCTGCATTTTCTGGTGTTTTTCACTTTCTAACACATATTTTAGTCACATTTAAATATAATTATAATTTTATATATTTAAATACCTTTATATGTTTTAACATTTTTAATATTAATATTAATATTTTTATTCCATGGTAAACTTGACACATAAGATCCTCTGCCGTGTATACCCACTATTTAGACCATAATGTATTATGTATAACATGTTTATAATAGTGGGAAAGTTTGATTAGAAAACAACAGAAGAGTTCTTTTATATGTGCAGGTTCCCTTTCAATGATTTTTATTGGCTGATTAATTTTAGGCTGTATGTCATTGGAGGCTTAAATCAGAAGATACACTTCCGGGTGTTTTTATTTATCTTTTAGAGAAATTTTAATAATATATTAATTTTAGATGTGGAATATAACAATATTAATTGGGAATTTTCCACTCATTCATTTATGACACTTACGAGTTTTTAACTTCCTTTATATGGTGTCAATACTATATAGAGATTTTGCACCTCCTGTGCAGACACCGGAAATGCTTCCTTTAGCCTTCAATTTAAGGGCGGAAGTGACGTTGCGAGCCATCTCCAGTCTCAATTGACGTCCGTCGAGGAGGAAACGCGTCAGAGAGGAGCGCCGCAACGTCACGATCCATCGCCGCGGACCGCGGTGCAGGCAGCTACGGCTTCTACACATCTTCCCTCCGGGATCTTTACTTTTTGTGATGCCATACTAGAAGCGACTTACTGTAAGTGCATTACCTTTCTTAATAAATCTATGTGGAAAGTACTACACTATCAGTGATTTTATTTCATGGCCACTTTGGGGGACTATATCCTAAGGACCAGAACTATAAGATCCCTAGAAACCACAGCAAGCTGCTTATGCAGTCATCTAACACCCTTTCATGCCTGCATATACATGTTATCCGGTAAGAGGCTGATTTTATTCCTCGTGTGAAGGTGTGCGGTGGGTGTATCCAATTTATTCCTGGTATCTCTTGGGATCTTGAGAACACACACGCCCTTGTGTTATTTGCATCTGGTAAGGGGCTTATTTGAATACGGTGGAGGCTTCACTGCTCACACTTATTTTGGATTTTACACCGTTGGATTGTGTTCACATGCATGTCAGTTGAACACCATTTTGGACATCTATCCTTCACCTTATGGACTTTATAATTTGACATATATTTTGTCATCACGTTGTTTACACCTGAATCAGTACTTATTGTTTACATAAGTTTGTATGAATTTATTTTCTATATCATCACCATTTTTATGTTGATTATAATATGTATCTTTAGACACAATATCACACAGTTTAGCGCACCTGATACACCATTTTCCTATTTTCTATATTTTATTCTAAGGTTGCAGCTTCACTGATTTTCCAGCGCACTTTTTTTCTTAACACACTGCTCTTGTATGCCTTTTGAAGGAGGACATATCTTTTGTGATGCATTTGACAAGTTCATAAAGGAGATCATATAAGGAAAAGCATTTCTTCCACAACACAAAGCTCCAAAACACCACTCCTTGGGGCTTCTTCCTCATATAAATGAAGAGCACCCCATCTCTCTTCCCAGGCTTTATCTTCAAAGCAAAAGTTCATTACTTTTTTCAGAACAAAACTTGGAACACATAGTTCACCAAGTCTGCCTCAAATTCTTCTTCACAATGAAGGGATGCCCTCACTGTTAGGAGTGGAAGGAGTCTGTTGCAGTTTGTATACAGCATCTCACAAAAGTGAGTACACCCCTCACATTTTTGGAAATATTTTATTATATCATTTCAGGTGACAACACTGAAGAAATTACACTTTGATACAATGTAAAGTAGTGAGTGTAAAGCTTGTATAACTAAATTTGCTGTCCCATCAAAATAACTCAACACACAGCCATTAATGTCTAAACAGCTGGCAACAAAAGTGAGTACACCTCTAAGTTAAAATATCCAAATTGGCCCAAAGTGTCAATATTTTGTGTGGCCTCCATTATTTTCCAGCACTCTCTTAACCCTCTTGGGCATGGAGTTCATCAGAGCTTCACAGGTTGCCACTGGAGTCCTCTTCCACTCCTCCATGACGACTTCATGTAGCTGGTGGATGTTAGAGACCTTGCGCTCCTCCAACTTCTCTTTGAGGATGCCCCACAAATGCTCAATAGGGTTTAGGTCTGGAGACATGCTTGGCCAGTCCATCACCTTTAACCTCAGCTTCTTTAGCAAGGCAGTGGTCTTCTTGGAGGTGTGTTTGGGGTTGTTATCTTGTTGGAATACTGCCCTGCGGCCCAGTCTCCGAAGGGAGGGGATCATGCGCTGCTTCAGTATGTCACAGTACATGTTGGCATTCATGGTTCCCTCAATGAACTGTAGCTCCCCAGTGTCAGCAGCACTCATGCAGCCCCAGAAACTCCCACCGCCATGCTTGACTGTAGGCAAGACACACTTGTCTTTGTACTCCTCACCTGGTTGCTGCCACACACGCTTGAAACCTTCTGAACCAAATAAGTTTATCTTGGTCTCATCAGACCACTGGACATGGTTCCAGTAATCCATGTTCTTAGTTTGCTTGTCTTCAGCAAACTATTTGCAGGCTTTTTTGTGCATCATCTTTAGAAAAGGCTTCCTTCTAGGATGACGGCTATGCAGACCAATTTGATGCAGTGTGCGGCGTATGATCTGAGGACTGACAGGCTGACCCCCCCACCCCTTCAACCTCTGCAGCAATGTTGGCAGCACTCATACGTCTATTTCTCAAAGACAACCTCTGGATATGACGCTGAGCACATGCACTCAACTTCTTTGGTCAACCATGGTGAGGCTTTATGAGTGGAACTTGTCCTGTTAAACCGCTGTATAGTCTTGGCCACCTTGCTGCAGCTCAGTTTCATGGTCTTGGCAATCTTCTTATAGCCTAGGCCATCTTTATGTAGAGCAACAATTCTTTTTTTCAGATCCTCAGAGAGTTCTTTGCCATGAGGTGCCATGTTGAACTTCCAGTGACCAGTATGAGAGAGTAAGAGCGATAACACCAAATTTAACACACCTGCTCCCCATTCACACCTGAGACCTTGTAACACTAACGAGTCACATGACATCGGGGAGGGAAAATGGCTAATTGGGCCCAATTTGGACATTTTCACTTACAGGTTTACTCACTTTTCTTGCCAGTGGTTTAGACATGAATGGCTGTGTTGAGTTATTTTGAGGGGACAGCAAGTGTACACTGGTATACAGTGGCATAGCGGGGGGGGGGGTGCAGGGGAGGCCGGTTGCACCCGGGCGCAACATCTGGGGGGGGGCACATCGGCAGTGTCACTCTGTCTGACTCTGACACACACAGTTCATACACTGTCTGCGGCTGCCTCCATCTTTAGGCTTGGAGATGTCCAGCGTGGCCACCCGCTGAAAATGGCGAGTCGGGGCGGGACTGTCCATTGGTGTAGGGTGGGGTGGCGTTGCAAGCCAAGCCCCGCCTATGCCGCCTCTCCTCATAGCTCAGTCAGTTTAGCAATGAGCGAGTCAGCAGCCTGGCGCTGTCACACAGTCAGCAGCAGTGGTGGCTGGTGCGTTGGGGGCGCAGGGGCGCCCCCCCATCCATGCATCCGGCCCCCTTATCTACATGTGGGGAGTTGGACACATAGAGTTCAATGGGATTTTTTTTTAATCACCTGATTAGAGCCAGAGGCTCTAATAGTCTTCAGAAAAGGGTGGACCCGGGGCGCAGGGCAGTGCGCCCCGAGCCCACCCATTGTGTGACAATAGCGAATGAAAATTCACTATTGTCACACGGATCCTCCTCTTGGCCAATCAGGAAGTGGGTCCGAGACCCGCTTTCTGATTGGCCGAAAGGCGAACGCATGCCATTGGCCAAGGAGGAGGCCGGAGGACTTAGGGAGACGCGGGGAACTAAGGAGAAGCCACCACTGCAGGTAAGTCTCTCTGCATTGAAGGGGGCACGCTGGTCACTCTGCATTGAAAGGGGGCACGATGATCTCTCTGCATTGGAGGGGGGCATGGCACGCTGGTCACTCTGCATTGAAAGGGGGCACGCTGGTCTCTGCATTGAAAGGGGGCACGCTGGTCACTCTGCATTGAGTGGGGGCATGCTGGTCTCTCTGCATTGAAGGGGGCACGCTGGTCTCTCTGCATTGAAGGGGGCATGCTGGTCTGTCTGCATTGAAAGGGGGCACGCTGGTCACTCTGCATTGAATGGGGGCATGCTGGTCTCTCTGCATTGAATGGGGGCATGCTGGTCTCTCTGCATTGAAGGGGGAATGCTAGTCTCTCTGCATTGAAGGGGGCACGCTGGTCATTCTGCATTGAAAGGGGGCACGCTGGTCATTCTGCATTGAAAGGGGGCACGCTGGTCTCTCTGCATTGAAAGGGGGCACGCTGGTCTATCTGCATTGAAAGGGGACACGCTGGTCATTCTGCATTGAAAGGGAGCACGCTGGTCTCTCTGCATTGAAAGGGGGCACGCTGGTGATTCTGCATTGAAAGGGGGCACGCTGGTCATTCTGCATTGAAAGGGGGCACGCTGGTCATTCTGCATTGAAAGGAGGCATGCTGGTCTCTCTGCATTGAAAGGGGGCTAAAATCCCGCGGTTAGGGGGCGCAAATTACTTGCCTTGCCCCGGGTGCTGACAACCCACGCTACGCCACTGCTGGTATACAAGCTTTACACTCACTACTTTACATTGTAGCAAAGTGTAATTTCTTCAGTGTTGTCACATGAAAAGATATAATAAAATATTTACTAAAATGTGAGGGGTGTACTCACTTTTGTGAGATACTGTACCTCTGGATCATAGATATACCACACCTATGGATTCAATAAGTTGTTTTACAGGGGGACAGGAACATTTTCAGACTCTACTCCCTTCCTGTTTCTGTCTCGCAAACAAGCCAAAATCTGCCAGAACACAATCAGGTTTGAAGAATGATATGAACCATCTCTTGTCCCAGAGAGTGGTCACAAAGATTTCTGTTAAACCATGTTCGCGGTACTAAAATCCAGTGGTGTTATTCATCCTTTTCTAGAGCAAAAATCTCAAAACAAGTACCTTCATGTTCCAAAGTTTTGCCTGGAATTCAGAAAGTCCGATTTTCTTCTCTGAGACAAGGGGAATATGTTGCATCAGTAGACAATTAACGCCTACCTGCACATTCCCACTTACCCACCTGATTTTTGCCTTCTAAACTTTGTAGTAGGAGGCAAACATTTTCAATGTGTCTTACTGCCCTTCTGCCTATCTTTAGTTCCCAGGGTATTCACAAAGCTGCTTGCACTCCTAATCACCCTCTTAAGATCTTGGGGCATTCAGGTCATAGGGTACCTAGATTTGTAAAGGGTACCGCGACTTATTGTGAATGATCTGTATCTTAGGCAGACTTCTGGGAAAGTTGGTGAGCAAATCACACAAGCAGGAAATAATGTTTCTGGGGTGTGGTCAGTACACATTCTGTGTACAGAACAGCTCCAGGTAGCCATATTGCATTGCATTTTCAGAAAATACAACAGCTGCAGATTGAAAAGGAAAGGCAATTTTTAATAACATTAAATTACAATATGATTTATGACGCAATTGTATACACTATATTTGTTTTTCCTTTTTTCACTGATTATTTTTCCCCACGAAAGTGGAGTTACGCATTACCCTGGCCCTGGCCTATTTCTGACACTTTTTGTTTACAAGTTAATATCATTTTTTTTATAGAAAACTACTTAGAACCCACACACGTTACATATTTTTTTTTATGCAGAGACCCTAGGGAATAAAATGGAGATTGTTGCAATATTTTTTATCACACCGTATTTGCGCAACGGTCTTTCAAACACAGTTTTTTTGGAAAAAATACAATTTTTGAATTAAAAATAAGAAAACAGTCAAGTTTGCCCAATTTTTTTCTATAATGTCAAAGATAATGTTACGCCGAGTAAATAGATACCAAACATGTCATGCTTCAAAATTGCGCATGCTCGTGGAATGGCGACAAACATTGGTACTTCAAAATTCCCATAGGCGATATTAAAAATTTCTACAGGTTACCAGTTCAGAGTTACAGAGAAGTTCTAGGGCTCAAATTATTGCTCCCACTCTAACGATCGTGGTAATACCTCACATGTGTGGTTTGAACATTGTTTACATACGTGGGTTTGACTTGCGTATGCGTTCGCTTCTGCGGATGTGCTAACAGGGACAGGGCGCTTTAATTTTTTTTTTTTCCCTATTTCTTTTATCCTTTATTTTATATTTTTACACCGTCCTTTTAAAAAAAATGTTTTTGATCACTTCTATTCCTATTACAAGAAATGCAAACATCCGTTGTAATAGAAATAAGCATGACAGGACCTCTTTAATGTGAGATCTGGGTCAAAAAGGCCTCAGATCTCACATTTACACTAAAAAGCAAACAAGAAAAAAATCATGATGAAAAAAAACAAGCTCTTTAAGGCCGTTGCTAGAAAGCGACGCATGATGTCGCTCCGGTTTTCCAATACCTTAGAGTCGAGTGGACGCAGCTCCGTATCCCGGAAGTGGGGAAGAAAGTCACCTATCAAAAACAAGTACCCGTTCCCCCCTCCCCCCTGAAAGGTGCCAAATGTGGCACCGGAGGGGGGGGGGGAGAAACAAAAGAGCGGAAGTTCCACTTTTAGGTGGAACTCTGCTTTAAGTAGCAGGAGCCCAGCCCTGACAGTATACAGCCTTCAAAAGTCTGCTCTCCAGCCCTCACCTTGTCTAGAACACTAATGCCTCCTACACACGATCAGATCATTGTATGAAAAAAAATTGGATTCAAATTGATCGCAGGATAATCTGATCATTAGTACACAGCTTTCGACAGCCGTTCATGACATTTCGTCCAACAAAATCCGAAGGGACAAACACGAAAACTTTTGTTGTACAATAGCCTAGCGAACGACAATTGTTTAATCAGTACAGTATGCCTCCACTAAAAATCGATAGAGGAAGACCACTTATGATCAGAAACACTAAAATAACCCTGAAAAAGCCTGGCTGCCATTGTTTTTGTTTTCTGATATGTAGCTATGCAACCAGGAAGCTTTTCCAGAATTGTATAAAAAAATAATAAGTTTAGTACACACTGTTGAATTCGATACTAGTATCATGCAACAAAATGCAAACGATAAGTCATCCGATTATCTGATCGTGTGTACGAGGCATTAGGCCTTATTCTAGACTTAGCCCAGGCAAGAATTTTCTTTCTGGGTTTTGAAAGACAGTCATATCTCTGCATACCTCCCATCTTTTTGAAATGGGAATGAGGGACGTGGTAAATATGAAAGGATATCAGTTTTATAGCGCTTTGCTACTGGACTAAACTTTATTTCCGGATCCTTAACTCAGGTCTGATGTTGTTTATTGGATACTTACCATTTACCAGGCTTGTTGCACCCTGAGTTTGTGGGGAATGTTACGCCATAGGAAAATACATGGACACATTTTGGGCCGCATGAGCCCTCAGCGACCAATCTTATTTTTTCAGCTTTTTTTATCAGGTGTATCCACTGTAATAATCACAGGTGATGGATCTGTTTGTTTTTGCAAATGTCTTAATTGATATTCATTGCATATCAAAATCTAAAAAAAAAAAAAAAAAAAACCTAGGTTGTCAGTATTCTAAAGACAAGTGGTTCTGGATTTCACACATATGCAAATAGGATGCGGGTTTCCCATGACAGGAGACTGTGACTGGCTCTCAATGGAACCAATTTACACAGCTTGGGGGGCGGTCGTGGTCCGCATTTAAAAAGGGTCCTGTGCCTCTTTGGCTCTGATTCAGGTGTGAATTGAGGCAAAAATCCAGACCTGATCCATGCCTCAAACAGTAAACAGGGATGCACTGGACCCCATGCTGTGAATTGTGGCATATGTGAACCAAGCCTAAGAGTTGGCTAAGGGTTTGAAGGGAATTATTTGCAGGGCACCACCCACTATCCTAAAATGAGAAATGTAGTCATTGCTTTTGGATTGTAAGGGCAATGAAACAAGCAGATACTTTCTGTTTAAAGAAGGCTCTACTGTGTTTTTTACAAATGTCTTTCTAATGTGCATTTGAAACACCTTTTTTTATCTGTTGCAGTATGTTTTCTATGTGTTATCCCTTTTTTAATTTTGCTTTTCATTTTCAAGGAGGGTATTCTTTATCAGTGTGCATTAAAAATATGTAAAACACAAGCATAGTGTGTTTTACATGTATTTTATATGTTGAACCCTTCATTTATATGGAGGTTTATTTGTGCTTGCTTTGAACTTCACCAAAACCAGAAAGCAGGATATTAAAAATCAGCAGTAGTAAACTGCATGATGAGAAATGTACCACTGAATTTTTTTTAGAGAACTTTTCATGCACTTTAATTTAGATCTGATCTACAGCCTAATCCCCTTGTTAGAAGGTCTTTGAAATGGTGGGAACAATTAGCCAGCGGCATGATTTGCCTGGAGATAAGCTTTATGCCTGATGCCCTCCCTATTATTTACATATTCCTGAGAAGTAGTAAATTAGCGAACAACTGGCCCTCACTGACCATTGTAGCTGCAGGCACTGTGGAGCAATTTATCATCAGTGTTCAAAACAGAAGCCCTAAAATTGTCCAAGTCCTTCTCTCTGCAGGTTAACCCCCCCTGCACTGCCCTCTCTCCCCCCTCTCTGCTTTGAAAAAATGAGGTAAGAGTTAAGGAGATCATAGTTTTTCTAGCTGAAATTCACACACTTCTAGGGGTATCACTCCCTTCTTTCCTCCCAGTTGGTTTAACCATACGTGTATATTGCAAGATTTCTGAGGTGTAACTAGACAACATGACAGCTAGACTACTAGAACGAACCCCCCCCCCCCCCCCCGCCACTCCACACACACCCTGATCTGCCTACCCCATAACCCCACCACTCTTTTTTTTGTTTGCTATTAATAACCCCTCATTTATCTTAATAAAATCTTATTAATCTCACCTTTTTAGATGTTTAAAAGGCTATACCACACATGGCAACCTTCTACAGGTCAGCCTATCTATGAAGGTATCCTATAAAGATGGTTACAAAAGTTAGACTAAATTATGTTTATTCTCTTTGTTTTGTTTCCATGGTATATAATATGCCAGTGAACTCATATGATATTGTTTTTACTGTGTATTTTTACAGTTTTTTTGTTTTAGTCAAAAAAATTAAAAAATTTAAAAGTTTAGTAAAACTCTGTTTCCTGACAGACTCCATGGCAGCATACGTTCGGGTAGGCTCCGCCTCCTCTCCTACCTCATAGGACCCCACTCCCATAAATCTTTGCTCCCTTTCAGCATCAGTGTTCTTTTTTCGTCCTCCTCATAGATATATCTGATGTTCCTACTATCTGGTCCTGTATATCGGTGGCAGACTGAGTTTTGGAGTCTCCGATAAGCCCTGGCTCTTAGCGGGTATGGAGGGGGCAATGGAAGAGACCCTTAGCTGGAGCTATGTGGTTTGGCCGAGAGAGCCCTGCTGCTGCGGGTGGCCCTTATTGCCTGAAGGCACAAGCCGGTATTGCGTCTCCTGGACTCGGTTATGCTATCAGAGGGTGGTAAGCCCTTATATGGGACCATTTCTTTTTCCTCATTTTTATGGTCGTCTTTTGTTTTTAGTGCCTTTTTTGTCTATGCTCGTGTCTAGGGTGTTTTTCTGTCAGTTATTGCTCAGGTTTCGCTAGTTCTGTGGCTTAGTACTTACTTATGGTGCT
The DNA here is from genome assembly GCF_965119305.1 of Pelophylax lessonae. NCBI lineage: Eukaryota > Metazoa > Chordata > Amphibia > Anura > Ranidae > Pelophylax > Pelophylax lessonae. Next base: position 379,965,578 of record NC_138769.1, on the reverse strand, counting down.
TCTTGGCCGCCGCCACGGTCTTTGCCGCTACTTCCGGGTTGTTCGGCGCTTCTGGGCATGCGCAGTACGCTCCGAGTATCGGAGTCGTCGCGCATGCGCAGTGGTGCGGTCTGACGTCACACGCGGTTGCGCAATACGGCGTGTCACGGCCCGGCGGTCTATTTAAACTTAGGATTAGACCGGAGCTGGCGGGAAGGTCGGCATATCGGTAGCCTCCCCCAGACTCCGGTCCTGTGGTTAAGGTAAGAAGATTCCTTCCCCTGGGGGTCTTGCTTTCTGGGTAAATGGGACTGATGGTTCTGTCCTCTTCCTATTACGATTCCTATCCCTAACTAGTGCACCATTGAGTTTACTCGAGCAATGGACTCATCGCCGCCCCCTAGTGGCCAGCCTGCTCTTTCTAGGTATGTGCTGGTTTTAACAGTTTTAAAGCCCTGTTTCTCTTTCATCTTTCTTATGGCTTGTTGTATATGTCTGTCTCAGCTCTCTTAGGTCCGATCAACAGCCCCGCACACGCAGCGAAGACAGTCATGCAAATACGCAACACCAGCGCTCCTCATCTAAGTCTAAGTGCAGCTCCTCCCACAGCAGGGGACGTGAGCACCATTCCTCCTCGCACCATGGCAGCTCAGAACGCCCGCAGGGGAAAAAATGCTGGGGTTGCCGTACCCTGATACCAGACGGTTCCTCTTTGTGCAAACCCTGTTATACCCAAGCTACGGGTGAAAGGGAAAAAACGGACAAACATATTGAGGAGGTGGTACGCAGAGTTTTAAAGGACTCTCTTGCTGAATTGCATAAGCCAAACACTTCTGCAGGTCCGTCACACTCTCCTGACAGAGATTTGTCGGTTCAGGATCCGTTTGAGTCCTCGCAACCCAGCCATACATCTATCCTCCCGTCTGAGTCCGATTCCGATTCGGATGATTCCGGTACTGGATTTGAATTTGCCCTCGTGTCTCCGTTAGTTAAAGCGGTGAGAGAGGCCCTTGACTGGGAGGATCCTGCGGTCTCTTCTCCTAAGCAGAAGAAATATTTCAAGCAGTTATGCAAAGAGCGTTTAAATTTCCCATTTCTAGAGGAACTGGGAGACATAATGTCGGAAGAATGGAGCAAAGTGGAAAGGAAAAATTCCATGACCACTAAAGTAGCGAAGCTCTATCCTTTTAAACAGGAAAAGGTGAAATACTTGGAGTCATCTCCTAGTGTGGATGCAGCAGTGATGTGTCTGGGGAAACACGTCACTCTCCCAATGGAGGATACAGCATCATTTAGAGATCCTTTGGATCGGAGGATTGACGCTAATCTTAAGCGAGCATACCTATCGGCCGGCATGGCCTGTAAGCCAGCAATGGCTTTGGCTACAATTTCCAAGGCCATGGAGGTTTGGGTTAATGCCCTCGAAGATACTCTTGGAGGAGTTTCGGAGGAAGTACTCCAAAGTTCTCCTATACAGGAGCTGAAGATGGTCGCGGGCTTCTTGGGGGAGGCTTCCTTAGATACTATTCGCCTTTTGGCCCGGGTTATGCTGGCCTCTGTTACGGCCAAACGTGCCCTTTGGCTTCGGCCCTGGGTTGCCGATGCTGCCTCTAAACAGGCTTGGTGTAGGATTCCCTTTGAGGGTTCTTCCCTCTTTGGGAATAAACTAGATTTAGCCATAACCCGGGCCACGGGTGGAAAATCTGGGTTCCTTCCCCAGGACAAACGCCCAAGCAATCAGAAACGCTCTTTCCCAAGGAGGCAAAACGCTAATCGTTCTAGGGAAGCGTGCAGCTACAAACCAGGAAAATCCTATGGGAGAAGCTGGAAGTCAAGACAGTCCTCCTTTCAGAAAGGCCCCAAGGGCTCTTCGTCCGGTGACCGGGAGGCCACCAAATCCTTTTGAGGTTGGTCCTGTCCAGTCTGTTCCGGTAGGGGCCAGGTTGCTCCAATTTCGGGACGTCTGGGCGGCCTCGATCCAGGATCCCTGGGTTCTGAATGTTGTGTCGCAAGGGCACTCTTGGACGTTCAACAACGTTCCCAAACCCAGGTTCATCGCAACTTCCCTTCCCTCCTGCAGCAGAAAAGAAGAAGGTTCTTCTCAGTTATGTAGATACCCTACTGGATCAACGAGCTGTCGTACTAGTTCCCGAAGAGGAAAGGGGTCAAGGAGTATATTCGCCTCTTTTTCTTGTCCAGAAAAAGAACGGCACTTGGCGCCCGGTAATAGATCTAACTTATCTCAACAGATCTATACGTCGAGAGAGATTCAAGATGGAGTCCCTAATTACAATACAGCACTCGGTTCTCCCAGGAGATTGGTTGGCATCAATAGACCTAAAAGATGCGTACTTCCACGTTCCTGTGGTAAAAGAGTATCATCAGTTCCTCCGATTTGCTGTTAATCATGTCCACATGCAATTTACATGTCTTCCCTTTGGGCTCTCGACTTCGCCTCGCACCTTCTCCAAGACGCTGTTGGCAATCGTGGCTCTCATCAGAACCAGAGGTATCAGATTACATCATTACCTGGACGATCTCCTTCTTCTGTCCCAGGACAGGTCCCAGCTACTGCTACATCTGGAGCAGGTGATTCGTACTCTTCAGGAGTTCGGGTGGATTCTCAATCTGGAGAAGAGCCATCTGGTGCCCACGCAGTCCCTGTTTTTTCTCGGAGCACTGTTCAATACGGTGAATTGCACCATATCTCTACCAGAAGAGAAAATTCCAGTGGTCCAGAGCAGGGTGGCTCTCGCCCTCGCTGCCTCCCAGCTCACTGCTCGTCAGTGTCTAAAGGTGGTAGGGACTCTAGTGGCTACCTCGCCCATGGTGAAGTGGGCTCTGTGGAGGCTGAGACCCTTTCAGAAGGGGTTTCTCCACCAGTGGACGACAGAGAACCTGTCACAGATTATTTATCTAACACCATTCATGAAGGGGTGTCTGATTTGGTGGCTACGCCGTGCAAATCTAACCAACTGCCACTCAATTGCTCCAATTTCGTGGGTGACGATAACCTCCGACGCCAGCAGTACCGGCTGGGGAGCTCACTGCCGGTCAGAAGTGGCACAGGGCAGGTGGAATTTCGCCAGTCACGGAGTGGTGTCCAACATCCTAGAGCTACGAGCCACCTTCAAAGCCCTCCAGGCTTTTCACCATCTGACTCAAGGGGCCTCAGTGTTACTCAGGATGGACAACACCACGGCAGTGGCATACGTCAAGAGGCAAGCTGGAACCCGCAGCATGTCTCTACTCCAGGAGACAGATCCAATTATGTCTCGGGCCCAGCAACACCTGGCCAACCTCTCAGCGGTCTTTGTCCCGGGGGTATTGAATACGCAAGCAGACTTCCTGTCCAGATTCCAGTTGGACAACAACGAATGGTCCCTCCATCAGGAGGTGTTCAATTGGGTTCTGTCTCTAGGAGTCTCACGGGAGGTGGATCTTTTTGCGAGTCCACACAACAAAAAACTTCAGAAGTATTACACGAGGTTCAGGGATCCTCGAGCCTTCGGGGTGGATGCCCTCACGGACAGATGGAACTTCCAAGTTGCCTATGCCTTTCCACCGGTGCCAATAGTACTCCAATTCCTTCGGAGACTGAAGATGGAGGAAGTAGAGGTCATAGCGATAGTTCCCTTCTGGCCCAACAGGCCTTGGTTTCCTCTGCTGTCCCTTCTCAGCTTCAGGGATTCGATCCCTCTGCCTCTCAGGCCAGACCTTCTATCGCAGGGGCCTACTCTACATCCGTGCCCTGCGCGTCTACACCTCAAGGTCTGGTTCTTGAGAGGGAGAGGCTGGAGGCCCTCGGATGTCCAGAAGAGGTGATTCCCACTCTTATGAGCTCGAGGAGGGCTAGCACCAACAGAGTGTATGAGAGAATCTGGGCAAGGTTTCTGAGTCATCAAGCCCAGGGTTTGGGCCCAGCAGGGGCACCTACCATTCAGCAAGTATTGAGTTTCCTACAGTCTGGTTTAGATCTGTCCCTCTCGGTCTCTTCTCTCCGGGTGCAAGTTTCTGCCATCTCAGCTTTCACCGAAATTCAGTGGGCAAGACATCAACTGATCCAACAGTTTTTTAAGGGCGCAGTCAGGCTCAGGCCTCAGAGAAAACCTAGATTCCCGAAATGGGATCTTCCGTTGGTCCTGGACTTCTTTGCCTCGAAAGAGGTTGCTTCCATGTCCATCAGGGAGCTTATGTTGAAGATGGTATTTCTGGTGGCTATCACCTCTGCCAAGAGGGTCTCAGAGATACACAATTTGGGCTGCAAAGAGCCTTTTCTGACCTTTTTTCAGGACAGGGTGGTCCTAATCCCTATGTTGGGGTCAAACCCTAAAGTTACATCTGTCTTCCACGAAAATTCTGAGATAGTTCTGCCCACATTCAGAACAAATGAAGAATCCTTAGTCCATCCTTTAGATGTGGGAGACACTCTGAGTCAATACTTAGAGGCCACATCCTCCTTCCGGCAATCGGATTTCCTGTTTGTTCTTCTCCATGGGAATAAGAAAAGTACACGTGCATCTTCAAGAGCGGTGGCTACATGGATTGTCCAGGCTATACAATGGGCATATAGAGCAAAAGGCTTGGCTCCTCCAGAGGCGATTACGGCTCATTCTACCAGAAGCATTGCTACATCCTGGGCAGTTTCTAAACACGTCGCGCCTGATGTGATCTGCAAAGCAGCCGCTTGGTCATCTGTGAATAGCTTCCTTACACATTTCTGTGTTGAACCTGCTGCCTTATCTTCAGTTAACTTTGGCGTTCAAGTTTTGTCAGTTGACAGTGCCAATTAAAGTTTTCTTTGTTCAGCATCTTCCCACCCGGGAGTGTATAGCGAGTTATTTCCCGAACGTATGCTGCCATGGAGTCTGTCAGGAAAACGGAAAATTGATATCAAATACTTACCGTAATTTTCCTTTCCTGATGGACTCCATGGCAGCAGGAGTCCCCTCCCAATTCCTGAGTAGGCTAGTTACAGAACACTGATGCTGAAAGGGAGCAAAGATTTATGGGAGTGGGGTCCTATGAGGTAGGAGAGGAGGCAGAGCCTACCCGAACGTATGCTGCCTTGGAGTCCATCAGGAAAGGAAAATTACGGTAAGTATTTGATATCAATTTTCCGTTATTATATAAATATTTACACATCAGATCTCACATTTCCCCTTTGAAACTTTTTTACATTTTTTTATTCAAGATTCCAACAGAGTGGAACATATGGTAATACACATATGTGTCTTGTGGATACAGGCCCAAACCCTAACTAAACAAAAATCAAACTTTAAACAACAAATTACAAACTGAGACAATTCAACTCAATCTCTAATTTTTTATTTTCCAAGGGCCAAGCAGATATGCAGTGTGATGAATAGGAGAGGAAGTGGTGGGGAAAGTAGAAGTAAAAAAATTAAAAGGGGGAGGGGTTAGCCCCCCCCCCCAGTTTTTCGCCTCGGTGCCTCAATTAGGAGCCAAATGCATTGTTCTTAGAGTCCCTATATGGGAACTAGAGGGTCCAGAGTTTGAAGTGTTTTTCCGATTGTTCTTTCAGGTCAGCTGATAATTGCTCCAATAACTGTAGGTCATCCATGTAATCCAACCAATCCTCAATAGTGGGCAGGTAGCATTTTTTCCACATTGTTAGAATGCAGGCTTTGGCTGCACTGAGAAAATGAGAGAAGAGTTTTAGCTGCGCTTAAATGACACCAGAGTATTGTGTAACAAAAAGGCTGCCAGGTCATCTACAAGAGACATATCCGTCACTAAAACTTTTTTTTTTCATTACTACGAAGGAACAACATTATTAGAACATTATCAGGATACTATCTTAATGATTTGTGGTATGTTAGATGGGGAAGTGACAAAGGCCATGAATTATGTACAGATTGTGACATTTGATGGCTAGTTTATATTTATATTACATGGGATGAAGCTCACCCTTGAAGTCCCATATAAAGAATGGCGGTGGGAGTTTGGTTATAACATCTACCGTACAAATGCTTCATTTTGAAATGTCAGGAGAGACTAATTTAGGACTGTGCGCATACAGCAATTGTGTTTTCTGATTGCTAAGAATGTCTGTTCATCAGTCAGTTTCCAGGTCAGTATTGGTTACACAGGTTATGTACCTCTTGATCTGTATTTCATGATTAAAGCAAGTCTTTAAAGCCTAGCAGATTGGTTTTCATAGTAAGTTAAAGATATTGATGATTTGTAGATGATAACATATTGTTGATTATTAAAAGCTGTGTTCTTGTTGAGTGGATATAAGCTAACAAGCCCGCATTTTTAATGTGCTGTGTGTTATGTTCTAATCTTGGATAGAATGGATGTAATTTTGTAAAAATAATAACAACATATTCCACACAGTACAGTTTGTTCAATTGGCAACTATAAATTTCAGGTCAAAGTAGTTGTGTAGTCTTGTTCTTTATATTGATCATTCTGAATAATCTGTACGAAGCATTGTCTCTTAGTGCTTGTCATGATATAAAATATGTGCTGAAAGCTGAAAAGGCACATCCTACCTTTCAGGCACAAACATGAACAAGAAATGGGAGGCAGGTAACCAGCACTGGAAAATAGTTATCATTGGCCCCGTGTAGTATTCAGACCATGGCCCCCACTTTGTACTTAACGTGTGTGATCACCTACTGAAACAATATTCCTACTTTAATTATTAAGACGTAAAATGCCTCAATGCTTATTCTACTAAATTAGACAAATGTTTTTGGAAATATAAAAGGTGTATCTTTGCGCTAACACAGATAAGTAATATACCAAACTTTTAAGTAATCTTAAGAAAAAGCATGTAGCGCCAAAAGTTAATGAACAGCAATGAAATGTGAATACTGTATTATAAATGGACAGCACATTGAAATAAAGGGCTAAAGTGAAAAAAAATATATAAGTCCAATCTTGAATGAAAATCAACAATAAAAAAACAATATCATGAAAAATATACAGTCATCAAAGCTTTAGCAGCGCTCATCCAGTATGTGAAACACCGTCTGCTTCCAAAATCATCCAGAATTAAGTCCATTCGTGAGTGATGTTATTAATGAAATTCAGCCAATCTGTTTTTTGTACGGCCACTGTGAGTGTTTGGACACAGTAATACAATTACCACACCTTGTGAGATCCGTTCCCCATTAGAGATTGCACTCACTGAATATCCAAACATCAAGCGCCTTGTAACCAATGTTCCCTCTAATTTTTTACTGGGCTGAGCAAATAAAAAAATTTCTGAGCGCAGTGCTCCCCAACCTTTTTATCGCCGCGGACCGGTCAACGTTTGATCATTTTTCTGTGGCCCCCAATCAATGCAGAGTGCCCACAGCATTGCCCCCAATCAATGCAGAGTGCCATAGCATTGCCCCCAATCAATGCAGAGTACTACAGCATTGCCCCCAATCAATGCAGAGTACTACAGCATTGCCCCCAATCAATGTAGAGATGCCAGCGTGCCCCTTTTCAATGTAGAGGTGCCAGTGTGCCCCCTTTCAATGTAGAGATGCCAGTGTGCCACCTTTCAATGTAGAGATGCCAGTGTGCCACCTTTCAATGTAGAGATGCCAGTGTGCCACCTTTCAATGTAGAGATGCCAGTGTGCCCCCTTTCAATGTAGAGATGCCAGTGTGCCCCCTTTCAATGTAGAGATGCCAGTGTGCCACCTTTCAATGTAGAGATGCCAGTGTGCCCCCTTTCAATGTAGAGATGCCAGCGTGCCACCTTTCAATGTAGAGATGCCAGCGTGCCCCCTTTCAATGTAGAGATGCCAGTGTGCCCCCTTTCAATGTAGAGATGCCAGTGTGCCCCCTTTCAATGTAGAGATGCCAGTGTGCCACCTTTCAATGTAGAGATGCCAGTGTGCCCCCTTTCAATGTAGAGATGCCAGTGTGCCCCCTTTCAATGTAGAGATGCCAGTGTGCCACCTTTCAATGTAGAGATGCCAGTGTGTCCCCTTTCAATGTAGAGATGCCAGTGTGCCCCCTTTCAATGTAGAGATGCCAGCGTGCCACCTTTCAATGTAGAGATGCCAGCGTGCCACCTTTCAATGTAGAGATGCCAGTGTGCCCCCTTTCAATGTAGAGATGCCAGTGTGCCCCCTTTCAATGTAGAGATGCCAGTGTGCCACCTTTCAATGTAGAGATGCCAGTGTGCCCCCTTTCAATGTAGAGATGCCAGCGTGCCACCTTTCAATGTAGAGATGCCAGCGTGCCCCCTTTCAATGTAGAGATGCCAGTGTGCCCCCTTTCAATGTAGAGATGCCAGTGTGCCCCCTTTCAATGTAGAGATGCCAGTGTGCCACCTTTCAATGTAGAGATGCCAGTGTGCCCCCTTTCAATGTAGAGATGCCAGTGTGCCCCCTTTCAATGTAGAGATGCCAGTGTGCCACCTTTCAATGTAGAGATGCCAGTGTGCCCCCTTTCAATGTAGAGATGCCAGTGTGCCCCCTTTCAATGTAGAGATGCCAGCGTGCCACCTTTCAATGTAGAGATGCCAGCGTGCCCCCTTTCAATGTAGAGATGCCAGTGTGCCCCCTTTCAATGTAGAGATGCCAGTGTGCCACCTTTCAATGTAGAGATGCCAGTGTGCCCCCTTTCAATGTAGAGATGCCAGTGTGCCCCCTTTCAATGTAGAGATGCCAGCGTGCCACCTTTCAATGTAGAGATGCCAGCGTGCCCCCTTTCAATGTAGAGATGCCAGTGTGCCCCCTTTCAATGTAGAGATGCCAGTGTGCCACCTTTCAATGTAGAGATGCCAGTGTGCCCCCTTTCAATGTAGAGATGCCAGTGTGCCCCCTTTCAATGTAGAGACTCTTCAGTCCCGAGTCTAGTAATGGTTCTGCCATTTTTTCAGTTTTTAATTAATGCAGAGTGCCCACAGCATTGTCCCCAAATCAATGTAGAGATGCCAGTGTTCCCCCCCCCCCGAGTCTACCCCCCCCCCCCCGTGCACTTACCTCATGGTCACGGGCGGCAGCTTCTCTTCAGTTCATTCCCCGGCTTCCTGCCTCTCCTCAGTCCTCCTGACTCCCGAGTCCCGGCGCCTCTTCCTCGGCCAATGGCATGAAGTTGGCCTTTCGGCCAATCAGGAAGCGGGAGGACCCGCTCCCTGATTGGCCAGGAGGAGGATCCGTGTGACAATAGCGAATTTTCATTCGCTATTGTCACACAATGGGCGTGCTCTCGCGGCGCACGCTCTGCTACACGGCCGCCACGTCTGCGGCTGCGCGGTTTGAATAGGTGCTTGCGCGGGACCTTCATTCACACTGCGCGCCCGCGCATGCGCGCAGGCTAAAGGGAACACTGCTTGTAACTTGTTTATCAGAGGCCACACTGGATGCAAAGTCTTTCTCATGTCATAAAAAAAGCAAGCTACATAGCCTAATATTGCTTTAACTTTTTATTGATTTAAAACCCCCCCCCTCCTTAAAGCAGAGTTCCGCCCCCCTTAAAAAAATTAAAAGTCAGCAGCTACAAATACTGTAGCTGCTGACTTTTAAATAGTAGAACTTACCTGTCCAGGGAGCCTGCAATGTCGGCAACCAAAGCCGATTTACGCATCGGTTCTCGGGTGACGCCGCCGCCATACAGGGTAAGGGAACCCGGCAGTGAAGCCTTTCGGCTTCATTGCTTGTTCCCTACTGCTCACGTGCAAAGCATGCTGCGGTTTGTAATTGGCCCAGCGGTGGAGGAAAACGGAGGGGGCCGAACTTCCAAGGGACAGCACCGCGGCGCTGTTTCCCAGGAAGTGAGGAAGGGTACCTGTCAAAAACAGGTATCCGTTCCCCCCTCCCCCCTGAAAGGTGCCAAATGGGGCATCGGAGGGGGGGAAGCAGATTAGCGGAGTCCACTTTTGAGGGGAACTCCGCTTTAAATGCACTTACAAACAATCAAAATTGTCACAGCATAACACAGCATCAGAACCTGCTCAGCCTGAACGATCTCTTTCACTGATCCCTGATATGACACTGAGAATGATGATTCCCAGGTCTAATCTTTTTGGCTCTATACACCATCACAATGGATCTGAAATGAAACAAACAAGATGTACTTTAACTGCAGACTTTCAGCTTTAATTTGAGGGTATCTGCATCCAAATCAGGTGAATGGTGTAGGAATTACAACAGTTTGTATATGTGCCTCCCACTTTTTAAGGGACCAAAAGTAATGGGACAGATTATCAATCATAAATCATAAATCAAACTTTCACTTTTTAATACTTTGCAGTCAATTACAGCCTGAAGTCTGGAACGCATAGACATCACCAGATGCTGGGTTTCATTCCTGGTGATGCTCTGCCAGGACTGCAACTGTCTTCAGTTCCTGCTTGTTCTTGGGGCATTTTCCCTTCAGTTTTGTCTTCAGCAAGTGAAATGCATGCTCATTCAGATTCAGGTCAGGTGATTGACTTGGCCATTGCATAACATTCCACTTCTTTCACTTAAAAAACTCTTTGGTTGCTTCCGTAGTATGCTCGGGTCATTGTCCATCTGCACTGTGAAGCACCGTCCAATGAGTTCTGAAGCATTTGGCTGAATATGAGCAGATAATATTGCCCGAAACACTTCAGAATTCATCCTGCTGCTTTTGTCAACAGTCACATCATCAATAAATACAAGAGAACCAGTTCCATTGACAGACATACATGCCCACGCCATGACACTACCAGCACCATGCTTCACTAATGAGGTGGTATGCTTTGGATCATGAGCAGTTCCTTTCCTTCTCCATACTCTTCTCTTCCCATCTCTCTGGTACAAGTTGATCTTGGTCTCATCTGTCCATAGGGTGTTGTTCCAGAACTGTGAAGGCTCTTTTAGATGTTCTTTGGCAAACTCTAATCTGGGCTTCCTGTTTTTGAGGCTCACCAATGGTTTACATCTTGTGGTGAACCCTCTGTATTCACTCTGGTGAAGTCTTCGCTTGATTGTTGACTTTGACACACCTACACCTACCTCCTGGAGAGTGTTCTTGATCTGGCCAACTGTTGAGAAGGGTGTTTTCTTCACCAGGGAAATAATTATTCGGTCATCCACCACAGTTGTTTTCCGTGGTCTTCCAGGTCTTTTGGTGTTGCTGAGCTCCCCGGTGCGTTCTTTCATTTTAAGGATGTTCCAAACAGTTGATTTGGCCACACCTAATGTTTTTGCTACCTCTCTGATGGGTTTGTTTTGTTTTTTTTCAGCCTAATCATGGCTTGCTTCACTGATAGTGACAGCTCTTTGGATCTCATATTGAGAATTGACAGCAACATATTCCAAATGAAAATAGCACACTTGAAATTAACTTTGGACCTTTTATCTGCTCCTTGTAAATGGAATAATGAGGGAATAACCCACACCTGGCCATGGAACAGCTGAGCAGCCAATTGTCTCATTACTTTTGGTCCCTTAAAAAGTGGGAGGCACTTATACAAACTGTTGTAATTCCTACACATTTTACCTGATTTGGATGTAAATACCCTCAAATTAAAGCTGAAAGTCTGCAGTTAAAGCACATCATTTCTGTTTCATTTCAAATCCATTGTGGTGGTGTATAGAGCCAAAAAGATTAGAATTGTGTCAATGTCCCAATATTTATGTACCTAACTGTATATGTTCCAAAACACGTTTTCCTAATGTTCTTTTTGTATGGCTAATATACATTATCCAGCAAGGACTTTCTAGGGTGTACACAATGTGAATCTAAAAAAGTTTCATAGAGATATTGGTGACTTCAGAAAAAACACTATTTATGGCAGGATCAAAATTCACCCCACATTGGAACTCTAGGTAAGACTGAAGAGATTCCCCATACTAATAGTGGGAGGAGTGAGGTTGGTAAGGGACAGAACCCACCAGTAATACCTTGACACCAAGGAGAGGGCTTAGACCAGCTGCCCAAACCCAGGGTTATAGGGAAAGAGGTAACAAACAACCCCCAAGGGCAGGGAACCATCTAGTATATCCTAATGAAAGCAATGGCCAGAATATTAGAGAACACTATAACCCTTTCCCTATACCCTCGAATCGATATGAACCCCTGTATGATTACAGGGGGGATACTAATCCAAGATCTCCCCACATTTCTACTTTTGCTTCATTTTTTTAGGAAGGGGAGGGAGGGGAACTTCCAGAGGACAAAGTGGCTGACCATGGAGTGGTCGACCACCTTGTGCCTTTCATGCTCCCAGGGAGGAGGAATGGTGGAATCCCCCTTATTGGGCGAGGCCACACACACAAATGCATCCACCAAAGGGAAGGCATGGTGAGGGTGCAGATCAGGAGATTGAGTCCAGCAGAAAAAGGAGAAGAGAAACGGAGTAACTGGGATATATAGTCTTACCAGTGTGGAATTGACAGAACAAGGGGTCAGCGTCTTAAACGCAGGTTTGAAATGTGCAGTGAAAAAGACACTCAAATTCACATTGATGTACTTAAGGGAAATAAATGTAAAAAAAAATATATCTTAGGTAATAAAATCAATACAGATAGTAGGACCCAAAATACTACTGTAGGTGTTGATAGTGGATTGAAGAATAGATCATTGTTTAATCCACCGCAGACCTCTAATCACCATGTTGAAGCGTTCAAACAATTAGTATTAAGGGATTTAGATACTATCACTCCCAAAAAGAACATTAATCCCAGATATATACAGGAAGGAATTGAGGCCTTAGAAAAAAGGAAAGCTGTCATAACTCCCCTAGCAGATAAAGGAGGTGGGGTAGTAATTTTGGATAAACAATTCTACCACTCCCAATTATTAATTATGCTGGCAAATGATAAAACATATGCTTTATTAGAGAGAAACTCCACCAATGAATATAGGAGGAATCTAAATAATTTGGTTGAATATGGATACGATATGAGAGCATTGACCAAAAAGGAATAAAGGTATTTATTGCCTGGTTATAGCCAAATACCTGCCATAAACTTCCAAAGATACTTAAAGATCTTATGAATCCACCCTCTAGACCTATAGTAAGTAGTATAGTCTCAGTAATGGCAAGAGTAGGCCAGTATCTAGATACAGTTTTACAAACCAGTGTTATACACACAAAAGCCTATTTAAAAGATACAAATAATTTTTTACAGCTTTTTAAAAAGCAGTGTCACTATCAGATTATTTGGATGTTTTTTTAGTAACTGCAGATGTATCACCACTGTATATGCTTATCCAGCATGATGATGCCCTACTAGCTCTTAATTGGGCGTTTAGTCAAACAGATGATCTCCCTTATGTACAGAAGAAGTTTTTAATGATCGCATTGTACTTTTGCCTATCACATAATTACTTCTGGTACAGTGGGAAATTTTACACTCAAAAGAGAGGGGTGGTGATGGGCGTGAAATTTGCGCCCAGTCTCACTAGCCTTTTATGAGTAAATGGGAGGACAAATTTGTGTTTGAAGGAAGGAGGGAAGAACTTTTATTTTAAAAAAGGTTCATAGATGACCTGTTCTTTATCTGGGTTGGCTCGGAAACATTTTTATTCGAGTTTATGAATCAATTGAATATTAATAATAACAACATCAAATTGGAGTACCACTGGAGTTAGAAACAGGTTAACTATTTGGATGTCAGTATTATGAAACAGAATACACAATTAACCACCGAAGTTTATTTTAAGTCTACCGACCAGAACAGTTATCTTCCCATATATGTCGGACATCGTCCATTATGGCCTAGGAACATACAGAAGGGGCAGTTTACTACCTGCTAGTCTAACTGTGATGGTTGTGTATTATAAAGGGGATAGACCTATGCGCTACAAGTAGGTATAAGACGTAAGAAAATGAAGGAAATGGGTAAAGATGTAGTGGAACACCTAGGATCAAGCAGCTAATTCAGTAGTGTCACCACGTACCACAAAATTTTGTAAGATAGAGGGAATCAGCGCTCTAATCCTTAAAAGCGATGGACCACCTAATGGTAAAAAACTTTAAAAAAATTGAAGTTCAAAAATGTGCAAAGTTGATCATGGGGTGATATACTAAAAACAATGTCACTGATGTGATATAAATATAAGAAGTGTGGATATAAAAATACTTATGAATCGCAGTGAATCTCCAGCATGCGGTCAAAACACATACAATAAATCAATCAAATAATCTCATATAAAATCTGAAAATTCATAAACAACAATGTATAAATATGGATAAAGTGATAAGTGCAGGAATAGTGATAAGATAAAGACACCAATAAATAAAAGATGTGACGGTGATCCAACTATTAAAATATTTGCCAAAATCCAAAGATAAAAAGTATGGCGAGAATAATAATAAGTGAATAATATAAGTCCAAAAAATATTCAATAAATATTATATGTGAATAAATATGTGCTGAAACAGTCCATACATAAGTTATAGTAAGTGAATAAAGTGCTCAGTAGTCCATTAAAATAGATCAAGTGAAGATTCCAGTGACAGCCAGGTGCAGTGGTAGGTGAGCTAACAATCCAGCATTAACTGAAATGACCACTCGCCTCCATTCACACTCAAATGAGCGTTTGGGTACAATCTTTCACCTCTAGATCTTCTACAATGGGTATGATACCTCCCAATAATATGTGGCACTTCAGGATATATATACAGGTCTCCACAATACACTGTATGCTCCTTTCTTTATAGGGCGATATCCTCTCTTCACCACAATATATCATTTATCCATCCCGGTTAAAATACAAAAGGGAAACTCTCATGGTGCAGTATATAAGGGTATATTTAATAAAATAATGCAGGTCACTTACAGTAAAATACGATATGTAGCGTGGAGGAAAAACAAACAGAGCCGCCGATGCGGTAAACTCCGATACTTCCGGTCTCGGCCGTAGACCGGAAGTGACGTCCGTACGGCTTCTCCCTGACGCGTTGCGTCACAAATCACAGTGGTGATCAAAGGGTTAAGTGTGAGCCTAGGGAGTGTTTTCTTACTGTATGGGGGAGGGACTTGTGAAATGACCACAGAGACCTGTAAGCCTATATAGAAAGGATCACAGGCGCTCAGTGATAATTTCAGAGAGAACAACAGTTGGCTGTGTTTACAATAGCTGACTGCCCTTCTCTCTCAGTGGAGAGCGATCGCAGGTGCCCAGCGGCAATCGCGGCCACCGGTCCCATGGATCGGCATCTCCACTAACTAGTGAGCTCGCCCCCAGCACCACTCCCGCGAACTGACATACCCATACATCGATTCGCACAGCCGAGCCAGCCTGCTGCAGTATATATGTGGTGGGTGGTCGGCAAGCGGTTAAGGAGACACTGTTAGTTCAGGAAACATACCACATCATCATTACTTGCAGGCAGCTAGTTACTGTGACATATGATGTCCTTACAAATCAAATGAAAACTGAGTAGAGAAGAAGCTTCAAGGCATGCAGGGTGTCCATGAAGTTGTTCAAGGAGATGGCCAGCAGATAGGCACTCTAAGCATTAAAGGAGAATTTTCAAGTAAGCTTATATTGAATTGTCAAAAAAAGCTATTATTTATATTGCTATTAAAATGCTATTTTTTAAAAATTATTGTGTATGCTGTGCTTTAGATCTCCCTTATTTTCCCAAACTGCACCCGAATAAATTTTACTTTTGTTTGAAATTCCTCCTGAAAATTAGCAGTGGTCCCAGCATCCTGGTATATAAGAGTGTCCAGACACGCCATAGAAATCCTCCATATAATGTAGCAGGATTTCCAGGCATTGGGCCTGAGGTGGGTCTGCCATGGTCACCGGTAACACCAACAGCACATTTAAACTGATTGCCCAAGTTTGAGATCTGAGTCAAGGAACAGTTTTGCATCTTTGGTTTGTTTTGTTTATTTTATATAGGGATGGGAGAAGGGAATGAGTGGGATACTCCTCTGGCTCAACTAGGTACAAACTGGGACACTTGAGAAAAAAATGCCTTTCAGCGCTGACTTGACGCCGGCTTAATGCCGACCAATGCTTGCTGGCGCTTGAGATTCACTGACTTGCGGTACTGTACTGAAAACTGACTTCTGACACTCTGGTTAGCTCAAAAGTCCTTGACTGTACTGAAGACTGACTTCTGACACTCTAGTTAGCTCAAAAGTCCTTGACACTACCCCCTCCAGTCCTTCCTGACTGAGGTAGCCTTTAGTAACACTGCTTTAGTAACACTGCTGCAACTCTCAACACTGCACGCTGAACACTTCCACTGTACACTTCCACTGTACACTGAATACTTCAGGGCCCAACCACTGGCACCCCCTTTACTCTTCAGGGTCAACATTGGCACCCCCTTTACTCTTCCTGCATTGGCTAGCTAGCTCCTGGATACCTATGACCTTCTCCGGAGTGGTCCCCTCTCACTAGGCAGACCCCCAGGGGCAGTTTGCAGTACTCACGACTGGAAAGGCCTCCTGAAACTCGACCCCTCTCAGCTCCGCTTGTCCTCAGCACACCGGATCCTCTCTGCAGCTCAGCTCAGCCCTCTGTCCTACTCAGGCAAGCCGCCTGGGACACCCAATTCCTCTTGACAGGAGGAGAGACAGCCATACTCTCCCTCCTGGGACTCTGCTTCCCGCCAAAGACGCTGCGTCATGTGCTCCCCTCAAACTTTACCCACCCCCAGAATGCTGTGCGGCAGAATCTGCCTTTCTGGGGTAGATACAAGCCTAGGTGTGCCATTGGTCGGGTTTCCTCCACTGGCCAATAAGAGCCACTGCCCAATGAGAGCTCTCATTGAGCACAGTGGGGAGGCTTTACCTACCACCTCCTTGTAGGGTGCTACATCCACCCCACACCAAACTGAGTCATGTCCCCATTGACTCTGAGGCAGCCGCCTCCTATCAAAAACCTCAGCCAAAAACTCGGGAGTATCCCACAAACCTGGAAAGGGGGAAAAGGGAAAGAATGAAAGTACTAATAAATTATGTGAAAAAATATGGTTATACATTTCTCTGCTGTACAAATATACAAACAGTTTTAGGTGCATGAAGATGATGCACCCCCCACCAAACAAACTCGCTTGGTGGGGATTTGCAAGCAAACACAATTTACACTGCCTTACTGACTATCTCTATGATGAGCCCACCTATAGAGAAATGGAAAAAAAAAGTGAATCAACTGCATACATTTGAAAAAATACAAGACTAACTGACTGCACAGTTGAGTGAGAAGACCCTACTCAGGGCGAACTTCTCACTCCCTTTCCTGACTACCTCTTCTGACCAGTGTCTTGACTCGCCAAGTCCACTCCCTCCGGGTAAGAAGTCTGTGCCCTAACACTGGCTAACTATGCAGAGTCCTTTCTTTTAAGTGAGACACAGGACCTCCTGGCTGTTTCTCAGAGTACTTCTTGTCAGAAAACAGGGCAAACCACTGAAAGCTGGATGGCCTGCAGTCCTGCTGAGTCAGGGAAGTAGCAACAGGGGTCCCTCAGGGCACCCCCACCAAAGTTCCTGGATACACACTTGAGCTTGTGTTAGTCATCTGTTTCTACTTCTTGCTTGAACTGTGGAAAGTCTCTCACACAGTATTTGTAATCCACACATAGACCCTGGCCTTGTGGCCCAAGGGATCTGGTATAGCAAACATTCTCCTTAAGACCCTGGCCCGATGGCCCAAGGGGTCTGCAAATGAA
Source organism: Pelophylax lessonae (assembly GCF_965119305.1). Taxonomy (NCBI): domain Eukaryota; kingdom Metazoa; phylum Chordata; class Amphibia; order Anura; family Ranidae; genus Pelophylax; species Pelophylax lessonae. Next base: position 379,948,016 of record NC_138769.1, on the reverse strand, counting down.
CTTAATATTCTAAACAGGAAATTTGTAGAATTCAGCATTACATTTTTTTTTTTCTTTTGCACAGTCCATTTGGTCAGTTGTGATGGCCAGCCGGCCATGAATGCACAGTTTGAATATTTATTTGAAAAGAACACTTTTTCCTTTAAATGTAGTAGTGGGGATGAGGAACCCAGACATAAGCACCTTGCTCATCTTTTACTCTCACAGACAAAGCCTGGCCATCTGGGCAGCGGACTTCCACCCGGTCAACATAGATAGAGCACCCGTAATTCCATTGGGCCTTCACAGCATTGAATCTTTCCTTTAGTTCCACTTCTGGTGAGTCTCTATATGGCTTAGGAATGAATAAAAAGTCCCATATGACCTCATCACACCAGAAGTCTCTTTATTTTTCGACTAGTAGCATTACCTCTCTTGGAGCATAGGGGTAATCTTACCCATATTCTAGGGCCACCTTTCGTTGTATCCACCGTTGTATACGGGAGAGCCGGGGAAGAGTCTTCCTGTTACCTCTCCCAGGTGGAGTAAATGGGGTTATCACCCGCTGAATCATATCCTCATATGCGGCATTCTGATCCCGAGCTTGGGAAATATTTCCAGGAGGGGTTAAATTTGGAATCCTTTTAACATAGGTTTCACAGAATCCAAGCTTTTGAGCTAAATCCCCTCTCTCCATAGCTTCCGTGGCCTCTTTATCAATTGTCACTACAACTTCAGGACCTGGGGTCAGGACCAGCTTCTGACCCCCAGTCCCACTCTGTCTCGTCAGCCGATCCCCAATCGTCAATCCCCTCCTTTATTGAACCATATCTGTACTGGAATGGATGGGGATCCTACGGGTACAACTCCTGCTTCCTCCTCACCACTTGTACTAGTGTGGGTGGGGCTTGAATAGCGGCAGGCTTTGTGGGCTGCTGAATATCAAGGGGAGCAGATCCTGCCACTACTGCTGCGGTAGATGCATCTTCCGCCCACCCTCCGGCCGCTTGTGCTGGCATGCATCCCCTTCCTAGAGAGCTCGGTGACCGAGCCCCCCTTACAGATACTTAGGGCCCACTGTCTGCTGGCATGGCCTCAAGCTTGATCATTAAACACAACATGCCCCTCCTACCTCCGCGGAGGAACTTGGATTCTGTACTGGTCACCTCCTGAGTGAGTCCTGACTCCCAAGTGACATACAACTTCTTGGGCCAGCCCTCGCTCCTCACTGCCTGCAGCAGCAGATAGCCACATTGCCTACATTGGACCTACGCTTGCACTTTTAACGTTATGTTAGCACAGAAGCACAGAAAATAGCGCTCCTAGGTACTCCAGGCCGCCCCCCCCCCCCCTGTGCACAGCGCGAGTCCGCCTTCCAGCACCATCCGGATGCCTGTGTCCCACACAAGGGTTGGATTGGGCTGGTGGATCTGCTCTGAGGTTTCTGCCTAGCAGAGTCTCCGCCAATGGCAGCAGCAATAGTGGTCACACTCTTCGGTTCTCTCACAAACACCATGTTCCTCTCTCCTACACATGTCTCCCTCGCAGCCACACCTGGAGGAGGGGGTATTAATAGGACTCCCTTGGCCACTCCAGATTGGCTGGATGTTCCCACTATCTCCACCCTTTCGCCATGTTGGGCAGTAACTCCCCCTGCTAGGCAGGTCTGTGTGAAGCGCGCTTTCCCGCGAAGTACATTAACTCTTCCCCAGCCATGCTTCCTCACTTTAGCCCACAGGGAAGTTGCTGCAAAGTGGACCATGTCACTTGCCAGAAATGCATCCACTCTCCTTATTTGCACCAGGGCCACAACTGTGCCTTCTTCTCCTGAAGCCAGTTGTCCCTCCTTGCTAGGCAAGAGTAATATCCCGCTGTCGGACGCACGGTCGATATTTCTCTCCCCAGCCACACACGTGCAAATAAGATCCTCCATACTGTTTTCGAGGTTAGTCCCACTGCCTCTCCCGGCATGGGCGACTTCAATCCTCACAGTATCCGTGCACTCACTATACAGAATAAATGTCCCGCTGTCACAAGCATGGTCAACATCAGTCCATATAGCCTGCACACACACCTGGCACCTTGCTCTCCGTGCCCCCGGCCGCCATCTTCTCTGTCACCACTGGAACCTCTGACGCCATCTTCTCCATCCCCACCGGGACCCCTGGCGCCATCTTTTCTGTCCCCACTGGGACCTCTCCCTGTTAAGCAGTTGCAGCATTTGTACACTTTCACTCCTTTTCCCTCTGCTTTCCAATATCTGACAGCAGAGTAAATGTCATAGTCCATGTGGAAGGTTCCCATGATTTTTCAAACTTTACTTGGACACTTGCGTTGCCATGGGCAACCTTCCATGTGTACTTTTATCTTCATCCCACTCTCTCTGCCTCCCACAGATCCGGCCTCACATTTGGCTTGACTTTTGAATAACAGTTCTGGGCACAAAAATTGTCTTTTCCGACTTTTTCTTCTGCCGTTGGCAGGGGCAACTGGCCAAGTAACCAATGGCAAAATCCCAGATAAGCCCCCAAATGTAGCAGGATTTCCAGGCATTGGGCCTGAGGTGGGTCTGCCATGGTCACCGGTAACACCAACAGCACATTTAAGCTGATTGCCCAAGTGTGAGATCTGAGTCAAGGAACAGTCTGGCATCTTTGGTTTGTGTTGTTTGTTTTATATGGGTATGGGAGAAGGGAATGAGTGAGATACTCCTCTGGCTCAACTAGGTACAAACTGGGATACTTGAGAAAAAAATGCCTTTCAGTGCTGACTTGACGCTGGCTGAACGACGACCAACGCTTGCTGGCACTTGAGATTCACTGACTTGGGGTACTGTACTGAAGATTGACTTCCGACACTTTAGTTAGCTCAAAAGTCCTTGACACTACTCCCTCCAGTCCTTCCTGACTGAGGTAGCCTTTAGTAACACTGCTGCTGCTGCAACTCTCAACACTGTACACTTCCACTGTACACCTCCACCGTACACTGAATACTTCAGGGCCCAACCACTGGCACCCCCTTCACTCTTTAGGGTCAACACTGGCACCCCCTTTACTCTTCCTGCATCAGCTAGCCAGCTCCCGGATCCCTATGACCTTCTCCGGAGTGGCCCCCTCTCACTAGGCAGATCCCCAGGGGCAGTTTTGCGATACTCACGACTCTTTCCTAAAACTCGACCCCTCTCAGCTCCGCTGGTCCTCAGCACACTGGATCCTCTCTGCAGCTCAGCTCAGCCCTCTGTCCTAATCAGGCAAGCCGCCTGGGACACCCGATTCCTCTTGACAGGAGGAGAGACAGCCATACTCTCCCTCCTGGGACTCTGCTTCCCGCCAAAGACGCTGCGTCATGTGCTCCCCTCAAACTTTACCCACTCCCAGAATGCTGTGCGGCAGAATCTGCCTTTCTGGGGTAGATACAAGCCTAGGTGTGCCATTGGTCGGGTTTCCTCCACTGGCCAATAAGAGCCACTGCCCAATGAGAGCTCTCATTGAGCACAGTGGGGAGGCTTTACCTACCACCTCCTTGTAGGGTGCTACATCCACCCCACACCAAACTGAGTCATGTCCCCATTGACTCTGAGGCAGCCGCCTCCTATCAAAAACCTCAGCCAAAAACTCGGGAGTATCCCACAAACCTGGAAAGGGGGAAAAGGGAAAGAATGAAAGTACTAATAAATTATGTGAAAAAATATAGTTATACATTTCTCTGCTGTACAAATATACAAACAGTTTTAGGTGCATGAAGATGATGCACCCCCCACCAAACAAACTCGCTTGGTGGGGATTTGCAAGCAAACACAATTTACACTGCCTTACTGACTATCTCTATGATGAGCCCACCTATAGAGAAATGGAAAAAAAAAGTGAATCAACTGCATACATTTGAAAAAATACAAGACTAACTGACTGCACAGTTGAGTGAGAAGACCCTACTCAGGGCGAACTTCTCACTCCCTTTCCTGACTACCTCTTCTGACCAGTGTCTTGACTCGCCAAGTCCACTCCCTCCGGGTAAGAAGTCTGTGCCCTAACACTGGCTAACTATGCAGAGTCCTTTCTTTTAAGTGAGACACAGGACCTCCTGGCTGTTTCTCAGAGTACTTCTTGTCAGAAAACAGGGCAAACCACTGAAAGCTGGATGGCCTGCAGTCCTGCTGAGTCAGGGAAGTAGCAACAGGGGTCCCTCAGGGCACCCCCACCAAAGTTCCTGGATACACACTTGAGCTTGTGTTAGTCATCTGTTTCTACTTCTTGCTTGAACTGTGGAAAGTCTCTCACACAGTATTTGTAATCCACACATAGACCCTGGCCTTGTGGCCCAAGGGATCTGGTATAGCAAACATTCTCCTTAAGACCCTGGCCCGATGGCCCAAGGGGTCTGCAAATGAACTTAATATTCTAAACAGGAAATTTGTAGAATTCAGCATTACATTTTTTTTTTTCTTTTGCACAGTCCATTTGGTCAGTTGTGATGGCCAGCCGGCCATGAATGCACAGTTTGAATATTTATTTGAAAAGAACACTTTTTCCTTTAAATGTAGTAGTGGGGATGAGGAACCCAGACATAAGCACCTTGCTCATCTTTTACTCTCACAGACAAAGCCTGGCCATCTGGGCAGCGGACTTCCACCCGGTCAACATAGATAGAGCACCCGTAATTCCATTGGGCCTTCACAGCATTGAATCTTTCCTTTAGTTCCACTTCTGGTGAGTCTCTATATGGCTTAGGAATGAATAAAAAGTCCCATATGACCTCATCACACCAGAAGTCTCTTTATTTTTCGACTAGTAGCATTACCTCTCTTGGAGCATAGGGGTAATCTTACCCATATTCTAGGGCCACCTTTCGTTGTATCCACCGTTGTATACGGGAGAGCCGGGGAAGAGTCTTCCTGTTACCTCTCCCAGGTGGAGTAAATGGGGTTATCACCCGCTGAATCATATCCTCATATGCGGCATTCTGATCCCGAGCTTGGGAAATATTTCCAGGAGGGGTTAAATTTGGAATCCTTTTAACATAGGTTTCACAGAATCCAAGCTTTTGAGCTAAATCCCCTCTCTCCATAGCTTCCGTGGCCTCTTTATCAATTGTCACTACAACTTCAGGACCTGGGGTCAGGACCAGCTTCTGACCCCCAGTCCCACTCTGTCTCGTCAGCCGATCCCCAATCGTCAATCCCCTCCTTTATTGAACCATATCTGTACTGGAATGGATGGGGATCCTACGGGTACAACTCCTGCTTCCTCCTCACCACTTGTACTAGTGTGGGTGGGGCTTGAATAGCGGCAGGCTTTGTGGGCTGCTGAATATCAAGGGGAGCAGATCCTGCCACTACTGCTGCGGTAGATGCATCTTCCGCCCACCCTCCGGCCGCTTGTGCTGGCATGCATCCCCTTCCTAGAGAGCTCGGTGACCGAGCCCCCCTTACAGATACTTAGGGCCCACTGTCTGCTGGCATGGCCTCAAGCTTGATCATTAAACACAACATGCCCCTCCTACCTCCGCGGAGGAACTTGGATTCTGTACTGGTCACCTCCTGAGTGAGTCCTGACTCCCAAGTGACATACAACTTCTTGGGCCAGCCCTCGCTCCTCACTGCCTGCAGCAGCAGATAGCCACATTGCCTACATTGGACCTACGCTTGCACTTTTAACGTTATGTTAGCACAGAAGCACAGAAAATAGCGCTCCTAGGTACTCCAGGCCGCCCCCCCCCCCCTGTGCACAGCGCGAGTCCGCCTTCCAGCACCATCCGGATGCCTGTGTCCCACACAAGGGTTGGATTGGGCTGGTGGATCTGCTCTGAGGTTTCTGCCTAGCAGAGTCTCCGCCAATGGCAGCAGCAATAGTGGTCACACTCTTCGGTTCTCTCACAAACACCATGTTCCTCTCTCCTACACATGTCTCCCTCGCAGCCACACCTGGAGGAGGGGGTATTAATAGGACTCCCTTGGCCACTCCAGATTGGCTGGATGTTCCCACTATCTCCACCCTTTCGCCATGTTGGGCAGTAACTCCCCCTGCTAGGCAGGTCTGTGTGAAGCGCGCTTTCCCGCGAAGTACATTAACTCTTCCCCAGCCATGCTTCCTCACTTTAGCCCACAGGGAAGTTGCTGCAAAGTGGACCATGTCACTTGCCAGAAATGCATCCACTCTCCTTATTTGCACCAGGGCCACAACTGTGCCTTCTTCTCCTGAAGCCAGTTGTCCCTCCTTGCTAGGAAAGAGTAATATCCCGCTGTCGGACGCACGGTCGATATTTCTCTCCCCAGCCACACACGTGCAAATAAGATCCTCCATACTGTTTTCGAGGTTAGTCCCACTGCCTCTCCCGGCATGGGCGACTTCAATCCTCACAGTATCCGTGCACTCACTATACAGAATAAATGTCCCGCTGTCACAAGCATGGTCAACATCAGTCCATATAGCCTGCACACACACCTGGCACCTTGCTCTCCGTGCCCCCGGCCGCCATCTTCTCTGTCACCACTGGAACCTCTGACGCCATCTTCTCCATCCCCACCGGGACCCCTGGCGCCATCTTTTCTGTCCCCACTGGGACCTCTCCCTGTTAAGCAGTTGCAGCATTTGTACACTTTCACTCCTTTTCCCTCTGCTTTCCAATATCTGACAGCAGAGTAAATGTCATAGTCCATGTGGAAGGTTCCCATGATTTTTCAAACTTTACTTGGACACTTGCGTTGCCATGGGCAACCTTCCATGTGTACTTTTATCTTCATCCCACTCTCTCTGCCTCCCACAGATCCGGCCTCACATTTGGCTTGACTTTTGAATAACAGTTCTGGGCACAAAAATTGTCTTTTCCGACTTTTTCTTCTGCCGTTGGCAGGGGCAACTGGCCCAGTAACCAATGGCAAAATCCCAGATAAGCCCCCAAATGTAGCAGGATTTCCAGGCATTGGGCCTGAGGTGGGTCTGCCATGGTCACCGGTAACACCAACAGCACATTTAAGCTGATTGCCCAAGTGTGAGATCTGAGTCAAGGAACAGTCTGGCATCTTTGGTTTGTGTTGTTTGTTTTATATGGGTATGGGAGAAGGGAATGAGTGAGATACTCCTCTGGCTCAACTAGGTACAAACTGGGATACTTGAGAAAAAAATGCCTTTCAGTGCTGACTTGACGCTGGCTGAACGACGACCAACGCTTGCTGGCACTTGAGATTCACTGACTTGGGGTACTGTACTGAAGATTGACTTCCGACACTTTAGTTAGCTCAAAAGTCCTTGACACTACTCCCTCCAGTCCTTCCTGACTGAGGTAGCCTTTAGTAACACTGCTGCTGCTGCAACTCTCAACACTGTACACTTCCACTGTACACCTCCACCGTACACTGAACACTTCAGGGCCCAACCACTGGCACCCCCTTCACTCTTTAGGGTCAACACTGGCACCCCCTTTACTCTTCCTGCATCAGCTAGCCAGCTCCCGGATCCCTATGACCTTCTCCGGAGTGGCCCCCTCTCACTAGGCAGACCCCCAGGGGCAGTTTTGCGATACTCACGACTCTTTCCTAAAACTCGACCCCTCTCAGCTCCGCTGGTCCTCAGCACACTGGATCCTCTCTGCAGCTCAGCTCAGCCCTCTGTCCTAATCAGGCAAGCCGCCTGGGACACCCGATTCCTCTTGACAGGAGGAGAGACAGCCGTACTCTCCCTCCTGGGACTCGGCTTCCTGCCAAAGATGCTGCGTCATGTGCTCCCCTCAAACTTATACCCACTCCCAGAATGCTGTGTGGCAGAATCTGCCTTTCTGGGTGTGCCATTGGCCGGGTTTCCTCCACTGCCCAATAAGAGCTCTCATTGAGCACAGTGGGGAGACTCCCCAGTCTCAACAGACACACCTGGGAACCATGACAACCTAGCTTAAAATCATGGCCCTGATGATAAGCAGACAAGCCCTACTACACTTTACCCAGCACCTACCTTGTAGGGTGCTACATACAGAATCTTATGACGACAGTTGATCTAGAGTGGGGTAAGAGAACCCCTATAAAGCATGGTCCAATTTACTCCACTGGGGAAAAACAAAATTCCTTCCTTATCCACCAGAAGGCTGCTGGATAGTCCCTGTACCAAAAGTCTCTGGTGTTAGTATCCAGATTTACTTTGTGCATTTAAGAATGCATCCAACTCTTTTTTTAAATAATCTACTGAGCTGGCCAGAACTAGTTCTTGATGATGTCTATTCCACTTTTTCACAGCTCTTCAGAAGCCGTTACGTGTGTGTGGGTTAAATCTCTTTTCCTCCAGACATAGAGTGCCCCCTTGTCCTCTGTAATGATCTGAAAGGGAATAACTCTACACCAAGTTCACTAATTCTACACAATGATCATATTGGCCTCTTGATTGCCTTTCCTCAGGAGACACTAAATTTAGTTCAGCTAATGTTTGCTCATAGCTGAGCTTCTCCATGCCTCTTATCAGTTTGTTTTCCCTTCTCTGCACTTTCTCCTGTTCTCCAATATCTTTTTTGTGAACTCCTGCCCACAACTGAGTTGCATGTTCCAGATGAACTTTTACTAATGCTTCATACAGTTACCAAATCTAAATTAAGTTGTAAAGGACCTACATGCACAGACCAGACCTTTTCACTACTAATACATTTAAAAACAATTGGTCGGGCCCTACTCTCATTTGTCATTTATTGAAAATTTTTGTGGCCTTGATTTCTTTTTTACATAACTTTCAAATGATAAAAGTGTTCCATCGGGTTTATATTTTAAGTGCCCTTTTTTATTCTTTAAAGCTTTTTTTTAACTGTGAACATGAGCCACATAGGTTTAATTTTTAGCTTTTTAAAAATATTTCCCAGGGGAATATATTTTAAGTGGGTTTGTGTGCAATCAATTTGAAACATTCCCATGCCTGTTCTATGTTTTTCAGTGATGATATTCCTTCCCAATCTAAGTCTTGAAAAACATTTTTTTCTTTTATCTTTCCTGTATTTACTTGTTGCTTACATTCAGTGGTCATGTTATGGTCACTGCTACCCAGATGTTTTTTTGCATGAACATTAGTAATAAGCTCCATACAATTTGAGATTACCCAGTCCAGCAGAGCATCATTTCTAGTTTGAGCTTCCATAAACTGTACTATGGTACTATAAACTGTATAATAAAATTTTTGCCATTTTAGGCCCCTCTCACTTTTTGCGACTTGTCCTGCGACTTGGAACTGCAAATATGTTTTGTCATGATGTTATAACTTTTTAACTCATTTCTACAATAAAAATATATATTTATTTACAACCTATTGTTATGTTATGGTGCCAAGAAAGTCCACTCTTAATGCAATAGCAATTTTTTCTATATTGGAACTGCAAAGTCGCATGACAAGTCGTACTTCATGATTTCCAATGAGTACCGTTCATATCTGTGTGACTTCAAGTTGCTACGACTTCAGGTAGTCCTTGCACTACTTTATTCCGACTTTGATAAGTTTTGAGGTCTATAGACCTCAAGATTACACAGGCATTGCTTCAAGTCTAGTCAAAATCGTGGCTAAAGGATACAGCGAAATTGCGCAACGTTTAGATTGCTCAAGTGTGAAAGGTGCTTTACTGTTCCAGCGGTGTCATTACTCCAGTCAATTATGGGGTAGTTATTTTATGCAGCTCTTTCTATCTGTGCAAGTAGCTGAGTCTATACATCCTTACTAACCGTTAATGCCTATAACAAACCCTGATAATTAACTTTGAAGTACACACACCCATAATGCCTCACATTTTCTATCAACAAGGTCCTCTTTCACACTCACTTTGAGATCACTTCTCACATAAAGACAGACACCACCACTTTTACCTTAGATACCCAATACTTGGACCTAGTATTTCTGTCTTAGGTCTCCAGAATCTCACGTGATGCAGTGACCTGGCCCCTCAATTCCCCCCAAACATCAGCCCAAGCTCGATGAAGGGTAAAACAAAAGACACTTTATTCAACAACTCACTTCCAATACAGTGCCATACGAAAGTATTCGGCCCCCTTGAACTTTGCAACCTTTTGCCACATTTCAGGCTTCAAACATAAAGATATAAATCTGTAATTTTTTGTGAAGAATCAACAACAAGTGGGACACAATCATGAAGTGGAACGAAATTTATTGGATATTTCAAACTTTGTTAACAAATAAAAAACTGAAAAATCGGGCGTGCAAAATTATTCAGCCCCTTTACTTTCAGTGCAGCAAACTCTCTCCAGAAGTTCAGTGAGGATCTCTGAATGATCCAATGTTGACCTAAATGACTAATGATGATAAATAGAATCCACCTGTGTGTAATCAAGTCTCCGTACAAATGCACCTGCACTGTGATAGTCTCAGAGGTACGTTTAAAGCGCAGAGAGCATCATGAAGAACAAGGAACACACCAGGCAGGTCCGAGATACTGTTGTGGAGAAGTTTTAAGCTGGATTTGGATACAAAAAGATTTCCCAAGCTTTAAACATCCCAAGGAGCACTGTAAACATCCCAAGGAGCACGATAATATTGAAATGGAAGGAGTATCAGACCACTGCAAATCTACGAAGACCTGGCCTTCCCTCTAAACTTTCAGCTCATACAAGGAGAAGACTGATCAGAGATGCAGCCAAGAGGCCCATGATCACTCTGGATGAACCGCAGTGATCTACAGCTGAGGTGGGAGACTCTGTCCATAGGACAACAATCAGTTGTATACTGCACAAATCTGGCCTTTATGGAAGAGTGGCAAGAAGAAAGCCATTTCTTAAAGATATCCATAAAAAGTGTCATTTAAAGTTTGCCACAAGCCACCTGGGAGACACACCAAACATGTGGAAGAAGGTGCCCTGGTCAGATGAAACCAAAATCGAACTTTTTGGCAACAATGCAAAACGTTATGTTTGGCTTAAAAGCAACACAGCTCATCACCCTGAATACACCATCCCCACTGTCAAACATGGTGGTGGCAGCATCATGGTTTGGGCCTGCTTTTCTTCAGCAGGGACAGGGAAGATGGTTAAAATTGATGGGAAGATGGATTGAGCCAAATACAGGACCATTCTGGAAGAAAACCTGGAGTCTGCAAAAGACCTGAGACTGGGACGGAGATTTGTCTTCCAACAAGACAATGATCCAAAACATAAAGCAAAATCTAGAATGAAATGGTTCACAAATAAACATATCCAGGTGTTAGAATGGCCAAGTCAAAGTCCAGACCTGAATCCAATCGAGAATCTGTGGAAAGAACTGAAAACTGCTGTTCACAAACGCTCTGCATCCAACCTCACTGAGCTTGAGCTGTTTTGCAAGGAGGAATGGGCAAAAATTTCAGTCTCTCGATGTGCAAAACTGAGACATACCCCAAGCAACTTACAGCTGTAATCGCAGCAAAAGGTGGCACTACAAAGTATTATCTTAAGGGGGCTGAATAATTTTGCATGCCCAATTTTTCAGTTTTTTATTTGTTAAAAAAGTTTGAAATATCCAATAAATTTCATTCCACTTCATGATTGTGTCCCACTTGTTGATTCTTCACAAAAAAATTACAGTTTTATATCTTTGTTTGAAGCCTGAAATGTGGCAAAAGGTCCAAAAGTTCAAGGGGGCCGAATACTTTCGCAAGGCACTGTATATACAGTCTCATGTGTTTGATTTCATTATCATATGCAAATGCAATTGCATACAGAACATAGTCAACATACCTTGGTCATCTGGAAAGAGACCTTCATGATTGTGTCCCACTTGTTGTTGATTCTTCACAAAAATATTACAGTTTTATATCTTTGTTTGAAGCCTGAAATGTGGCAAAAGGTCCAAAAGTTCAAGGGGGCCAAATACTTTCGCAAGGCACTGTATATACAGTCTCATGTGTTTGATTTCATTATCATATGCAAATGCAATTGCATACAGAACATAGTCAACATACCTTGGTCATCTGGAAAGAGACAATAGGTGAATGAGACTGCAACATTATCATAATTAATTCAACAAACAACAAGCCCAAAACATACGCATTCCTAGAAGTGTGAACACACTCCACCTCTAAACAGATGAAAGCAGAAGACATAGTCTCTCAGACTGCCGTCTCCATTTTCAACACACCTTATTATAACTTAAGTGTCAATTCACATCCCCCCAGTATACCATAGCTGAGTCTTATGTCATTAGAATCTGTTTAGTCTCTCATGGTGTGAAGTCCTTTGTTGTAATATGCAGCTTAGGCCCAAAGTCTGTGTCGCTTGGGGTGACAGGGACTTGAATTCAAAGTAACAGTACTCCAAGGGTCCCCCAGCATACACCCCCTACCAGAGCCGCGCTCCCCTAAAAGCCAGGGCCGTAGTCTGTGGGCAAGAGGCTGGCCTTCACACTCCTCCAGTAACCCGTGACGAACGTCCCAGCAAATTGGTGTTCGTCACATATCTCCCTCCTCCTGGAGAGGCTAATCAGACCCCAGACCTCCAACTGGTTTGGGTCTTTATTAGTCTGGTGTCTTTTGCCAGGCTGTGTCATGCTCCAGAGGGCCTCCTGCCCTACGTCCCAATTAAAATATCCGGGGTCTTCCTTGGCAGGGCACCAACTATAATCCACTCCAGAGGCATTCCATGGTTGCTGGAGGGGCAAAATGAGGGTGGCATGGGCCCCCATACTAGGGGATTGGGGATCTGGGCCGATTGCCCAGCATCTCTGTAATCCAGGGGTGGAGGCCACGGCCCCATCCACTCCTTCCATGCCAAAAGCTGCATGGACTGGTGGGCAGATACCAGTGGGGGTTTTGCCCGGCTGCCAGCTCTTCCACTGGGTAGGCACTCAGCTGCTGGGACAAGGGACCTACAATCACCTCTCCCGCTAATGCTGGCTGGTCCTGGGTAGTGGGCAGGACCATCTCCACCCCCAGTGCTTTTGGCTGCTGCTGGGACGAGGGACCTACAATCGCCTCTCCTGGTAACACTGGCTGGTGCTGGGTAGTGGGCATGACCATCTCCACCATCTCGTAGTCTGTGGGCAGGAGGCTGGCCTCCACACTCCAGTAACCCGTGACGAACGTCCCACCAAATGGGCGTTCGTCAGACACCCCACCTTAAAGAGCTGGGACAAGCTCTGTCCTTGTTGCAACTTCTACCGGTTTTTCATGCAAGAGAACCTGGTGGAGCCTTGAGCCTTAACCACTTGCCGACCACCACACGACTATATACGGCGGCGGTCAGCCCCTCCTTGGCAAAGTGACGTATGGGTACGTCACTAGCCCACGAACCTGTAAGGGGGCAACACGCGCCACCAGAGGTGCGCTCCCGCTCGTTCACTAACATCCCCGCGCGCGTGACCGGCGGCTCCTATGTCCGCCGGTCACTCGTGATCTCACTCAGGAGAGGGAGAAAGGCAGAGGGCTGATGTAAACACAGCCGTCTGTCATTCTCCCTTAGATCATGACAGAGGCTATACGATCCTGCTATGTAGGATCGTATGTCTCTGTTATGATCTAACAATCCACGCCCCTTGACAGTTAGAATCACGCCCCTAGGGACACATTTAACCCCTTGATCAATAAAGTTAACCCCTTCCCTGCCAGTGTCATTTTTACAGTAACAGTGCATTTGTATAGCCCTGATTACTGTAGTAATGTCACTGGTACCCCCAAAAGTGTCAAAAATGTCAGTCAGGGGTCCGATCTGTCCGCCACAATGTCGCAGTCCCGCAAAAAAAATCGCAGATCGCCGCCATTACTAGTTAAAAAAAAACAATGAAAATGACATAAATCTTTCCCGTAGTTAGTAAATGCAATAACTTTTGCACAAACCAATCAAAATACGCTTATTGCAATTTTTTTTACCAAAAATATGTAGCAGAAAACAAAGTGGCCTAAAATGTTAAAAAATTTTGATTTTTACATTTTTTTTGAGAATTGCATATAAAAAATTGTGAAAAATATTGTTATTTTTTCAAAATTGTTGCTCTTTTTTGTTTCTAACGCAAAAATTAAAAATCGCATTATAAAATATAAAAGCTGATGTTGTACCAATAAATAGATAACAGATGTGTAAAAATGTCAAATTGTGCATGCCCATGAGAATGACAACAAACTAAGGTACGTACTGTAAAATTAGCCATAGGCAATGCTTTGACAGCCTTTACAGTTTTACAGTTTAGAGGTAAGCGAGAGCTATGGCACTAGAGTATTGCTCTCACTCTGACACTTGTGGTAATACATGTGTGGTGAAAACACTGTTTATATATGTGTGCTGGACCTATGTGTGCGCTTACATCTCTTAATGAGCACAGGGGGACCAGGGTGCTTTTACATTTTTATTAGTATTTATTTTCCTTGTCGCTTCCGGATTCATTTGTAACAGACAAGATGGAGGAATTGATGTACTTCCATCTCCTTTGTGGGCAGCCAACCTAACCACTTGCAGTGCTCCTGTGCTCCTCGCTAGAACAAGAGAGCTTAGAAATGACAGTAGGAGGGCAGGTCCCCTCTGAGCCTTGAAAATAGTCATAAAGTAAATGTAAATGTAATGTCATAGAGAAGCTGAGAAGCTGCTCAGATAAATTTTTACCAAACTGCCATTTGTCAGCTGTAAAAATTGATACCATGGCTGTATCTGCAGTCTGATTCAGGTATAGCCGCTTTCTTTCTAGAAACATGTATACTGTATATACAGTATCTCACAAAAGTGAGTACACCCCTCACATTTTTGTAAATATTTTATTATATCTTTTCATGTGACAACACTGTCTAAACCACTGACAACAAAAGTGAGTACACCCCTAAGTGAAAATGTCCAAATTGGGCCCAATTAGCCATTTTCCCTCCCCGGTGTCATGTGACTCATTAGTGTTACAAGGTCTCACTTGTGAATGGGGAGCAGGCGTGTTAAATTTAGTGTTATCGCTCTAACTCTCTCATACTAGTCACTGGAAGTTCAACATGGCACCTTATGGCAAAAAAACTCTCTAGGGATCTGAATAAAAGAATTGTTGCTCTACATAAAGATGGTCTAGGCTATAAGAAGATTTCCAAGACCCTGAAACTGAGCTGCAGCACCGTGGCCAAGACCATACAGTGGTTTAACAGTAGAGGTTCCACTCAGAACAGGCCTCGCCATGGTCGACCAAAGGAGTTGAGTGCACATGCTTAGCGTCATATCCAGAGGTTGTCTTTGGGAAATAGATGTATGAGTGCTGCCAACATTGCTGCAGAGGTTAAAGGGGTGGGGGGATCAGTGCTTAGACGATATGCCGCACACTGCATTCAAATTGGTCTGCATGGATGTCGTCCCAGAAGGAAGCCTCTTCTAAAGACGATGCACAAGAAAGCCCGCAAACTGTTTGCTGAAGACAAGCAGACTAAGGACATGGATTACTAGAATTATATCCTGTGGTCTGGTGAGACCAAGATAAACTTATTTGGTAGAGATGGTGTCAAGCGTGTGTGGTGACAACCAGGTGAGGAGTACAAAAACATGTGTGTCTTGCCTACAGTTAAGCATGGTGGTGGGAGTGTCATGGTCTGGAGCTGCATTAAGGCCGCCGGCTCTGGGGGGGGGTTACGGTTCATTGAGGGAACCGTAAATGCCAACATGTACTGTGACATACTGAAGCAGAGCATGGTCCCCTTCCTTCGGAGACTGGGCCGCAGGGCAGTATTCCAACATGATAACGGCCCTAAACACACCTCCAAGACGACCACTGCCTTGTTAAAGAAGCTGAGGGTAAAGGTGATGGACTGGCAAGGCATGTTTCCAGACCTAAACCCTATTGAGCATCTGTGGGGCATCTTCAAACAGAAGGTGGAGGAGCTTAAGGTCTTTAACATCCACCAGTTCTGTGATGTCGTCATAGATGAATGGAAGAGGACTCCAGTGGCAATCTGTGAAGCTCTGGTGAACTCCATGCCCAAGAGGGTTAAGGCAGTGCTGGAAAATAATGGTGGCCACACAAATGTTGACACTTTGGGCCAATTTGGGCATTTTGTTTTGTTGCCAGCGGTTTACACATTTATTGGCTGTGTGTTGAGTTATTTTGAGGGGACAGCAAATTTACACTGTCATACAAGCTGTACACTCACTACTTTACATTGTAGCAAAGTGTAATTTCTTCAGTGTTGTCACATGAAAAGATATAATAAAATATTTACAAAAATGTGAGGGGTGAGATACTGTACGTTCACTGGATGGGAAGCGGTTGAGCACCTGCTCAGCAAGCAGAAGAATCTTTTTGTAAGTTGTCTGTTCTGCTCAGTGTCGTAATTTGCTCTTGCAGATCTCTAATGTAAGCTTCCAGGAGGGCAACCTCAAATCTTTCACAGTTATATTCTTCCTGGTGCTATTGCTCCATTTTGTTATACACATGGCACACTGTGTAGCTATTATATTCTAATAAATGTATTGAATGTACCAGGTTGCTCATTGGTTAAGCAAGAAGTCTTTTCAGAATATTTTTATTTGATAACCTCTTCCGGTCTCTATAATTCAGTTGAAAGAAAGCAGTGGCAATAAGATGTGGTTTATTCCAAGACTCTTAATGTATTTGTAAAAAAAAAAAACCTTTATACTGTATCTATTTTGGTATACAATGAAACTTATACTGAGTACTGTTAACTGTTGTCATTTTGGAAGAACAATATCAAAAGGCATCCTATGCACACGTGTGAACAGACACGTCTGGGACACAGGAAGACACATTAATGCCCACATGGCAAATCTATTGGCAGTTACTCTCAAATATATTCTTGTTTGTGTTAGAAAACTTTGGCAGGCACAGCTCTGTAGTGCATTTCAGTACAGTAGATGGAAAACACATTTATACGTGTGGCACAATGTATATTGTCTTTGTTATAGAGATTTTTTTTTTCCAGAAAAAAAGAAATGATTGTTAATTTTGAGGATAAAATATAATACTACACATAATGTAAACCTATAATATTTTTGTAGGCAGGTAATAAGAAAGCAATGTATGCAGTAAGTTTAAGGTTAAGCTCCTGAAAGTGTTTTTTCAGTGTTTTTTATAGTAGATAAAATGGTGCATGAGCTGCTCTGGCAAGTAAATGAAACGATAATGACATAATTCAGATGTACACCTGACTACTGAGAACACAGAAACATTTTGAATAAGCCAATAAAGTAAAAGAACAAGATACTTATGTGCTACTCATGTAAATTTAGCCTAAAGAATAAGTCTGCATTGTTTTATTGCTATTTTTTATTTTTATGTTTGTGCACTTGTCTCCTATTCCTTTCACCATTTGAAGTAAAATAAAGTGATTGTAAATGATCACCTTGTAAAACAACCAATTTAGTTGAAAATAGAAATTAAAAGCAAAACATTTTTGTATAGATAGAAAAAAATTATAAATACCTTTTTTTTTTTTCCCTTTTTTTTTTTTTTATAAATGATCACATTCTCTCTTGTCTCAGCTGCATAAGAGCTGAGGGGAGGAGGAGAAGCAGCAGCACACTGAGCTCGCCAGTGAATGGCTGTGCAGCGGAGGTATGTCAGGACAAGTCTGATCATTGGAGGAGAGCAGGCTGAATTCCCAGCATAGCTAGAGAACTGACCACTGTGTGCTCTCCTGCTTATGGTGGTTGGTTTTTTAAAATAGGAAAGCAAGGGGACTAGCAGGCACACTAGGGATTTCACATAAGGAAGCAATTCAAAGAAAACAGGATACTTTCTCATACAAGTACATCGTAAAGAGGGCGCATATCAGAAATATAAAGTGTTGGGGTGACAAACGCTTTAAAGTCAATTTGTGTTAAAGGGAATGTCAAGGCAAAATAAAAACAAAAAAGCATATGTAGTACATATCTGCAATATTTGCACGATTCTCTATAATAAATGGCTTTAAACACCCTACAAGTACAGAAAATGACCTATTAATCTGCCAGAAGTGCACCCATTTTCTAAACTTTGCTGTGGGCTGACACATAGCATTTTTGTTAGTGTTTCCCTGTGTCTTTCTCTTAAAGCGGAACTTCACCCAAAAGGGGAAATTCCACTTTTCCTCCTCCCCTCTTCTCTACCATATTTGGAATATTCTTTTTTTTTTTCTTGGGGGGGGGGGGGAGCGGGTACCTAGTTTTGACTTCCGTCCACAACCAGAAGTTCGCCTCCCCCCTTACAACCTTCTGGGACACATCACAGGAAACAGGAGGCTGCAAAACCATGCACAGTGGGAAGCCACAGTTAAAAGGGAAATAACTACTGGCAAAGAACCAGCCCAGATGAGAATGGCACTGGATCCCTGGACAGGTAATTATCTGTTCAATAAAAGTCAGCTTCTACAGTTTTTGTAGCTGCTGACTTTTAATTTGTTTGTAACCTGGCTGAAGCTCCTCTTTATCTACTCCATCACTCCCACTCTCAGATCTCCACAACATAAAGGATAAATATTATGTAGTCCAAGATAAGAACTAGGAGGGCTCGCTGAAATAGCATAGGGAGTGTGGGGAGTACACAGGACATTTCTGAATTTCCTACAAGATCATCAAGTGCTTTTTGCACTTATAAAACAAATATAACAACATCCAATAGAATATTAAACAGACCAAAATGGAGCAAATAGGAGAAGTTCATTGTTGGGTTATACAGCTAAATAGTAATTCTGCATTTGAGGATGTATTCGTGCACCATAGGAATTCTATAAACAATATAAGCATAGGTGGTGATGTTCCTAAAATGCCATCTGAAATTTAAAATAAATCAGTTCCTTGATACATACTACAAATGGTATTTTGATTTATGTTTCTTCAGGCTTAAAGTAGTCTGCTTTAAAAACTAAAATTATGAAAAAATGAAATATTGTCTAAGTTTAGAATGCTAATCTTTTAGTAATATGTATCATTCTAATTGTCTCTCACCCTTTTACATTTTTCTTAGGTGCAAGACATTTGTTTCAGCCATGACTGCCGATGGGTAGTGGTGAGCACCCTCCGTGGCACCTCCCACGTATTCCCAATAAATCCCTATGGTGGTCAGCCATGTGTCCGGACACATATGTCTTCCCGCGTGGTAAACCGCATGAGTCGATTTCAGAAGAGTGCAGGTCTGGAAGAGATTGAGCAGGAACTGACTTCAAAGCAAGGAGGCCGTTGTAGTCCTGTGCCAGGCTTGTCCAGCAGTCCTTCTGGCTCTCCTTTACATGGTG
This sequence comes from Pelophylax lessonae, assembly GCF_965119305.1. Classification (NCBI taxonomy): domain Eukaryota; kingdom Metazoa; phylum Chordata; class Amphibia; order Anura; family Ranidae; genus Pelophylax; species Pelophylax lessonae. The sequence goes on along the minus strand of NC_138769.1, from coordinate 379,928,915 downwards.
AGTAGTATCACTGCGGCTGGAGATTCCACATGGGTGGGCATTTACAGTATTCGTGGTGACTGCTTACTGTAACTTGTTATTTAAATGAAACCATGTTGAAATGCAGCTGGGAATGCTCCTTTTCATACCAGTCAGCAGAAAAAAAAATATTTTTACTTTTACTCATGTATGCAAAATCTTTTTAATAAACTATATATTCAATAGTTTAAGAATTACAAATGTTATATTTCAAGAGTTTTTAGAATATATTTTTCACAAAATACTTGACTGAGGTGAATATGCTGGAAAAGTTAGATGCTGTTTTTATTCACATCTTTAGTCTTTACTGCAGATGTATTAAAATACTGTTGTTTTCCTTCTTCCCTTTGGAGAATAAAACAAAAGCAATCCTGGCTGCTTAGATTTGTCAGAGGATTAAAGGAGAACTCCAGGAAGCTATAATTATTTAAAAACTGTCCGCTTCACAAAACCCTCTGTAATTTTTAAAGTGATTACTGGTTTTGGAGCCCACGTTACTCTAACAGCTTTTATTTCGAATCTGTATGGAACTTGATTGTGTTCAGATACGGATCCAAACCCATGTTGTCCAAGCTTGCCAGGTACCTGTCAGAGGTATTGGCCACTCAGCTGCAGCTCAGACATATTTTTGCACTGCAGCTGCACATATATAAGTGGTATTTGTTTTTCCTATATAGGCAGGGCCGGCGCTACCTGTAAGGCGACCCAGGCAGTCGCCTAGGGCGCCACTCAGCAGGGGGGCGCCAGCATTCTACTTGTTGCACCAAGTTGCACTGTCTGTCCTGTCCGCAATGACTTTATGCCGGCGCCCCTCTTGCTTCTGTGCTGCTTAACAGTACGATCGGCTCGGCCTCGGCGGGCGGCGGCGCCCTCGGCGGCTCAAATCAATCATCATGTCTCTCTCTGTCTTTCTCTGTGTGACACTCACACAGAGACTGTGACAGGCAGCGTCTTTGCATCACTGCAGTGGAGCTGTGGAGGTTCCCCCTGCCCTGCCAATGACGTCGGGCGGGCGGGGGGAGGGCCGGGAGCCGGTGTACTGCCGATAAGGAGAGCGGGGGGAGCCGGGGAGGAGAGCGGGCGGGCGGGGGGAGGAGACCGGGCGGGCGCAGAGCGGGAAGGACACATTTTGAATCAGAGGAGCAGCAGATTCAGATGCAATAGTGCAAGAAGGACCAGTCCAGTCCCCGCCCCCGGCCAGACCCCCAGATCCAGGAAGATAGAGAAGGAAGAAGATCCATCCAGGAGAAGAGGACCTGTCCGACCACCTGGTGCCATTTTGAACACGCATAAAACGTGAGTGAAAATGTGCATTTTAAATTGCTATATTCAGTGAGGTGAGGGAGGGGTAACATTACATTTATCCTTGGGATGGAGTATAATTGTTTTATTGTGGCTGTTTTAAAAAATCTTCTCTACTTCTCTTGTCTTGTGCTAGGCTCCCTATTGTATTCTGCCTAAGGTCCGGTTCACACTTATGCGATGCGGGAAGGCTGCGAATTCGCAGCCTGTTCCCGCATCGCAAACGCACCCCTGGCAGTTCACACTGCTATATGCGATACACAGGGGGTGTCAATGAAATTTTAACGACACCCCCAGTTTGATCGCATATCGCAGTGCGATCTTTAGTGCCGATTCACATATGTGCGGCTGCGGCGATCGCATGTAATATCGGAGCGCACTGCTCCTTCATTACATATGCAATCGGCTGTGCGGTGCGAATTCAGCCATACACTTTATATGGCTAAATTCGCACCGCACCCGCAGCAAAGACGCACAGGACCCTTTTTTCAGCCGCATCAGGATCGGATCGCATGGTGGTTCACACTTGTGCGATCCGATCCTGTGCGAACTGCAAAATCGCACTGCGATATGCGATCAAACTGGGGGTGTCGTTAACATTTCATTGACACCCCCAGCATATCGCATATGGCAGTGTGAACTGCCAGGGGTGTGTTTGCGATGCGGGAACACGCTGCATATTCGCAGCCTTCCCGCATCGCATAAGTGTGAACCAGACCTTACAGTTAGCACAGAATCGGATCGCACAAGTGTGAACCACTGTGCGATCCGATCCTGATGCGGCTGAAAAAAAAGGGTCCTGTGCGTCTTTGCTGCGGGTGCAGTGCGAATTTAGCCATATAAAGTGTATGGCTAAACTCGCACCGCACAGAGATCGCATGTAATGAAGGAGCAGTGCGCTCCGATATTACATGCGATCACCACAGCCGCAATAATGTGAACCGGCACTTAGGACCGGTTCACATTTGTGCGATCACAGAGATCGCATGTAATTCGGAGCGCACTGCTCCTTCATTACATGCGATCTCTGTGCGGTGCAAAATCAGCCATGCAGTTTGCACTGCGAGATGCAATCTGATCTGGGGGTGTCATTAACTTTTAATTGACACCCCCCCCTGCGTATCGCATATGGCAATGTGAACTGCCAGGGGTGCGGATGTGATGCGGGATCACGCTGCATATTCGCAGAATTCCCGCATCGCACAAATGTGAACCGGGACTACAGGTGCTCACAGCTCATAGCTGCAGGTGAGCGACCGTCGTAGGTCTACGCCGTTTTGCGCTTGAGGGCCAGCCTGTCGCAGACCCGCAGTAAAAATGTGTGGCGTGTATTTTTCTCTTAACAACTATATGTTGTATTGCACTTTCAGAATGTTTTGTATTAAACTATTAAAATTTGCACTTTATTTTACATTATGGCTTTTTGTGCTTTGGGGGGGGGGCGGCAATTTTTATTTTGCCTAGGGCGCCAAAAATCCTTGCACCGGCCCTGTATATAGGCAAGACCGCTGTTAGAAATCATGGGGCCCCATACAGCCTACTTAAAGGCCGCTCCCCCCAGGGGCCTCCCCCTCCCTACCTAAATCGCCCCCAGCACTAATCCCCAACCCCCTTCTAAACATCCCCTCTCCTGGTTCAAACCCCCCCATGCCTCTTTCTAGCACATATTCCCCCCTCCCCAAAATCCCATTACATTTCCCAACACAGATAGCCCCCCCATCCCCCTTCCTCAACTTAGAGGGGGAAGCCACTAAAAGCTTGTGTTGTGCTCTCTCTCCTGTCAGAAAAGCGCTCATCTATACAACATATGAGACAGGATCGCTCTTACTGTAGATCGCATTGCACTGCACACACACACCCTCCCCTCTATCTCCTCCAAGGGCTGCTCAACTCCCAGCACCAGGAAATGTGGATAGGGGGCGGCAATCAAACTGTGTGTGTGTGCAGTGCAATGTGATCTACAGTAAGAGCGATCCTGTCTCATATGTTATATAGATGAATGCTCTTCTGACAGGAGGGATAGCACAACACAGCGCACCTCCTCCTGGCTCTTTCCTATCTGCTCCAGCCTCCCATCTCCTTGTCCCAGGTGTGAGTGCAGGCAGGGGCGGGGGGAACGAGCTCAGTGGCGGCTAGCCAGGGGGGGCAGAACCCACCCCAGCAACCCCTAAATCTGTCTCGCTGTTTCTCTCACCCAGCAACTGAAAGCTGGGGGGGGGGGGAACCAGCTTTCAGTTGCTGGGTGAGTGACACAGAGGGCATTGCTCTTTTTCTGCTCCACTGATCTTCCTGCTGTCTGGGCCCCCTGTGTGCCCGGGCCCCCTACAGGAGGACCGGTAGTCCCCCTCATCAGCGGCCCTGTGTATAGGTGACAACTTCCTGGCTTGTACATGTTGGTTTGGACCAGTAGCAGTAGTGGATTGGTGTAGTCAATAATATTAAGATATATTTTACAATTTTTTTTTTTTAATCTTTTTATTTAAGCATTTATAGTGTAAAAACAACACATTGAACAGACAATAAAAAGGCGAGCCCTTGCAGGAGCCGCGGGTTAAAATCCATTAGATACAAACATGACAAGGTCAGCGAGGGTCCCACCTAAAACACTCTGTCCGTTGATCCTTGCAAAAGTCATGTCAGGAACAGAGCCTTTAGTGAAGTGTCTTTATAAAATGGTCAGGCGCCACACTAACGTGGGATCCGAAGCTCCTGGACAGGAGCTCAATCTCATGTCAAGATCTACATAAGGCCACAAAACCACATAACAATAACATAGCTTGTAGTTCCAACAAGGCGTAGTTAACCAAAGAGGATGAACATAATACTTAGCTGAGATTCGTGGAGTACGAGTGGATAGTGAGTCCGGACGAGCCTGGGCAAATTACGCGGCTTAACGGGTGTCAAACCACTCAGACGCTGCTGCAGGAATTTCAAAGTGTACGATCTCCATCAACAACCTGGCGCTTGCTAGAGTACAGGAGGCTAAACTTAATGCTATTGTCCTGGAGACGTTTACGGACCTTGGTAAAGGATTGGCAACTTTGCTGTATCTCCGGTGATTAGTCTGGAAAGAACAGGAGTTTGGCGTTCTCGTATCGCAAGTCAGGTTTAGCCCAGGCTGCTGTGAGGATCCAGTCCCGGCCCCTATTGTTCAGCAAGTAAAGAAGAAAAGGGTGCTGGGGGGAGGCAAGTTTAGGAGGTGTGGGGGGGACCCTGTGAGCTTATTCAACAGAAAATGTGGGTGGAACATCAGTAAACTCAAACCTGGTGGTCAGCAGGTGCTCTGAAAACTCTGCAGGTTTGGTACCCTCCACCTGCTCTGGTAAGCCCAAACCATGGACATTGTTCCGCCGCAAGTGGTTTTCAGTATCCACCATCTTCTCCTGCAGTGCCCGAACCTGGAATTGTAAGGCATGTATCTCCTTGTCAGATCTCACTTTATCTTCCATTGCTGAAACATGATCCTCCACCACAGTGACCCTGAAGCACAATTTGTAAAGGTCATGGCTGATTAAGATAGGAAATCTATTTTGGCTGTAAGAGTTTCCTTGCAGGCTGTGATAGCCACTAGAATGTCAGCACTGGAGGGAGTAGTCTCCCCTCCTTGCCCTGGAGCCTTCTGTGTGCTGGCTGACATGACTGCTCTGGCAGATCTGGAGGCCAAAATGGCCTCTGAAGGAAAAGGGTGGGGGGTGCCCGCCAATGCGTGGGTGGAGCACGGCTTATTCAGGGCCATGCAGCACCATTGGCTTATTGGCTCCTGGAGGTGTAGACACCGGTCCCGGCCTGAGGGGATGAGGAGAGCTCAGTGGAAGGCAGCTGAAAGACAAGCAGAAGCAGAGCTCTGGCATCAAGCGTCCTGTTCGCTTCACATCCCGACCATGCCCCCCCATATTTAAAGAATTGTCATGTTTTTTGTTTAATCTGGAGTTCTTTCCTAAAGGTATTTTACATTTCAAATGTTTTTGTTGTTTTAACTAGGTATTAGTGTAGTTATTTTTTGTGTCATTTGTTTGTCTTACCCTATAATGATGGACCTACATTTCGATTCTCCCATGATCATGTATTGCTGCAGCTAGCCTGTAACTATTCACTAAAGGTACAGGTATCTTCTTGTTGCAGGTCACACAATGTTCAGTGCAGGATTGGCCATTTTTTCTGTGTTGCATCACAAATGTCGGACTGTAAATGATATGAAGCATTGAATGGGGAGCTCCCTGTTAATTGATCTGCCCGTTTGAGTCTGTGTCAGATCTAATTACTTCAGAGCACTAAATTGAAAGATGCAGGAATTGTGGGATATATAGTTTCTTCAGACAAAGCGTCGGTTCTCAAAATAAAGACTGAGATCCTGGTGCAGTGTTATGCCATATGCCTCATATTTGACACAAACAAAAACTGCTGACACAAGAATGTGAATATTTACTCTACTGTAGGCTGTGCATAGAGAGGAACAAATGACACCTGAAATGACATGATCATTGCACATCTTATGCAGGTGAAAAACATTGGGTACAGATAGGAAAATTTCTAATCACCGGCTTCTGTTGAACAGACAGAAGTAGACACAAAGTGAAATTTGGCCAGTTCCTGCTGAACTGGCCAATGTTTAGTCTGTGTATACCAACCCTAAGCTGACACAACAGCCTAAACAGAGATGGTCTGCCACCCGCCCACAGCAGTTGACCCATAGCCTCATCTCTGTATGATTTTCTATGTCATTGTGTAGAGGGGGTAGTTATTAGATATCAAAGAGCTCTGTGCTCTAGCTCTGTAGTGTCTGTGATATCAGATCCCTGTCCCCTGCCTGTTAGAGCTGAGAAAAATCCTTTGGTCTGTGTTGTTTTAGAAGCCTCTGTAGACAATATGGCCGCAGATAAATAGGTACAACTTATGTAGGAATATTTATTTCATCTCTGTGTATCATCTGAGGCTAGTCACTTCGGTGGGTATACTGTATGTGAGGGTTTACAACCACTTTAAGGCTGATTTTCTAAAGAAGCGCCACACTTTATTAAATTTGTCTGGACAATTTCTATTATTTTATGAGACATGATTTTTTATATTGAATTATTTAGCTGACTAAGGTAATTGGTTTAATGTATAGGAGGGGTCAATTACATGCACCTCAAAACAATTGCCTTATGGGCCATAACTAGAGTTTCCCTCAAAAATACCTTTAGATAGTGGGGCCATCATTCCTCATCTAGAAAACAAAACAGGCAAATCTCTGGTTCAAGGTAGGGGCATGGTATTCAGGGTTGATAACATTCCTGTCATCTCAGAACAAACTTCAAGAGTACAGGATATGACCATAACAAGTATACAAAGTCCGCTTTAGGTTGGTGTCAGCGCACACAGTTTGTATGGGATAGCCTTCTCATTTTGTTCAGATAGGTCAATGTTAAATAGGTTTGGTGAATAATGTACGGCTGGATGAGTTTATTATTGCCAGCTGGAGATGCCAACAAGTGGGAGCACCAAATAGCACCCCAGTCTTCAGTTGTCAAAGATGGCATTAGTGTTTGCCACCTACCAGAGGAAATTTGCCAAGTGTATTGTAAAGCAATGGAGATTACAAGGGGAATATCAGTCCTTTAGAGAACTGAAATATAATAATCCCAATTGGGGAGTATTAGGATATTTGAATGTCTAAGGCCTGAAATTAATAACCCCCTTAATGACCAGGCCATTTTTTGCGATATGGCACTTTGTTACTTTAACTGACAATTGCGCAGTTGTGCGATGCTGTTTCCAAATACAATTGAAGTCCCTTTTTCCCCACAAATGGAGCTTTCTTTTGATGGTATTTTATTACCTCTGCGGTTTTTATTTTTTGCGCTATAACCAAACAAAGAGCGACAATTCTGAAAAAAAACAAAATTTTTTACTTTCTGCTATAAAACATTCCCAATAAAAACATTCTTAAAATCAATTTTTTTCATCAGTTTGGGCCAATATGGCTTCTGCTACATATTTTTGGTAAAAAAAAAAAATCCCAATAAGTGTATATTGATTGGTGTGCGCAAAAGTTATCGCGTCTAAAAACTAGGGGATAGATTTCCCCTGAATAGGAGGAACACATGACCCCTGTGTTCATCACTGACAGGACAGTGGTCTGCCGTGTTTACATATGCAGACCGCCGTTCTGTCTCCACGGGGAGCCATTGCGGGTGCCCGGAGGACATTGTGTCTGCCGGACCCGCTGATTGTCTCCCCCCTCTAGCCAATCAGTGCGTTTGCTCGCCTCCACTATCTGCTGCATGGAGCAACGTACATGTATGTTGTTTTACCTAACAGAGCCAACCTACCGCAGTACAACTACGGCGGCTGGTCAGCAAGTGGTTAAGATATGTCTCAGTTGTAAACAATGATCAAAATAAATCTAAAGAAGAGTGAACTTCCCCTGAGGTTGCGCAAAGTTGCAGAGCGGCATTTAGGCTTTAACAGACTGGAGAAATGGGGGTACGTTGACGTCCAGGGCCTGTTTAAGATCTTTAGTCATGGTTATCCACAGATATTCAAAGGAGGACACTGTGGATAAAGAGCAGTTAGTAATAGTAAGTAAGGAAGCATCCAAGTTTAATGGCAAGACTTTTGCCTGTAAGGTCCAGAGTTCTTTATAGTGTGTATTGCAGTGGGAATTGAATTTGCAGCATTACCCGTGTGCAGTATGAGATCATATGCATATAGGTCCATGCGGTCTGTTTTATTCCATAGCCTAAACCAGCAAAGCTATGCAGGTGTCACAGACAGATGGCTAAGCCCTCAATGGCAATTGAAAAAAGGAGGGGGGGGGATAACGGCAAACCTTGACAACCTTGATGGGTGCCCCAGTGCAGCGGGAAAAAGGGTAAGAGGAGGCTATGGGTACAAATACTAGATTTGGGTATATGATCAATAAGTCGAGACATTATTTGTGTTCTACAGATGTTAACTACTTAAAGTAATTTTTGCTTAGTTTTGTAATCATAATGTTTTTTCTCATGCATAGTAGGATTATTATGTAGTACCTTTAGGCCCCTTTCACACTTGGAGTCCCTCGGCGGACTCCGTTTTTCTCAGCGGGGGATCGACCTGCCCATCCCCCGCTGAGCAGACGGATGGCAGCTCTGTCTCTGTGCTGTGTGCCGAGACAGTGCTGTCAGATCCCTGCTGTTCTCTATGGGGGAATCGGATGAGAACAGACTGCCTGTCCGTTCTCATCCAATCCGCTGGACGGATGGAAAATATGGTTTTCATCCGTCAATATTTAATGGACCGGATCGGATCAGATGTCAGCGGACATATCTCCGCTGACATCTGATGCCCCATAGAGATGCATGGGGCATCCGTTCAGATCCGCCTGAAAAACTGACAGGCGGATCTGAATGGTCCGCTAGTGGGAAAGGGGCCTAATACTCAGACTGCATTTTATACCTATTCCTTTCTACTTCATTGTCACCCACAAGCACACTGACTTTCCATGAGCTTTACACAACCTTCTGTCTTCAAATTTCCATCCTTTTTTTCATGCCACTGACCACCTTGTACTCTTCCTGCAGTGTTTGTGTTTGGTTCATAATAATCATCAATAATAGCTGATCAGTAAAACATGTAATTATTTAAAACACAAAATATCAAACATGTTTCATTCAAATGGACTTCTTTAGGGACAACTATTTGGACACAATTCAATGGGATTTTTGATGATGCTGGAGAATGTTTTTATTAATTAATTTATTTTTTTTCATTGCATTTTATGTATATTGTGTTTTACACAATTAGCTATTATTTATAGAGAAAAGACTGCAAAAAACTAGCTTTACGGTATTACCCAGAAGAGCGCGCAGCCTATGAGGAAACCTGTGGAGCTAAACATCAACACTGTGGAAAGGGCAACAGTAGCGATGTGAAAACTGGATAGAAGATAAAGTGAGGATGTTGTGTAAAGGGCTGTATTACTTGTGACCATGTCAGGTTATGGAGAGAGCCAGTGAGTTGTTTGACACAAGACTGGCAGTGAAGAAAAGATAATTGGATATAAACTGGATTCTGAATATAAGGTTTCTGTATGCAACTGGGACAGTTTTACTAGTTTTTAGATTGCAGTTGATATTATTATATGAGAAACAACAGGACTAAGCATTTTTATATGTGAGATAACCAAATACTGTAACCTAATTTTAACTTTAGAAAAACAACATCCTAATATATTGTCACTTTATTTATAACTAACCTAACTACTGAATACATGTAAAGATGTGTTGCTTTTTGTTTGGCCATTCCTCCCTCTGAGCATGCAGATGCAGTATACTGTACACTTGACTCTGGAAAAAACCTTAGGCTCCATGATGTAAAAAAAGCTTTAATTGCCCCTGCGTCTGAGCTATCAAAGATGATGTAGCAGGGGTGCTCAGTACAGAGTTTTTGAGGCTTTTTGGTACTGCATATAGGCATTCATTGTAGCCCATGTCCATTTGCAAATGGTGTAGCTTAAAGTATTAATTTCTTGTATTTTATACAATGACCTAATTTTAGATTTTATCATGTGCCGTAATTGGGAGTAATTTTGAATTAGGAGCCTATAATTTCGCTAGATTAAAAGTCACCTAACGTATCTTAACACTATTATTGACCTCAACTAACTTTTTATTAATAATGCCGTGAAAGGTCAAATCTTTTCTATGGATCTGTTAAGCTTTAGGGACAAGAGCACACTACTTGCATCTAGACAGAATGCAGAATACATGTGCATGTATTTAGTATTTTATTTTGCTTTTGTCAGTAGTTCATGTAACAAATATGAAATTTAATGCGGGATGCAGTATGCCTGAAACAGACATTGTCTGTAAACAATTAGCACAACAGATGTGGTCATTGTACTGTGTCTGACATCACAGAGAGGCCAGGACGGAAGTACCAGAGTGCACCTTTTATCCCATTCACTCTGGTCTTTGTCAAGGGATGTTACAGGAGATTATTGCTGCTACAGAATTCCTAAATGTTTTTGAAGTCTTAAGTAGATTTTGCCTTAAATATGTACCAAATGACCTGTGACTATTTCACTTTGAATAATCTGGAAAAAAGCAGTTTGTTTTTCTGTACAATAAGTCTTTTTAAAAAAAAAAAAACTGTAATTTAGGAACAAGCATTATTGTGAGCACTATGGACTGAAACTCAACAGGATATAACAATTACAGGTTTATGTAATATATACATTGCCCCCTTAAAAACTGTAGAATACTGACAATTATAATAGATATGAGAGTATTTTCTGCTTTACAGGGCTATACAAGTTTCCTGTGAAGTTATTTCAAAATTGCATTTTAATGAGAATAATATAATGATAATGTGTTATCAGTATAGCGTGGTCCTTGTGTTAGTTAGCCTATATTAGGTTTCAAGCTTAACTCACAGTTAGTTGTTCTAGTAGTAAGTTTAGGGTCACATTTTGTTTTTGTTTTTGCGTTGGACTTCCCATTCTCCAGAAAAGTGATATTAAAATATGCTCATCTAAACCAAACCGGGCACCTCACCATTATAATGTTGTTCTACATCAGGCAACTCTGATGTTACATTTGCAGACACTGGTGTTTTTTTTTTCATTTATATTTATTACCATAATTTGCTAATGACAGAAAAGTTAATTTTCTCCTCTCACCTTCCAGGACGGCAACACATGAGAGATGAGAGGCTCCACCCTACAGGAAACACAATCAATTCACAGCTGTTAAAAGGCCCCACCCTTCCCCTTGTCCCTCAGTATTGATTGTGTTTCTCCTACAGCGAAACATTTGTTTTTTTCTCTGACCAGGAGACCAAGAGAGTCAGATGGTACTCCTGTGAGGCAGGTTCAGGAACGCGGGTGAGGGCCGCACTCTACCTGCACGCCTTTTAGGCTTCTCACAGGCCGCCTCTTGTGGCACAGGCAAGTCAGACACAGCGTGGTGGTCCCTCCGCTTGTTGCCCCACTCAGCAGCTCAGTCTCCTCCTGTCCTCCCCTGCAAACAGTGGGCGCCATGTTGTAAAAGGCGATGATGGGAGGACCCAGTATGCTCCAAGCCGCATTCTGAAACCGGAACTTTCCGTCTAAATATGGAAGAAGCCGAGCATGCACCACATGACCCGCGAAGGGTGTAAGGCACAGAGGAGATGCCGGACCAGCATAGCGGCTCAAAAAAACAGGCTCTTCAGCTACTAAGCCAGATGGCTGCTAAGAGTGCGAACCCCGTCTGGACCCACCTCATGGAGAAGGAGGAGGGAAAGACGGCACAGTTGGCTCCAGGCAAAGCAAATCGGGGGCCAGGTAAGTGCCTTTTCTGAGGTGAGTTCAGAAAATGGCAGAATGCCTTAGAACAGTGTTTCTCAACTCCGGTCCTCAGGGCACACTAACAGGCCAGGTTTGCAAGAAAACTGAAATACATCACAGGTGATATAATTTGCTGCTCAGTGATTGCAGTATTCTAGTCTGCATCTACCCAAGGAAATACTTAAAATCTGGCCTGTTAGTGTGCCCTGAGGAGCGGAGTTGAGAAACACTGCCTTAGAAGGACAGCAGAAGAGGAGAAAGACTGTCTTATAGTGCCCCCCCAACCCCCTTTTCAAATAAGGTGGGATACCAGGAGGTGTGTGTATTGTTCTGCTGCAGTGTGAAGCACACAGCCTAACTTTGCAGCTCCCCAGTCGGGACAGCAACTTGCGAAGGGGTGATTTTTGCTGCCATCCTTCTTATGTGATCATGAGGATAGAAAAGCAAGCCCTGTGGCTGTGGTAAAGGGGGATAACAACAGTGGTGAGTACTTCCCTTTGCCTTGGGAGCTTAGAAGCAGTATCCCTTATAGCCAGGTGGTTTCTTGGGCTTTGTCATAATACTCCCTCCCTTAATGAGGGTACTACTATCTTTTCCCTTAGGCCTGGGAACAAGTAACCCAGAAGCTTTAGCTAGACCAATGTCCACAGCTTCCTTTTAAATCAGGAGATGCTGTGGTTATTGCAACATTAAGTTACCCGTCTCTCACTATAAACCCTATTGCACATCAATAACGGTAAATCTAGTGAAGGAGTGACACCTGTTAGACACAGAATCTCTTACAGGCTATTTCTGCCACTGAAAGTTAGACATTCCTAAAGGGTTAATCGAATGGAATGTAAGGCAGTTTTCAGGAACCTGGCGATTCCATGAGTGATACCACAGATTTTTTTCCTGGTCAGCAATGCACACCAGATAATCTGAATATATTAGGCCAGCTGCTATGATTCTGGCACGTATCTCCAGGATGGTTAATTTAGGGTCTTCTTGCTCTTTAAAGCCTGCCTCCAAAATTTTCTCCACTCATGGTGGAGAAACACAGTAAGGGGTACCCTTGGGGAACTTTTTCTTATGGAGTTGCTTGCTATGTTTAAACATGCTATGTGTAACAACTTAACAAGCTCCAATCTATTGTTTCCTCCTTACACTGCTGTTAGATCGGTTGGTGTGTAAGAGTTAATTGGGACCCCTGGTGGTTTGGGCCACTGCCCACCCCTTTATGAACTAGAATCATTATTTTCTGCAACTCTGATTGATGGTTTTCTGGGTGCAAGCCTCTATACAAAGAGCTACATATACTAACCTGTATTTAATGTTTGCTTGTAAAGCCCTTCAGGTGTCGGATTGCCTCCAAGCTAAAATTGTGTCCACCTCTTCCTGAGGCTGACTTAATTGATCTCCAGGTCTGTGCTCGTTAAGACTTTAGATGCTTGGAGACTTGGATTCCCACCTGTGTGTGGGCTAACTACACCTACTCATACAATGGTAGGGTAACAGCTACTACTACTGTGGTGTATGCACCCACCTTAGACTTTCATTATTTGGAACTACCCTGGCTCTTCTCTGGTGGGTGAAGGTTTAGTATCTGGAGTCCAAGCTATGCCTATATAAAAAAGTGTGAACAATAAACTCCCACAAGCTGCGCAAAAACACTTCAAAGAAATACGTGTTCAAATACATATGTGCAAAAAATACAATATTGCAACAAATAATCATAAAAAATAAACACATATAAGGTCGAATTGTGCACAAAATAAATAACATAAAGTCCATTGATCAAATGTGCTAAAATAGTGACAGGTGTGAAGACAGGAGCTCCGTGCTGAATGTTGGACACCACTTAAATCCACCACCTGTGTGATCCTTTTCCCATCAGCTGGTAACTCACCCCAACAAGATGCCCCCCGTTTGCATGGTCAGGGCTACAAGCGCAATGACAAAACACTGTAAAGTGTAGGGGGTCCTCCTTAAATGATATATCCTCTCACATGTACATATAGGGAAAAACAAAGGGGAATCCACTTGTGCAATACAGTTTTAAAACTCCAATTTTATTGTTAAAACATAGTAGTTGCACTCACATAAACCAAAATCAACAGCGCATGTAAAATATGGGGTTTGAGGTGTTCCCCACGTCCTCACCAACTCCACGCTAGTGTGCCAGATATGGAGGAACCGCCAACGCTTCACCCGTTCACTTCTCCGGTCTGCCGTGTAGCCATGCCCTAACGTTTCGTCATTCCGACTTTAGCTTGCCCTCTGCTGGCTATTTTTTTGTTGAATTCACCATGACACTGACTTTATGCCTGGTCTGGCTGCATCTCAGAATTACACGATGTGGAAGTTTATTTGCGTCTTTTCTGGTTGTTTTACTACTCATCAGAAATACACAACACTAAGTTGTCTGTCTTTTCTGGGTTGACTGTGCATTGTTGAGCATCAGAAATACACAATATTGAAGTTTATTTTGTGTCCTTTCTGTTTATTTTGGCTATATGACTATTTTGCTTACTAGAAATACACCACATTGAAAGTCGGGGGTGTGTTTCTATTATACCTTATTTTTCTGTACATTAGAAATGCACTACATTGTTGTTAGTAACATTTCTGTTGGTTACATGGCTGTACCCGGGATGCTAAGTCAGAAATGCGCAAAGGTTCCCAGTGTCATTTCTGTTATGACTACGCTGGTACTAATCAAAGTGCACAACTTTAAAGTGTTGTTGGTAACATTTCTGTTACATGGCTGTACCAGGTAACTATTCAGAAATGCGCAACATTAAGGGTTGCTAGTGACATTTCTGTTATGACTACATTGTTACTAATCAAGTTGCCCAAACTTTTACATTTTGTTAGTAACATTTCTGTTACATGGCTATACCATGTTACTATTCAGAAATGCACACCATTAAAGATGGCTAGTGACATTTCTGTTATGTCTGCATTGTTACTAATCAATATGCACAACTTTTAAAATTTTATTAGTAACATTTATATAAAAAAGTTTGGTTAGTGACTTTTTTTGTTGGTCTTATAACTGTGCCCTGTTGCTAATCAGATATGCACAACATTGACTTTGGCAGTGTATTTACGCTATATGACTATACCTTGCTGCTAATTAGAAATGCACAACATTGCCGTTGTTAGTGTCTTTCTCTTATGACTGTACCTTATTGACAATCAGAAATGCACGACATGGAAGTATAGTGTCTTTCTGACATATAACTATACCTTGTTGCTTATCAGAAATGCACAAACTTTGGAGTTTGTATCTTTTCTGTTAATTTTTTGTTATATGACGGTACCTTGTCAGGCATCAGCAATGCACAGCAATGGAGTTCATGTCCCTTCTGTCTTTATATTGGTTTTATTGTTTATCTTGCTACACTTCAGAAATACACAACATGGATGTTTTTGTGTCTTTCTGTCTCTACATTTGGCTGCACATCTGAATACTCAACAGTGATATTTATATTATATAGCCCTAGCTTATTGCACTTTTAAAATACACAACATTGAAGTTTATGTTGTGTCTTTTCTGGGTTGGTCGATCTAGCTGCACTTCAGAAATACACAACATTGTTGTCTATGCTGATGTCCTTTGTCTACATTTATTTTCTGGTGCTGTGCTTCAGTAACGCACAATCTGTGATCTTCTATATTTGTGATATTAGTTTTACATGTATCACTTTTATTGCAGACCTTAGATCCCCAGGGACATGGAAGGGCCAGGAGTTCTGGCTGCAGAAACATCAGATGTCATTTACATTCAGGCATACCAGAGGTATTCCCTCTGCTTAAAACCTGGTAAGGTTGTAGGACACTAGAAGAAGGTTATGAAATATCCTCCTCTTCCCTTTAAGAACTTTAAGAACTTTGTTCATAGAGGTATAGTGGCCTAAAGATGCGGTATCCGAACTTATCTGACCCGTATACCCAACTCAATAGGTTTACAATTCTATATGTATCCCTCATATCACTCTCTAAGCATAACTGGTTGCAGTAAGCCAATGTGAGTGTTCTGCTACGGCTATGGACTTACTCTGAAGTATGGATCTCCTTAATGTATCCCTCATCAGTACCAAAAGGCTCCCAATGGTATTGAAGTGGATTATGGCTCCAGACATCAGGTAGGACACCTGATCTATATGATATAGCTAAAAACATTTTCTCTATCGCTCATTGACAGACGTAGTCCTCGGTGATACAGCACCTTCGGGTTATGTTGCCTCCACAGGAGTAGGACTAGACAGGAAATAAAATGCTCTGGCCACACCCTAGGGGCAGTCCCAGAGGGTATATCCTCTCTCTCTCTGCCTCAGCAAATCAGTTTTTTTCTGTCTAGTCAGGAGTAAGGACCTAGATACCTTGCTGGGATCTTCGGTCCTGGCAGGATTTTTTTCTTAGAAAAGATTTTTTAGACAGCTTTTTTTCTCCAGTGTTCCTGTGAGATCTTCAAGCAAGAAAGCTGAACTGGGCGACGGGCTGGATGTTGAGATCCAGTGGTCACCCCAGTTCAGCCTACGAGCGCGTGCAGGCCATAGCTCCGCGCTGGGTCGGCCGCGACATAGTCCCACTGGACGGGGACTGACCCTGCGAGTTAAACGTCTCGCTGAAACGCCAAAGACCATGAGTCACGGCGCCCGTATTGGTCGACAGCCCTCCTACCTCGGTGGAGAGGGGTACTGTCAGGAGTTGGCGCCCGCCTGGTTCCGGTA
Source organism: Pelophylax lessonae (assembly GCF_965119305.1). Taxonomy (NCBI): domain Eukaryota; kingdom Metazoa; phylum Chordata; class Amphibia; order Anura; family Ranidae; genus Pelophylax; species Pelophylax lessonae. The sequence continues at coordinate 379,912,586 of NC_138769.1, read as the reverse complement.
TGGTGAGTAGTATGTTCCCCCTTTCCCCCTGACGGGTCTTGTGGTGAACGCGGGCCCCTCTCTGTAATGGTAAGGATGGGTTCCCCTCTATCCTACAACATGTCACAGATCCCCCTAATTGAGTGTGATTTTTGTGTACAAGAAGCCAGGAGGCTTGGTTTGGGAGCTGACAATCTAATTGTAAAGATGTGTAAATGATTGTAGTCAGTGGCAGTACTAGAACTTTACTGTGATAGTATAAGGTATCCTACCTGTCAGTAGCCACAGGGCGATGTCTATACATGTATACTGCATTCCAGATCATTCCTCCAGCTAAGCAGCGGACCGCATAAGGCCCGCTAGGGTCCGGTACCTCCGACCACGCTGACCACCATGAGGGTGAAGGGTTGTGAGGCCGAGATCCTTCTGCAGACATGCCGCTATTCTGTGCAGGCCGCTGCCATTGTCTGGTAGATCGCACGAGGCCGCCATTTTGGTGTAGCCTCGTGTCTCCAGCATGGGGGCGGCCATGTTTGAGGTGACTCAAACACCTCATGGAGCCAGGGGGAGGAGTCGGCAGGCGTGTTAAGGGGCGGAGCTGCCTCTTTTACCCAGGAAATAGGGCCAAAGACTTCCTGTCTGTAACAAGACAAGCACTGAGCAAGCTGATGAAAACTTCTGTGCATCAGGGATGATCCTTGGGGTCTGTCTCTCTCTCTGTGGGGTCCAAAAAGGCAGGTAACACTGAGGGGCGCTGTTGCGACTGGGGGACACAAAAAAAAAAAAAAAAGAAAAAAAAAAAAAAGTTTTTTTTTTTTTTTTTTACTTTGTCATTTTTTGTCGCTGGCAAGTGTCTTGTATAATCATTGACCCTGCCGCATAGGTATCCCCACCTGATCCCCTCAAGGTGGCCGCAGGACCCTCCAGTACCCCACTTGTTTTTAATGCATTATCCGCAATTTTGGAGTCTTTGGTATCCCGGGTGGAGGTGGCCTGTCAGGGACGGGGGTCAAGTAGCGACCCCCGCCTACCCCTATTGTTTATCAGATACGGATTCGGAACTGGTCAATGCAGTTGCAGGTCCCTCTTAGGGGGCTGTTGTCTCAGGTAATATCTCCTCAGCAGTGAGGAGCACGTTTCTGCCTCCGCCATAGCACAAGAGTGGTGGATGCACTAGTTGTGTCCGTCCGGGAAACCCATTGTCTTGAGGTTACACCAGCAGAGGTAGCTGAGACTGAGATTCCTTTTTGGTACTTGTTAGCCTACCAAAAGTGCGAAGCATTTTCCTTTACCCAAATGGGGTCGTTTTGAAACGAACCCCTGTTATTTCCAAACGCATGGCTAGGTGCTATCCGTTTGAGGAATTCCTCTTTACAGGATAGACGGTACCACCTGCTGTCTTGCCACAGACTGTTAGGATAAAAAGACCTCGTAACTAACGAGGACCTTCCTTTTCTGCTCATATAGAGTTGTTCGTTCCGCGAGGGCAGGCGATAAGGCGAAACCCTCCAAAGCCCCTTTAGAGGGGTTTCAAAGGGCGCTGGTCGGGTAAACAAAGAGTCCGGCTCAGCCAAGCCTGAAGAATATAGCCTGATGCGCCCCTACCCATCTCTGGGGTGGGGGGGGGATGTCTTCACCGGTTTCTGGAGGACACAGGATCGAGTTTCGATCACTTCCACCGGTGCGATTCTGCCCTTCTAACATTGAACGGTTTCAGGGGTTCTATTCGAACCTATTCACAATGCCCAGGAAAGAGGGCAAGGTGCGTCCAAATCTGGACTTGGGAAGAAATAGAGTCCATCCGTACAGTGGTGGCCTCCCTGCATAAAAGAGATTTCCTGGCGTCCATAGACATATAGGATGCCTATCTTTATATCCCCATCATCGCAGGACATCAGCGTTTTTTCGCTTTCCCAAAGATCATCCCTGGTTCCCACCAGGAGACTGAACTATCTGGGCCTAAGGTTGGATACATCCTGGGCAAGAGAGTTTCTCCTTGCTGGGAAACTCCAGAAGGTTCAGTCAACGATTCGGATGTTGCTGTCCGTCAATTGGCTGGGACTGATGGTGGCCTTCTTAGAGGCAGTACCGTATACCCAGTCTCATACCCGAATTCTCCTGAAGGAGATTCTTTTTTAATGGAATCAGAATTCCGATTCCCTGGACAATCGGATCCGGTTGAGCGAGCGGACCAGGAAGTCTCCGATGCTCAACCAGGGGAAGTCATTTTCTTCCGATAGTATCCAGATTACCAATAAGGGTATCGGAACTGAGAGCGATCAGATTTTGTCTGATTTACTGGATCGAGCAGCTCTAGAGCAGCCCGATTCGGATCCAATCGCATATGGCCTCTTCATCCAGAGGTTTTTTCCCTAGCTGTCCCTTCATTGGGACATCCCGGATGTTGGCACCTTGGCCTAACAGGAAGGTGCGGAGGTTTGTAGCTCGCGCCACGATCCTCTAGTGGACGCAGCAGAAACGCTGATCGCCCCGTGGGGGCAGTATCAGCTACGGCATGCCTTCCATCCTCTCAAGTTGCTGCGGGAACTTCTTCGCAGGATAGAGGTGGAGGGAATTCCAGTTATTCTGGAAATTCTGGATTGACCTTGTCAAGCCTGGTACGCCGACTTGGCGAGGTTAGTCGCGGACGCTCCTTGGAGACTTCCTCTCAGGGAGGATTTGCGGTCTCAGGGACCGATCTTCCATCTTGCTTTACAGTCGCTGGCTTAATGGCCTGGCCATTGAGACCCAGGTACTGAAGGACAAGGGAGTGTCAGCTTCAGTTATTCCTACCTCCAGTTAAAGCAAGGAAAGCGACTTCCAGCACATGGAAGTCTTATATTGCATGGTGTGAATCTATTGGATTTCCCCCACAGACCTATTCGGTGACCCGAATTTTGGTCTGTCTGCAACAAGGGGTTGAGCAGAAACTATCCTTGAGCACGATCAAGGGTCAGGTTTTCGGCGTTAGCAATCTTCTTTCAAGAAACCTTTGGCTAATCATTCCTTGGTGCGGAATTTCATCCAGGGGGTGCGACATCTGGCTCCGCCAGTGCGCGCACCCTTACCGCCTGGTATCTTAATTTAGTGTGGTCGGTTCTTCAGAAACTTCTCTTTGAAGATATTAGGGAGATTCCCTTGCTTACATTCCCAGAAGGTGGTCTTCTTGGTGGCCATTACTTCTCTACGCAGGGTGTCAGAACTGGCCGCATTATCCTGTCGTTCCCCAGATCTGGTGGTTCATAGGGATAAGGTGGTTCTTCTTCCGAATCCATCCTTCCTTCCTAAAGTGGTTTTCGTAAGACGGACTCACTTTTTGTGATCACGGATAGCCCTTGAAGGGGGTTGCCTGTGTCTGCCGCGACCATATCTACATGGATCAGTCAGACGGTGGTACAGGCTTATTCTATTAAGGGTCGGAATCCTCCGTTCCCTGTTAGGGCGCACTTCACTCGAGCGCTCAGTACTTCCTGGGCCTTTCGCCATCAGGCGTCAGTGGTCCAGGTATGTAAAGCGGCCACCTGGTCGTCGGTACATACCTTTACAAAATTTTATAAAATTGATGTGATGGCATCGGCGGATGCCTCATTTGGCCGCAAGGTTTTGCAGGCCGCAATTTGAGGAGACCGGTGGTCTACCTCGAGGGTTTTTTTCTGTTTGAAAATTTTTTTGTTGAGTCTCATCATTAAGGATGAGCATTGTAAACTTCTAGTTGGCACCGGTTGGGCCTTCTAGATTTGGATTTGATTTCCATTTTCCCACCCCTCATTTGTGATACTGCTCTGGGACTTCCCGAAGGTGCTGTATCACCGAGGACTACGTCTGTCAATGAGCGATAGAGAAAAATGGATTTTTGTAAAATCTTACCGTAAAATCCTTTTCTCTTAGCTCATTGACAGACGTAGTACCCGCCCCTCTGTTTTTTTGAGTTGGGTTGGGTTAAATTCTCTAAAGACTGCTTTTATGACATAACTGATTTGCTGAGGCAGAGAGAGAGAGGATATACCCTCTGGGACTGCCCCTAGGGTGTGGCCAGAGCATTTTATTTCCTGTCTAGTCCTACTCCTGTGGAGGCAACATAACCCGAAGGTGCTGTATCACCGAGGACTACGTCTGTCAATGAGCTAAGAGAAAAGGATTTTACGGTAAGATTTTACAAAAATCCATTTTTTTTAACAAGCTCCTTTCCGTTTTATTTTTTTGCATTTGCAGGCAGGTGTATAAGGAGTTTTCTGGTATATAGAGCATTTTTCAATACTGACATGCCAACATTCAGTTGTGAGGGAAGTCATAAGTTTGGTGTTCTTTGGGTACATACCTGTCCAGCTTCAGAGCCCAGGTAATAACCTTACCTTAATCTATTTCCCTTAAGCAGGCTTCCATTTACCCATCACTATGGAAGATAAATAGTAATTTAAAGGGGGCCTGCAAGGTGTGCCTGTCAGGGAGCCTCCTGTTAAATCATGCTCCTGAACAGAGTAGTCTTTAAGCCAAATCTGCTTTGTTAATCAAAGTAGTGTCTTTGTTTCACAGAACAAGTCTTGGATTAGTCCTGTCAGTGGCCCTAAGAAGTGGTACAGACACGATAGACCACAATTGCTAGATCATTTAGACAGTCAATCTTGCTAACCTACTGATTTCACAGGTTTTCTGATTTCATCTTCAAGTTCCACTCCAGATAGGTCCTGCATCTGAAGCAGAGAAGGCAGAGACTTCGGAGGGACAAACCTGCTGATCAGCCTCTTGATTCAAGATATCTGCATCACTCATAATGGAGTGGAGGTAAAAGGCACTGCAAGCCTGGCATTTGGCAGGAAGATCTTGCAGGCAGTGGTCCCACCCTAAGGTAGGCCTGTGGGTATTTTATTATCCTCTCATGTGTTGCCGTCCTGGAAAGTGAGAGGAGAAAGCCATCCGTTAAAGTTACCGGTAACAGTGTTTCTACGAACCTACCAGGACGGCAGGCCTACTTCCCGCCCTGTAAAAGGGTGAACAAAGAATGTAAACAACAGGTGGTAAGTACCTAAGTGATCAGTCATCCCTTGTGAATCAGTTGGAGAACTACTTTTTTACAACTGAGGGACAAGGGGAAGGGTGGGGCCTTTTAACAGCTGTGAACTGATTGTGTTTCCTATAGGGTGGAGCCTCTCATCTCTCATGTATTGCCGTCCTGGAAGGTTCATAGAAACACCATTACCGGTAAGTCTAACGGACGGTTTTCTACACAGTACACAATTATACTTGAGCCCACACACAGACTGTCTGTAGGCAAAGGGCTCTTAGAAGCTATTGTTTTGTAGGTTGTGCCTACGTCTACAGGAAGATAGACCAGGCACTCTGCAGACCCCTTCCTGAAATTAGTGCTCCTGCAGGTCCTTATTTGAATTCCGTGATGACACTACAGGGTTCAAGAATAAGGATATTTTAAAAGATTTAGAATATATATATGATCTAAAGATAGAGAGGAAGTTTTAAGCCAAGTACACACTTTCATTTTTTTTCTGTTCAACCCAGTGGGCTGAGCTCAGGAGGAGATCCTGCACTAACAATCTGATATTTCTACAGCGATCTCCCCGCTGAGCTATTGTGTTCTGACAGGGGGACGGCCCCCCCACCAGAACACACCAGCCATCTCTTTCAGCCAAAGGCTGATTGGCAGACCTTTTTTGGATGGTCCGGCTGCCATATACACAGGCCGAATATCGGGCAGTTTCTGCTGAACTGGTCAATATCACCCAATATTGACATGGAATAAGTAGCTTTCTGCTCCAAGCAGCTCCTCCCTAACGCCACTCGAACTCCGGGTGCTGGAGGCAAGCCAAGCCATCTGCACTCACAGACTCAATGCAGGAAGAAAGGGCTGCTGCACACCAGATAAATCACTGACATCCACGTTTATTGTATGAGCCATCCACAAGCATGGCAGTGACAGTCCCCACCCTAGGACTATTCCACGCATTTCACCCATATTTGGGGCTGTTTTATAAAATAAATGTAGATGTCAGTGTGTTATCTGGTGTGTGGCAACCCTTTCTTACTGCATTAACTGTGTATACTTGAGTTTGTGATCTTGACCTAAAGAGCTAAAACAGTTCTAGTGAAGAAAAACTGATCTTCTATGTATGGTATCAATTTTTGCCTCATTGCCTCTTGTCTTTGTTATAGAAATTTAAAAGCACCATTTTCCTGGACAGGTGATATAGTTTAGCTCTGCAGGAAGGATACACTCAATGTAGAGATTGTTAAGGAATGTAGCAAACCAGCTGCATCTGTGTACCAGTGATAACCTAGGGCCATTTTACACCTACAGTATGTGCAATAGGTATTATTCATGAAGCTATATCAGTAGGATAAAGGTCTTTATTTTCAACCATGCAGCTGCAATATCATTGGATCCAAGTAAAAGTAGCTGTCAAATTTCTTAAAAATGGATCCTTATTCTGCTGTTTAGCTCTTCGAATTGAGCCTGTAGTAATAGATTATATGGCAAAGCCCATTATTTTAAATAGTGCCCATTCAAACCCATCATGTGTGTTTGGAAAATAATTTACATGTAAGTTTTTTTTTTTTTTTTTCTTGTTACACATCAACACATAATGGGGTCCCACTAAAATTAAAGTACCAGGACACCACCTGCCATCTGTGTACTGGGGAAGGGGCAGAGAAAGATTATGGAGGTACTTTTTCCCCAGGGAGCCTGCAAAGCATTGCACCAACAATCAGTGGAGTGGTCAGGCTCCTGCAGCTTTCTGCTCGTACCTCTGTGTGGGTTGTCAGTTTAAAAGCTGCAGGGCTTGCGAATAAACTACAAAGGCGTACATCAGCACCCTGACTGTTCATTGAGAAATACATTCCATCTGCCGTGATGGCTGACAGGACTTGTAGTTTTCTCATTCACAGATCGTTGTGAATTATAGACTCAGCTGTGTGGGGAGAGCTGATTTTGAAATATGACAGTGGGTCCCGGGAGAGGAACTCTTACCTGCTCTCATGGGAGAGCCTGAGAAAGAAACCACAATGTTGTTAACCTGTGTGCTGAGGACTGAAGTCACTCTAGGAGGATCCAGAAGGGAGCTGATGTCTGAACCAAAGTTGCTGTATTGCTGGGACTGGTGAGAAGGCATTGCTGCTATTGATCTATTGTTACTAGCAAAGACTAGTACATAGACACTAGCCATCTAACTAGCAGCCTTATTCACTGCAAGTAGACTTTATCAGAACTGTACATATGTGCACCACCAGAAAGAATGGGCCTCAGTGTTAACCAGCTGAAGAATTAGTGCAGATAGCTCAGATAGCTGTTTCACTTGTTGTCCAAAGTAACAGGTATCTCTGTAGGAGTGTCTGGGTCTTAGCATAACAATTCATACAGAGTGCACTCTAAGCAGCATAGCATACTGGTCACAGAAATTATGTTATTGCAGTTTTAGGCTGGCCATACACGGTTCATATCTCAGCCGGTTCAGCAGGAACGGACTAAGATTCAAACCGTTAATAAGCAGGCTGAATGTACTGAATGTAAGTTAATTGATCAATCAAATCGGGTACAGCAGCCTGACAGATTCTCTTGCGATTAATGCTAGTGGCGTCTATAGCTGCTAGCGATAATCACTGTCTTCTGCTGGCGAGGATGTCTTTCCCCTCATTTAAGTACATACTGCCATTTACCTCAACCTGTTACAATACACTGAGTTTGTTTACCATTACCCAGTCTGGTGTTTATTTTCTGGTACTGAATCACAGCTAGGTGTATTGTACACCATGCTGGTGTTCCTATAAGGGTTTACAGCAACTTTCAGTCAACTAGGTGTGTCGGAAAGGCAGGGGTTGTTTACAGAGTTAAACTTTCTGCACCATATTTTGGAGCCATGACTGACATAATCAATGAAGACATCTTTGCTACACTTTCAGGAGGTTTTGTTGGTGATCATATTTCATTGTTATTGGAACCACTTTTTATTGCTTAGCTAGGTGAAAATTTAATTTAAAAACACAAAAACATTCCAGAAAATGTAAATAACTTTATTTGGTCTTTCCCATGCCAGCTGCGATTTTACTTATGCTTTGTTTTTATTAGTGCATGGGTCAATTATTGGACCAATTATGTTTTTAATATCATCTGCCCAGTGTAAAACGTGTCAGTTATTTGTCTAATAATGTATTTCTGCCCAATAAAAAAAACGGGTTCACAAAGTGTGCGTATAACAGCCTTTCTCAACCAGGGTTCAGTGATACCCTAGGTTTACAAAAGATTCCTTAAAAAATTAGAATTTTCTACCTCTTAGGAAAGTAACCACTGATACCAATGATGTTTAAGAGTTATTTGTAAGAGAGGGATTCTTCGCAATGACTACAAATGTAAGGAGCCTTGTTCTCAATGTCAATCACACTAATGTACAGTGATTTGCAGTTAGAATAAATATCAACAGGGATTTCCTAAGACCAGAAAGTTATTTTAAGATTTACCCTGTTTTGAAAGGTTGAGAAAGGCTGGTGTATATGTAACTGGGTAACTTTTAAATGGACCATCTTTGGCCCAGACCTGTAATTTTTCACGTAATAATTAGAAGAGTATATTTTAAGGTTTATATATTTTGGCGTATTACATTTTGCTACATTTATGTAAAGAGTATTAGTATGATAGCATTCATTTTGTAGTGAAAATCTTAATATCAGTTCACATCTTAGCACTTTAACACACATGATAACCTTATATAGGAACTGCACCATTAAATTTAATGGGTGAGTTCAGATCTTTGCAGCAGTATGCATTGTGTTGTTACAGCATACTCTCAGTGTCCTGTATGCATCAGTTTGGGTATGCTTTGTGAATAGTGTACTGAAAGGTCCTGTGTAGGTTTACCATTGATTATTATTTTTGCTGGACTTTTCCTTTTGCTGTTCATAGTTTCTAGAGGCACTGATAGTTATTTGTTTATTGGGTGCAGGGTCTGGCCCAAACTGTACTTACAGTTTGATTTCTGGTGTCTTTCAAAGAGTTGCCATCCAACTTCTGTTGACGGTGTTCTGTTTTCATTTTGACACTGTAGAACATTGGTTAACGTGTACAAATACAGGTAAAATCGCCTTTCCCAGATTGCCCAGATTTACCCAGAGTCACAAAAGCAATCTTGTGAGTCTCCCATGAATATCTATGAATCCAGGCCACTGACCTATAACTATAACTGGTATTGTTTAGTTCTGGAAATGCATTGCTTGTTTGGGGAATGTTGGCTTCCTGCTTTCTATTAGAAAAGATAAAAAAATGTATTTTACTACGTATGAAAACCTTGAACAAGCTACATTATAACTGCCTTGGTTAATTCTACTGCAACTCCAAGTTTAGCATATAAATATCAAAAGCGCATTAAAATTAAAACATTAGGGCGATTCGGGCAATTCAATAGTTAGAGACTTCAAGAGATTACCAATTCTATTTGATGGGGTTTCTTTGAAGTTTGTTTATGGTGTTATGAAATATCTGACTCTTTATGTAGCTTTCTTTCACAAGAGAAAACTTTAACAGTTTCTTATTTATATAATGTTTCTTGGCAAATTTTCCATTCATGTTTACCTTATTTCAACAATTGTTGTTAGACAGTTTATGTAACTCTCTGCTTTCCATGAATAACCTCTGCTATAGATCTCTTTATGAACCCAAGGTGCTCATTCTTGCAAATCACAACTTCAGATCAGAAAACCAAGCTCAGTCGCTTCAGGTTACTCAATGTGGTGGGCAAACCCACTGTCCAACAGTGAAGTGTGTAAAGTCTGGATTTGTGTAACTAAGTAACTACTACTTTTAAAGGCTCCAGGAGCATTTGAGAACAGTACATGGAGACGTAGATGTCTAATTTAAAGACCTGTTATCAGTTTATCAAATTTTATCTAAATATAGGAGGACTTAAAGGGGTTGGAAATCCTAAACATTTTTTTACCTTAATACATTCCCTGCATTAAAGTAAAAAATGTTTCAAGATGTGTATCGCCCCCACGCTCCCTCTTAGACTTGCCTGAGCCCAAACTGGATTGTACCCATCTGCAGTGGCTCTCTCCTATACTCCCTGATTTCAAAGGCTTTTCTGGGAGCCATTGGCTTCTGCTTCTGTCAGTTAAATTCTGTGGAGGGAGTGGGGGGGAGGTGAGGCCGAGTCACACTGTCTGTGTCTATGGATTCAGGCATCGCGGCTCAGATGAAAGCCCATAGCTGGGCCATGATAGAAAGTGGCTTCCTGTGGTGGCACACTGAGAAGAGAAGGAACCAGGAACACCAGATTGGGATTCCAAAAGAGGAGGTTAGGGGCTGCTCTGTTCAATACCATTGCACAGAGCAGTACGTATATCATGTTTGTTATTTTAAAAAAAATTACATTACAAACACTTTAAACACTTTCCTGTCACCTCTGTTGGTCCAGTGCTGCTGGTCTCTACAGTATTTCTGCTCTTACAGGACAGACTGAGCAGTGGGAGCCATTGTCTATGAACGCACACAACCCGGCTTGGGGGCACGTGCTTTACATGTGTCTGCAAAGCACGCGGCTTGCGATGGTGACACATGCAGGAGAGGAGGATTGGACAGCTCTGGCAAGGAACCCCAGAAGAGGCAGTAAGGGGCAACTCTCTGCAATATCCTTGCACAGAGCAGGCAAGTATAAAGCTTTTTTTATTTTATGGACATAATAGGAACCTTTGCTATCACTTTATTTATTTTCAGATGTGGCAGCGGTGTGCTTTCAAGCTAAAATCAAAATTTACATAATTAAGTGTCCTAGCTTCCAGGGCTTCCAGAGCTTTCATAAGAAAATATTAAATAACACAGTAGATTGAAAGACCTGTTTGTTTTGTAGTTAGGCCGGCCATAGATGAAGCGATTTCTGTGGTTGTAGGAAAGCAAATCGCTCAATTTACCAAGTCAGTTACAGTGAGTGTTGATGGGGGAATCCCTCCCATGGAGCCATTGTGTCTGTCCATGCTGGGGGAACACAGTGAATATTGCTAGCGCCCATATCAGCCGCTAGCAATACGCATATGTAAAATCCGACAGGCTGGTTATACCTAAATTCAGCCTGCCCCATACATGGTTCGAATCTCGTCCGGTTCAGCACCATCTATGGTTGGCTTTAGGAGCATATATAGTAGCTTCTCCGAAAGAGTTTACCTGCTAAACTTTTTTCACCTGAATGATATGCGTGCAATATTTTTCTTTTAGTACTCTGCCTGGTATATATGCTAATCTGTTTTAACAGACAACTAGAAAAAGCTTAGCTAATTTTTTAACTATGCCTTAGTTATGCAAAATATGCAAAATACTATTTTAACAATTGGACAAGTGGTGCGTAAAGCTTGGAATTAGTTATTTTTATAATGCAACATCTCCTTGCTTTAATGTGTTCTTCAGTTGTACGACCTATGTTATCTAAACTTTGAATGTCTTGCAAAGGGGAAAATATAGATTGATTGTGGCTCTTGAAATCATCTGTTTGAAAAGGTACTTCAATGGTGCAATGAGTGCACTTTGTCGGAATGCAGGACAGTGCTATTTTAAGGCCATAGTGCGTCTAGCTGTTGAACATCCTGTGTTATATGTTTATTTTCTATTCAGCTGGCAGTTGCATGTGCCCTTTGAGTTATTTATGTCTACCAACTTTCTTATTTACAATATATACTTTACCAGCCCCATTCTTGTTTATCTGTGCAATGTGACCTCTTTTATCAGGGTGGCTTGAGGCTGGAGTAAGGATGTGCTTAAATCCTGGCAAAGCTTACAGAGAAATAAAGGAAGCTGTTAGCCTCGTCTTGTTAAGGAGACATTTCCTTTGCTTCTGCATGGCAAGAGATCTCTTTGTTTGGGTTATGATATCTTGTAATCCACCCAGGGGTGTATGTTTGTCATTCACCACTGTGCCCAGAACATGTTGTTGGCAAGTTCAAAGCAAAAACAGCCAACCTTTCAAACGCTTTTACTATCGTTAAATTATTGTAGCGAATTTCCGTGTGCCTCCTTTTACACCCATTACTTGTTGACTCATTTCAGATGAAAAAAAAAATAACAAAAATAGCTTTTCCATATAGACGTTTTAATGTTGTTGATAAGCTGATCAGAAGGAAATGGCTGGCATTTGAAGCATAGCCCAGAATTCTCTGATTCATTGTTTGTGTAGTTAATAAATATATGTAAGTAAAACGCTTGTTTCTTTAAATGAACATCATAAAGTAAAGGATAGGTAATTATAGAAGTTTACTGTGTTTTTTACTTTTACAAAGGCTAAATTTGCATAGGTGATAGATGCAGAAAGATATCCAGCACCCGTGTATTGCAGACATGTCCCCCGTGTATTGCAGACATGTCCTGCTTGTAACACTTCCACTATTTCTTAGGAGGTAGGGAATCAACCAGAAGGAACCACTAAAGTGAATGCGATAGCATGTCTAAAACATAAAAAAAAATGAAGAAACACGCCTCTAACGGAAATCGAGTTTGTTTACCCATCTTGTTAGTTACCACTTTTTCACACAAGATTTTTCTCTTGCTGAAAAAGTCCACTAAATGTGTTTAAATTGACATTTTATGGTGGGTTTGATGAGTTAATTTTAACTTGTGTGCCACCATTCAGCTAGGGTTCATACTCTTACAAATTCTAGTGCTTGCCAATTTTATAACCACCACAGTGAAGCTATTGCTTAGCACTTTGTTTAGTATTATTAGCGTAAAGTGGTTCTATAATTCTATGCATTAAGGTAAAAAAATTCTGCATGCAGTCCCCACCCCCCCTCCCAAATACTTATCTGTACCCAATCTCGATCCAGCAATGTGCATGAGAGCAGTTAGCTCAGACACAGCAGCAGAAGCCATTGGTTCCTGCTGCTGCTGTCAATCACAGCCAGTGAAGAGCAGGGCTCATTACCACCCCTCCTCTCTGTGTCTTATGGACACACAAAGCCAGCTCGAGAGCGAGCCTCCATGAGTGCCCCCATAGCAAGCATCTTGACTCGAGAAGAGGAGGATTAGGGCTGATCTTTGCAAAACCATTGCACAGAGCAGGTAAGTATAACATGTTTGTTATTTAAAAAAAAAAAACATTTAAACCTTTATAATCTCTTTTACTGTGAGTCAACATAAGTTAACAGGACTAGAGCAAAACCCCTTTATTGACAAATTTATATAACACATTCCCCTTTTTTCTGCAATGTTTTAAAAGCAATTGAACCACCATTGAATACTTGTTTAATTCCTCCACCACAGGCACAACCACATATGTACATTAATTAACCTGCCACTACATTTTTCGGGCAAGGAAATTCACACTATGAGGCTAAAACTATACTGACCCAAAGTCTAATGTATGAATCAAAACAACTTTATATTTAAGACAGAGTCCTAGAAGGGAAACATCTATGTGATATTAAATCCAAAATCAGAACTGTAATATATTAATGCTTACCAAATCATTAGATGTGGCGGCTGTGTTAGTTTTCTTTTTCTAGACTTTTTTCCCCTCTGTTTTCACCTGGTGACCTGTCCAGTAACACACCTCCTGTATTAGAGTGCTCCCACTCTGGATCAGTGAGGATTGTCAGTCTTTGGGTAAGGCGGTGTTAGATATACACTGTGCAAAGAACGCTTTGAATACACATCAGATCTCAATGGGGAAAATATCATGCTGGATAGCAATACTGATATGGACTGGGTAATGTGTTAGGAAAGACAGGACGCCACATCGTTAGATGGAAATGAAAACTATCAACCTACAGGGGGCTGAATTCAAAGACACCCGAAAATCAAAGTGAAAAAATGATGCAGCAGGCTAGTCCATTTTGCTGAACTTTCATTGCAGCAACTCAAAATGGTACTCAGTAGTTTGTATGGCCCTCACGTGCTTGCATGCATGCCTGACAACGTCGGGGCATGCTCCTTTTGAGACGACGGATGGTGTCCTGGGGTATTTCTGCCCAGATCTAGAGCAGGGCATCACTGAACTCCTGAACAGACTGAGATGCAACTTGGTGGTGTCAGATGGACCAAAACATAATGTCCCAGAGGTGTTCTATAGGATTTAGGTCAGGCGAGCATGGGGGCCAGGACCCACTGCACCAGCGTAGGGTCTGACAATGGGTCCAAAGATTTCATCCCACTGCCTAATGGCAGTCAGGGTGCCATTATCTAGCCTGTAGAGGTCTGTGTGTCCTCCATGGATATGCCTCCGCATACTATTACTGACCCACCACCAAACCGGTCATGCTGAACAATGTTTCAGGCAGCATAAAATTCTCCACAAATTCTCCAGACCCTTCATTTCTGTCACGTGCTCAGGGTGAACCTGCTCTCATCTGTGAGATGCACAGGGTGCCAGCGGCTGACCTGCCAATTCTGGTGTTCAATGGCAAATGCCAATCGAGCTCCACAGTGGTGGGCAGTGAGCACAGGGCCCACTAGAGGATTGGGCCCTTAGGCCACCCTCATGAAGTCTGTTTCTGATTGTTTGGTCAGAAACATTCACACCAGTGGCCTGCTGGAGGTAATTTTGTAGGGCTCTGGCAGTACTCATCCTGTTCCTCCTTGCACAAAGGAGCAGATATCAGTCCTGCTGATTGGTAAAGGACCTTATTTGGCCCTGTCCAGCTTTCCTAGAGTAACTATCCGTCTCCTGGAATCTCCTCTATGCTCCTGAGACTGTGCTGGGAGACACAGCAAACCTTCTGGTAATGGAACGTATTGATGTGCCATCCTGGAGGAGTTGGAATGCCTGTGCAACCTCTATAGGGTCCAGGTATTGCTTCATGATACTAGTAGTGACACTGACCCTAACCAAATGCAAAACTAGAGAAAAACATTTAGAAAAGATGAGTAGGGAAAAAAATTTCAGTGGTCTCCACCTGTAAAACTATTCTGTTTTGAGGTCATCTCATTGTTGCCCATCTAAGGCAGCTAAAACTGATTAACAACCCCCTCTGCTACTTAATCAACCAGCTCAAAATCCCAGGCTTTTAATTGACTTGATGCTATACTCTTATTAAAAAGTGTTCCTTTAATTTTTTGAGCAGTGTGCTAGCAGATTTATATACACTAACAAATCAAAGCTAAACGCCAGCTCACAGTTTATAAACAGTTACAGCAAACCATTATTATTTTTTCCTTTTGGGATAAAGGTTTTACATAAATAAAGGCTGATTATTGTTGGCACCCCTGTCAGTGTTAAATGGCTTGCCTCTTAACTGCTACATCTGCAAGAGAGTTTATTCTTTTGAAAAACAATAGAATTACTGGTCAGACCAGCAGGTGAAAACAAAAGAAAAAAACATAAAAAAGAAAACAAATATAGCCATCACATCTAAGAATTGGTAAGTTGTAATATAATAAATGTTTGCTTTGGGGTTTACTACCACTTTAAGCAATCTACATGTTTAAATGATTGCTATGTTGGCTTTCTTAGGAGCTTCCCGAAATTGGTGGACCTGATATAATATTAAAAAAGTATCAAGGAGCTATTGAACAAATGAGCGCATTAGACATGGGCTTGGCGTTACCCCTGGTAACCACTTGCTTTACTCTGCACCACGATACTCCTGCAGTGCTGTCTTCATACCCCAGTATGTTTAACCTAAGCTGTAGACTATGTGTGAGGTTACTGGCATTACACCCCTTGAATAACTTCAGACCAGGCAAGGACAACGTTTAAAAGTTTTACCTAAATAAATTTGCATGAAGATATTCATATATAACAGTCCAACATAAAGTTCATTCTTTGTCTAACTTCCCTAGTGCCTAACTTCAGGCTTGTGGCTGCCCCAGTGTACCTGCATAGGGTGAGATTCCATACTTGGCAGAGTCTATAAGAGGTTTCTTCAGGGAGGATTGCAAGTCCCAGCAATCTACCCTAATAGCGTAAACCCTCATTTTGGCAGGACACTGGTGATCCAGACTCCAACAATGGCAAAAAGCAGTCTCTATCTCCAAGCCCCCAACCCCATGGGTGCAGACCCCTGTTCATTCTATAATACACAGAACCAGTGGGTCAGACCCAGCAAAGCCCACCAAAACAAAAACCCAACCAGGGCAGCGTTAACCACTGCCTCTCTACAATCTCCTTTGTATGGGTGGAGAGGGAGAGATTTTCCACCTATAGCTTAGAATGTACATTAGGTTTAGATAATCATTTATGATACATTGCAGGGATGTTGGTGAATGTAGATGGTATATGAAAGTTTTTGCAAGACTGGATAATGTGCAATGAAAACTAGAGAATCATTTTAATTTGTTTACAGCTTGGGGCTCAGGAAGCATGATGTTTGCTGATTTTATTGATTGATTATATACACAAAAGTCATGTGAATTGGCTGGCAGCTTTTGAGGTAGATTGAGCTTGCAAGGGTACAATTTGATTCAATGCATGTAGGCTATATTTAACGGATCCCCTTTTAGCATTACCTCTTTTTCTGTATATTGTTTCCCCTTCCCACATCTCCAATACCCATATGCCCCCTGTCCTCAATACACTCTTCTAAAATCACTCTTTTTCCCCGCCCCTTGCCATCCCTCACTCTACCCAGCATCTCACCCCCACTCTTTCTATTCTTTTTCAATTCACTTATTACTCCCTATTTTAGAGTCCTTTCTTTAGCCCTTGTCTTTTGACCTGTTTAGGTCAGTCCCCCCTCCCCCCTTTTTCTTTCCCTCTTTTCTTTCGGCTTTTTCCTGAGCTGGTCTCTGCGGGTGCTTCTTGACTGATTCCCCCCACTGCTATCTAGCAACTGCCAAAATCCAACTAGTCTCACTGCATTTCTACAGGAGATATACTTCCTTGTGGCAAAAGCTTCCACCTTCAAGGATGTGTGTTGCCCCCACAACTATTACAGCATGTCCCCAGACTATAAATCTAAATGAGCCACAATCCTTAGCTAGGTTGGTAAATTGTCAATTTGAGGATATATGTTCCGACAGAACAAATCGCTTTCGTCTCCTTAAAGGAAAAATAAATGGTGAGAGGGTTAAATTGTCAACATGTACTCTGACAATATCCATCAGCCATAGTTCCTGGAACCAGTGCTGGATACACTAAACAAATTCACCAATGGGGTAGGATGACCTGCATTTGGCCACTCACCTTTTGCTTATCTTCCTCAAGAGAATTAAGCGCAGGCTAGCCATTGAGTCTGGTGTATCTCGTACCCTCGTACCTCTTCTCACTCCTGTTGTTTGCTAATCAATTATTTGTTCATGCAGCATCACAATCTTCACAAGGCGTTGCTTTCCACTATAGGTAACATCAAGTTTGCAGACCATGCACCAAAATCTTTCTCCTTATACCTTGGATATAGTCACATAGGTGACAATGAAACCGCAATGATTCAATTATCCATGATTTGCTTTTTTTCCTCACATCCCTTGAAACCTCTATACTGAATCTCCTGCAAAAATTTGAAACCTAGGGAGGTCTGTCCCATTTCAAAATCAAGATTAGCAAACTACAAGCTATGAATACCTCAATATCGTCTTAACCTCTTGTAAACTTTTGCCAATCCTTCCCTTTAAAGTAGTTGGATACAACCATTACCTATTTGAGGATTAAGGTTGTACCCACGATTTTCCCCCTGTTTCATACTTCTGTACTTGCTAACTTCTCCTGGTGAAGTAAAGAGCACTTTTCCTAGTTTGGTTGTAACAATATTTAAAATTTAAATTGTAAAATTTTAATTTTAAATTTTTCCTCCAGTCTATCCATGGTATTTTCCCAGGTTTCTTTTGGCCCAGAAGCTCTTAACATTTATATGGATGAGGATGCTCTATGGAGCCTAAAACATAATTAAAAAAATTAAATTGGCAACCTAATTCTCTAGCGTATATGGGGATTACATAACTCCCATGGTGGCCTCACTTTAAAAAATCAATTACACAAATTTGCATCCTAAACTGTTGTGGGATGTGGAGGAGGGGTCATCCATTGGCCATTTATCCTGCATGAGTATAGTAGCTGCAGTTAAAATGGTGGTCTTGCCTACAATTGTATATTACTTTCGCTCCCTCCCCATGGTGATTCCTGCCTTGGATCTCAAGTTTCCAAAGCCAGCTCTTAAAATTCATCTGGCACCCCTAGGGTCATAGGCTATCACGTTGCATGCTTTACATTACACGAGAGACCAGCGAACTGGGTGTTCCAGACCTCAAAAAAAACAATGGGGCTGTGCAACTTATCCAACTGACTCACTTGTATTCCTGATCTTTCAAACTGGATTGGATAATGCTGGAGGCCCAAGCCTGTGCACCACCCCTCAAGAAACTGACGGGCGATATTCGGTCCTACCTTATCCCATTCTTTACATTTGTGGAACTTAACATGAGCCGATAAACAGTATAGTTCCATTGCTCTGTCTAAATAGATTAACTGGAACCCCCAGGAGTCGATGCAAGCAAACCATCTATACGTATAAGGTATCTAACTTTTTGGGGAAATTCCTACTTGCGTAAGTTAACTTATGCATCGGTAAAGTGTTCTCAGTAGCAGCACGCCATGAAGACAAGGTGGGAGGATAAGGTAACCAGGCGAGCAAGAAATAGCGGTTAGCCATTGCAGGGTGTAATAGGCCCTATGGAGAAACTTTAGCTGTATAAACCTAGATCTATAAAAAAATCCTATACGTAACATAATGGCTGGTACAGGTATCCCAGTCTTCCTCATTCAAATTCAGCAAGTCAGCGTTTCATTTTTAAAAGGTGTCAAGTTAAGTGACATAATCGAGGGGGAGTTTAAAGCGGAGTTCCACCCATTTTAATAAATGTAGATGTATGTAATGCCCTTTAAAAATGCTTTTCCCTATGTAAACTATTTTTTTTTGCAAGTAAATACCTTTTTTTCTTCTTTATTCATTTGCATATCTGGGTTTGGCCACCTATAGGCGATTACGTCACTCTGCGATTCGCAACGGCTCCTGGGATAGCGGCGTCATGTATCCCAGCATACCTTGTGAATCACCTAGTGACAAAATCTTGCATTATTACACCTGCACCAGCTGTACTCAGGGATGTGTTTACATCAGCCGTCTGTCTTTCTCCCTCTGCTGCCTCTGTTGTGATTCACCGCCATTGCAGCGCAATTTATCGCAGGACAATTGTGGCAAAATCGCACTGCAATTGGGGTGCCATTAAGTAATGACATTGCATTTTGCTGTGATTTTGAATTTCAACTCAAATCACCTAGGTGTGAATGGAGCATAGATGTCTTCATGTGCAAAATTCTATGGAACTTACCAGGTCAGTCATTACTTTCTTCTATCTGGGAGATTTTCACATTTTGTGGATCAAGGATGCCTACTTCCATGTCCGTATCTTTTGTCGCTGCAAAACGCTGCCCCTGTGTTTTGCAGTGTTTTACACCTTTAGTTTTTTTTTTTCCCTCCCTTCAGCCTGTTCACTGCACCTCATGTATTCACCAAGGTACTAGCCCATCTGCTTGTTCTACTGCTCAATAGGCATTCCCTTTGCAGAATACTCTGGACTAGCTCTTGCTGAGAGTCAGCTCAGGTCTTTTCAATCAATATTCAAAAGACTTTTCAGATCTTTCAGAGGTTAACCCGGTCTTCTTTTTGGGTTCTAAATCTTCAGCCTCCTGTCCTGATAGGCCGGGACAAGAAGTGAAACTGATGGCGAATATTGATTCGCTAATATTACAAAGTGGGAGGGTTCATAAGGGGTGGGAGGACTACATAAAAAAAGCAAATTAGAGCCTGCTTGTAAAAAAAATGATGGACCTAATAGAAACATATTAGTTTGACGCCCCACACAGTGCGCAGCCACACACATAGAGCAATTAATTTTTAAATGAATGATAATATGACTAATATTTTTTAACTTTAAGATGTTAAAAAATGTTAGTCATAATATTAGTTATTTAAAAATATTTTTTTTTAATATTTGATTATGCAAACTAGGGGGGCAGATTATGCAAACTAGGGGTTTTTGCACCCCTTATGGACCGGCCGCCACTGCTACTCGATACAGAATTTTTCTTCTACCAGACAAGCTATTTACTCTCTGCTCACAGGTTTGGACTCTACAGTATAAGAGCCGTCCAATTCTCTGCTTTTGGCTAACAATTCTGGGCTTGATGGTGACCTTAAAGAAAAGGGAGAAGTGGGGAATAGAGCCCCAAGGTTGTCCGTATCTCAAAAAGAGGGAAGGGGACAGACTGCGGTATACTCCAGAAAAAAAAAATCTTTATTCAAAATAGTATAGCATGTTAACAAAAACAATAGGTAGTGAACATAGTGGTTTCTAAAAAATGACAATCCCTAGGGTACCGGCACGATAGCCTATATGTACCTGACTGGGGACCTCCAGGCTCTCTATTTGCCCATTACCCACATATAGCAAAGTCCTACAATAGCACCCATTAAACAATGGAAAAAGGTAATGTGACAAGGCACTATGGGTGGAAATGCAGTCCCATTAAAAACTTCCCGCTAAGAAGCTTGCTTAAGTACCATTCCTTGGGTCACCGGTGACAAAGGATGGCCCTGGGCCAAGTGGTCAAATAGGTAGGGCCGTGTTGGCAGCAATATTCTGGATAGTAAGAGAGGCAACAGTTCAAGCATATACAGGCACTGGATCTTATGGATATAGCAGGGTAAGTATAGGCTAGTGCACCATGCAATTTAGGACCACCCGTTCTTTCCCTGCCTACCAGTCCAGACAATATCTTTGTGTATGCTGGGTACTGTGACCTAGTGGATGAAGATCACAACCGCTGTACACAGCAAGCTGCGAATCCCACTGTGGGGAACTCACGGTTTGAAGACAAAGAACTGATTAGTTGCGGGGTGACCTCAATCTCTTGCTGCTTCCAGTAGTGTCAGATCAAAATTTTTTCTGTTGGGTATTAGGAAATGGACTGCTTGCTGTGCAGCACTGGGTATAGACCAGCAGGTTGCCATACCGCTGTTCACTTCTGGTTTCCGGTTCATGGTAAGGTACTCAGGGCTGAGTGATGGTAAAGGGCCCTGACAGGATCAGGGTGTCGGGCATGCGTGGGCACTGACGCCTACGCATTTCACTTACTAGATTCATTGGTTTCTTTAGGGTGAAGTGGCTCCCCTCTCCCAGTCCTTTTATAAGGGTCTGGATTGACCTCAAAGAGGCATTTCTGCGTGAGTGAGGTGAGGTGAGGTCACTTTTGGCCATATAGTGGTCATCTTAACCCTTCCAAGGGTCTAAGTTAGTGCTTGTGTGTAAAAAGTTACACTAGTGCCATCTTGTGGCCATTTAATGTTTTGCAGTTGTAAAGTTTCCATATTAATGTGACAGTTCATTAAATAGATCATGATATAATAACACATCAATAATGTACTCATTTTGATTACCCCAGGTCTAAACCTGCCAGAGAACATGGATGTGATTGCTCCAATAGTTTCTGGGCACGAAAAAAGTGTATAAATACTGATGGAAAAAACGTACAAAATACTAGCTTGAACACTTAAGGGTAGGCTGACAGCAAATGGAAGGGTACTGCCTATTAGTATGCAATTTCGGCCTGTCTGGGGTGGTGGGTCGCGGGATCTGTTTTTAGAGGGGTCTTAGTAAGTAAATGACATAAAGGGCCCATTCAGCATAATGTTTACCGATGTGTAGGTCTATCCGGGCAGCTTTATTGGGTAAGGAAGACCTGTAGCTTTAACTCAATGTTCAACCCTTTAGGGGTAAGTCCAGTGGAAAAAGAAGGTGCAATCCTAAACTTCACCAATTTGTTTGTTTTTTCAGGGCCAGGTTTCCTCTAGACTGGTGGCTCACTAATCCAGCCCTGGAGTAGGGGGAAGTCTTTCCTATTTCTGCTCTTACAAATTTCCATAATTGATGCCAGTCTGACAGCCTGGGTGGGATTGTGGGTACCCTATCAATGCAGGGAACTGGCCTCCCAATCAATATTGGAGACCCTTCATTGCTGGGCCTCCTAGTTACGGGGCCATCCAATTCAGATTTAGTTGGAACACTGTCACTGCAGTGGTTAATGTCATTCATCAAAAAGTAATCAGAAGCTTCACAGCTCTAAGAGAGATCAGCCATATTCTTACTTGAGCTGAACTTCGCATTCTGGCCCATTCCACCATACACATCACAAGTGGGGAAAATCAGCAGGCAGATGCATATGCATCGGTCAATCTACACCACACTGCACATGCCCTGTGGGGCATTATGAGGGGCCTTGCTGCAAGATACCAGCAGAAGACAGCTGGCCCCCGATGTCATAAGAAGAGAAGATAGCTACACAGGACCTGGCATGCAGCAGCAGAGTGGCAGATTACACCAGACAAATACAGACAAATACCTTTTTTTAAAAAGAGTTTGGGCTTTCACCTTTCTCACCTAGTCAGGAATGCCAGCTTCTCAGCCTCCTGGGATAATCATGTCCCTAAAGTGAGCTTTCTGCCTATGTAGGGAAGCTGTAAAGTCTTCCATATGCCAAATATTGTTCACCCTGCTGATCCATTGTCCAACTGTGAGCGGGAGTTGGGATTTCCACTGCACTGGGATACAACCCTTTGCCCTGTTGCTGAGATATCTCACCAAAAATGGTGATATTTATGCCTGGGGAGCTAGAGTGTAAAAAGCAAGCAGCAAGACCCATGAGTTTCTGTATGAAGGCACAAACATCTTGCCAGAAGGGGCAAATCCATGAGCAAGTCCAAACTATCTGAAGAGCAGTTTATATTCAGATTCCTGTAATCTTGATGAAATTGAATATTTGTGTTTGAAGAAGAGGATAAACTCCCTCTCTTCAGGGGACAGAGTTGTGTTCAGGTTGTACTCCAACCTATTTAAGAAAGTTGGGGGTGTAACCCTTCAGGCAGGGAAATCAATGTAGCGTATACAGTGGAAAGGCCATGTGAGAAAGGGTATGAGGTACTGGAGAGGCAGGGTGGTCGGAAGGCGATGTAGAGGAGGTAATGTTGGAGCCGGTTAGCCTGTCTGAGGTGGAAATAGCCCTGAGTGGATCTTAGAAATGGATTTCTATTCACAATTACCCCTAACCCCTGAATTTATTTGCCTCAAGAAATGGCTGGAGTCTGGGGTCTTATAGTACTGGGGCAAAATGCAGGTTTCCTGTTAGTGACAGCGTGAGGGAATCGGTTAAATAATTATCTGCCCTTGGACTGGCCTGGAGGGACATTCTACAAGTAGTGCGTGTAATAGGAGTCCTCACCAATGCCGGACAAGAGGTGCTCGAAAAAAATTCTTAACTGTTCTTTATTTTATCCAAAACAAGAAAAGGTTTATGCTAGAATTACACTTAAGGGCTTATTTATAATTTTTTTTCACACAAGGTTTGCACAGTTTTTACACTTTTTTATTGGATTCAGTTAAAATAAAGTGTGAATCATGGGTAAAAGTTGTGTAAAAACATTTAAAGGTAGAACCTTTAAAGATATCCAACTTTCCATTTAGCCTCTGCAATGTTTCTTGCCTGTTGTTTTTTATTTTGCTCCATTTGAGTCTCTAGTCTTCTTGTTTAGTGACTGATAGCTTTGCAGAATGAAGTCTGAGCCTGTTGAATATAAAGGGAAGGTGGGTATGCATGTGTTTATTCTAATTGAACTTTTTCAGTGATTTTTGTGGAAATAAGTGCTTTTTCCAGTGAAACGACAGATGGGTGATAAGAAATGATTTTATGAGAAAAGTTGATTGTTGACCTCTTAGAAGAGCCAATGTACTTTTTAAGTGCCATTTGAGTGCTTTCCCTTAAGGCAGTTCTAATAACAGCAGGGGCTTTTTGCTAGCAAGAGGTTCATTATTATCTAGACAAAGTACACAGAACTGTACAATGGCATACCATAATTTAAACAGTCCTTCATTTAGTGGCTAGTATGTCCTAGCCACTGTAGTGTTTCAAGGGACATGGTTTATGTTTTTAATATATATAATTAATTTTCAATGGTAATGTGTTCATAGACTAATCTTTTATTGGCATAATTTACATAAAAAAACTTTAATACAGAACAGATATAATTATATGTGTTTGTATTGTTAGCTTGGTTTGTGTTATGTTGCTTTACTGTTATTGTTACTGATTTTGGTTAGGGGAAACACAATCCCGCTCCTCTATTCAATTCTACAGCAACAGACATCAACCTCAGTGATATGTTTCTGTAAGAAGTTAATGCAGAGCTGTATCAGCTCTACCGCCCCCCCCCCCCCTCCAAAATGGCCACCACTGCTTATTAAAAATCCAAATGATGACAGAGATATTGTTGAGTTTTCCTACATAATCGCAATGCTTCCATGCTCTGGTTGCTTTTGGTTGCAGGAGATGCATGTGTACAAACCTAGTTGCAGCTTCCAAAACACAGTTTTATGTTAAATGATGCTTTGGGCTTAAAGTACAGTAACAATAAAGTTATTTTTTTTAATTTCTTGAATTGCACAAAAATGTTTGCACAAGCTAAGTACTAGTGAGGCGCCCGTCAGTACTAGTGAGGCTCCCCTATCAGGTCCCCCATCTATAGACTCACAGCGCTGGAAGGCCACACCCCCACTTTGCACCCACAGGATTTTGACTGATGGCAGCAGGAGCCTATGGCTCAGTTGCCCTCAGTTTTTCTAAAACCAGGTAGTGAGGGTAGTGACGCTTGATCCGGAGGCAATGACGTGGAATCAGGTAAGTGTTTAGAGAACGCAGTAGGACAGGTAGTGGGGCACTTTGTACATCAATACATAGACTGAATTAAGGTAAAAAATGTTTAGACTTTAGTACTACTTTAGGTGGTTTAATAATGCCTGAGCTGAGCCTACAACTGAAAGGTACTGCTTTGCACACCAGAGTGACTGTCTGTACCATTTATACTAAGTTGAATTTGTATGGACTTCAGGACAAAGAAATACCCATACAGTAGGCATGCGCACAGGGTGTGTCTAGGCCCACCCTAATCACCCGTAGTTGCCAACTGTCTTGAATGACATGCACATTATCAGAACAAATTTCCTCCCCTAGCAGTTGCAGGCGCTCCCTGCTCTCCCAAAGATGGACCCTGCCTCCTCCTTGCTTTCTACTAGAATTGCATCTCCATGTTCTGTGTACTGTGGGAGACCAGATATAGTGAATGCAGGTTCTGGGTTTAGTAACACTTTAAATTTGAGTAAGCGAGATCGGGATGTGTCCAGCCCTGGAGATGCGCCTGGCCTGTTTTCTTCTGGTGTTGGCTCATGTGTGTTCTGAGCAGAAATCAGAGGGAGTGTCTGCTAAAATGATATACAGTTTAATTACATATATATACTGTATATATATATATATATATATATATATATATACACACACACACACACACGTTCGATTGAGCTTTGGGGTGCACACCCTAATGCAAAAGGCTGCCCACACCTATGGAAATACTTCTTGCCATGACCAGAGGACCTGGGCTTTCCCACTATAGTACAGTACTACTTCTAGTCATGTGAATCTGTCAAGAAAATATTGAATCTGTGCTAAAGAGAAAATCCACACATCAAAGGTAACAAGTTAGGGAATGCTATCAACAAAATATGTTAAGGCTATATTCAACTCACTCATGTTTACTCATAGAGAAAATGATTTTATTAAATTTGGCCCTTTGTTTTTCGTGCATCACTTACATAGCCTGATTATATCAATGAGCAACTTTAGGCAACAATCAATAAAATGCTAAAGCATAACAATGCGTTACGGTAGATATCTCACAGTTTTCTATTGAATAGTGTTCCACCAGGACCTGTTGCAGTTTGCTTAGTAGCCTGGCCAACACCAGGAAGCTTTGTTCCCCTTTCTCCATAGAAGAGAGAATGAGTGGCAGTTCATCATAGAGTAATTCTCCCCAAAAAAATTTTATATGGCTAAAATGGCTTTCAACACATGCATTACCACACCACACAGCTCAGTGGTCATAAGCAGTTTACACTGGCCTTATTGCTAACTTTTACAGCCATACAGGCCAGTCCAGTTCTTAATACAATTCATTGCAATAATATTCAATCAGAGCACTACTAAAGCTCAGAAAGAAAATAATTCCACATTGTTCCCTTAATCTAAAAACATTATAGATATGTAATTTATGGAAAGTGCAGGACAAAGAGTTAGATTTCATAAGGTATATATTTGTTGAGGAGCTCCAGAGGCAAAGAAGGAGACAATGTAAATATCTACCCCATCAACACCTAATACATTTGATAACAACTAAAATATGACAATATTATCTTTTACTACAGTATGTTTGGGTATAGCATTGCATTTATTTAGAAGTGATTAGTTGCTGGAACCTATGTATGCTATTGTATATTGGCAAACTTTGTTGGGTTATTGGTAATGGAAAGTATACAGTATAGTACACATACTACACATCACTTGATGATTGCACTAAGCCATTGCATCCATTGTGCCATCTCTTGAACTAATAATCATTAATAGGCTCCCATGCAAGACTTTTTACATGTGTCTGGTTTATAAAGCAACTGTTTTTAAATACATAGGTCATGGGGATAAAGAAAGAAACGTTGGCATGTCCCTGGCCTTAGTACTTTATTATAGGAATAAATACTTCCCCTAATTGATATGCAATGCAGTGTAAATATGTGATTATGTGTTTAATTTAAAGAGCATAAGTACTGTACAAATGCTGTCATGCTTAATTTATAAGACAGATTTTCTTTGTTGGCATTTTTCCTTTACGTTGTGGTATTTCCATGACAGCTCCTGGTGTTTGTTCACACTTTCACCTCTCCAATAGCCAGAGTTTTCATGAGCACTTCAAAGGTTCCTATCAGAAATTAATGTCTTATCGTAATCTTCTCAGTTTGGCTCTTTGAAGTGTGTTTATGTCGCTGAGTGAGAGGATTAACTGTTACACTAATTTGGGTTCATTTTTAGGTATACAACTTGCATGAGCATGGTACAACTTTATATAGCGTAAATAACACATTAAAGAAGGTTTGTGTAAACAATACAATAACACTAGAACTGCTTAATAAATACATGGGCAGGGTTTTGCAGATGATTAGACCCTTGGATGATCTATTGCATTGGATACAGGCATGAAAGGGTAGTTGATGCTTGGAAAAAAAAATATCAGCAGGGGTAGTGAGACAGTAAATGGCTTGAAACATGCTTGGGATAAACGTAGATCTATAGTCAGACAACAAAGTTAACGGACAAAAAAAAAAAAAAAAAAATGGGCAGACTCGATGAACTACTATTTTTTTTTTCTGCTGTAACTTTTCTATGTTTCTATATAAAGTAAGTGAAACATTGGTATTGTAGCAATGTTCAGCTTATCTCTGCACTATAACTTAGGCCAGTTTTAAAATCAAAATTATACTTATGGGTCTGCATGTAATTTTGTTTATACAACATTTATACAATTTTCACACAAGATTCTCAAATATTTTTAAATTGAGTCGATTGGAAAAATGTGTGAATTCTAGGTAAATTTGTGTGAATTTTATTTGAAATAATATATAAATAGACCCCATAATGTATATCAGTGTTTCTGTAAAGTTGCATCTAAATTCCAAGTTCCTGTTTGACAAAATGCAATGATTTGTTTGAAGGTGACAGTTCTTTTTTTAAAGATGAGTTTTGTAGGAGACATAGGATTGGTTTTACATAGACTGGAGTATACACTTTGTTCTGTAACTTACCTGATCTCCATTCCTGCCTATCAGTTTCTATAGTTTTTTTGTGCAAATACAGTTTTTTTTTCTTTAGGCACTTGAATGAATGATGCAGCTCTTTGCCTGCCTGTAGCAGGGCTGCTGTTAGAAATCATGGGGCCCTGTACAGCCTAACTGACAGGAACAGTGAACCAAGCCTAACAGGTGGCTCCAGCTGCATGCACAAACCCCTTATCTATGCAACCAAAATACCTGTGAGAATGAGACTTAATTATGCTTTTTTATTATTTTTTTTTTACAATATTAGTTTTTTACATTTTTTGAACAGCTCTTTGGGGGGTCGGTGAAATATCAGGGGTCCAAACAGACACCCAATGTCTCATTTTTGAGACAGAAAAAGAGATTGAGGACACAGATTCCTCAATCCTACCCCTGCATCCTCAGGTGCAGAGTGAATGAACAGGAAGCGCTTTGTACAGAGGCTTCTTGTTCATTCACAAACTGAAGCATTGAAAACACAGGGGGATTGGCTCCAGTAATTGCGCCCACTCCTGCTGCACTGGGCCCACCTGTTAAACTTATGGGGTCTGGACCCCATACAGGAGGACAGGATGCAGTGCATAAACGGGTATGTAATCCACAATTCTGTTTTTTTTCTTTTACCACTTGTCGATCGCCAGTGGTACATATACTGCAGCAAGTCGGCTCTGCCCCGCGAAACTATGTAACTGTACGTCATTTTGCGGGACCGCTAGTGAGGGCGCGCACATGCGTCCGTTGGCTACAGGAGAAGCCAATCAGCGGGTCTGGCGACCACGATTTCCGCCAAGCACCCACAATCACTTCCCGTGGAGACAGAACAGCGGCCTGTCATTGTAAACACGGCAGACCGCTGTTCTGTCAGTAATGAACACAGGGATCCTGTGTTCTTCCTATTTAGGAACGCAGGTCTCTGTGTTCATTCAGTAAGTCCATCCCCCACACAGTTAGAAAGCACACCCTAGGGACACATTTAACCCTTTGATCGTCCCTGGTGGTAACCCATTCCCTGCCAGTGTTATTAGTACAGTATCAGTGCATATTTTTAGCACTGATTACTGTAGTAATGTCACTGATCCCCCCAAAAGTGTCAGTTAGGTGTCCGATCTGTCCGCCACAATGTCGCAGTACCGCTAAAAATCACTGATCACCACCATTACTAGTAAAATAAATAAAAATCGATAAATCTTTTCCCTAGTTTGTAGACGCAATAACTTTTGCGCAAACCAATCAATATACACTTATTGGGATTTTTGTACCGAAAATATGTAGCAGAATACATATTGACCTAAAATGAACAAATTTGATTTTTAAATTTTTTTATGAGGAATGTTTTATAGCAGAAAATAAAAAATATTGTTTTTTTTTTTAAATTGTCGTTCCTTTTTTGTTTATTGCTCAAAAAATAAAAATCGCAGAGGTTATCAAATACCACCAAAAGAAAGCTCTATTTGTGGGGGGAAAAAGCACATTAATTTTATTTGGGTACAGCGCTGCATGACTGCGCAATTGTCAGAAAAAATAACGCAGTGCCGTATCACAAACAATGGGGATAAAAAAAAGGGATAAAACCTTCAGGTCCGAAAGTGGTTAACAAGCAAATTGGTTATCCATCTTTGCTAGTATTTATATTGGGTACAGATAGTGTTCTAAGAAACATAAACATTTAACCGTGAAGAAATAGTTACAGTATCTCACAAAAGTGAGTACACCCCTCACATTTTTTGTAAATATTTTATTGTACCTTTTCATGTGACAACACTGAAGAAATGACACTTTGCTACAATGTAAAGTAGTGAGTGTACAGCTTGGATAACAGTGTACATTTGCTGTCCCCTCAAATTAACTCAACACATAGCCATTAATGTCTAAACTGCTGGCAACAAAAGTGAGTACCCCTAAGTCAAAATGTCCAAATTGGGCCCAAAGTGTCATTTTCCAGCACTGCATTAACCCTCTTGGGCATGGAGTTCACCAGATCTTCACAGGTTGCCACTGGAGTCCTCTTCCACTCCTCCATGATGACATCACGAGCTGGTGGATGTTAGAGACCTTGCACTCCTCCACCTTCCCTTTGAGGATGCTCAATAGGGTTTAGGTCTGGAGACATGCTTAACCAGTCCTTCACCTTTACCCTCAGCTTCTTTAGCCAGGCAGTGGTCATCTTGGAGGTGTGTTTGGGGTCGTTATCATGTTGGAATTGAGGGGATCATGCTTTGCTTCAGTATGTCACAGTACATGTTGGCATTCATGGTTCGCTCAATGAACTGTAGCTCCCCAGTGCCGGCAGCACTCATGCAGCCCCAGACCATGACACTCCCACCACCATGACCGTAGGCAAGAGACACTTGTCTTTGTACTCCTCATCTGGTTGCCGCCACACATGCTTGACACCATCGTCAGACCGCAGGACATGGTTCCAGTATTCCATGTCCTTAGTCTGATTGTCTTCAGCAAACTGTTTGCGGGCTTTCTTGTGCATCATCTTTAGAAGACGCTTCCTTCTAGGACAACAGCCATGCAGACCAATTTGATGCAGTGTGCGGCATATAGTCTGAGCACTGACAGGCTGACCCCCAACCCCTTCAACCTCTGCAGCAATGTTGGCAGCACTCAAATGTCTATTTCTCAAAGACAACCTCTGGATATGACGCTGAACATGTGCACTCAACCTCTTTGGTCGACCATGGCGAAGCCTGTTTTGAGTGGAACCTGTCCTGTTAAATCCCTGTATGGTCATGGCCACCGTTCTGCAGCTCTGTTTTAGAGTCTTGGCAATCTTCTTATAGCCTAGGCCATCTTTATGTAGAGCAACAATTCTTTTTTTCAAATCCTCAGAGAGTTCTTTGCCATGAGGTGTCATGTTGAACTTCCAGTGACCAGTATGGGAGAGTGAGAGCGATAACACCAAATTTAACACACCTGCTCCCCATTCACACCCGAGACCTTGTAACACTAATGAGTCACATTACACCGGGAAGGGAAAATGGCTAATTGAGCCCAGTTTTCACATTTTCACTTAGGTTGCCAGCAGTTTAGACATTAATGGCTGTGTGTTAAGTTATTTTGTGGGGACAGCAAATTTACACTGTTACACTAGCTATACACTCACTACTTAACATTGTATCAAAGTGTCATTTCTTCCATGTTGTCACATGAAAAGATATGATAAAATATTTACAGAAATGTGAGGGTTGTACTCACTTTTGTGAGATACTGTATAAATGGTTGTAAATGTTCCTTATAACACTCTTTGATTGTGTCAACAAAGAGGCATAGCAGTACTGCTCGTTTCCATGTACTCATAGAATAGTAACCTTGCCAATAATATTCAAATATATGGCACAGTGTAATATCATGATATGCTATCTTAAATTACACTGTCTTTTTATGTAATTTAAGAGAGTTATAAGGAACATAAACATGTAACTGGAAAGGAATAGTTTTAAATGTTTTCTAAAGTTTTGCAATGGAATAACATTTTTAAATCTAACATCTTTCTGTTTATATATTCATGGACAGTTATTTTTGTAGTATAGAACTGTGGTAGTTGCACACAGAGATTTGGGGTTTTTGGTTATAAAGTATATAGTAAATTTTTTTTGTAACTCATTTGCAAACCATTTACATTTTTAATAAAAATGTCAAGACTGGTATAAAAAAAAACCTCTGAACACCAATGATCTCCACTGACATCAATGTTCCCCACCCTAACCTTCTCAAGCACCACTGCCCTTTCTCCATCTGCAAATTATCAGTGCCTCTTGTAACGGGAGTCACTTTAGGTACAGGGTGACCAAGAAACTGGTGGGCACTGAGAATATGGTTTGGATTACTCCAAATGGGACAGTGATATTCAGGAATGATGTCTCTTTAGAAATATGAAGATTTTATCCCTGTACACTGTGAGGTCTATGACCAGGAAGTACAACTCCTAATATGGGCATTCCAGGAAGTTTAATGTAAGAGACCGACTGTCTATTGCTTAACCATGTTGCTTTTGTCTGGATAAGTAAATTGTGATAATCTTGTCTGAGGTGGCTTTCCATTCACCTATTGTTAAGTGTGCTAATGAAATCTCCTGTTGTCTGCTAAGGTATGTATTAACACTCAGAGTAATGTGTATTGGGGACTCGTTATGTAACCATTGTGTGATGTTTTGGGTATGTATTTGGGTCATCGTTCATGTAGTAACTGCATTACTTCTAATGTGTATATAAAGCGTGTGATCCTTTTCAATAAAGAGTCTGATTCCTGCTTGACCCTCAGTACAGAGCCTTGTCTCGTACTTGGGGGGGGTTATTTGTATGGGTTTCTTGTTCGGCTGAGTGGAGTGTCCAGTAGCTGCCTTGTGTTTGGGAATGGAATGTCCTAAACGACTGTAACCCCTTTCATACCCGGGTGTCGTTACACCTCTCTTCCCCCACAGAGTACCAGTGCAAACAGCTTACTGCTATACAATACATACTCCTGACCAGATTGTTTATCATGTCAACAGTTGCTGGTTGCTAAAAAGGTTCCCACTATTCTAATTAAGTCCCTCTATAATGTAGATTCAGAAAAAGTGTTAGCTCTTTGTCTATATTCTGTTTTATTTTTTAAAGATGATCATTTATGTTTGTGTGTCGGAGAAACTCACTTGTGGTATAGTAGTTAAGTAGTATTTAGTGGGTACAAGGACTGCAGCAGGGAACTTTAATCTCATGGTTGACCCATCCATGTACATCTCTTCTCCCACGAAAAGGTGCTCTCCTTCCCTAAGAGGGCTCATACACACGGAGAATGTCCATGATGTTTAAAGTGATGTATGGAGATGCATCCATGCGAATGAGCGAGATTTTACTGATGGTTGCTGAGTACGGTGGCCTCTTCAATGATCGCTGATATCTCATGATCTGACTAGGCAGCTAGTTTTATGGAGGACTCCTGTCCAAATATGTTTGTATGGCGATGTATTAACTCCATTTTGCAAAACCCTGACACCGCCTAAAGTTTACTGCCCAAATCCAGGAGTTTTTCTCACACAACAATCTCCCTGAGACAAATGTATATACTTTGTGGAATGCCCATAAGACATATATCTGTGGCCTTCTGATTCAGTTAGGCTTGAGGGCCAAAAAGCATTATTCAGCCAAAATGGACATTCTCCTATGAGAGATCGACTTGTTAGAAGAGCAAAACAAACAATCACCCTTAACCAATAATGCAGCAGCCTTGCTGAAATTGAGAACTGATCTAAGGAGATTGTTGTGTGAACATCACGATTCTTGAAACTGCAATACAATGCTCACAATATTAAAGTGGGTAATTTCCTGACGAGTAGACTGAAAGTACAGAGAGCTAAAATGAGAATCCCCTATATTTATCATCCTCACTCCAAAGAACGATTTCGGCTCTCCCAAGCCATAGCTGATGCATTTGTGGACTATGACTCCCTGTACAATTTGAAAAATGACATAGGCACTCCTCAACCATCAGAGACTGATATACAAACCTTTCTGCAACATCTAAATCTCCCTACCTTGACTAATTTGCGATTAGTAATTTGCACCAATCACTTATAATTAAAGTGATACCAATAATTAACATTTTTGACTCCTTGTCACTGGGCAAATCCCCTAATGAATATTTTAAAACTTCCAAAGAAGTTCTTTCTCCCCATCCACAAACAGTATACACTAAGGCATCAACTACTGCCACCTTTCCTTTGTAAATACCAGCTGCTCATGTGGTCACTCTTCCCAATCCAGGGAAAGAACCTACACCCCCGCAAATTTTCACCCAATCTCCTTACTGAACTCTGATTTATGCTAAACTGCTTGCAAAACACCTTTTAGATATCTTACCACATCTAATCAAACCTACCAGTTGGGCTTTATGAAGAAGAGGCAGGCAACAGATGCCACTAGAAGATTAATAGATGTCAGTCATCATGCAGAGATGGCCAGAATGCCTTCCCTGCTTCTTTCCACGTTCATTGGGGTTACATGTCGGCAGTATTGTCTAAGTTTTTGTTTCAGAGGCACTATTTTATCAGCAATCCTAGCAATATATTCTGCACCTTCTGCCCACGTGTTCACATCAGGACTACTCTTGAAACCATTTTAAATCTCCAATGGGGCACGTCAAGGTTAATCTCATGATAGAACCACTAGCTAAAACTATCCGTTCTCATCCACATACAGTGCCTTAAAAAAGTATTCATACATTTTGACATTTTATGTGATAGACCAACACAAAGCGGCACATAATTGTGAAGTGGAAGGAAAATGATAAATGGTTTTTAACATTTTTTACAAATAAATATCTGAAAAGTGTGACATGCATTTGTATTCAGCCCCCTTTACTCTGATACCCCTAACTAAAATCTAGTGGAACCAATTGCCTTCTGAATTCTCCTAATTAGTAAATAGTGTCCACCTGTGTGTAATTTAATCTCAGTATAAATACAGCTGTTGTGTGAAGCCCTCAGAGGTTTGTTAGAGAACCTTAGTGAACAAACAACATCATGAAGGGCAAGGAATACACAAGACAAGTCAGGGATAAAGTTGTGGAGAAGTTTAAAGCAGGGTTAGGTTATAAAAAAAATATCCCAAGCTTTGAACATCTCACAGAGCACTGTTCAATCCATCATCCAAAAATGTAAAGAGTATGGCACATTTGAAGACCTACCAAGACATGGCCGTCTACCTAAATTGACAAGCCGGGCAAGGGGAGCAAAAATCACAGAAGCAGCCAAGAAGCCCATGGTAACTCTGGAGTAGCTGCAGAGATACTAAGCTCAGGTGGGAGAATCTTTCCATAGGACAACTTTTAGTTGTGCACTCCACAAATCTGGCCTTTATGGAAGAGTAGCAAGAAGAAAGCCATTCTTGAAAGAAAGTTATAAGAAGTCCTGTTTGCAGTTTGCGAGAAGCCATGTGGGGGACACTTTTTTTGGAAATTCGTTATATTTATCTTTCATGAACTATTTATAAGTGTTATTCATGGACTACTCCTTTTGCCTTTTTTACTTATTTGTTTGAGATTCTGATCATTGCTGCTATTTTCTGCTGTGGTTGTCTGCTGTCGGTACAATTTGCACATCTTTTGATACATCTTTCGGATTGTTTTAGGAAAGTTTTTATATATAATTGCTCTGTCGGTCTATGGTGCGTTGTTGGTTTACCTATTGCAATTTTAGTAATTTATTCAGCCATATCTAGGGACTGATATAAATATTCACATATATACACCTCTGTATCACAGTATTAATTATAATATTTTTTTGTAGCACATTTTATCTATTTCTATAACACGCCACTCCTATATTTATACCTTTTCCACCCATTTGGGACTCATTATATGAGACACGTTTTCATTCACCGAATCTATATAATTGTTAATATAGGCACCTTATTGATTTATTACTTTAATAACACATATCAATATTTCAGATATATTGATTTACATACCAACTTATTTATTGCACATTTATTACACTGTGGCACTTTTAGAGGCATTTATTTATTATTATCATTAAGTTATTTATTGTACATCTATTGCACTGCGGCACTTTTTGAGGTATTTATTTAATTTTTTAAGAGCACATTGGCAGCGCCACACACCTTCTTCAAACCTTTATATACCTAAATTCACTGGCTTCATTCATATGAGAAAAAAAAAAATGTAATGAAATTAAAAGATGAGAAAAAAAAAATAGTATACCCCCAGGTAGCAACTGAACCCCAAGATTTTGGATGTATATTGATTTTCAGGCACCAGCTTTATATACTGTTTAGTATTAAAGTAAAGTTGCTGGCTCCTGCCTCTTTTCAGTCAGATGTGAGGAGTTGTCGTTTCTATGCAAAGCCTATTTTCATATGCATATTTTTTTAGCAAACGTTTTAATTCTATTCAACTGCACCAAGTTAAGTGATACAAATATAGAAAAATTTATGGAAGAATATACTATCGAAACCAGGAGTTCCAAGGCATGTTTCCATTTTATATCAATCTCTCTGTGCAAACAATCTTTAAATATCAAAACTGTGTATTGCAAGTTATAGTGTTTATTAAACATTAAAACCACAATTTTTAATTGTGCATATTATTTAAAAGGATGACACCTGTCAATGCCTTTGAGACAGGCTTTGGCTAATAATTAGTCTCTTGCTATGGGTACATCATCTTCAAACATAATCCCTTTTAGTATAAGGGTATTAAAAGGTGATTCCAGTCCCAGTTATGTTTAATTATCACCTAAATGCCATGTCTTTGGATGAAGAAGTATCACAAAGGAGAAAAAAATAAAAGGTATTTGTGCATTGTGATTTTAATGCTCTCCCTCTTTTGACCCTTCTATTTGAAATTAGTGTTAGGGTAGATGGTGGTGTACACGGCAAAAATTCTTTAAGAAAATCTAGCAATACCAATGTATTTTATTTTGATGGACATTGCTAAAATAGTGCATCGTTGTACTGCCAAACATTATATACAGCTTTTCAAATATAAATTATAATAGGAACTGATTTTTATGCCACTCTCCCATTATATAATAATGTTTTCTTAGGTTGGAACAGGGTTTAAAGAGTGCTATGGAAACCACTTACAGAAGAAAAATCTGTGCTGTTCATTGATTTTCACTCTGTGTGATAATTTTGGTACCCCTCCAGTCTCCTGAAACCATTTTACTGTTCTTGTCAAAAATCTATAACAAAACAATAAATGTAAAATATTTCACTTGACTCAAACAGCTTCCATTTTACTTTGTATATTTATCAGTGGATTTTTTCATGATTTTCAAACCTTAGGCTTGTTTTTAATTCTATTTTAATCTTGTTGGACAATTGTGTCCTCACATAAGGCTTATAAAGAAATTGCAATTCTTCAAAACTACCTTTAAGCCAATAAAAACATATTTACAGAAAGTTTGAGGTTTTCCAGTTTTGGCTAGTGTGGGAAGGGATTTTTTGCTGTCTGTGTCCCCGCTAGGGATTTTAAATGTTTTTGGCCTGTTGACCGTTGTCATCATCATATTGGTGGGAAATTCAATATTTCAGGCTTAATACAGGATTAGAGGTGAAGTCTACCAATGGGCACATGCGTTATATTAACCAATGACTAAGAGGGAATTTCCTCTCACTTCCTGTTTTTTCTCTAGAGCAGGAAAGGA
Source organism: Pelophylax lessonae (assembly GCF_965119305.1). Classification (NCBI taxonomy): domain Eukaryota; kingdom Metazoa; phylum Chordata; class Amphibia; order Anura; family Ranidae; genus Pelophylax; species Pelophylax lessonae. The sequence goes on along the minus strand of NC_138769.1, from coordinate 379,875,795 downwards.
CAACCCCCCCCCCCAAAACAAAAAAAAAATGGACAGGGGTTGTAACCATTCTATTCCTTACTTAGCTAAAAAAAAAAATTGTCTAAATGTATGATTTTAAGTGGTAGTAAAGGCATTTTTTATTTATACCAACAGGTAACCCTATAATAATGCTTTCCTGTAGGTACATTAAATATCTCCTAAACATGTTCTGTTTATGAGATATTTACTTTAGCAGCGCCAGTGATATCACCAGCTCATGTGCCCTGCGCACTGCTTTAGGCTCGGTTTCCACTAGTGCGACTTGCTGTGCGACTTGACACATGTCAAGTCGCACAGCAAGTCAAAAGCCATTCGTTTCAATCTGGCCCGTTTTCACTGCCGCGACTTGAGTTGCGGCGACTTCAAAAGTAGTTTGTGCACTACTTTTGGGCCGACTTCAGTGCGACTTCCCTCTATAATGAGGGACAAGTCACACTGAAAGCCGCAAACAACTTTCTCTACGAAGTTGCGCTAGAAGTAGCACGACTTCGTAGCCGCGGCAGTGGAAACGGAGCCTAAATGTTCATTTAGAATCTTTTTTTTTAACATTTTTGGGTGTGGGGGAATGTTCAGAACTTTGGTCAGGTTTTTATTGCGGTTTGTGTACAATTTGGGGAGATTCCCCTTTCTTTCTCATATTACTTAAAGCGTCATTAAACCCACATTGCTAAAAACCATGAATAAATGCTGTATTACATGCATTCTATATTCAGTCACTATGGAATTTGTTTTCTGTATTCTGCAAAAAAAAACTGGTTGATTGTGCTGTTCTCTATTCATTCATCCTGTCCCTATCCCCACTGCAGCTAGGAATTCTGCAAAGTGGCCATTGGCAACTCGTGCACAAGCTCAGTTTTCAGTGTGTTAATATGCTAAGCCTTTTCTCCTTGATCAAATCAGAGCAGGCCATGTGACTATAGAGTCACACATGTGGGCATATACACTCTAGTAAATGACAGCCCACTACTTCCGTCCTTCTCCATGCCCACTAAACAGCTGAACACCATTGGGGAGAGATATTACATCTTAATTGATGGAGGCCTCACCTCCCTCTTATTATAAGCACATACACACAATAGCCACAGGCTGCAGGGGCCTGACAGCCTGTGGTTGACAGAAATCCACTTACAGCATTTTATTGTCAAAATAATAACGATTTCATTTCAAATATATGTTTGTATGACAGTTTAAAACCGTTTATTGATAATAATTTATTTTCACTCTTTATTCCAAATAATGTTTTTTTTTTAACATGCGACCAGCAGCAGAGGGCTAGAAGCTCCTCCTGCCACTGTTTCCCTGCAGACAGGCTGAGAAAGAACCTAGGTCATATGACAGCTGTCGATTAGCAAAAAAGGTACTTATTGTTCTCTATTGTTCATCGACAGACACAGCTCCTTATCTTCATGACTCATAGGGTTATGCTCCTCCTTCTAGGAATAGGCACTAGGCAGGAAAAAAAACATAACCATGTCTAAGGGGGCTGTCCCTGCAGGCATAACCCCTCAGACTGCTATCATCAAACAGTTTTTGTTCTGCCTAGTGTTAGGAATAGGACCTAGCTCCCTGCTGGGACTTTGGTCTTAGGTGTAGCAGGGAAAGTTTGTGATTTTTTTTAACTAGTTAGTTCCTGAGGACCAAGATCCAGAGGAACTACAAGCAACAGTCAGCTGCGGTTTCGCACTGGATAATCTAGATCCTTAAGGTCTCCCAGCCTGGACAACAAGCGTGAGCAGGTTATAGTCCAGAACTAAGCCTCGCCACTCGCCATGAGTCTGCGAGTGGACAGTCTCGCTGGGACACATTGACCTGGAACGCCCTGAGTCGCAGCTTCTCCTTGGCTGACAGCATCCCCCATCCCGGGTGGGAGGTGATCTGTTTCAGAGTGGCGCCCACCTGGTACCGTGCTATGGTGAGTAAAATTGTCCCTCCAAACACCCTTGGCGATCGCGGGGTGGGCCCCTCCCTGGAATGGTCAGACCTTAGGGGCTCCCTCGGTTTCCTGGCATCCCGGAGGACTAATCTGGTGTACCCCTTGGCATTCCCCTACCCCTAGGGGGCGGTAATAATGCAGCCCCTTTGGGGGTCCTGGAGACCGCATGGCGCGCCATGGGGGCCGCCATTTTGCTGTGGTTCATGATCTCTGTGTTCCCATTAGTTTGCATGGGCAGCCATTTTCACTATACTTCCCCATTGAGAATGTATGAGCGGCCATTTTCTTGAGGTCCATGGGATGGACAGGCATGCAGCATGGCTTGCAATGATAGATGTGGAGCTTCTTCCTCTTCCTGTGCAGACAGTGTTAGTTTTGTTTTTACACTGATCAGGCTGGATGCTTCTCTGTGGTCTGGTAATGTTCCTGTGTTTCCCTGTGAGTTTGTTCCGCTTCTGCTCTGCTATTATTACATAATTATCAGGGATTGTGAATCCGCAGTAATAGCAGTGGGACCACGTTTTTCACGGTCTTAAAGGGACATTACACAATTTGTTTTTATTTGAGCAATGGAGTCCCAGGATAAAAATTCACCTGTAGACCCCCTGCAAGCGACTGCGGGACCCTCCAGGTCACAGTCGCAGCCAGAAATTGCAGATTTGTTTGCAAAGCCTGATGTCAAAAGTGTTTTTTTGTCATTTCTGGTGCTGCCAGCCACAAACGCCCTCCACCCTCACTTCCATCAGCAGGGTCTTCAGACTCTGAGACAGATAGGGTCGCCGGCAGACGCAGACCACCTCAAGGGGTCGCTGTCTTCACATTCTGACGATGAAGAGGATCTGACCTCATCAGCCGCCGCGGGGGGACGCGCATTGGTGGAACCCCTGACAGTTTCTGTGCGGGAAACCCTAACATTGGCTGATGAACCTACAGCGTCAGATATGCAGGTGTCTTTTGGCTCCCACAAATCCTGTAAATCTGGCAAGGTGTTACCTTGTACAAAATTGTTTCATACTATTGTGCATGAACAATGGTGATGCATTAGGCACATGTTGGAGGTGCCTAAGTGTTTTGCACGCAGTTATCCTTTTGTGGAGGCGGTGTCCAATAGGTGGAGTGTACCACCAAAAGTGGATTCTCTGGTGGCCAGGTTAAATAAAGCGACTCTGGTACCAGTGGAAGAATCTCTAACTTTTCCGGATCCTGTGGATAGATGGGTGGAATCCTTGTCCCGCCATTTACATGTGGTAGCAGCTCACATGTTAAAGGCTACCTTTGTGAATATCTTAGTAGCGCAGACTGCTACTGAATGGTTGAAGTTACTAAAAAGTAACTTGGAAACGGCACGGCTTCCCCCTGCGGTACTGGAACTAATAGACCAGTTGACCCAAGCCCTGGTGTTCATGTGTGATACGTCCCTGTTGGTGGCCAGGACATCAGCAGTGGGGATTGCTATTAGGCGCATGGCATGGCTAAAATGCTGGTCGGCTGACCAGGCTTCTAAGAAGGGTGTGACTGATCTTCTTTTTACAGGCTGTTTGGATTCTCCCTGGACGAGTTGATCAAAGGTATCATGGGGGATAGAGCACTAATCTGCTCCAATTCTCTAAAGGGCAAGGCGCCGCTTATTAGGGGGGGGCCTTCCTTTACTGTTCACAAACGTATTTTCCGTGCCTCCGGGTCACAAGAAAAAGGTAAACCGTTTAGGCCTTCTGGGGGTTCCAGGAAGCCATGGTTGGGAAAATCTAAGTCCGGCCAGTCTGGACCGGCAGACATGTCCTCGACTGCATGAAGGGTCACCCAAACCCGAGTCTGGGGTGGGAGGACATCTTCGATTTCAGGAACCCTGGGCCTCCTTGATTCAGGACAAATGGGTTCACGAACTGATCCGATTAGGATACAAGATCGAATTCTGATCTTGACCGTCAGACAGGTTCTTCAATTATCCCCAGTCTGGTTAAGGGACTTGCGAGGGACGGTACACGACTTGCTGTCGCAAGGAGTGATTGTGCCGGTTCCCGTTCAGGAAAGTTTTCAGGGGTTTTATTCAAATCTATTCACCGTGCCCAGAAAAGAAGGCAAGGTGCGTCCCATTCTGCATCTCAAGGCCCTGAACTGCTTCGTGCAGGTACAGAGGTTTCGGATGGAGTCCATCTGCACAGTATTAGTGTCTCTGCATCAGGGAGATTTCGTAGCCTCCATAGATATCAAGGACGCATATCTACACATCCCTATCTACGGTGGACACCAGCGGTTTCTTCGCTTTGCGGTAGCAGAGGAGCATTATCAATTTGTGGCGTTACCCTTTGGTCTCACCTCCACACATTGAGTGTTTACCAATGTACTAGCACATTTATTAGCACTGCCGCATCAGCAGGGGATTGCGGCACTGGGGTATGACGATCTCCTATTGAGAGTGGACTCTGATTCAGTCTGTTGGGGGATCTGACGATCACGGTCAGAACTCTGCAGGAGTTCGGTTGGAACATCAATTTCAAGAAATCCGCGCTGACTCTCGTTCTGAGACTGGATTATCTGGGCTTGACGAGCCTTGGGTCTGATGGTATCGACCTTTGTGGCAGTTCCGCTTGCTCAGTTCCATACAAGGCCTTTGCAAAGGGAGATTCTTTTAAAATGTAGCAAGGATCCAAAGTCCTTAGATTCTGTGATTCGGTTGAACCACAACACAAAATTTACTCTGTTGTGGTGGATTCAGTCTCCAGCACTGTGCCAGGGCAAGTCCTTCCTTCCGTTGTTTTGCACAGGGGTATCCACAGATGTCAGCCTGTCGGGCTAGGACGGGGTGCTGGGGAAGCTCTGTGCCCAGGGTACCTGGAGGATGGAAGAGTCAAAACTTCTGATAAATGTTTTGGAGCTTTGTCTTGGATGACTTGTCTGCAAGATTGTCCAGTTCGGATTCAATCAGACAACGCCACTGTGGCTTACATCAATCACCAGGGGGGCACCGAGAGTGTCTTGGTGGCCAAGGAGGTGGGCAAAATTCTGGCCTGGGGAGAAAGCTTTGTTCCAGCCCTCTCTGCTGTACACAGTCCAGGTGTGGAAAACTGGCAGATTCGTCAGGTGTTGTATCAAGGGGAGTGGTCCCTACACCCGGAGGTGTTCCACCTCCTGTGTTTGCGGTGGGGTACACCCGAGGTCAATTTGTTTGCCTCTCACCTCAACAAGAAGGTGCAGAGATTCGTAGCTGGGACTCGAGATCCTCTGGCCGAAGCCACAGACGCACTGGTAGCTAGTCAGTATCGGCTGGTTTATGCATTTCCTTCATTGAAACTCCTGCAGAGGCTTCTGCACAGGATAGAGGTGGAAAACATTCTGATCTTTCTGGTGGCTCCAGACTGGCCTCGCTGGTCTTGGTACGCAGACCTGATAAGGCTGTTCGCTGATACCCCTTGGAGACTTCCTCTCATGGAAGATCTGCTGTCTCAAGGTCCGATCTTCAATCCTGCTTTACAGTCGCTGGCTGTAACGGCATGGCTGTGGAAAGTCAGGTGTTGAGAGATAGGGGTCTTTCTGAATCTGCGATTCCTACACTCTTGAAGGCTAGGAAGTCAACTTCCAGAAAGATCTACCATCGTATGTGGAAATCGTACATTTTTTGGTGTGAATCGCTGAAGGTGCACCCTCGCTTGTTTTCGATCACTAGGGTTTTGGCCTTTTTGCAGAAAGGGGTTGAAAAACGGTTGGCTTTGGGTACTATCAAAGGCCAAGTTTCAGCTTTGGCTATATATTTTTAACACCTGTTAGCCACGCATGTCCTAATCTGGACTTATACCCTGGGAGTGCGCCATATGGCTCCTCCCAGGCGATTCCCGTTACCTCCGTGGGATCTAAATCTGGTGTTATCTGTTCTTCAAAAGCTTCTTTTTGAAAAAAATTCAGGAGATTTCGCTGCTTTCTTTATCTCAGAAGGTTGCCTTCTTGGCGGCGATCACTTCTGCCCGAAGGGTATCTGAATTGATGGCCTTGTCTTGCCGCTCACCTTATCTGGTGGTACACAGGGATAAGGTGGTACTTCAACCTAATCAGTCATTCCTTCCTAGGGTGGTTTCTGATTTTCATCTGAATGAAAACATTGTGTTGCCTTCACTTTGCCCTAAACCTCAGCATCCTTGGGAGTATGCCTTGCATTCTTTGAATGTGGATTGGGTGATCAGAGTTTATTTAGAGACCACTGAGTCCTTTAGAAAATCAGACGCTCTTTTGTCCTTACTGATGCACCTCGTAAGGCATTGGCTGCGTCTGCTGCGACCATTTCCAGATGGATTAGTCAGACGGTAGTTCAGGCTTATTCACTTTAGGGTCAGGTTCCTCCTTTCCCAGTGAAGGCACATTCTACGAGAGCTCTGAGTGTCTCTTCGGTTTTTCTCCATCAGGTGTCGGTGCTACAAGTTTGCAAGGCGGCAACTTGGTCATCTGTGCATACGTTCACAAAATTCTACAAGATAGATGTGTTGGAAGATTCTTTTGGCCGCAAGGTTTTGCAGGCTGCAGTTTAAAGAGAACTCTGTTTAGTTTCTCTTTGAGGGTTCAATTTTTTCCGGGTGAGCTCCAGTTGTTCCTGGTTGAGCTCCATGTTGCGTCTGTTGATGAACGATAGAGAAAACTGGATTTTTGTAAAAACTTACCGTAAAATCCTTTTCTCTGAAGTTTGTCAACAGACACAGCACACGCCCCTCTACTTCTGAGGTATGGGTTTTTTTTTGTCTTCTAAACACTGCTTGCAACTAAACTGTTTGATGATAGCAGAGTCTCAGAGGTTATGCCTGCAGGGACAGCCCCCATAGGCATGGTTAAGTTTTTTCCTGCCTTGTGCCTATTCCAAGAAGGAGGAGCATAACCCTATGAGTCATGAAGATAAGGAGCTGTGTCTGTCGATGAACTTCAGAGAAAAGGATTTTATGGTAAGTTCTTACAAAATTCAGTTTTTAAATTCAAACAATTACAGTGCCATCATCCCTATACAGAAATAGAAGGGTTCTGTATATTCAGCAGTGGAACTTCACATCTTTAAAAGTCCAGTGCGTGTGCAGATGTGCAGAATTGCTCTGCCTTGCCTATGGGACCTGGCAGAGACCCACAACACATCTGCACTTGTGATGAGTTTTCTTGTACATGGCTAGACAACCTAGATCTAGGATCTCCATAACAGCTCTGTCTTTGCACATGGAAACCCCTGCATGTGCACTGATATGCCAGAGGTCCCTGCCAGATCCCAAAGCCCAGGTAGTGATCTTTGGGCCATCTGTACATGTGTGAAATAAAGTGCAACATCATTCTCTTTCTAAGTAAGAAAAGAGAAAGTGCTTCAAAAAGAAAAAAAAATTGAATTGTGGGTGAGGGAGGATGCTGGAGGCATTTGCAAATAATTTGTTTATTAAGGCTAAGGTCTACTTTATTGATTACATTCAGAGTATTATAAATGCTTGCTCTAATAAAAGATCAGTTTTACATAAGTGTGCAGTTTAATATAATCAAAGTAAGTGTTGTATTATGAGATTTCATTTATAGATCTCAATGTAAATGTTGTATTTGTCGTAGCATTTCTGCTCCCACAGTACAATGCATGGAGTGTGATGGGCCAATCAACATGTCTTGGGAGGGAAATGCTTTGCTGTAATTTTCAAAAAGCCAGAATTTGCATAGGTAATTAAAGGAGAAATACAGCCAATGCTGGTTTGGCTTTACTTCTCCTGTGGATTACAGGAGTGCATAGTGCATACCCTTTGTAGAGACTTGTACCATGCCCTGCATAGACACAGTGACAGTATCTATTTAATTAATGGACTATAAGATACTATAATTCATTACGTAATTGGTATAAAAAATCATATACAAACATTGTCTTTGCAATTGAGGGCACATCCACACTCCCCGCAGACAAAATTGTTTTAAGTTTTTCTCTGTAGGTAATGCTGGCAGAGGGAGAGTGGTGCCTTGGGTTTTTACAAGGCAAGGCAGTTTCCTTTTTTTTTCCAAAACTTTATGAAATGTCACTTTGGGGGGGATTTAAGGTTTTGCTGTAAAAACTTAATTGAACAAGCTAAATTTAGAAGCCGATTGGCTACTGTGCACAGCTGCACCAGACTTTGAGTGCTCCAGTTTTAGTAAATGATCCCTTTTGTGACATGCTATTCATTTCTGTGTATGGCAATTGAGCTGAGTGACCCCACATGAAAATGCGGGCTCGCATAGAGAACCGCGGAAGCGTTAAGGAAAACTGCAGCACTGTTGCAGTTTTCCACACTGCTCTGCCCTGAAGGGGGCAGCTGCGGGGAAGTGTGAAAAGGGCACCTAGAAAACCATTGTTTTCTTTATGCTCTTGCAGAGAGCTGCATTTCTCTTATGCAGAGAAAGCAGCTTTCTGCTATAGTGTGAATGGACCCTACAAGTTCAACCACCTGCCAACCGCTCACAGTAAATATTCTGCGAGCAGGTGGCAGGTACAGGCACTATAATGTATCTGTACTTCAGACATTTCTTCAGGGTTTACGGCACGCATGGACACGCCCCCTGCTGACCCATGCTGTGATTGGACACAGCACGAGTTTGGAAGCAGATTTCAACTATGTGTGCATTGGAACAGCAATCTGGCTGTTCTTCCTCCCTGAAAAGCAGGGAGAAAAACCAGGCAGACAGTAAAATTAAAGCAGCATACATTACACATTATTACACAGATGTTAACCCCTTTCTAGCCAATGCCATTAGTACAGTATTTTCACTGTATTAGTGTCACTAGCGATGTCAGTGTCAGTTAGTGACCCTCCCAGATAGTGTCTGTTAGTGGCAGATTGTCTGCCACCCAACAGTATAGCATTTATAGCTGCGTAAATTCCACTATATATACCATAGTTTATAGACCCTATCATTTTTTCACAAACTAATATACACTCATTTGGATTTCTTTTTTTACTGAAGATATGTAGCAGAATACATTTTGGCCTCAATTTATGAAGAAATTAGAAAATATATATATATATATATATATATTTTCAAAATGTTCAGCCTTTTTTGTTTATATAATAAAAAAAAAATAAAAAACCCAGTGGTGATCAAATATCACCAAAAGAAAGCCCCCCTTGTGTAAAAAAAAAAAAAAAAAAAATGATAAAAATGTAATTTGCATACTGTGTTGCATGGTTGTTCAACTGCCAGTTAAAGCACAGTGCTGAATAGCAAAAAATGTCCTGGTCATGAAAGGGGGTAAAACCTTCTGGAGGTCAAGTGTTTAATTCATGTATGTAAGAAATATAATATTATTATGTAAGACAAATGCACACATTTAACAGCAGTTGTAGGTATGTGAGTGTATGTACAGCTAAAACCTTTTTTCTTAGTTTTGGATAGAATGGGAAAGGATTAGAACTCCTATCAGGTTTTCACTGCTATCCAAGGCCCTGTTTAAAATTTCTCCCTCACTTATTATCTCGCTGACAAAGTTTTACCAGACAGGAAGTGAGATGAATTCTCCAATTGCAACACAGACAGGTATAAAAAACTATTTTTAGTAGGGTAGGGGAAGGCTAGAACATGTCAGATTTGTATTTCTGTTTGTGTTCCTGTTGCAGTTTCTGCTCTCACTTCTTGCATGGTAAACTATTATTAGTGGGACAGAAAGTAACAGTCAATCTATTTAATGAATCATTGGATAGAAGTGAAAATCGGGCAGGTATTCTAACCCTTCCTCACTCTGTCCGAAACTAAAAATAGAGGTTTCGGCTTGACATACATTTGAATGCAACTCTGTTAGCCATTTTAAAGTTCTACTTCTATTTGCTGACAAAAAATGAAATGTGGGTGTTCCCAAGTATATAAAGAATATAATGCTCATTTAGTTTAGAGGGGGTCTGATAGAAAGTAATACTTACCCTACTCCACATCAGCGGGAGCACCCGTTCATTTTTCTCTGCATAATTTGGGTAAACTTTCAGCATCATCAACTGTAGGATCTAAGGCGGGCTGAACCAGCTGAGTATCCCAGTTGAAGAATTCCTATGAACTCTCTCACTGTCTGCAGAGTTTTGAGTTATATAGAAGTAATCTGACCGCTGAAGGTGTCTGGTTTTGTGCAGTCTCATCATCATCACTTACAGTGGCCATTAGCTCTGCATTGTACCTGGGGTCAGGAAGGTGACACGGCCAGTGAAAAAGAATGGCTTTGGGGAACCCGTCATCGCTACTGGAACTGGCAGCAGGGAGGAAGCGTCTGGGATAATGGAACAAGGTATATAACCCTCTTTCTTTAAATCACCCACATTTCCTCTTTTTTTTTTTTTTGGTCAGCTGAGAGTTGAGCGTGGGGGAGCTAGAGGACAGAGATTTAGATGAGATATAAATCCTGCAAACGGGTCTCCCTGAAACTCTCTGGCAGACTTACACATCTATATGTACTGCACAGGGTGTATTTGACTCCTTTTCGCTTGTCTACTAATCACACAACCCTCTGTGCTCTAGATGCTCCACTGCTAGAAACGTCACTGGAGGTGAGGACATGGGGGATCACCATCTGGGGGATCAAGTAAATCAACTAAGTAAAGACGCTTCTCTGCTCCCCTAGACAAAATGAGCACCTGCAGTGCAAGGGATCCTTTATAGTTTCCCGTGGTTTTCTCCTGGATTTTTCTTTTGAGATCTACAATCAACTGCCAGACTGGGCGTCGGGCTGGCTAATCTAGATCCAGTGGTCACCCCAGTCTGGCAAGTGAGTGCAGGCAGACCTTAGCTCCGTGCTAGGTCGGTTGTGACCTATCCCCACTGGAAGGGGGCTGGCCTGCAAATGAAATGCCTTGCGAGGACACGTAGCTCCCCCAGTTCTATCTGGAGCGGTACCTGCCTGGTTTCTGGTATGGTGAGTAGCTGTCCCCCCTCTCCACCTGGAGGGTTTTGGACTGGATGTGGGCCCCTCCATGGGACGGTCGGCCCCCAGGTTCCCCTCCTACCTCCAGGCTGCCCCCGCTTTGCGAGTCCCTCACCTCTTTCCCCTCCACATACGCTAGGGCTGTTTGGGTGGTCTGGCCACTGTTCCTGGGATGGGGGCGCTTACTAGCGATGGGGGCCGGTGGGGTGCGCTACCAGGTGATCGACTGTGCAGGCGGGGTTGTACCTGGTGGAGGCTTCTGTCAGGGCCCTAATCCATCCTGCCTGGATCTGTCCTTGAGGCCAGGTCTCCCTCCTGGTTCCCTGTAAGCTTTGTGGGGCCACCATTTTGTTGTAGCCTGTGTATTCCTATACACGGCAGCCATGCTTGTGTAGTCCAGCATGCATTTTGCTGTGGTTTGCAATTGAAAACAGCAGCAGCCATGACAGTGGATAGTTGTGGGTGGTGATTTTGCTGGTGGGAGCCACTCCTCATCCTCTGGTGTTGACTCCTGGATGATTTTACTTCCTGATCGCTGACTGTGTAGTGCATTATCCTGGTGGCTGCAGGTGCTTGTTTCTGCGGGGGGTGGGTCTGGTAGGGTCCTCTCCCTCTCTGCTGAGGATCGCTTGGTGCTTTGTGCCTGGCGACCAGGTGGTGCTGCCAGTGCGGTGGGGGTTGTCCCTTAGTAGTGTTTTAAACCTTTTGTGGGGTACCCCTGGTGACTCTTGGAGTCTTTGGAGCACATTTCCACACCTGATCCCCTCTCTAAGGCTGTGGGTCCCTCCGGGTCCCAACCATCCAGCCATGCACTGACGGCGGTCTTGGAGTCCCTTGTGTCCCGGGTGGAGGTGGCTTTCAGGCGACGGGCTAACAAAAAGCACCCCCCAGCCTTCCCCTTCCTCATCTGTCTAATCAGATCCTAAATCTGATTTGGGAGCCACAGACGTAGGTCACTCTTCTGGGTTTGCAACCACCCGCCTGGAATTCTCTGATAGTGAGGATGGTTTCTCCATGTCTGCGACCATGCACGAAAAGATGCAGGTGGATGCACTGATTCGATCTGTGCGTGAGACCCTAAAGATGAAGGACACAGCTGAGGCTTTGACGGAGGCTCTGGTACCCTTTGGCACTCACAAGTCATCCAGAGTGGCAAAGGTGTTTCCTTTCCTTGCCAATTTAAACAGAATTGTCGCTAAAGAGTGGGGACTATCAAAGCGTCCCTGTGGGGTTCCTAAGCGCTTTACTAGGCGTTACCCCTATGAGGAGTCCCTTCTTAAGAAGTGGACTGTGCCACCGGTGGTGGGCCCTCCGGTTTCCAGATTAAACAAGGCAACCATGATTCACTTTGAAGAGTCCCCGGCCTTTAAGGATCCGGCTGACCGGAAGTCGGATGCTGTGGCCCGCAATTTGTACACTCTGGCTGGTTTGGCATTGAGGCCAGTATTCACCATTGCCCTAGTGTCGCAAACTCTGACCTTGTGGGCTAAGCTCTTGCGCTGTGACCTGGAGGGGGAATAGCTCCCCCTTGCCTTTGCCGAGCTGGCGGACTAGCTGGTCTAGGGGCTGCAGTTTATCTGTGATGCCTTTTTGTATGCGGTTCCCCTGATAGCTCGCCTCTCTGTTTTGGCAGTGGTCCTTCGGCGTGTCTTTTGGCTCAAGTGCTAGTCTGCAGATCAGACTTCAAAAAGGGCCTTGACTGATCTTCCTTTTCAAGGAGATCATCTGTTTGGAGCTACCCTGAATGACATCACTAAAGGTCTCACAGGGGGAAAGAGTACTTTTCTTCTGCAGGCTACTAAGGGCAAGGAACCTCGTTGTAGACGTGGGCCTTCCTTCTCAGCTCATAAGAAGTTTTTTCTTCTATCATGGTTGACTGACAAGGGCTCAAAGCCTTTCAGGGCCTCTTCAGGAGGATCCAAACAAATCTGGTCTGGCAAGCCAAGATCGGGCTTCTCCAGATCTGTGGACAAGGCTCCTTCAGCATGAAGGTGCTCCCTCACCCATACCGGGGGTGGGGGGATGTCTTCGCTGGTTTCCCAATCCGTGGACTTCCCTGGTGCAAGACAAGTGGGTCCAGAAAGTCATTCAGTCTGGCTATGAGATTGAGTTTTGCTCTTGTCCCCAGGAAAGGTTTTTTCCTTCCAACTTGCGCCTGTCCCCAGACTGCTTACAGGGCCTGTTTGGGGTGGTAAAAGACCTGTTCCTTCAAGGGGTGATTGTCGGAAGGTTTTCAGGGTTTTTACTCAAACCTGTTCACAGTCCCCAGGAAGGAAGGCAAAGTGCATCCAGTCCTGGACCACAAGGCGCTCAACTGCTTTGTGCGGCTACAGAAGTTCAGAATGGAACAGTGAAATGGTGGTGGCATCCCTGCGTCAGGGGGATTTACTCACCTCTATCAATATCAAGGATGCCTACCTTCACATTCCAGTATGTGCCAGCGTGTCACCAGCATTTTCTCCACTTTACTTTGCTGTGGGAGAGGAGCATTATCTTCACAAAAGTGTTAGCCCCGGTGCTAGCTTGCTACACCTATGGGGGATCATGGTACTGGGCTACTTGGATGATCTCCTTCTGCGAGCGGAGTCTCCCTCTGCTCTGGTGGAAAACCTGGAGATCACAATACGAACTCTGCGGGAGTTCGGCTGTATTCTGAATTGTTTTAATTCTGCTCTGGCTCCATCCATGAAGCTGGACAATCTGGGCCTGACTCTGGACTCGGCCTTAGCCAGAGTGCTCCTTCCTCTGGACAAACCAGAAATTGCAGGCTGCAATTCGTCTCCGCTGTCCAACAGATGGTCGTCCCTCTGGACTTGCATGGGGGTGCTGGGCTTAATGGTGTCTACCTTCGAGGCGGTTCAGTTTGCACAGTTCCATACGAGGTCCCTGCAACGGGAGATTCTGACCAAATGGGACAAGACTCTGCAGTCTCTAGACAATCAGATCCGGCTTAGTCGGGGAACGAGGGAGTCCCTGATATGGTGGCTTCCTTATCTGGTGCTTCGGCTGGGAAAATCCTTCCTCCCCTTGTATTGGACAGTGGTCACCACGGATGCCAGCCTGTCCGACTTTGAAGGCGTACTTGGCAAGAATTCTGCTAAGGTGATCTGGGCGCTGGAAGATTTCAGACTACTGGTCAATGTCTTGGAATTTTGAGCAATCAGACTGTGTCTGGATCATTGGACGGATCATCTTCAGGGTTGTCCAGTGCACATTCAATCAGGCAATGCCGCGGCCGTAGCTTATGTCAATCACCAAGGGGGCACAAGAAGTTTCCTGGTGGCTCTGGAGGTAGCCTGCATTCTAAGGTGGGCATAACAGTTTTTTCCTGCCCTCTCCGCCATACACATTCCCGGGGTGGAAAATTGGCAGGGGGACTACCTTAGTCTGCAGGCGTTGGACCAATGGGAGTGGTCCCTTCATCCGTAGTTGTTTCATCAGCTGTGTCTCCGGTGGGGCACTCCCGAGGTGGATCTGTTGGCATCTCGACTCAACAGAAAGGGGCAGAGGTTTGTGGCTCTGTCAAGGGATCTTCTGGCAGATGCCACAGAGGTGCTGGTGGCCCCGTGGGGTCAGCATCGGCTGATTTATGCCTTCCCTCCTCTCAAGCTTCAGCCCAGACTTCTCTGCAGGATCATCTTAGTGGCTCCGGACTGGGCTAGTCGGACTTAGTACGCTCATCTGGTGCAGCTGGTCACCGACGTTTCTTGGAAGCTTCCTCTCAGGGAGGATCTGCTGTCCCAAGGACCGATCTTCTATCCTGCTTTACAGTCGCTGGCTTTACTGTTGAATGCGAGGTGTTGAAGGATAGGGGTTTATCTGAATCACACTGTTGAAAGCTAGAAAATCTGCTTCTAGGAAAACATATATTGCGTGGTGTGAGTCAATTGGGGTTCATCCTTGCTCCTTCTTGGTGGCTCAGGTCTTAACCTTTCTTCAACAGGGGGGTTGAACAGAAATTGGCCTTGAGTACCATCAAGGGCCAGGTGTTGGCTCTGGCGTTCTTATCCAACTACCTTTGGCCACACACTCCCTGGTCCATACCTTTCTTCAGGGTGTCCGACATTTGGTCCCTCCAGTGCGGGCTCCATTGCCGCCTTGGGACCTCAATTCGGTGCTTTCAGCTCTACAGAAGCTTCCCTTTGAAAATATTCAGGAAATTCCCCTGCTTACACTGTCTCAGAAGGTGGCCTTTTTGGTGGCTACCACCTCTGCATGCAGGGTGTCGGAAATGGCAGCGTTATCCTGTTGTTCACCCTATCTGGTGATTGACAGGGATAAGATTGTCTCTGATTTTCATTTAAATGAAGACATTGTGTTGGCTTTCCTATGTCCCAGGCCTAAACATCTGAAGGAAATTGCCCTGCATGCCTTGGATGTGGTCTAGGCAATAAGGGTGTACCTGGCAGCTATGGAGTCTTTCAGGAAGTCAGACTCTATTTGTGCTCACGGATGGACTTTGAAAAGGGTTGTCCACTTTCTCTGTGACTATTTCTAGATGGATCAGACAGATGGTGGTTCAGGCCTATTTCATCAGGGATCAGGTTCCTCCTTTCCCTGTCAAGGTGCTCTCCACAAGGGCGCTTAGTGCCTCCTGGGCCTTCCATCATCACGCGTCAGTAACGCAGGTTTGCAAGGTGGCCACCTGGTCGTCGGTGCACACTTTTACAACGTTTTATAAAGTGGATGCATTGGCTTCTACGGATTCTTCCTTTGGCCGCAAGGTTTTGCAGGCTGCTGTAAAATAGGACCTGATCCTCTTTGAGGGTGTATTATTTTTTTTTTTCAGGTTGGCTCCAGTTGTTTAATTGAGCTCCTGTTGCCTGGTTGGCTAATGTTTAGCCTTGGTAATTTTTTGGTTGTTCCCACCCCTCATGTTTAACACTGCTTTGGGACGTCCCAATGGTTATTAATACCAGGAGCTGTGTCCGTCGATGAACGAAAGAGAATATGGGATTTTTGACTTACTGTTAAATCCATTTTGCTGATGTTCATTAACAGACACAGCACCCTCCCCTCTGTAGAGTTATTATACTCCTGACACTGCTTGTAACAAAACTGAGTGGCTATAGCTGAGAGAGGGAATATATCCCATAAAAACTGCCCATAGGTGTAGCCAGATTTTTTTCTGCCTAGTGTCCTACTCCTGTGGGGGCAGAATACCCCAATGGGTATGGATACCAGGAACTGTGTCCATCAATGAACATCAGAGAAATGGATTTTACGGTAAGTCAAAAATCCCATTTCTTTTGTTAAGGATACAATAGTAAGGGTTTAACTGCATTCACACCTAAGCATGAGCGTTTATAAGGCAATTTGGAGTGCTTTTTTTATGCACTATAGCACATTTTTTCAGGGATATTCAGGCTTAAGTGTTTTTGTTTTAGCCAGAGCAAAGCTAACTACTTTGAGGAGAAAATTGTTGTTTAGGCTTGAAAAAATGCTAATTGTCAGGGATTTTCAGGAATACATTTTGAATTCTCCATATTGAAGGTCCGAGAAACATCTCAGGAATCCAGCTACATCTGCCTGGGTGCTTATGTGTGAACAGGCATAATTTGAAAGCAGGGGATTTCTGTTGTTGAACATTTTTTGGAACCCCTGCCAGTTTTTCATTGCTATCTGTCTCCCTGCTTTGAAGATTCGTCCTTTTTATTTGTCCTAGTGAACTTTGCCACCAAGAACTATTCACTGAAATAGAAGAAAAATATTTTAAATGCTAGAGTGGCACAGACTCAGGGCCGCTGATAGGCGGGGACCACCAGTCCTCCTGTAGGGGGCCCAGGCAGCAGAAGGATTGGTGGAGCAGAAAAGGAACAATGCCCTCTGTGTCTCTATTCCAGAAACTGAAACCTGTGTTTCTCCACCTCTTCCCACCTGGCGGCTTTTAGTTGCTGGGTGAGAGAAACAGCGGGCCAGTATCAGGGGGTTCTGGGGTGGGTTGTGCCCACCCAGATTTCAGTTCTGCCCCCCCTGGCTAGCCGCCGCTGAGCTCCTTCCCCTGCCCCACTCTCCCTCGCACTCACAGCCGGGACAAGGAGACGGGAGGCTGACGCAGAGAAGAAAAAGCCAGGAGGAGGTGCGCTCTGTTGAGCTCTCCCTCCTGTCAGAAGAGCGTTTATCTATATAACACATGAAACAGGATCGCTCTTACTGTAGATCGCATTCAACTGCGCACTCACACACACAATTTGATTGCCGCCCCCTATCCACATTTAATGCTGCCGGGAGGTGAGCAGCCCTTGGAGGAGATAGGGGGCGGTGTGTGTAAATACAGTGCAATCTACAGTAACAGAGATCCATGTGTTGTATAGAAGAATGCTCTTCTGACAGGAGGAAAAGCACAACACAGCACACCTCCTCCTGGCTTTTCGTGGCTTCCCCCTGTAAGTTGGGGGAGGGGGGTGGGGGGCTATCTGTGTTGGGGAATGTAATGGGGATTTGGGGAGGGGGGGATATGTTCTAGAAAGAGTGATTAGGAGAGGGGGGATATGTGGTAGAAGGGAGAATGGAGGGTGGAGGTGATATGTGCTTGAAGGAGGGTTGGGGGAGGGGGTGGGTTTGAACCATGAGAAGGAATGTTTGAGTTAGGAGGGGGTGGGGGATTAGTGCTGGGGGGATGTGGGTAGGGAGGAAGAATATGTGCTGGGAATGGTAATTTAGAGGGGATGAAGGAGAGATTTGTGGGAATTTGTCCCAGGAGGGGGATTAAAGAAAGAAGATTTGTGCTGTGAGGGGAGATGGGGGGATTTTGTGCCAGGAGGGGGTGGGGGAATTTGGGCTAATAGGAGGGATTGGGGGGATTTGGGGGGGGGAGAAGATTTGTGCTAGGATAGAAAGTTTGAGAAGAAAGGGGATGTGTGCTATTAAGGTTGGATTTGAGCTGGGGTGGGATTGGGGGGTGGGGGCAAATATTTGTGCTTTAAGGGGAGATTAGAACTGGGAGTTGGTGAAATATGTGCATTATTGTTTGGGGAGAATTTTGGCTTGAAGATTGAATTTATGTTTTTTTTTTTTTTTTTTTGTATGACGGAATGTTTGTGTCCACTAATAATGATTTTCATGTATTTTTTGTGAAAATATAGTTTTGACGTTTTCGCATAGGGGCGGGGTGGTGGTGGCGGACCCTGGGGGAAGGGGGGGCGTCAGGTAGGCTGTACGGGGGCCCCGTGATTTCTGACAGCGGCCCTGTACAGGCTATAAACTTTCTATCTTAATAGGTTTACAAGTACGTATTTTTTTTAAAGAGAGGGTTATATTTGCTTAAATAGTGTTATAATACTTTTACTATTTTAGACACAAATAGTACAATGTGGAGCTTTTGTTTAACCACTTGCTGACCACCGCACGACTATTTACTGCGGCAGTCAGCCCCCCTGTAGGGGGTGAGCACGTGACGTAGGCGGCACGCTCTCGTCCCCGCTCGTTCCCTGCTGAGCCAGCGTGCGTGACCGGCGGCTCCGATGGCCGCCAGCCACTGGCGATCTCCCACAGGAGAGGGAGAAAGACAGACGGCTGATGTAAACACAGCCGTCTGTCATTCTCACTGAAGTAGGCACAGAGGCTATGCGATCCTGCTATATAGGATCGCATGTCTCTGTGGTTACTTCACTAGCCACGCCCCCTAACAGTTAGACTCACGCCCCTAGGGACACACTTAACCCCTTGATCACCAATAAAGTTAACCCCGTCCCTGCCGGTGTCATTTTTACAGTAACAGTTTATATTTATAGTACTGATTACTGTAGTAATGTCACTGGTACCCCCAAAAGTGTCAAAAATGTCAGTCAGGGGTCCGATCTGTCCACCGCAAAGTCACAGTCCCGCAAAAAAAATGCAGATCACCGCCATTACTAGTTAAAAAAAAACAATAAAAATGACATAAATCTTTCCCGTAGTTAGTAAACGCAATAACTTTTGCGCAAACCAATCAAAATACGCTTATTGCGATTTTTTTTTTACCAAAAATATGTAGCAGAAAACAAATTGGCCTAAAATGTTAAAAAATTTAGATTATTACTTTTTTTTTTTTGAGAATTTCATTGTTATTTTTTCAAAATTGTCGCTCCTTTTTTTGTTTATAGCGCAAAAAATAAAAATTGCACAGGTGATCAAATACCACCAAAAGAAAGCTCTGTTTGTGGGAAAAAAAGGACGTCAATTTCATTTAGGTACAGCGTTGCATGACCGTGCAATTGTCTGTTAAAGTCGCGCAGTGCCGAATATCAAAATAGGGCCTGGTCATTGAGCAGCCAAATCCTCCGGGGCTTAAGTGGTTAATAAAACCATTGCATAAAGCAATTGCATTTTTTCTTTCTAAAGGCCTTAAAGTCTGAATACAACCATTTTTATTTAGTTTGTGGATAGCATGGGGAAGATTTAAACTATATTTTACTTCTGTTTGTGACTCCGTAGCAGAGATTTTCCTTTACTTCCTCTTCCTGATAACCCATACAGAAGTGAAGAAGTTTATATCCTTTCCTCACTCTGCTTAAATGAGTTTCTACCGTAGTCCCTGTTGAGGGAAAGTCTCCCTAGTATATGCAAAAGCAGCAAAAAAAAAAAAATAAAAATACCAAAAGTATTAAACCCTTCTCAAACGGAAAGCAAAAAAAAAAATGTTTTAGTTGTAGTGAGGCTTTAAATTGCCCTTTTTGTTTTAGGGCAAACAGTATGGTGCAGAGGAAGAAAGTAAAAAACATATTATTTTTCCATTTATGAAGGTTTTAACTCATAGATGTTCATTAAACCCTCCCCTTTATAAATGCTATCATGGCAGTGCTTGGTGGATGTCTGATGGGGGTTATAGTATAGGTTATGTATCACTTTCACCGATAATTTGAAAAGTCAAAGGAAATCTAGAACAAACAATCCCCTTTTCTGCCCAATAGGAGATATGTTGTGTATGTAACCAATATATGGTATTGGTCTTTAAAGCACAGGAGTCACCTTAAGGCCCCGTTCACACTGGGGCGATGCTACTTTGCCGGGCGACCTCATAGGTCGCGGCGAACCGCGACCTCAGAGCGGCCGGCACGGACTTCATAACATTGAAGTCTATGCAGGTCGCTCCGGGTCGTCCCAAAGAAGCTCCGGACCCTTTTTCTAAGTCGGAGCGACTTGTGTCGCTTCTATTAGAACGGGTCCGCAGCTTTTCTATGGAAGGCGACCTACGGCAA
Organism: Pelophylax lessonae; assembly: GCF_965119305.1. Classification (NCBI taxonomy): domain Eukaryota; kingdom Metazoa; phylum Chordata; class Amphibia; order Anura; family Ranidae; genus Pelophylax; species Pelophylax lessonae. The sequence goes on along the minus strand of NC_138769.1, from coordinate 379,855,787 downwards.
CCTGTCAGGCGACCAGGTCGCCTGACAGGTCGCCCCAGTGTGAACGGGGGCTAAAGTGTATTTTCTGTTTTTTTTTTTTTTTTAATGCTTACCTTTCTAGTTGTTTGTTTGGAGCAGGCCTTAAACAGACTGCAAGCTACTCTGAACCATTTGAAATGAGAGGAAACTCAATCTGTCCCCACTGGCAAAGAGGGACACACTGAGTTTCCCCTCAATAACATACTATGGAGGAGCCCAGCTTCTTTTCTTTAGCCCATTGTTAGGACAGACATTATTCAAAGCTGGTTTACAATTGAAGTTATATTTGCCAGCACAGTACAGACAGGGGTTATTTTAGTAAACATGAACTCCCCAGCCCACTCGCCACCCCAGCATTTTGGCATTTTCAAAAAAGAGCAAGCAAAATGTAAACAGCAATTTTTATATTCATACGTTATGCTATGAAAATGAGAACATGTAACAAATAAAAAATAGGTGTTATATTGATTTGGTTGCATAAGTGGAAATACTCTTCGAAAGATAACTGTCATCAGAAAAATATGGAGTTGCCATTACTAAGCACTTCCTAACTGTACTAGTTGCATTGCTGTCTTTGGCTTCAAGGGTTAAAGAGTAAGTAAACTTCCATCAATTGTTTGTAAGCCTATAATAATAGGTACTGTAAATATCTTCTATACATGCACTGTTTAGGATATATTTACTGTATATGCAACCGATAACGTCTTTAGCGCATGCGCTCTGAAGGAACGGCTACCTGTGCCATTTCTTCAGAGCCCTGTGCTGTGACTGGCAGTGATGTCACGCGGCTCTGACCAGTCACACAGCCAGATTCCCCAGACCCAAAAGGAATGACAAAGAGGGCTTCGTTTGCAGATAGGTTTCACATAATGTGCTAGTATGCGTTGCATACTAGCACATTATGCCTTTACTTTGCAAATCAGACCAAAAAAAAGGAAGCCGTTTGCTTCCTCTTTAATTGTTCATTTAGTCTAGGGGTGCAGGGATAAGGTGTTATAGGTTTTTCTTGGCTCCAGAAAATTATCTCAGTTCAGTCCCCCGCAGCATCCTCTAAGCAGCTTCAGGCCATGGTCATACTCCAGCCTCCTCATGTACAATGTAGGGTTAATAGCTTTGCAATGCATGTGAACATGCTCTGAATGTAATACAAGCTATTTTATACAATAAAGTACAATGCAATCGTTATTTGGCAAAAAAAAATTCTATACCACACAATGTTTACTTATTGTGCACATATATATTTTTCTGCAGTGTGCATGAAGTTTCTTCTTGTGTTCCTTGCAGTGTATATACTGTATGTGCTGCATATGTTTAGTTGGAAATCAGCTTTGAATACATTGTCACTTTTTGCGTGAATACCTTTTAAATGAACTACATTTTTGTCTTAGAACTGGTTACACTGGACCACACTATGAGCTTACATTGTAAACCTTTGTAGACCAAGCCAAAAATAAAAATTTTCTAGGGTAGCATGTGTCAGCAGTTTCCAAAGTAGCTTCATTTTTATGGTATTTTAGTTTTAAAAAAATGGCTACACTCTTTCCATCTTCTGTAAATGTACTTTTGCTGTCAATATTGCCCTAACTAAAAATGTCCTTACATTTTTTTTATTTAAAATCATTTGATTCCTTTCATTGCATTGTTTATTCTTGTGTATATATTTTCCATGTTTTTTTTTTTTTTTTTTAGAAGTACTAGAGAAATACAGTCATGTGCAATGATCAGATCAAAGAAATAAACCTCTGAAAAGTTATTGTTCTATCCAGCTTATAGCCTGTAGAGGGAGATCTAAGTTTACATAGTCCGTTCTGCAAACATAAGTGTTAAGTGCTGTTTCCTTCATGTTTGTGAAGTCTTGTTCACAAGCTGTGCCGCCCATGTACGTATTGTTATTTCTCTGTCACCCGAACACCACTGTTTGCATTGACTATACCTTAGCCATATTGTGATAACACATATTAAGTAAAATGCATGCAGCCAAAAATACAAAAATATACATAAATGCTATGCTTGAATGATGACTGTAATCTGCAGAATAAACAGCAAAAAGATACAGAAGCACAAATAAATAGAATGTGTGTGCATTGCATATTTTTATATATATATATATATATATATATATATATATATATATATATATATATATATATATATATATATATATATATATATATATATACAATATCTCACAAAAGTGAGTACACCCCTCACATTTTTGTATATATTTTATTCTATCTTTTCATGTGACAACACTGAAAAAAATGACACTTTGCTACAATGTAAAGTAGTGAGTGTACAGCTTGTATAACAGTGTAAATTTGCTGTCCCCTCAAAATAACTCAACACACAGCCATTAATGTCTAAACCGCTGGCAACAAAAGTGAGTACACCCCTAAGTGAAAGTGTGCAAATTGGGCCCAATTAGCCATTTTCCCTCCCCGGTGTCATGTGACTCGTTAGTGTTACAAGGTCTCAGGTGTGAATGGGGAGCAGGTGTGTTAAATTTGGTTTTATCGCCCTCACTCTCTCATACTGGTCACTGGAAGTTCAACATTGCACCTCATGGCAAAGAACTCTCTGAGGATCTGAAAAAAAGAATTGTTGCTCTACATAAAAATGGGTTAGGCGATAAGAAGATTGCCAAGACCCTGAAACTGAGCTGCAGCACAGTGACCAAGACCATACAGCAGTTTAACGGGACAGGTTCCACTCAGTACAGGCATCATCATGGTTGACCAAAGAATTTGAGTGCACATGCTCAGCGTCATATCCAAAGGTTGTCTTTGAGTGCTGCCAGCATTGCTGCAGAGGTTGAAGGGTTGGGGGGGGGGGGGTGGTCAGCCTGTCAGTGCTCAGACCATATGCCTCACACTGCATCAAATTGGTCTGCATGGCTGTTGTCCCAGAAGGAAGCCTGTTCTAAAAAATGATGCATAAGAAAGCCCGTAAATAGTTTGCTGAAGACATGCAGACTAAGGACATGGATTACTGGAACCATGTCCTGTGCGGAAGGTGGAGGAGCGCAAGGACTCTAACATCCACCAGCTCTGTGATGTCATCATGGAGGAGTGGAAGAGGACTCCAGTGGCAACCTGTGAAGCTCTGGTGAACTCCATGCCCAAGAGGGTTAAGGCAGTGCTGGAAAATAATGGTGACCACTCAAAAGATTGACAATTTGGGCCCAATTTGGACATTTTTAGGGGTGTACTCACTTTTGTTGCCAGCAGTTTAGACATTAAAGTCTGTGTGTGTGTTGAGTTATTTGGGGGGGGGGGCAGGAAATTTACACTGCTATACAAGCTGTACACTCACTAATTTACATTGTAGCAAAGTGTGATTTCTTCAGCGTTGTCACATGAAAAAATATTTACAAAAATTTGAGGGGTGTACATATATATATATATTCATTGCTCAGCTTTAATGAGTACACCCCATCAGATTTGTTAGAAAGCCTTTACTTTCCTTTCAGAATTAACGTTTTCTATAGGACACTATACTACAAACTGCTCCCACAAATACAGGCCATTGATTGCAACCATAATTTGTTAATTAGCACACACAAAAAAGTACCGTATTTTCCGGCGTATAAGACGACTGGGCGTATAAGACGACACCCCTAATTTTCAAGTAAAACATAGGTTTTGGGCTATACTCGCCGTAGCAAGGCAACACCATTGAAAACCATCAGATTTCTCATAGATCTCCAAGGTACCCTAGTACTGTAATACATGTAATCTCTCATAATATCTCCAAGGTACCCTAAGTATTACCAGTAGATGTAATCTCAAGACGCTGGCTGTGCGGGAATCCTTTACCGGTATACCGTATGTACAGTAGCTTCCGCTACATACAGTATACCGCGCTGAGCCAATCACAGTGAGTGATGTATTCTATTATTGAATGCAAAGCCTGCTCGGATTGGCAGAGAGACGGGCTGATGTTACTCCGCCAATCCGAGCAGGCTTTGCATTCAATAATAGAATACATCGCTCTCCCTGATTGGCTCAGCGCGGTATACTGTATGTAGCCGAAGCTACGGTACATACGGTATACCGGTACAGGATTCCCATACAGCCAGCGTCTTGAGAGATTACATCTACCGATAATACTTATACTTAGGTTACCTTGGAGATATTATACTCGGCGTATAAGACGACTCCCCATTTTTGGGGGATTTTTTTGAGGTTCAAAAGTAGTCTTATACGCCAGAAAATACAGTATTTTTTCTAACAAATTCATTCAAGAACATGTTGCAAAAACAAATACACCTCAGTGAAAGTCTTAGGAGCAAAGATAAAATCCAAGTCATGGCTGTAACTTATTATGACTTGGATCATCTTCCCTTTTTATTTCACCACCCCTGAAGTACTTTTTAGGCATTGCAAGGCACCCTTATTTTTTTTTTTAAATCAACTTTTATTAAAATTTTCCACATCCACAGTTTACAGTACATTTTGTAAATTAAGAAAATTTGAACAAAGAGAATATAGTGGATTTCACAGTAACATGTACTGTAAATATTTTTTCAATATTATGCAGATATCCCAAGAACAAACTTACTTTGTAAATAGAAATGGCCCAACTTATCTCACAACCCAGTCACCAGCACCTCCCAGCTACAAGTAAATGACCATAGAGAAAGGGTCCAAAGCATTTGCTATCTTTTTCCCATTCGACTCCTATCAGATTTGGTGCTGTGAAGCATGCTACTCTACAAGGGTGTTTAAAAAATCTAGAGATGGCAGTCAGGGGTTCTCAATCCATGTATCCCATATCCTATGAACTTTATCAGGAATAACAGGATAAGCATAAAAATATTTCTTCTTACATTCATTGAGGGGCACAGCTGTTCTGATTCTTGACCATAGGATATATAGCCCCAACCAAAGGAGTAGGACACTAGGTAGAAAAATAACACAGTTCTGCCTATGGGCAGTCCTGGATGGTATAACCCCTCTCTTTCCTATAGGCAAGATGGTTATTTCTGCCTAGTATTTCAGAAGTAAAGACCTATTTCCCTGCTGGAACCTGTGCTTCCATAGCATTTTTTTTCTTTTTTCCTGGGATTTTTTTCCTGCGGAGATCTTCATTTAACAGCCATGCTAGGCAATGGGCTGAATAATCTAGGTACAGTGGCCACCTCAGTCTGGCCAGGGAGAGCATGCAGTCCTTAAGCTACATGCTAGGTTGGCTATGACAGCTCCATCCTGAACTGGGGTGGCCAGTGTGGTAAACGTCTCTCAGGGACAAATATGACCAGGTGCTGGAGTCCATGTCACAGTGTTACATTGGCTAGCAGGCCCCCCACTTCGGTAGTGAGGACAATCTGTCAAGGGAGCCTTATCTGCATGCTCTGCTGGAGCCATTGATCCCCATTGACTTGTATTGTAGGTGGCTGGGGAATTGCATGCTGGCCATTTTCTTGTAGCCACGTGGCTAGTGATCCCCCTCTCAGGCTGCATACAGAGGCAGCCCCTTGAACAGGAAGGCATGCTCTCTGAGGCAGAGTGGGCACAGCAGCATCCACAACTTTCTCACTGACCACATCCATGTTGGCATCCACAGCCCTCCCTTGGCAGGCGGGTGGTGGTAAATCCTCCCTAGGGTACCTCCTTCTCTGTTGTAGTCAGCCTAGGGGGGGTATTTTTTCTCCAATTCCCCCGAGAGTCCTAATTCCTTCAGGTGTCTTGCCTGAGTGGGTTGTATGGAGTCTTAAATGCACGTGTCCCCAACTGATCCCCTTATGGAGGTGGCAGGTTCCTTTGTCCCTTTAGGCATTATGTTGATGGTTCTGTAGTCGTTCATCTCCCAGGTGGATGCTGCAGCATTCAGGAGCAACGTGAGTAAGAAGTGCTCCCGGCCATCACCTGCATCTTCGGACATTTCTGTGTTTTCTATGGGCCCTGAAGATGCCTCCCCTGATTCCTCGGATAGCGAGATTAAGCCCTCTGCCTCTGTAATCGCACAGGAGAAAGCTCTGTACTGATTACTTCAGAGTGAAAGATGCTTAAAATTGAGGAATCTGCTGGGGCAGCAGAGGACCTGCCTGTCACCTTTGGTATGCACAAGCCGACTATGTTGGTTATGGTTTTTCTTTACCTCCTATACTTTGATAGGTTTATTAACAATGATTGGGAACATGGGAATTGTGCTTTTGTGGTTCGGAAGCACTTTGGGGTATGTTATCCCTTTGAGGGGGCCCTTCTGAAGAAGTGGACCTCACCTCTTATGGTGGATCCCCCTTTTTTGAGATTGAATAAAGCAGCTGTGATATTTGTGGAGGAGTCTCCCTTTCTTTAAGGATCCTGCAAAACATTGGGCAGAATTGGTCACCCGCTCTATCTTTACCATTGGGAGGTCTGTTTTGCAGCCTGTGTTGGTCACAGCTATTGTTTCTCAGTCGTTTACTGAATGTGCCAAGGTTCTTTGGCCAAGTTTGTCCACCGGGCAAGTGGATCCAGTGTACATGGATCTGGTGGACCAGTTGGTCAATGTCCTAAAGTATGTTTGTGATGTGTCCTTGGATGCTGCTCCACTCCTCTCAGAGGTGGTGCTTTGTGGGTGTTTTGGTCTGCTGACCAGACTTCTAAAAAAAAAAGTCCTTGCTGATCTGCCCTTCCAGGGAGAACATCGCCTTGATGTTACCTTGGATCACATAATGAAAAGCCTCACAGGAGGCAAAAGTACCTTTCTCCTACAGGCCAAGAATGGGATTGAACTTTGTCAGACATCCAGGCCTTCTTTTACTGCCCACAGGAGGCTTTTTCATTTCGCTGGTTCCTTATACAAGCGCTCCAAGCTCTTCAAGGCCCCTGCGGGTGGTGCCAAGTGCTCCTGGGTGCACCAATAGGAAGATGTGCCCCCACCCGTTATCAGGGGGGCGGGGGGTTTCGTGTCGCTTGTTTTCAGGCCCATGGACCTCCCTCATTCCAGGTAAGTGGGTCTGCAAACTGATTGTGTCAGGCGACAGGATAGAATTTCTTATCCACCAGAGAAAGTCTTTCCCTCCAATAATTGCCTTCTGCCATTGCGCCTTCGGGCCCTCTGCTGGGCAGAGGAGGATCTGCTGCGCCAGGGCGCAATAATCCCTATGCCTAAAGTGGAATGGTTCCCATGGCTTTAATCCAACCTGTTCACGATTTCAAAAAAGGACGGGGTTAACCTGATTTTGGACGAAGATGTTCAAGATGGAATCTATCCTTTTGGTGGTGGCTTGTCTTCATCAGGGGGATTTTCTGGCATCCATAGACCTCAAAGATGCACACCTGCATATTCTCTCATCTACGAGCTTTGCAGTGGGGGATTTGATTTATCATTTTATGGTGCCCCCCTTTGGATTGGCCTCAGCCCCTGGGAATTCTCCAAGGTTCTGGCCCCAGTCCTGGCATTACTGAGACCACTAGGTCTTTCCCTTGGTGCGTTATCTGAACAACCTGCTGCTGTGGGCAAACTCCCAGTATGCAAGCACATACATTGTGGGATCAGAATGTTCTCCCTGCAAGGACTTTGGATGGGTCCTAAACCTCAAGAAGTTTGCTCTGACCCCAACCAGGAGACTGGAGTGTCTGGGCCTTAGTCTAGACTCGAAGCAGGCCACAAAGTTTCTCCAGGTGGACGAGATCCTAAAACAACAGACTACTCTTGTCCCACAAGCAGTCAATCCTGGTGTCTTGCATGCAGGCTCTGAGTCTTATGGTGTCCACCTTCAAGGTGGTTCCATATGCGTAGAATTGCATAATTCTGCAGAGAGCAACCCCATTGATATTGCACAATTGTCCTGCTTCCCTAGAAAACCAGGTTTGTCTGGATCGGTTCGACGAGGTCCTTCTCTGCTGGTGGCTCTGGTTTCCTCCTCTACAGATGAGGAAGTCCTTTCCTCCAATGTGCACGTTCCAGGCATCTTGATTTGGCAGGCAGATTGCCTCAATAGCCAGATAATGGATATGGGGGACTGGTCCCTACACTTGGACAGTTCCACCAGAGCTGCCTATGCTGGGAGTCACTGGACGTGGATCTTCTAGCATTCCATCTCAAAAGAAAGGTACCAAGGCTTGTAGTGAGAGCATAGGCAGCGGCAGTGGCAGCCTCTGGGCCATATTGGAAGGAGGCAGTGAGCAGCGGTGGGGGGTGAATAGCTGAGAAGGAGAGAGAGAGCGGCGTACCGGGCCCTACAAATCCGCCTGGAAAAAGTCTGGACGGTTTTCTCTGAGGACTACAGAACCCCACCCTCTGTTATGGAGAAGAGGAAAGGAAGAAGTTTCTAAAGTCCTGTCCTGTTTCTGTTGTCCTGATACAGTGAGCGTGGGCCTGGCTAAGGAGTTTGGAGTATATCTGTCTACAACTGATTGTAAGGTGGATCCTCCGGGAGGGCTGAGATCTACTCTGGATTTTGATTTTCATTCTGCTTATACTGACCCCCATATAATCAAGGGGTCGATGCTTTCTTGTAAGCCTTTTCACACATTGGGTGTCCGTGTGGTGAAGGGATTGAAGATCTGATTACATGTGGAAGATTCCTTTAGAGACTGCACTAAATCTGTTGGTGTATGGGACTTTATTTGTGATTCATTCACGTATTACTGATGCACTTTATATTTATTCACATATATAATTATTCACCTATTGTTGATGCACTTTATATTTGCTTATGCACTCTGAATCAATTGTTGAAAGCACTTTATTTATATTTATATATTTACAATTTTATTTGTCAATGGCTCATAACAGTTGACAATCTTATTACACACAGTGCATTTTAGACGTGCGCGGCTCTGTACACCATAGCAGGTGTATTTATACCAGAGGATAGGACCGCCTAGCAGTTGAAATAGATGCGCTTGTGACACCATGGGACCAGTATGATCTCATTTACGCCTTTCCTCTTCTCAAGTTGCTCCCTCGTGTCCTGTACAGGATAGAGGCCAAATGGATTCCGGTTCTTCTGGTAGCTCCAGACTGGCCTCATCGTCCATGTTATGGTGATGTGGTGTGGCTGGACACGGCTAGACGAGCGCGGCTCTGTACACCATAGCAGGTGTATTTATACCAGAGGATAGGACCGCCTAGCAGTTGAAATAGATGCGCTGGTGACACCATAGGACCAGTATGGTCTCATTTACACCTTTCCTCTTCTCAAGTTGCTCCCTCACGTCCTGTACAGGATAGAGGCCAAATGGATTCCGGTTCTTCTGGTAGCTCCAGACTGGCCTCACCGTCCATGTTATGGTGATGTGGTGCGGCTGGACACGGATGCTCCCTGGCGATTGCCCTTTTGGAGGGCCCAACAACACCATCACTTCCACACGGTTAAGTCTTACTCCCTGATCTTACACAAGAATAAGGTTTTTAACTGTCCATACCCTTCCTTTCATCTGAAGGTGATGTTGGATTTTTACCTAAATTAGGGCATTGTCCTGCCTTGTGTCTGCGGTCATCACATCTTAAGGAGGTTTCTTTGCACACCTTGGATGTGGTTCAGGCAGTTTGTGTGTGCCTGTCTCCTACAGCTTCCTTTCTGAGGTCAAATTCTCTATTTGTGCTCATTCACTGTCCAAGAAAAGGCCTGGGGGGGTCTGTCCTGCTGGTATAGCCCATTGGATTTGGCAGGCGATTGTTCTGGCATATGCCATTAAGGGTCAGATTCCTCTGTTCCCTATGTGGCTCGCTCCACCAGGGTGATTATAGACTTCCAGTGCCGGACAAGGTCTCTGTTAACCTCTCAGCAAAGTTTAAATCTACCCCCACTCCTAACAGCCTCACCCCAGTAGCTTTTCTGACCTAAAACAGATGCTGGCTAGTTAACCAGTAACCCTATTAAGAACATCCATATGTTTCATAAACAGCAATCTAACCTTTCTTCATCCCAATAACTCATACAACAAACAAAATATAGAACAGGCCAAAGCCCTCTATTACACTGTCTTTTTTTCTCAGGTTCCTACAGCCCTTCAGTCCTTACTTGATAATGGAAATTACTTTGCCAGAACTAGAGACCGCCATTAAAGCAGTTAAACGTAACAAACGTCTAATCCGTGGTGGCTTTTCTGCCTCATACTTTAAAAAATGTAGTCATTACTGAAACCTAAAATTAGCCAATATTTTTGTTTACAGTAGTGTATTCAGAAGGTGACTGGTGCTGCTATCAGAATATGATGTCCTTGTGTGGATTGAAGAATCTGTTGAATGAAAAAAAAAAAAAAAAAAAGATGTATGATCATCTTATGGCACTAGGTATTAACCTCTCCCCTGAGGTCTCACAGAATGTTTGGAATAACTTTGGTTTCTTTTGGACCCCCAACAAACTCCCCTACCTTGGGAATAATCAAACTATTACTTAGGAATCATTATTTCCCTGATGCACTATTTTCAAGAACTCATATTAGACTGGAAATGGCCACATATATTGTGGTTGCAAAGAATAGCAATGGTCACCAGGACCATCTTACCTAAACTTCTCTATTTTTTCCACACCCTCCTCACATGTTTTACATTCTCTCTAAACCAAAAATGTTTATGGAGGCCAACAAGACCTAAGACTGCCACAAAAAATCCTCTTCAAAGGTAAGCCATAGATAAGTCATTGATGTATGCACCTTAACATCTATTACCAATCTTCAAAAAATTCTCATCTTACATACACAATGGTATATACCCCTATGAGTTAATCTTGAGGCATATCTGGCCTTTCTTACCTTTACCTGTACCATTCTGTGGACCACACTCCCATATCATAAACATCTACCTACCACTGCTATAATGCAATCTGTTAAAGTGTGTAATTGTGTCAAGTATTTGGCAAATTAATAGCTCTGTACTTACTCCTTTCCACCTTTTTGGTGGGCATGTATGACTTCCTGAGGCTGTCAGGTCCAATGTCTTTTAAAACTTTATTTTCTGATATGTGCAAATGAAACACTACATATTTTCTTTATTTTAACCACACCAATGCTCCTGTGTACCCCACCTCATTTAAAACTATCTGCTTTAGGGATCCCCATGCTCCATGCATTATTTATCCCATCTACCAACTATTTCGTCCTCTTGATTTTCTTCATTACCTAAATTCACCATCAACTGGGAACAAAAAAATTTAGATTCTCATCTCTCAAAAAAAGTGGCAATATATTGGGTGTAATACTGCAAAAAGCTTCATCAATATTCTGTTCAGCAAAACACTTGGAATGCTTTCGTTATTTGCAAGCTTCAAAGTATATAGCAAAATATGTAATCAGGAGATCAAAAATTCAAAATGAATGACGGATTCTGAAAGACAGTAAGACAAACCTCCCCAAAAAAATCTTTACTGATATAACTAATAAAAAAACAGAGGTCTGAGCATGTAGGCCCCTTGCAAGACAACTCAGTTTTGTGTGACTGGGTAAAAAGAGTAGTCAAATTTATTAAATACCTTCCTCAACTCTGTATATGCAAAGCAAAACAGTGGAGCTCAAGTCTATAATGGGGATAGTATTGCCACAGTCTCAAATAAACCGCAATGGCTCAAAAAAAGATATGGTGCAAAAAAAGACAAATAAAAGTGAATAAAGTATCTGGGCCAGATGGGTACACCCACGTGTACCTTAAGGTTCTGTAATTTCAGAGCTATTGTTTCTAATTTTTAGAGGCTTTTTGATGACTGGCATGGTACCAGTTGGTTTGGTGCAAAACCAAATTGGTGCCTATATTTAAAAAGAGATCAAAGTCTTTCCCAAGTAATAACAGACCTTTTAGTTTTACTTTTAAAGTCAGGAAGATACTTGAATGTTTGATAGAACAGAACATAGAAGAGTTTTACTAAAAAAAGTATTATAAGAAATATCATGAATTCATAAAAGTCTGAAGTTGCAAACACAAAAATGAGTGGCTGAGGATGTACTATACTTTGATTTTGTTAAATCGTTTGATATGCATAGCTAATGTGTAAGTTAAACTCTACTAAAAATTCAGTCTGAAAATTAATAGAAAACTGACATACAGTGGGTACGGAAAGTATTCAGACCCCCTTAAATTTTTCACTCTTTGTTATATTGCAGCCATTTGCTAAAATCATTTAAGTTCGTTCTTCTTCCTCATGAATGTACACATAGCACCCCATACTGACAGAAAAACACAGAATTGTTGACATTGTTGCAGATTTATTAAAAAAGAAAAATTGAAATATCACATGGTCCTAAGTATTCAGACCCTTTGCTCAGTATTTAGTAGAAGCCCCCTTTTGATCTAATACAGCCAGGAGTCTTTTTGGGAAAGATGCAACAAGTCTTTCACACCTGGATTTGGGGATCCTCTGCCATTCCTCCTTGCAGATCCTCTCCAGTTCTGTCAGGTTGGATGGTAAACGTTGGTGGACAGCCATTTTTAGGTCTCTCCAGAGATGCTCAATTGGGTTTAAGTCAGGGCTCTGGCTGGGCCATTCAAGAACAGTCACGGAGTTGTTGTGAAGCCACTCCTTCGTTATTTCAGCTGTGTGCTTAGGGTCATTGTCTTGTTGAAAGGTAAACCTTCGGCCCAGTCTGAGGTCCAGCGCACTCTGGAGAAGGTTTTTGTCCAGGATATCCCTGTACTTGGCCGCATTCATCTTTCCCTCGATTGCAACCAGTCGTCCTGTCCCTGCAGCTGAAAAACACCCCCACAGCATGATGCTGCCACCACCATGCTTCACTGTTGGGACTGTATTGGACAGGTGATGAGCAGTGCCTGGTTTTCTCCACACATACCGCTTAGAATTAAGGCCAAAAAGTTATATTTTGGTCTCATCAGACCAGAGAATCTTATTTCTCACCATCTTGGAGTCCTTCAGGTGTTTTTTAGCAAACTCCATGCAGGCTTTCATGTGTCTTACACTGAGGAGAGGCTTCCGTCGGGCCACTCTGCCATAAAGCCCCGACTGGTGGAGGGATGCAGTGATGGTTGACTTTCTACAACTTTCTCCCATCTCCTGACTGCATCTCTGGAGCTCAGCCACAGTGATCTTTGGGTTCTTCTTTACCTCTCTCACCAAGGCTCTTCTCCCCCGATAGCTCAGTTTGGCCGGACGGCCAGCTCTAGGAAGGGTTCTGGTCGTCCCAAACGTCTTCCATTTGAGGATTATTGAGGCCACTGTGCTCTTAGGAACCTTAAGTGCAGCAGAAATCTTTTTGTAACCTTGGCCAGATCTGTGCCTTGCCACAATTCTGTCTCTGAGCTCTTCAGGCAGTTCCTTTGACCTCATGATTCTCATTTGCTCTGACATGCATTGTGATCTGGAAGGTCTTATCTATGGCACTTTTCCACTGCAAGTACCGGCTAGTACCGGCTCGGCTCTACTCGGCCCTGCTTGGCCCGGTTTGCTTTTCCACTGCGATACCGCATGGTATAGTGTCGGAACGGTTCGGTACGGTACGGTATAGGTTTGCTTTTCCACTAAAGTAGTACTAAAGTTAATTGGGTGGGATAACAACGGGGTGGGTGTGATTCTCTGACCAATCAGTGGCTAGTAGTGACTGCATGCAAAGGATTGTGGGATATGTTACCAGTTTGGTACCTGTTGGAACCACAATCGAGTAGATACTGTTTTTTCAGAGCCGTACCGTACCGTACCATTCGGTTCCATGCAGTGGAAAAGCAAACCTATACCGTACCGTACCGAACCTTTCCGACCCTATACCATGCTGTACCGCAGTGGAAAAGCACAAAAGCGTGCCGAGCCGGTACGATTCTATGCAGTGGAAAAGCGCTAATAGACAGGTATGTGGCTTTCCTAATCAAGTCCAATCAGTATAATCAAACACAGCTGGACTCAAATGAAGGTGTAGAACAATCTCAAGGATGATCAGAAGAAATGGAAAGCACCTGAGTTAAATATATGAGTGTCACAGCAAAGGGTCTGAATACTTAGGACCATGTGATATTTCAGTTTTTCTTTTTTAATAAATCTGCAACAATGTCAACAATTCTGTGTTTTTCTGTCAGTATGGGGTGCTATGTGTACATTCATGAGGAAGAAGAATGAACCTAAATGATTTTAGCAAATGGCTGCAATATAACAAAGAGTGAAAAATTTAAGGGGGTCTGAATACTTTCCGTACCCACTGTAGATTGTATTCAGAGAGCAGTGATTTATGATTCATACTCTAAATGACCTAAGGTTATTAGTGGTGTACCCTAAGGTTCAGTATTGCAACTTATGTTTTAACCTATTTATAAAAGATATAGCGTTTTGGATTTAAAGTACAATTTCTGTGTTTAACCACCTCAATACTGGGCACTTAAACCCCCTTCCTTCCCAGACCAATTTTCAGCTTTTAGCGCTGTTGCATTTTGAATGAAAATTGCGCAGTCATGCAACACTGTACCTAAACCAAATGTATGTCATTTTTTCCCCACAAATAGAGCTTTCTTTTGGTGGTATTTGATCACCGCCAGTTTTTTTCTTTTTTGGTGCACAAATAAAAAAAGACCGAAAAGTTTGAAAAAAAAAAAAGTTTTTTTGTTTAGGTTACAAAATTTTGTAAATAGATACGTTTTTTCCTGCACTGATGAGCACTGATGACGCCGCACTGACAGGCACTGATGAGGAGACACTGATGGGGTGGCACTGATATGCAGTACTGATGGGCACTGATAGGTAGCACTGATATGCAGCACTGATGGGCACTGATATGTGGCACTGATAGATAGCACTGATATGCAGCATTGGTGGGCACTGAAAGGCAGCGCTGATGGGCACTGATGGGCAGCACTGATGGGCACTGATCGGCGGCACTGATGGGCACTGATAGGCGGCACTGATGGGCACTGATGGGTGGCACTGATGGGCGGCACTGATCGACACTGATGGGGGGCACTGATGGGCACCGATAGGCAGCACTGGTGGGCAATAATGGGCACTGGTGGGCGGCACTGATAGATGGCAATAACGGGCACTGGTGGGCAGCACTGATAGATGGCATTGGTGGGCAGCACTGATAGGGGGGCACCACTGGCAGGCTCTCTGAGCCCTGTTTGCCATCCCTGGTGGCCATGGTGGGCATCCCTGGTGGCTCTAGTGGCATCCCCTCCCCCCAGGGCTGCACTGGTAATCAATCATCTGATTACCAGCACAGACCCCCCCCTGTGATCAGTGAGTAATTAGAAATACTCACTGATCACCCCGGCTGCAGAATCGATCCTCTCCTTCTCCTCACACTGACAGGATCTGTCAGGAGGAGAAGAGATCGAAGCCGTTACAACGGCTGTATTGACATTACATGACGGCTGTGATTGGTCACAGCCGTCATGTGATCAGGAGGGCCAATCACAGGGCCCTCCTGCTGATTCTTGTTGCTCTTTGTCCTAGGGACACAGGCACATCGAGATCGCGCCGCTGCGCGTGCCCGCGGCGGCGCTATCTCTCTCCTTCTGAAGGATGTTCCGGAACGTCCATTCAGAAGGATGAGACTCCCACCCGGCCGTATATGTACTATGGCCCGGGTGGGAGGTGGTTAAAGATTACTCCAAGCTATGGAGTAAAGTCCATAACCTCTAACGTAGAAGTAGATCTGAGTGCACAGTTCAAGTGGGAGTAGGAAACTCTGAGGCAAATTAGATTTAAAGTTGATAAATGTAAAGTTATGCACTTTATACATTCTTGTCCTTGTAGATCTTGTAATTTCAGATAGAGTAAAGGAGGGGTATAGACTCCACTAAGATGTGTTGCCATCTGTGTCCCATTGGGGAGATTTATCTTAACTTCTGGTCCCATAACCACAACTGGAAGTTAGAGGAAATTCTTCCAAAGTGAGGGAACCCTTCAGGAGAACTAATGTCACCATTGGAAGACTTCTCCTCCTCTATTCCTGTTCTGGGGACAGCTCAAAATTTGGGATGTTCTCTTACTTTCACTTTCAGTGATAATAGTAGACAGAAGAATAGAGAGGTTGAATCTCCCTAACAGGGACACAAATCAATAACAGCCTCTCCACTCTGTCCAAAACAAAGCAAAAAAAAATAGATTGCCTTTAGTTATATTTTAAAGTAGAAATCCAGCCTAACACTAGTTAGTCTTAAAATATTCCCTGCCCCCTCCTGCTACATATACTGTCCAACCTGTGTAAAAAAAGATGTGTATATTTACCTGTGATGCCGTGATGTCATTTATAGGCTCCTATAACCCAGCCATTGTCAGCACTCCCTCCTCTTCCCTGCATCTGCCACTGACCCGCAGTTGGAGCTGTGGATCACATGGCTGGACCATAGCAGATCAAAAATAGGTAAATATGCACATCTGTCTTTACACAAAAAATAGCTAAGAGGAGGCACTGCAAGGATTTTTAATTTGCGCCCTCATTTCTTTGTTTACTCCTCCTGAAAACAAGTTTCACTTTGAGGACCTGTTACCATGTCTAAGGCCTATATGGCAGGTGGGCAGAGCTCAGTTGCAGAAGCCAAGGAACTAAGGCACTTAGTAAACAAAGGAAAACCAAAGTCAAAGGAGTGAGCAAAGGTATATTCCCTGGCAAAAGAAATAGTAAACACCTTGTGGCACTGGAAATGGATTACAAGTTTACTTGAATTGATTCCAAATTTTCATATATTGGACACAATCCCCAGGCCAGGTAAATGTAAGTAATTGACATTTGCGGAGTAGACCCAATGCTTTATGATCCCTATTTAACCGCTTGCCGGCCGCCACATGACTATTTACTGCAGCAGTCAGCCCCCTACAGGCAAAACAACGTAGGGCTACGTCGCTCGCCTACGATCCTCTAGGAGGCGAGCGCCTGCCGCCGGAGCCGTGCTCCCGCCCCTGCTCGTTCACTAACATCCCCATGCGTGTGACCGGCGGCTCCGATGTCCGCCGGTCACTCGCGATCTCCCGCTGGAGAGGGAGAAAGGGAGGCAGCTAATGTAAACAAAGCCGCCTGTCATTCTCCCTGATGTAACTGCAAAGATCATACGATCCTGCTATGTAGGATCGTATGTATCTGTGGTTACATCACAAGCCACGCCCCCCCACAGTTAGAATCACGACCCTAGGGATACATTTATCCCACTGATCACCTATAAAGTTAACCCCTTCGCTGCCAGTGTCATTTTTACAGTAACAATGCATATTTATAGCATTGATTACTGTAGTAATGTCACTGGTACCCCCAAAAGTGTCAAAAATGTCAGTCAAGGGTCCGATCTGTCCGCCGGAATGTCGCAGTCCCGCAAAAATAATCGCAGATCGCCGCCATTACTAGTAAAAAAACAAAACAATAAAAATGACATAAATCTTTCCCGTAGTTAGTAGACACAATAACTTTTGTGCAAACCTATCAAAATGCGCTTATTGCGATTTTTTTTACCAAACATATGTAGCAGAAAACAAATTGGCCTAAAATGTTAAAAAAATTAGATTTTTACATTTTTTGGGGGGGAATTTCATATAAAAAATGTTAAAAAATATTGTTATTTTTTCAAAATTGTCACTCTTTTTTTGTTTATAGCGCAAAAAGTAAAAATCGCACAGGTGATCAAATAACACAAAAAAAAACTCTGTTTGTGGGAAAAAAAAGGACGTCAATTTCATTTGGGTACATCGCTGCACGACCGTGCAATTGTCTGTTAAATTCATGCAGTGCCGAATCGCAAAATAGGCCCTGGTCTTTGAGCAGGAAAATCCTCCGGGGCTTGAGTGGTTAAAGCTGAACGCTGGGGAAAGTAAAGCTCCTCCCTTGCATAGGGGCTACAGTGCAGTATCCCATGGCAAGAAGTCAGAATTTGTCTTGAAGTAATATGACGAATAAAGAGAATTTTCAGGACATTTACGAGGGTTACTAAATATTTTACATTAATATCTTTGAATGATATTATTAAATATCTTTGTAAATGTAGAATATAAATAAAAGAGCCAACAGCCATTTAAATCAGTGAGAAGTTCTTGTTAGACAATTAATTATTTCATGGATACTGATTAGAACCTCACCAAACCGTATGAACAAATGTAAAAAAACAAGCACATAGACTTTGATACTGGCCACAAACTGAGGAAACACAGAATCCGGTTTTGATGTTTGCAAGTGCTGCATGTTTTATCTACAAAGTGCTGAGCTGGATGTTTTGACATACATAGGTTCGCTGGAGCTCTTGAAATCAATTGCTTATTCCCATCTGAAGGAAATGCATCTTTGACACTTCTCATGACCTAAGTCCTGGTGCTGATGGATTGCCAGAAAGTACCGTAACTGTTACTGATAGTAACTGGATGATTATTTTCCATGCAGTAGGAATGTTAGACATATTCCACACTATATAGTTCCTGTGCCAACACCTACAGATATATGTATATATCATTTTTTTATTTATTTTTTTTTTTTTTAAAGTACCCCACTGTAGGCTGTGTGCGGGGCCTATTTAAAGTTACTATTTAGAAATTTCTCACAGTCTCCAATCAGATTCTATTCTCTCTGATACTTTGAATTTAATACACTAAGCGGAGAACAGTAATAGAGCTTATGCTACAGCGAGGTGACAGTTTGCAGCTGCCAGCATCATCAAACACAGTATTTTGCAATTATTGTGACTTGAAAGTAATAGAGTGCCTTAAGTCAGCTCCCAACAATTCCAGAGGGCTACACAATAGCAGCACATTTTCACATGTCAAGAACACAAAATTTCAGTCCTGCTGCATTTTTTGCAGTGTATCACAATGCACACTGAAGAAGTTGGAGTACAATAACTCCAGCATTGGTGTTGGTGGACACAATATTAACCCCCAGCATCCTGAGTGCCGACCATCCCTTTCTATATTCTTGTATGTTGGAGGTGCCAACAGCCTCAAGGTCTGAGCAATGGGTGTAGCTGTTATGTGTTAAGGTTGTATGTCCTATACACCTGTTTTTCTTTACTATTAGATGGATGTCACTGCCAGTGAAATTAATCCCCATCCATCCACCTACCCTGCATTAGTGTTCAGTGAAATTTAACCCTGCTTGCATTGGTGGTCAGTGGCAGTTAAAGTTAACCCCCCATCCTCCTTCATTAGTAGTCATGACAGTGGTCATGGCAGTTAAAGTTAACCCCCCCCCCCTCCAGTTTTGGTGATCATGGCAATAAATATTAACCAACGCCTGTCCTGCATTCGTGATCATGGTAGTGAAAGTTAACCCCACTCCAGTCTATTTTTCTGTGCTTGGCACTGGGTCACATAGTGCATTCCAGCACCCACAATTCCACTGCTACTCTTCTATCTATATGTTGCACAGTTTTTAATTTAGTTTTCTTTGCTTGCTGTCAGTCTGAGTGCTGGGGAGTTTGTAATGTGCATTCACTGCTTAATGATGCTGTAATTAGGCAAATGTAAAATTAGTCAATAGTCCTTGAACTCAACTTCTGCATTGTGATGGCACCTCAGAAAAAGGTGGAGGAGATTAACAGGAAGGCTTGAGGTTTTAATGCATTATTTTGTTGGGATTGTAGCATTTTATTAACCTTTTTTTCCCTGATTTCTGTTAATTCTGTAGCCAGCGGTTGCCTGTAGTTCAACCTTACTTTAACTCAGTAGGAGTGTTACACAGAGTGTATTTTTTTGCCTTGTGTTATTTGCTCCAGAAGGGTGTGCTTGAGATATATTGTTCTGTGCTATAGATTTTGATATCCTGGCCACTCAGTGAGCTCAGAGAACCTACTGAGGCTTGCTGGGAAAACTATCAAAAAGCTGAGCCACTTCCTGCTCTTTCTCCTGTGCTTTTCCCTTGTGAAGATGTCAGCTTAAAGTTCATTATCTCCTAGGCCCTGAGTACAAGAACCCCCCTTCCATGAAGGAACCCCTTAACCACTTAAGCCCCGGAGGATTTGGCTGCTAAACGACCAGGGGGTATTTTGCGATTCAGCACTGCGTGACTTTAACGGACAATTGCGCGGTCGTGCGACGCCGTACCTAAACTAATTTGACGTCCTTTTTTTCCCACAAACAGAGCTTTCTTTTGGTGGTATTTGATCACCTGTGCGATTTTTTGATCACGCGCTATAAACAAAAAAAGAGCGTCAATTTTGCAAAAATAACTATTTTTCACATTTTTTTTATATGAAATTCCCCCAAAAAAAAAGTAAAGATCAAAATTTTTTAACATTTTGGGCCAATTTGTTTTATGCTACCTATGTTTGGTAAAAAAAATCGCAAAAAGCGTATTTTGATTGGTTTGCGCAAAAGTTATTGCGTTTACTAACCAAGGGAAAGATTTTTGTCATTTTTGTTGTTTTTTTTTTTAAACGCGTAATGGCGGCGATCTGCGATTTTTTTTTTTGCGGTACTGCGACATTGCGGCGGACAGATCGGACCCTTGACTGACATTTTTGACACTTTTGGGGTTACCAGTGACATTTCTACAGTAATCAGTGCTATATATATATGCACTGTTACTGTAAAAATACACTGGTAGTGAAGGGGTTAACTTTATTTGAGAGGGAGGGGCTGCGTGTGTCCCTAGGGGCGTGATTCTAACTGTGATTGGCTGTCTGTTGAGCTGTAGTTACACTGATCAACGGTCCTACATAG
Source organism: Pelophylax lessonae (assembly GCF_965119305.1). Taxonomy (NCBI): domain Eukaryota; kingdom Metazoa; phylum Chordata; class Amphibia; order Anura; family Ranidae; genus Pelophylax; species Pelophylax lessonae. The sequence goes on along the minus strand of NC_138769.1, from coordinate 379,835,269 downwards.
TAGAACCGTATGATCGGTGTCTCTACACAGGGGAGAATGACAGGCAGCTTGTTTACACAAGCTGCTTGACTTTCTCCCTCTCCCCCGCCGATCGCAGAGTGAGCGGCAGACATCGGGTCTGCCGGTCACACGCGCGGGGGGGTCCGTGACCGCGGGGGAGCGCGCCGCCGGCGGCGTGCACCCGCTCCCCAGAGCCTCACAGGCTAGTGACGTTAATTTACGTCACTTTGCCTGTGAGGGGCTGACCGCCGCAGTAAATCTACTTGCGGCGGTCGGCAAGTAGTTAAAGACTGCTGGATCAAGAGAGCATAAGGCCTATGCGAACTTGTAACTGTCCCCCACATATGGACATGTGGAGCATTATGGTTGAGTTGGAAGTTATACATCAAAACCTGGTGCAGATCAGTACATCTCTTTTCTTAGCTCACAGTCAGAAGTGCTTGCCCTTTCATTCAGAAGGTCCATTACTGATATGTTGTCTTACAGCAGTTAAGAATCAGCAGTTAAAATACCTTTATGGTAACTAAAAGTATTGTACTGTATTATGCTAACTACAAGTGGTTAATACCTGTAATGGTTTAAGCGCTTCAATACCGCTTTTACTCCCTTCCTGCCCAGGCCAATTTTAAGCTTTCAGTGCTGTCATACTTTGAATGATAATTGCGCGGTCATGCAGCACTGTACCCACATAAAATGTTTATTGTTATTTTCACACAAATTAAGCTTTCTTTTGGTGGTATTAATTCACCCCAGTTGAAAAGACTGCAACTTTTGAAATAAATTAAGTTTTTCTTTGTTAAAACATTTTACAAATAAACTTTCTTCATAAATTTAGGCTAAAACATATACTGCTATAATTCTTTGGTGAAAATAACCCAAATCAGTGTATATTATTTAGTCTGTGGTAAATTTATAGAGTCCACAAACGTATATCTGAAAATCGATCAATCTGGATGTACTGACAGCCAATCTCATTTCTCGGGGCCAGAAATGCCAGAACAGCACAAATATCCCCCAAATGACCCCTTTTTGGAAAGGTAAGACGCATGATGAGTTTTTTTAGGTTGTCATTGTTTGCCACAATTTTTGGGAAAGTGAAGAAATTAAAAAAAGTTGTTTTCACAATTTGTAAAATGTTTTTACATTCTGTCACCATTGCAGTACAGTGTCATCATATAACTGGTGTGGTGGTGATCAGAGACACTAACTGGTAACAGTGTGTAAGAAAAAAAAAAATATATATATATATATATATAGTTACAATTTTTTTACACACAGTGATCAGAGCAATACAGTGTTACCACAGTAATGTTGTACTACTATGGGGAGGTGATCAGGATTTTTATTTTTTTTACACACTATGATTGCTTATAACTGTGCATTTTACAGTTATATGCAACCATTTTTTTAATGAAAACTACTCATTCGGAGTTTACTATTGTGATTAGTTGTGATTGTCCACAGCTAATCACATGGTACAAATGGGCTGTGATTGGCTCTGTCTGTACCATGTGATGACTGTGACCAATCACAGAGCTCATCCCAATAGTTCACAATGAATGGCACACCTTTCATTGTGTAAAACTGTCATGAGATCTGCTGTGATTGGCCACAGTGATCACATGGTACTGGCAGTGGGCCAGTACAGTAATCTGTCATCTGTCCAGTGGAAACAGAGGGTGACAGATAGCACTAGAGTGTGGCGCAAAATCCTATTTTAATTAATTTAATTGTCACATCCTTTTTCTATTTTTCTCCATTTTTATTTGCAGACCACAATTTCCATCAAATGTGACAGGGGTTGGGATAAACTATAACACTGCCAGGCAAGTCTTATTGTTGCAAGTTTAGACTACATCTGTAAGGCATCAGAGTGGATCCCATCATTACTTTTGGGATCCCTCCAGTGTCTGGAGTGGGTCTGTGATCTCAGCCGACTGGTGAGCATAAGTGAGTGCACTCCTGTGACTCACATGAGAAGTATGGCCAAAAGAACTTTAGCCATACTTCTCTTAGGCACCCATCCCACCAAGCCTTCAACTTGGGTATAGTGACATATTCAGTGCCTTCCCCACATAGAGATGCATATATACATTATATGCATCCTACAATGGGTCAGCTCTGCTTCTTTGACTGGACAACCTCTTCACTAGTATATAAAGTGTAGCTGTTTCCTCTAGCCAGTGGTTTTTTTTCTCCTCAATATGGACACCTTAAAAAAAATTCTCCTTTTTTTATTTTTTTGGTTGCCATGGAGCTGGTGGGACACTGGATTTTTCATTGGAAGCCCCAACCTTATAGCGAGGTTGACTTTCTCTCTCTCTCTCTCTCTCTCTTTTTATCTGTGCTCCTTTTTTTGTTTAGGATGCCTTTTCTTTTGTCGCCAGCCTCAAGCACTGAAAATTTGAATGGAAAGGTATAATATACTGTGTGTATATGTATGTATATATATATATATATATATATATATATATATATATATATATATATATACACCGTATGTAAGGTTGTAGTAAAGCACTGACCATGTAACCAAGGCCTAAGTTGGCAGCCTGGTTGGCAATGAGTTTAAACATCTAACTTACTTTTAAAAATATGTACTACACTATCTTACACTGAGGTCTTCAAGACCTCAACATTGTGCATAATGCATTTTATTCACAGTAGTGAGCTGTCCCTTGCTCATTATCCAGGTATGCCAGAGAGTGTCATTCAAACCCACTGATAACTTACCTATCTGCTACTCTATTCATTTGAACAGCATACTGTAAGTGGGGAACTGAACTGAAGAAGCTGCTTGGATGAGCTATAAAAGGTCTTTAACATTACAGAACAAGGCCAGTTGGTTGTAACTAACTACTATTAGCTACAGTCGGGTCCATAAATATTGGGACATCGACACAATTCTAATCTTTTTGGCTCTATACACCACCACAATGGATTTGAAATGAAACAAACAAGATTTAACTGCAGACTTTCAGTTGTAGGAATTACAACAGTTTCTATATGTGCCTCCCATTTTTTAAGGGACCAAAAGTAATGGGACAATTGGCTGCTCAGCTGTTCCATGGCCAGGTGTGTGTTATTCCCTCATTATCCCATTTACAAGGAGCAGATAAAAGGTCCAGAGTTCATTTCAAGTGTGCTGTTTGCGTTTGGAATCTGTTGCTGTCAACTCTCAATATGAGATCCAAAGAGCTGTCACTATCAGTGAAACAAGCCATCATTAGGCTGAAAAAACGAAACAAACCCATCAGAGAGATAGCAAAAACATTAAGTGTGGCCAAATCAACTGTTTGGAACATCCTTAAAAAGAAAGAATGCACCGGTGAGCTCAGCAACACCAAAAGACCCGTCAGACCACAGAAAACAACTGTGGTGGATGACCGAAGAATTCTTTCCCTGGTGAAGAAAACACCCTTTACAACAGTTGGTCAGATCAAGAACACTCTCCAGGAGGTAGGTGTATGTGTGTCATGGTCAACAATCAAGAGAAGACTTCACCAGAGTAAATACAGAGGGTTCACCACAAGATGTTAACCATTGGTGAGCCTCACAAACAGGAAGGCCAGATTGGAGTTTGCCAAACAACATCTAAAAAAGCCTTCACAGTTCTGGAACAACATCCTATGGACAGATGAGACCAAGATCAACTTGTACCAGAGTGATGGGAAGAGAAGAGTATGGAGAAGGAAAGGAACTGCTCATGATCCAAAGCATACCACCTCATCAGTGAAGCATGGTGGTGGTAGTGTCATGGCGTGGGCATGTATGGCTGCCAATGGAACTGGTTCTCTTGTATTTGTTGATGATGTGACTGCTGACAAAAGCAGCAGGATGAATTCTGAAGTGTTTCAGGCAATATTATCTGCTCATATTCAGCCAAATGCTTCAGAACTCATTGGACGGCGCTTCACAGTGCAGATGGACAATGACCCGAGCATACTGTGAAAGCAACCAAAGAGTTTTTTAAGGGAAAGAAGTGGAATGTTATGCAATGGCCAAGTCAATCACCTGACCTGAATCCGATTGAGCGTGCATTTCACTTGCTGAAGACAAAACTGAAGGGAAAATGCACCAAGAACAAGCAGGAACTGAAGACAGTTGCAGTAGAGGCCTGGCAGAGCATCACCAGGGATGAAACCCAGCGTCTGGTGATGTCTATGCGTTCCAGACTTCAGGCTGTAATTGACTGCAAAGGATTTGCAACCAAGTATTAAAAAATGAAAGTTTGATTTATGATTGTTAATCTGTCCCATTACTTTTTGTCCCTTGAAAAGTGGGAGGCACATATACAAACTGTTGTAATTCCTACACCGTTCAACTAATTTGGATGTAAATACCCTCAAATTAAAGTTGAAAGATTGCAGTTAAAGCACATCTTATGTGTTTCATTTTAAATCCATTGTGGTGGTGTATAGAGCCAAAAAGATTAGAATTGTGTCGATTTCCCAATATTTATGGACCTGACTGTATATCATAACCTGGATAAATAAGAACCCTAATAGACATACTCCAATAAAGGAACTTCTGGAACATTTTTCTTCTGTGGTGAAGAAAAAAAAAAAAAAAAGAAAATGGCATGTGTAAATTGCCACATAGTAGGTTTACTGAAAATCCTTTCATGTCTGTACTTTTTAAGCAACATTTATTTTCCCCTTACTTTATTTTCACTCATGTTCAGAAGATATTAAAATATTGTCTCTGTGGAGTAATTCACAAGTCAGGTTTAGATTAAAAGCATCTGCAAATACTTCACAAGATGTATCCCAATTGAGGCTTGTGAGAAGAAAAATAAAGAACTGTTTTCTTTCCGGTTTCACTCCCCCCGCTGAGTGTTCCTTAGACCGTGTGATGTTATTTTTATGGATGTGAAAGATGTGCTAACTGTCCCATTAAACTGCTTGCTCAGCACTAATGAGATGCTGCATTTTTTTCTTATTGCATTGTCTGTTTTCAACTTGTAATCTCACAGACGACTTGCAAAGGACAGAACTGCTTGTAGTGGCATTCCAGGGGGTCAGAAGGCACAGATTCTCCCTAGTCTAATAGCACTTCCTTTTCTGAATCTTTTAGATTAGAGTATGTAAAATTGTATGGGATGGAAAGGTTACAATGGAGGGTTATAGAACTGGCAGCCCTGCTGGCGTTTAGCAGAAAGAAGTGAAATGCGTAATATTATTTCACAATTGTAGTACAATATGGAGACTTTTCAATTCACTTCACATTGTTTCAAAATGAACAGTGCATATAGTGCACTGTAACTAAAATAAAGTAGAATTATGAATTGTAATGTATATTAACGTATGGATTTTGGAGCAATTTATCAAGGATTGAAGTTTGGGCTGCTGAAGTAATTTAGCAATAAGTTGAAACCCATATTACTAGTGTTGCTGCCTGCATCTTATTGATAATTAAAATGTTGATGAGCGATGGAGGGGAGGAATCCGCTTCTGATCTCTATTCGTAAATTGTACACTTTGCTTACTTTAATTGCCTCCTGACAAAGCTGGGGCGTGAGGCACCACAGAGATTTTTCTCACATCTTTTTTTTTTTTTGTTAGCAGGTGCTGGCAACATCACAAATTCTGCTCAGAAGGCCCAAAAACCCAAATAAATATTTCAGCTATCCAGCACCAACCTTAACTTTAACCAGTGGTGGAGGATTAGATTCAGAACTGTTTATCCTAATTGGCCATTTCAGTGTAATTGTAAAAGACTGGTTAATTAACAATGCATCATAATAGGTTCAATAGAAAAAAAAATATTTTGTAGGCCATTTGTTTTTGGCTATTAGTGGTTTTAATTTTTTACATTGGAACAACTTGACCAAAAACCTATCACCAAATTATGAGGCCATTAAACAAAAAAAGAAAAATTGGGCAATTTAAATTTGAATTAATGCTGTCTGGGTCATCTAGGACAGTGTATTTCAACCTTTTCGTAGTCAGGGCACCCTTTAGAATTGTGCACAGTCCTGGGGCACACCGGTCTGGGGGCTCATTCACACAAGGAGTTGTACTTTTTTGTGTGTTCTGTTTTTTTTTTTTATTAGGCTATTGTAAAACATGCAAAATAGGTGCTGCCATGATTTTTAAGTTAAGCCCCATCACCAAAAATACATAATACTATGGTACCGTGCATTTTAGTGGATGCAAACAAACATACAATTGGTTGATAAGTGGGGGTGCCATTAAGAATTAATGGCACCCATGTGAAACTGCAAAAGGCAATGCATTTATGTGTGGTATGGGAAAACACACACTTTTACACATGTTACTGCACTGCACCTGGTGTAAAAAAAAAACAATAAATGTAGTTTGCAAGGCAGAGTTAGGTGGCCGGTAGGTAGTAAATACCCCCATCCCCTGGCTAGCACAACCCCCCCCCCTAAAAAAAATCCCCTGTCTAGCACAAATCCCCCTCTTTCCAAAATTCTCCTCCTAGCACAACCCCCCCCCCTCCTCCTGACACAAACCCCCCGCTGCAGCAAAATTACACAAAGACCTGTACAGTCCGACCATGAAAGAGTTACAGTTACTGTGTTAAGTTCTGTTTACAGAGATATAGGAGAGCACATCCCATTCCTCCTCCAGGCTTTCTCCTCCTTCTATGCTGTTATCTGTATTTTGCTGGCAAAATTGAAAGCTGAGTGGACCCCCTGACCTTCCCTTAACAACCAATGACGTCATCAGTTGGTAGGACACGGGAGAGCGGCTTAGACAGCTTTCACTTTGCCTAAAAAATACAGATAACAAAGAAGAAAGAAAGAGCTCTCCCTTAACTCTGTACACAGAACTTAACACAGTAACCCATTCATAATAGAAATAGGTGATAAAACAATGAATTGTATAACCACACCCAGCGCCACGGAATTGAACTAAATAACTGAATTAGGGAAAGATCTAGACATCAGCTGCCACTATCAAAAAATAGTTAAAAAAACAAAATAGAGTTGTTGCAAATCATTAGTAATCAATTGCCCCATCACTATCAGCGCTTAAAGTCTGTGTCAGCGCTGAAGAAGACGGAATGACGAAACGCGTCCAGGGCGTGACCACGCAGCCTTTGTAGTGGATGTCAGTGCTTCCGTTTCACAGGAATCACTCGGCTCGAGATACTGGAGTTTGGTGAGAGAGACCGAATGAGCTTATTCATCCCTGACTTATTTTAATGTGATTTGAGTTTTATTGTGCGAGTGTAATTTTAAAGGGGGATTTTGGTTAATAAACATTCGAACAGGATTACGCTATGTGCTTCATTCATTGTTTTTCATGAGCATGGATCCAATGTTGGAGGTGTGTGCTATTCATCTTCTATTATTACCCAAGGCTTGTGTTTATTCCAATCTGGTGAGTGTGTTTTCTAAAGGGGAGAGGAACTAATTTGTGGGTGTGGGGGTAGTGTCACTAATTTGGAATAGCCTGATCACTTCCAGACAACATAGCGGTGCCATCATCCCATCTTCACTATTGATCACATGGTGGACTTTATGAGAACTGTTCCCTTTTTTTTTATATTTTTTGAAAATCTACATAGATGCACAGACTTTAAGCGCTGCTAGTGCTGGGGCAATTGATTACTAATGATTTGCAACAACTCTATTTTGGTTTAGTAACCCTTTCATAGTCGGACTGTACAGGGTTTTATGTTATTTTGCCTCGTCATCCCTGGGGACTCTGCAGCACCCTGATTATAAAACCCTGATCTAGGACAATAAAAGTCTCATTCAGTAATATTTAGATACTAGTTATTATGTTTAATTTTTTTTATCATTGTTATTATTATATTCCATGATATATGTGAAACTTAAATAGCCCAATACAATGTTTGTATCAAATGTGTAGCAAAGTTATAGAGTATTTTGCTTATACCAATGGTTTAAAGCCCAAAGTCGGGCTCCCCAGCCCCTCCATTGCCCCTTAACTGTATCTCTGCAGCTACATGTAAAAAGTTATCTGGCAGAGGGCAGATCCTAAGATCCTAAATGTTGTCTCAAGCAGTGCCACGCAGTGGAGCATGCTCTCTGCAGCATACTCTTGTGGGTTTAGGTTGGGGACAGTAGTCGAATAAATGATGCTGGGCTGATATTCTGATGCTGAAAGCTAATAGAGAAAAATGATAAATATTTAGAGTTTTAAAAGAGAAGTAAAGGAATCATTTTTTTTAAATCATACTTAACTAGGTGGATGCAGCATTGGTCCCCCGCCGCCTCTAACACTGAGAACCGAGGGATCAAAGCTCCTTGAGCAGAGAGCTGGTGACTGTCACAGGCTCTCTGCTTTGCCCACCACCCCCTCGCTCACTGGAGCACTGGGCTGTGGACAGGGCGAGAACAGCCGGCTCAGGCTACCAGTGGCTTACTGAGAGGCTGAGCCTGGTGTCGGTTCAGGCGTGTGGGCGGATCCTGGCCATATGGTTGCAATCTTGCCCGAGCCTAGACTTGCTCTGTTACATCAGCTGACATTGAACTTCAGCCCGCTGTCTGCGGATACCAGGTCACAGGAGTGCAGAACAAACTGCACTCCTGTGATCCACAGAAGAAGTACAGCCAAAGGAGCTTTGGCTGTACCTCTTCTTTAAATGGAATGACTATTATGGTAAATAGACTGTTTCACTTACGTTAATAAGTTTTAGGCATAGATCACAATAAAAATTGCTGTGAAAAATTGTCAAATTCAACCCTCAATAACAGTGCCCCTCTAGATTTTTATCTGTAGAGAGTAAAATCAAACCCATCAAACCACTGTGGTTTCATTAAACAGAAAAAATGCTGAAGGCAATGAAAATTACAAATTCAGTTTCACGAACAGTAGGCAATTCATTATAAGTCTTTTCATGTGTGATTGTCTAGTGAAAGAATAGGTTAAAAATCATTTAAGGTCCAGAGTTAAAAAGTAATCTGCCAATGTGGATGTTTCCAAATATGTCTTGGCTGCATGCCGTTCCTCATAGTCTCAGATGGCTGTGCTTAGCAGTCTTGAATACACACCTTTGCAGATGCTGAATGAATAGAATTGAGGACAGATGAACATTGTCCAGAATTATTCTAGATTTTCTATCTAGAGAATAGGATTTCAAAATATAAAAAACTTTGAATCTCTTTCTGTATACAGTATATTTAAATGTTTGCTTAATCCAGTGGGGTACATTTTTCTATGAACTACCTTTCAGACCTCTTCACTTTTTCTTTCTGGAAGTTGGGATGTTAACAGTACATCAATGGAAATAAACTTACTTCCTGCACACTTTATGTGAATGGTTCTAACCTTGCCAAGTCTACCCATTTAGTTTCCCCACATGTAAGTTTTCTTTCATGTTCAGCCATCCATTTTCAGACTCATTGAGTGCAATGACAGAGTTGGGTTCTAAGGAGCACTAAGAATGTTCAGTAAAGTTTATACATCATATTACTAGTGATTTGTGCTGTTTCTGCTAAACAGGATGCTTTTCATAAGTAGCCTCTTGTTCTATTTCTGCCTGTATCTTTGTGCATGCTTTTGAAAATATACTTTGAGATGATCAAAATAATAAATCATTTGTTCCCCATGGAACTTTTGTATGCTCTGGTGAAAGAGGGCATATGGCCATATGGCCATTGGATGAATAAAATGACTACAGCATACAATCATTCTTTTTCTTGCTGTATATTTTGTAGCACAGGTTAGGTAAACTGTGCAGATGAGCCAGGGCATTAAACTTTTTCCTAGTTTCTATGCAACAGGTTCTTTAGGTTATACTGATGAATTTTTCAGAGATAGAGCTGTCAGATCCCTGCTCTCCTCTATGGGAGATCGGATGAAAAAGGACCACCTGTCCGTTTTCATCCGATCCTATCCGGGCTGATCCTCGAGACGGATGGAAACTAGAATTTCCATCCATCTGGATTTCATCCAACACCACATCGGATCGGATAGCAGCGGGTGTCAGCGGAGATGTCACCGCTGACATCCACTGCTCCATTGAGGTGCATAGAGCATCCGATCGTGTCCGCCTGAAAAAAACGTGTGAAAGGGGCCTTTTTAATAAATGTTTTTTCATGCCTGATTAAATAACCACATGAGTCTTTTTTTTTCTCATGTGGGAATGATTTTGTTTGTTTTTTACTTTTTGGAAACTTCTCTTCCCTTACAATAAAGAAGGTAGGTCCATCTCATACACCTGTCACTGTGAGGTTGACTTGAGAGCATGCAAACAGGTTGGGTGAATGTCAGAAAGGCAGTCACAAATATGGACTGGAGAAAAAGAGATCCTAAAAACCCACAGGGCTTATTGTCCCTTTAATACTTTATATACATTTTGAAATTTTATTACACCCTGAAATTTTAATACACTCTGAAAATCCTACCAGATGATTAACACTTAATTTATATATGTCCAGCTATTGCATCTTTTTTTTGAGTTAGTTAGCAATTTCACCAATGGCAACATTAAATTTACCAACCATGTCATGGATGTTACCAAGTGGGCAGATGTTACTTAAATGCATTCCCCAGACCAGTAGTACCACTAGCCTACTATTTTAAACAATTTCTTACTTACATAAATCTTTAACTGTTCTTGCACCCCTAGCAGTGCAATAGTTTGTTTCAGCCACAGTTGTTTGGTATGTTTATATAAAGAAAATATGGATAGAAGCATGTGAAAGAAAAATAAAGGAATCAATCAATACTGAATACTTTCAATATGTGTACTACCACCACGCAGTCATCATACGATTTGGTGACTGTAGTCCATTCAATTTTTCTCTCCTTTTTAGGCCCTAGACAGTGGGCCTAAAGAGAAATCCTCTATTAAAAATGTACAGTATAGAACTAGCTCAGTAGGCGGTAGGCAATAAAGTGACCCTGCAAACTCTAGTTACCCATCTCTGGGTGTTAGAATTCATGGGGGAGCTGTGGCATCTAAGGATGCAAGCTGTCTTAGAACCAATGTATTAGTTAACAGAGGTCACAGATTTCTTTCTACATATGATTTAATTATTACAATTCAATAAATAGCACTGCAGCAATCGCAGATGTGTAATTATTTATGGTAGCCAATCAGAAATTAATCTGTAGCAGAGTAGTGACAGCTGATTTCTGTGTGAATAAAACATTTCAATGTGGCCATTATTAAAAATTGGCTAATTAGCATGCCTAATTATATTCCTGTTTGGGTACGTGCATCACTAATTAGCAATGTAACAGTGAAAAAAATGCCAGAATGAAATTGAGAACATAGCTTTCTTTACTTTGTTCTTTATCCAGTCGTTAAAAAGAAGATTTACTTGTGGATAACATTCTCATTGGGCCAACACAGAAGCATTTTTGCTTTGCAGCAGTTATTTATTGTTTATTCCAAAGTTCAGGAATGTTTTTAGGTGTTCATTTTTAATCACTAAGGCTTTTTTTACATGGTCCGCCTCCGTAGGCTGATCTGTGCTGCTCAGCGGGGGATCGATACACAGATCCCCGCTGAGCAGGCAGGTGACAGCTCTCTCTCTGCTCTGTTTGCGGAGAGGGAGGTGTCAGAGCCCCATGCATCTCTATGGGGGAATCGGATGAGAGCGGACCGCCTTTCCGCTCTCATCCGATCCGATCCCCTGGACAGATGGAAAATAGGGTTTCCATCCATCCAGATTTCACGGACAGGATCGGATGCGAATAGCAGCGGGTGTCAGCGGACATGTGTCCGCTGACATCCGCTTCCCCATAGGGATGCATGGGGGATCCGATCAGATCCGCCTAAAAAACTGATAGGCGGATATGATTGGATCGCTCGTGTGAAAGGGCCCTTAAAATAGTTGTTCTTCAGTTTTGCTCATTTGTGATATTTGTAGAGGTATATTTGTGGCACCATCTCTGAATAAGAGCCCATTCACACTTGTGAATGGGGCATTAGCGATTAGATACAGGGTTCCTAGTGAATAACTGGGGGCGGAAGCCTCATATAAAAAAAATGGGAGGCTAACATCTCTGTCAGCCAGTTTGCAGCCACTCACATGTAATAACCCAAGCGGCCGATCATTCCAAAGTAATTGCTGCTTGAGGGATTACTTGCGAGCAGCTGCGCATATAGCCATAGGAGCTATGAGTCTCCCTATGTTTTCAAATAAGCTTGTGCCCATACCTAATCACCGTCAACCCCTGCCTGGTCTCCCACATCTAATTGCTTATGGCCCTATTTGCAAGTAAGAATGGGGTCTTAAGGAATGCCATTGCTGATTTGTTTCTTCAAATGCTAGTTGACTGGCAGTCTCTGGCATCGGTATTTTAAATTGCAGACCTGGAAAAAGCATGCTGCAGGATGGGTCAGAGTAAAAATGATACTCCTGTTCTGCATACTAATGTTCGATCAGTATTTTAGAAAATGGCAAAGGGAATGGCTCAGCATGACAGACAGGCAAATAGTAACTTTCCTAAGAAAGATTTTTCCTTTAAAGCTATACTTAATCAAAATTGATAATAAAACCTTAAAGGATAATTCCGAGCATTGACATGTTATACAATGTAACTATGTATATGACATACCTGGCCGATGCTGTTGGAAGCACAAAACCACTGAAGTACACACCCCTACTTCAATGATTTCAGCTTGCTTCTGGGTTCTTTGCTGAGCAGCTTGATTCATTGGGAATACAGAGTGTTCTTTGATTGGACAAGATGGAGAGTGTTATGTCACCACCCTGCCCAATCATAGAGCACTTTGCCTCATTCTGAAAATGTAAAGAATTCCCTGAATATCACCCACGCCAAGCAGCCAACCTCCTGTCTTCACAATGCAGGAGTGCAGCGCTCAAAAGTACCTGGAGATCACTGAAGTAGCGTTGTCTGCTTCAGTGATCTTTAGCCTACAGCTGCTTCTGCCAAGTGTGGCATGTGCTGTACATATTTGCATTGGTCCAAGCTGGACAAATGTAATTATGTATAACACGTTGATGCCTGGAATTATTCTTTAAAAATGAATGTGTTCACCAAACTCTACATTTCTAAATATCATCAAAAAAGACAGAGGACATCGCTAGTATTTAGTGCCCTCTTGAATCATCAAGATGTACCCTGATGTCTCCCTGCATGATTCAAAGGATGCAAGAAAAAGGGGCATCATGTTCCATATCTGGTGGACCTGCCCTAAAGTCAAATGTTATTGGATGAGAATATATACAGTGATATATTCTGTTACCAAACTTAATGTTCACACACCTGCCCACATGGCCTTCCTAAACAAGCTGGTTTCTGATTCTTCCAGACACTCTAAGGCATATTTTACATATGTTTTTTTGGTGCAAAAATATCCATCCCTATAGTATGGAAATCACCCATGGCTATCATTACCACAACAAAAAATAAGATCTTCTTATTTATGCTCCATGAAAAACTGGCAGGCATTTTCCAGGGCATGCAGGAAAGGTCTGAGGGAGTCTGGAATATATGTACTGTACAGTAAATGTACAGTACATGCCTCCATTTGAGATTGATAACAGGGGCTAGGATGGGGTCGATCCTTGATCAGGAGGAGTGTTTGCGTTCTCTCTTGTTTTTATTGTTCTTATCTTTACCTTTTTCTCATCTGATCTCAGGGCTTTCATTCTCTTTTATTTTCCTTATGGTTAACTAAGGATTCAAATATTTGAAGCATAAGTATATATATAGTTTGGTTGGAATGGGTGTCTGCGTTGAGGGCACTATCACTTTATCCATACCCCTGCTTGGACTACAAGCCAACATGCCTGGTCTCGGACCCTAATTCCTAGCACTAAACTTAACTTAGTTTCCACTTATCTTACCTTTTCTAAATACATTTGTGTTATTTTCAACATAATTTGCCATAATTATAAGACCAACATACATATGTTTGTCATAGACAATAATTTAGCTGACATCAAAAGAGGCAGGAAACTACACATCAATCTTGTAAACTTTTACCACTTTTAGGGCATAAGCAGCACTAAAGAGTCCTTCAGCAGCAGATTGGTATTTTGACAAGTGTTGCATATTTCATTGATTCATGCTGTAAAGCACCCACCTGGTTTCTGAGGGCCATATGGACTGATATGAGCATAGTGCAGGCTACATGATCCCTGGCCTTCCAGCTTTTTGGATACCAGTCTGTATACTTGGTATTTTGAGCATATATCAGTGGGAGACATTTTTAAGCAAAAATAAAAACTTAATATAACTACTAGGGATTGGCGAACGGTTCAGCCAGAGCATGAGTTTGGGCCGAACATTTGTCTGTTCAGCCGTTCGCCAAACACCCGAATTTGCAGAGTGTTCACCCTGACAAGCACCCTGCAATGCAATGAGTGCTACACAGTGCATTCTGTGCCCTGACTGGGCAACATTTTTCCCAATCAGGGAACAGTGTAAGCTGGTTGATAAGGAGTCAGGCTGGGAAGCTTCATCATAAATCATCAGCTGTCAATGGGTTTCCCTGCTGACAGCTGTACGATAAAAGAAAAAAAAAGTACCAGTAAAAAAACAAAAGAATAAAATGACGAGAGTCATCCCCATAAAATGGTGTGTGGGGGGGGGACTCTTCCTGACAACCCTGGACTGTGGTTGTTGGGGTCTGCAGGTAGGGGGCTTATCTGAATCTGGAAGCCCCCAGATCCTGGCCCCCCCTATGTGAATGAGTATTAGGTACATAGTACCCCTACCTATTCACCAAAAAAGTGTAAAAAAGTAATAAAGAGAAGAGACAGTTTTTGACAAATCCTTTATTAAAAAATAAAAAAATAGTGTCCATCAATGTAAATCTATCGTCAATCACGCTGCCCACCGAACCCGAAAAATTAAAAACATGGGAGGCCTCCCGCCGTATGCCTGCTTTGCGCTCTGACATTTTTTATTTAGGCAAGGGGCAGGGCCACCTGGCTATGTCACCCAGTGGTACCGCCCCCTCTGACATCACGTGACGTCAGAAGGGGACGGGCCACCTGGCTACCTCACCCAGTGGCACCGCCCCATTCTTTCCTATATAAGAAATGAGAAAGCACAGAGTGGGCATACTGCAGGAGGCCTCAGAGGAGGCGAGAGCTTTTTAAAATGTTTTCATTTTTCGGGTCTGGCGGGCGGCATGAGTGACAATGGATTTACATTGAGGGACACTATTTTTTTTTTTAATAAAGGATTTGTCAAAAACTGTCTCTTGTCTTTATTACTTTTGAACACTTTTTTTGGTGAATGGGTAGGAGAGGTACTATGTACCCGATACCCTTTCAGAAGAGGGGGGGGGCGGGATCTTCCAGATTCTGATAAGCCCCCCGCCCGCAGACCCCGACAACCACAACCCAGGGTTGTCGGGAAGAGGCCCCACGCCATTTTTTCAATAGCTGTGTGCTAGCAATTGTAACCGTGACTTATTTGTAATGGGATTTGACTAAATGTTTTGTTTAGAAATGTACTTTTTGCTGTAGCATGTTTTATACATGCTACAGATGCACCACTTTCCAGGCACAATAAAGGGACCCCCAGGCACTATATTTAAATGAATTTTTCATTTTTATTGTTGCACTTTAGGCATAATTTAAATCACTGCTCCTGCAAAAAATGATAGTTTTGAAAAAAAATAATTATTGATACATGTCCCTTAGGGCAGTACCCAGACCCCTATACCCCTTTATGGCCAATTACTTGCATATAAGCCTTTAAAATGAGTACTTTTGATTTTTCCTGTTCGGCTCCCAAAGACTTCAATGGGATTCGCCGTTCGGGTTAGAACATTTCCCCTGTTCGGGAGTTCTGCTGGGAACCGAACAGGGGGGTGTTCAGCCCATCCCTAATAACTACCTGATTAAAAAGAAAGACCTGTGATGACTGGCTTTGACTTGATGAGCTTGCTTTTGACATCAGGTTCAGACACTTCTGAGATAATTCACAGTTCATCAACAGGTGTGTATGTCCGTTGACATCTTTTTGACCTGCATTTGACCTTTACTCCACGCTTTTGTGTTGCTATAGACTTCTTTTGGGAGAGAAGTAGTTCTGAAGTGAACAAAAGCCTGTTGACATAGGTCCTAAGTGCTGTGTTTTTGGATGAGGTTTTATTTTGCACACACATTTTCATCTCCTAATAAATACATGTAAAAATGACAATGGATATGCAACAAATTATCTGTGAAGTGCAGCAAAACAAAAAGCCATTATTTTTCTGATCATAATATATAGATCCCATTATGTCAATCAGTGCAATGCAAATTTTATTAGGCTCACAGTACAGTAGAGAGCAGTCTTAAAACTGCTGGTGTAAAGCCTGTAAGTTGTA
This sequence comes from Pelophylax lessonae, assembly GCF_965119305.1. Taxonomy (NCBI): domain Eukaryota; kingdom Metazoa; phylum Chordata; class Amphibia; order Anura; family Ranidae; genus Pelophylax; species Pelophylax lessonae. The sequence continues at coordinate 379,819,021 of NC_138769.1, read as the reverse complement.
ATGTTTAATTTGCTTTAGTGAGGTTTGCTGTCAAAGGGATGTGGGCTTGCTGTCTATGTATTGATCTCTCGTAGAATCAATAGGCGAAGAACAATCAGAACTCCCCACAGAGTTTAGCTAGCCATAGCAGACGGTGGAAAAGAGTCTCTGGAAAAAAAAACGACCATCATTTATGTCTAATAAACCTTTTAACAGAATGTATTTCCTGTGTGTCATGTTCATCCAGTTTAGAGATCACCATTAAGATATATCTTCATTACGAGACATTTTCCATACCATTACAGACAACCGGTGTCAGTGAGTGGCAGCAGTTTCTGGGATCAAAATTAAGAGAGAGGTGAAAATTTAAATGTATTTTCTTGTAAAGGCAAGATGTCAGTTATATTCCCAATTTTCTTGCTAAGAAAAAATAACAACAACCACCTGTGCACAAATTGTTAAAATGAAGATGTTTGTGTTGCCTGTAGCAACAATTCCCGCAATATGAAAGATGGTAGTTATTCTGCACTTTTTTTTTTTTTTTATTTATTTTTTTTTTTTATTTTAGTATGAGTATGATAGCAACATATTATAGTTACTGCTCAAGCGTTTTCAGTCTCAGTGACTGTTATAGCCTATTACTTTTTATTTCAATAACTTTTATTAGATTTTATCAAAAATTCCAGCATTTGTTCAGTGACAAAGATTTTGAAGTTAGTTTTACAAAATGTAAGCAGTCAATAAACAACATATACTGTATAACAAACAATGGGGGTTATATACTAAAGGCAAATCCATTGTACACCACAAGTGCACTTGGAAGTGCAGCCACTGTGGATCTAAGTGGGACATGCAAGGACAATAAAAAAACAGCACTTTTGCTTGCACATGATTGGATGATAGAAGTCAGCAGAGCTTCCCCTTATTTCAGATCTTCCCCTCAGATCTACAGCGCTTGCCCTTCCAAGTGCACTTGCAGTGCAAAGTGATTTGCCTTTAGTAAATAAACCCCATAGTCTTGTTGTTGTTTGTGTGCATCGAGAATCACAAAAATGTAAATACAAAAGTTATTACTAAATAAGGCCTGCTGTTCCCATGTTTGAATAGGGGGAAGGGTATTCAGGGGGATTTAGGAAGGGCAGGTTCATTTATTACATATCAATGCACATATTATAATGTACATAGGTACATGTTTACAGATCCTATGCCTCAAAATGTATCTTAGTCTAACACTATTGAAACGTTTTCACATTTTTCTAATTTAAATCATTTGGAAAAGCATATGAATCCTGTTTTTAAAGATGTGTGAACCTTAAACTACTTGTAGGCAGGTTGCCTACCATGTTTAGTTAGCAAGCTCAGCTGCCAATGTTAAGGGGGAAGGGATTAAAGGGTAACTCCACTTTCATAGGGAAAAAAATAGCAAACAAAGAAAAAATAATATAGCGTGTACATGTGCGATACAAGTCATATTGTAATTGAATGTTATTAAAAATTACCTTTCCAATCTGCAGCCGCTGTAATTTTCTGAAAATGCAAAGCAATATGGCTACCTGGAGGTGTTCTGTACACAGAATGTATACTGACTACCCCCCAGAAACATAATTTCCTGCTTGTGTGATTGGCTCACCAATTTTCCCAGAAGTTTGCCTAAGATACAAGTCAGATTTCAGGCATCCCCTGCAACAAAAATGTAATTTGTGGTGAGATAATTACAATAGGAACACATCTAAAGGGATGCAGGCCCAGCAGATTTCCTCATTAGTGTTGTGCAGCTGCACAACTGATTGGTAATTATGAAAACACTCCCATTAGACCCACTCAGCACAGAGGAACAAACAGTGATTTCTTTAGAATAACAAAAGGTAGGAATCTGCAACAAAGGTTGTTATAATCCTTGCAATGTACAGAGATCACCCAGAGGGGAATGTTTTTTTCTCAACAAAATTGGAGTTACGCTGTAATGTTTTTGCCACCTTCCCTGATCATGTTCATGGGCTTTCTGGGGTCTGGCCTCCCTTCCTGTGATATAAGGGAAGAGGTTTGGGTCCAAGAGCATGCATGAAAGAACACAGACAATTGAACAAGTACGCTGGGACCTGTGATTCATCTTTAGGACATCAATGCATTGGAACCCCCAAAAGTATGGACACCTCCATCCTGAAAGACTTTACCTGCACAGGTAAGCTGAGGCAGCCGCAACTAGAGTTAGTTAGGGAAGGAACGTTTTATGCTGTTGCACATATTATGCTGAATTTTCAGTAAAATCTGTTTTAACTGCTTTGAGCCGGGTCTGAAGTTATTCAAGGGGTGCATGTTGGGTCTTGGCGTATTCCTAAAGAACCTGGGTCTGTAATAGTACTATGAGGTATTTGTAACACCACTACAAGATGTTAAAAAGAAAGCAGATGAGGTAGTTGCCATGCCTAACCAAGGGGAAGAACAGCTACAGCAGCCAGTTGTTTGGCATGGTACCTAGTTAGGTGACAGGTCCTCTAGTAGTGAGGTTGTCAGTGCCCTGACTCCCTCCCTAGCTGTCCATCTCCTCCAGTCATCGGGAGCGTTATGGAGGTTCAAGGCCTGATCACGAGGTAAAGGGACAAAAAAGTTAATGAGCGTGCATGGGGCCTGCTATGTGATCAGCAGGACTCCATTCTTTTACTTGCAATGAAGTAATGGAGGTACGCTGGACTGGTGGAGCAGGCGAAGGCTCTGCACGTCCCTCCTAATGCAAAACATACATCAGTTACGAGTGTGTAGTGTTATGGTAAAAAACATCCTACAGGGTAACTCTGTATATTATTGCTGCACAATAGAGCGGGGCTCATCTCTTACATAGTTACATAGTTAGTGTGGTTGAAAAAAAGACACCAGTCCTTCCAGTTCAACCTATGATCAGCGTGCGTATAAGTGTTTATGTCAATAGTACATTGTATACCCCTGTATGTTGTGGTCGTTAAGGTGCTGATCTAATTGTTTTTTTAAACTATTGATGCTCCCCGCTGACACCACTGCTTGTGGAAGAGAATTACACATCCTTACCTCTCTGACGGTATAGAACCCTTTACACAATTTAGGGTTAAACTGCTTTTCTTCTAATTTTAGTGAATGGCCGCAAGTCATTTTACATTCCCTTTTGCTTTATAGTTTGTTCCCTATGCTAGGGTCGCCAGTACGGTATTTGTACATTGATATCATATTCCCCTCTCAACTGTCTCTTCTCCAGAGAGAATAAGTTCAATGCTTGTAGACTTTCCTCATAGCTTAGATCCTCAAGTCCCTTTACTAGCTTTGTTGCCCTTCTCTGGATTCTCTCCAGTTCCAGCACATCTTTCCTGAGGACTGGTGACCATAACAGGACGGCATACTCGAGATGCTGCCAGACCAGATTCTTGTAGAGTGGGAGAATTATCGTTTTATTTCTGGAGTGAATCCCCTTTTTTATGCATGCCAGTATTCTGTTGGCTTTGCTTGCAGCAGCTTGGCATTGAGTGCCATAGCCAAGCTTGTCGTCTACTAGGACCCTCAGGTCCTTTTCTATCTTAGATTGCCCCAAAGGCTCTCCCCCCAGTGAGTAACCTGTGTTTGTATTTCTGGCACCCAAATGCATTACCTTACATTTTTCAACATTAAACCTCATTTGCCATGTAGATGCCCACCCCATTATTTTGTTCAGGTCTTCTTGTAAGGTTTCCACTTCCTGCTTAGACGTTATTACCCTTTATTTATTATCGTCCGCAAATACGGAGATTGAGCGGTTTATCCCATCCTCTAAGTCATTTATGAATAAATTAAATAGGTTTGGTCCCAGGACAGATCCTTGGGGGACCCCACTTTCCACACCAGACCATTCAGAGTACTCCCCATTTATCACCACCCTTTGCACTCACCCCTGAAGCAAGCTTTTAACCCAGGTACTCACCCTATGGTCTATACCTACGTACTTTAGTTTGTACAGTAAACATTTGTGACAAACTGTATCAAATGCCTTTGCAAAATCCAGATACACAACATCCACAGGCCTTCCTTTATCTTGGTGGCAGCTCACTTCTTCATAGAAGGGTAATAGATTGGTCTGGCAAAAGCGATTTTTCATGAATCCATGCTGATTAGTACTAATGATACCATTTTCATTACTAAAGTCTTGTATACAGTCCTTTATCATCCCCTCCAATATCTTACAGACTATTGATGTTAGGCTAACTGGTCGGTAGTTCACAGGTATATGGTCAGCTGGTACAATTCCGTCAGTACACTATCCATAACAATTAGAAACAATGGTCTGACTAATGCCTAGCTGAGTTCTTTAAGGACCCTCAGGTGTAAGCCATCTGGTCCCAGTGACTTATTTATGTTAATTTTTTCAAGTCTAGTTCTGAGTCTGTCTTCTGGTAACCATGAGGGTGCTTCCTGTGACATATTATTAACTTTAACATTACAGTCTAGGTTACTGTATGCCCCCATTTCTTTTGTGAAGGCTTAGGAGAAGAATTTATTTAGCACCTTCGCCTTCTCTCTGTTCTTTGTAGCCAGACTCCCTTTGTCGTTCTTTATGGGTCCAATGTGTTCTGGCCTCACTGTCTTTCTATTTATATACTTAAATAATTTCTTGATTGCGCTCTTACATTTCTTATTGCATTCTTTGTAATGTTGGAATGCGGCCAATGACCCCTCAGCCTTGTATTTTTTGAAGGCCTTTTCTTTAGTTTTTTTTATGCATTTTTATGTTGCAGTTTGGCCACACAGGGTTTATTTTAGCTCTTTAAAATGTATTCCCAGTTGAAATGCAGTTGAAATGCACTGGCCATTACCTTTATTTAGTATGTTCTTAAAGCACTCCCATTTTTCCTCAGTGTTCTTTGTTCCTAGAATTCTATCCCATTTCATGTAATCTAACAAAGAGCACAGTTTAGGGAAGTTGGAAATTCAGTATCCTTGTATTACCCTTGTGTTTCCTATTTCTATGATTTATACTGACACTAATTGACCTATGGTCACTGTTTCCTAAGTTGCCCTGTATTTCTATACAGATCTGATTTCCGTGATCAGATCTGTATTGTTAGTAATCAGTAGGTCTAGTAACGCATTGTTTCTTGTTGGTGCGTTCATCTGACCCATGATATTATCCTGCAAAACATTTAGGAAATGGCGAGCCTTAGATGAATGTGTAGTTCCTTCGGCCCAGTCTATATCTGGATAATTAAAATCCCCCATTATAATGACATTTCCCAGCTCTCATAGGAGGCCCGCCTGGTTGGGGGGCCTATAGCATATGTCCAATATTACTTTCCCCATAGTACCTTCCCTTTGAAGCTCTACCCATAGGGATGCACTTGCACATCATTCTTGTTATACAGGCATACCCATCCTCCTTTTTTACCCTTTCTATCTATGTGATAAAGGGAATACCCCTGAATAGTTGCAAGCCAATCATGAGAGCTGTCAAAACAAGTCTCCAAAATTCCCACAAAATAGAAATCCTCCTCATACATTAGCAGCTCCAGTTCTCCCATCTTGTTAGCCAGACTTCTAGCATTGGCATACAAACCTTGTCATTTTGTCCGGTTGCATACTTTATCCTCGTTAGATGTTATGAGGCTGCACTTTCGATTTGACCGCCTACCTACCTTGGGTTTTGTATCTCTGGTCCCCCTACTGATAATGCCCCCAATAATCCCCACTGAACCTTGCTCCCTGCTGGCTAGCTCTACATCTGGACCCAGTTACCCCCATTACCTAGTTTTAAAGCCCCTCTAACTTTTCGGCCATCTTCTCTCCCAGTACTGGTGCACCCTGCCCATTTAGGTGCAGTCCATCCCTACTAAAGAGCCGGTAGCTGACTGAGAAGTTGGCCCTGTTCTCCGGGAACCCGAACCCCTCCTTCCTACACCAGATCCTCAGCCACTTGTTAACTTCCCTAATCTCCCGCTGCCTCTCTGGCGTGGCTCGAGGTACAGGTAGTATTTCTGAGAATACTACCTTGGAGGTCCTACTCCTTACATACATAGTAGGTGAGGTTGAATAAAGACTATAGTCCATCCAGTTCAACCTGTGTAGGTGTGTGTGGCTGTAATTTATCTCACATACCTCTGAATGTTCTGATCCTTGAGATGTACGTCTAAGAGTCTTTTGAAAGCCACCATACTTCCCGCAGAAACCACCCCTTGTGGTAGAGAATTCCACAATCTTGTAGCTCTAACAGTAAAGAACCCCCCACGTTGCCTGAGGTTAAAACGCTTCTCCTCTAATTGCAATGTATGCCCTCGAGTCCTCATGCACTCTCTATGACTGAATAGCTTTTTTTCTATGTCGAGATCACCATTGAGATATTTATGAATTGCTATCATGTCCCCTCTCAGGCGTCTCTTCTCCAGGGAGAATAAATCAAGCGATTGCAGACGATCTTCATAATTAAGGTCCTCCATTCCCATAATTAGTTTAGTTGCCCTTCTCTGGATCCTGTCCAGCTCCAACACATCCCTCCTGAGGACTGGCGATCAGAACTGGACAGAATACCCCAGATGTGGTCGGACCAGAGTTTTATAAAGTGGAAGGATTATAGTCTTATCTCTGGAATACATCCCTTTCTTTATGCATGCTAATATTCCGCTGGCTTTGGCAGCTGCTGCTTGACATTGCATGCTATTGCCTAGTCTATCATCTACCAAGACTCCAAGATCTTTCTTCATTTTTGATTCCCCCAAGGGTTCCCCCCCCTAGCGTGTATTGTGTTTTTATGTTTTTAGTCCCCAAGTGTAAAACCTTACACTTCTCCACATTAAACCTCATTTGCCATGTCGTAGCCCACTCCGTTATTTTGTCCAGGTCATTTTGTAGGATATCTGCTTCGTGCTGCGCAGTTATTGCCCTGCCCAATTTTGTGTCATCCCCAAAAACTGATATAGAACTACTGATCCCATCCTCGATGCTGTTTATGAATAAATTGAAGAAGGTTGGTCCCAGGACTGAGCCTTGGGGGACCCCGCTTACCACCTCAGACAAGTCTGAGTATGCGCTGTTTATTACCACCCTTTGGACACGCCCTTTTAACCAGTTCCGTATCCAAAAGCAAACCCTGCGGTCAATACCTGCAGACTTTATTTTATAAATTAGGCGCTTGCGGGGAACTGTATCAAACGCCTTGGCGAAATCCAGGTACACCACATCCACTGGTCTGCCCCTATCTAGCTCACAGCTCACCTTCTCGTAGAATGTTAAGAGATTGGTTTGACAAGAACGCCCATTTGTAAACCCGTGCTGATTACTGCTGATGATGTTGTTGTCTTTAGCAAACTCTACGATATAGTCCCTTATGATCCCCTCCAGAAGTTTACATACAATCGATGTCAGACTGACAGGCCTATAATTACCCCGGACATGCCTCTGCCCTTTTTTGAATATCGGTATCACGTTAGCTTTCCTCCAATCCCCTGGTACATTTCCTGTCATAATACTATCAGCAAAGATCAGGAACAGTGGTCTAGATATAACCTTACTGAGTTCATTGAGTACTCTCGGATGTACGCCATCCGGGCCTAGTGATTTGTTTGTGTTAATTTTATCCAGCCTTTTCACCCTCAGTTAGCCATAGCGGCAAGTCCTGTGTAATACTACTGACCATACAGTCATGGTCAGTGTACCCCTCCTTTTCCTGAGTAAAGACTGATGAGAAAAAAGGCGTTCAGCACGGTTGCCTTTTCAGTGTCCTCTGTAACCATCCCCCCATCTTCGTTAATTATGTGAGCAATATGCTCTGCCCTAGCTTTTTTGCTGTTGATATATTTAACAAATTTCTCTGGGTTCTTTTTATTATCCTTTATTATCTTTGTCTCTCAAAGTTGATTTTAGCCATTTTGATTTTGTATTTACTTTTCTTATTTGCCTCCTTGTATTGCTCGAAAGCCGATACTGTGCCCTCTGATTTGTATTTCTTGAAGGCCATTTTTTTCCCCTTATAAGTTTTCTCACGTTACGGTTTAGCCAGCCAGGTTTGGCCTTGTCTCTTCTAAATGTATTTCCCATAGGAATGCACTGCAGGATGCATTTGTTTAATATGTTCCTAAAGCATTCCCATTTTTCCTCCGTGGTCAGCGATCCCAGGGTTTGGTCCCAGATTACCCTTTCCATCAATGAGCATAATTTTGGAAAGTTTGCCCTTCTGAAGTTTATTGTTCTTATGTTCCCTACTTGCCTTGTTATATTGTTATTTACGCTAAATGTGATCATCCTGTGATCGCTAGAGCCCAGGTTGTCCTGGACTCCTACCTCCGAGATTAGGTCTGGGTCATTAGTAATCAATAGATCCAGGACTGCATTTTCTCTAGTAGGAGAATCCACCAACTGTGACATGTAGTTGTCCTGTAAGGTTACCATTAGGGTTGAGCGGACACCTAGATGTCCGTGTTCGACGGGTTCGGCCGAACTTTAAAAAAAAGTCCGGGTCCGTGTCCCGGACTTTTACCGAACTTTTCCCGGACACCGAACCCCATTGAAGTCAATGGGGACCCGAACTTTAAGGCACTAAAATGGCTCTAAAACACCAAAGGAAAGGGCTAGAGTGCTGCAAATGGCAGCAAAACGTAATTAAGAGCATGGCAAGTGCTCTGCAAACAAATGTGGATAGGGAAATAACTTAAAACAACAAAAAAAAACAGAAAAATAAAACAATGTTCTTCTTCATCTCTGAAGGACGAGGCCCATATGGAGTAGGAGGGAGGTTGAGGTGGTGGTGGATGTGGCGGTGACATAGGCGTGCGCACAGGGTGTGCTGGGTGTGCCTGGGCACACCCTAATCACCTAGGGCACATAGCATTGCCAGTGAGGAGATGGGAAAGATCTCCCTGGGACCTGCTCTGCTCTATTTCTCCTTGCCTACAGGTACATGGCCCCGATACATTACTCTCCCTGCTGGCAAACACATGCATGTGTATTTCAACTTTGGGGTGCACACCTTAATGCAATAGGCTGCGCACACCTATGGGCGGTGTAGGTGGAAGCGGCGGTGGAGGAGGACCAGGGCCGGATTAACAGCATCATGGGCTTGGTGCTGAGGATTTTGAAGGGCCTTAAGGGCCGTGCCTTGCCATGCACCCAGAGGAGGAAGGGTGCAGCCATGCATGCCTAATTCAACATGGGATGCTGTCTCTGAAGCCCATAAACACATCCATGCATCGCCAACTGTCCCTCCTTGTCCGGCCTTCACGCTGTGTGGGGAGGTTCTGAGGGTGCTGCCTGGGGAAGCGAGCATAGAAGCCAGACTTCTGTGTTTACAAGTGACAGAAGAGCGGTAACAGTGAATATGGCCAACCCGGGGCCTATATAAAAGGTAGGGGCCTGGAGCTGCAGCTCCAATAGCCCCTACATTAATCTGGCCCTGAGGAGGAGGACGAGGTAGCCAACACTGCTTCTTTTCAAAAATTTTAAATGAGGGTACACCCCAAAAGAGTGAGAAAGAGCAAAAATGGAACAATGGGTGGGTAAGGTCGGTATCCATTGCTATTCTGCATAAGGTACGGAAAAGTCCCGTGGGATCCATGCCTGGTTCATTTTAATGAACGTGAGCTTGTCCACATTGTCTCTGGACAGGCGGCTGCGCTTGTCTGTTATAACGCCCCCAGCCGTGCTAAATACCTGTTCAGATAATACACTGGCTGCAGGGCACGCCAGCACCTCCAAGGCGTAAAGGGCAAGCTCAGGCCATGTGCCCAATTTGGAGACCCAGAAGTTGAAGGGGGCAGACCCGTCATTCACTACATGTAGGCGTGTGCACACATACTGCTCCACCATGTTGGTAAAATGCTGCCTCCTGCTAAGACGTTCCATCTGAGCTGCTGGTGCTGCTGTTTGTTGTGGCGTGCTGACAAAGCTTTTCCACATTTCGGCCATGCTAACCCTGCCTTCTGAGGTGCTGGCGGTGCCCTGGTTGCGTTGGCGACCTCCTCCTCCTCCTCCTCTGCCTTGTGCTTCCACTGTGGCCCCGCTGTCAGATGGGAATGCCAGCAGCATGGCGTCTACCAGCGTGCGCTTGTACTCGCGCATCTTGCGATCGCGCTCCAGTGAGTGAATTAAGGACGGTACGTTGTCCTTGTAACGGGGATCCAGCAGCGTGGCCACCCAGTAATCAGCACAAGTTAGAATGTGGGCAACTCGGCGGTCGTTGTGGAGACACTGCAGCATGTAATCGCTCATGTGTGCCAGGCTGCCCAGAGGCGACGAAAGGCTGTCCTCTGTGGGAGGTGTATCGTCCGTGTCCTCTGTATCCCCCCAGCCACGCACCAGTGATGGCCATGAGCTGGCCTGGGTGCCACCCTGCTGTGAACATGGTTCCATCTCCTCCTCCAGCTCCTCCTCCTCCTCATCCTCCTCATCCTCCAGAACTGTGCCCCTGCTGGACAATTGCGTCCCTGGCGTTTGCGTGTGCAGGAACCCACCCTCGGAGCCCCTTGCGAATGACTGCCCTGAAAGCCTTGGAAATGTTACCTCTTCATCCTCCTCCTCCTCCTCATCCTGTGCCACATCCTCTTCCATCATCGCCCGAATTGTTTTTTCAAGGAGGCATAGAAGTGGGATAGTTAAGCTGAGAACGGCGTCATTGCCACTGGCCATGTTGGTGGAGTACTCAAAACAGCGCAACAAGGCACACAGGTCTCGCATGGAGGCCCAGTTAAATTAAATAGCGGAATAGAAAATATGATCCAAAAAAAGTGTATGTATATCACACGTACACAACCACACTGGGCCCCAATTACTATTGTTTGTACCCCTAAAAGGCTAGATGAGGAGTAGGGGGAGTATGGAACAGGCAGCACCCTCAAACCTTCAGAAGTATGAGATGAACCCCAACAACTTGGAAAGGTGGATCTCTCTCACACGTACCAACACAGACTATCCCCCAATTTAACTGATCCCCAAAGGTTTTTGATTAAATAGCGGAATAGAAAATATGATCCAAAAAAAGTGTATGTATATCACACGTACACAACCACACTAGGCCCCAATTACTATTGTTTGTACCCCTAAAAGGCTAGATGAGGAGTAGGGGGGGTATGGAACAGGCAGCACCCTCAAATCTTCAGAAGTATGAGATGAACCCCAAAAACTTGGAAAGGTGGATCTCTCTCACACGTACCAACACAGACTATCCCCCAATTTAACTGATCCCCAAAGGTTTTTGATTAAATAGCAGAATAGAAAATATGATCCAAAAAAAGTGTATGTATATCACACGTACACAACCACACTAGGCCCCAATTACTATTGTTTGTACCCCTAAAAGGCTAGATGAGGAGTAGGGGGAGTATGGAACAGGCAGCACCCTCAAACCTTCAGAAGTATGAGATGAACCCCAACAACTTGGAAAGGTGGATCTCTCTCACACGTACCAACACAGACTATCCCCCAATTTAACTGATCCCCAAAGGTTTTTGATTAAATAGCGGAATAGAAAATATGATCCAAAAAAAGTATATGTATATCACACGTACACAACCACACTAGGCCCCAATTACTATTGTTTGTACCCCTAAAAGGCTAGGAGTAGGGGGAGTATGGAACAGGCAGCACCCTCAAACCTTCAGAAGTATGAGATGAACCCCAACAACTTGGAAAGGTGGATCTCTCTCACTCGTACCAACACAGACTATCCCCCAATTTAACTGATCCCCAAAGGTTTTTGATTAAATAGCGGAATAGAAAATATGATCCAAAAAAAGTGTATGTATATCACACGTACACAACCACACTAGGCCCCAATTACTATTGTTTGTACCCCTAAAAGGCTAGATGAGGAGTAGGGGGGGTATGGAACAGGCAGCACCCTCAAATCTTCAGAAGTATGAGATGAACCCCAAAAACTTGGAAAGGTGGATCTCTCTCACACGTACCAACACAGACTATCCCCCAATTTAACTGATCCCCAAAGGTTTTTGATTAAATAGCGGAATAGAAAATATGATCCAAAAAAAGTGTATGTATATCACACGTACACAACCACACTAGGCCCCAATTACTATTGTTTGTACCCCTAAAAGGCTAGGAGTAGGGGGAGTATGGAACAGGCAGCACCCTCAAACCTTCAGAAGTATGAGATGAACCCCAACAACTTGGAAAGGTGGATCTCTCTCACACGTACCAACACAGACTATCCCCCAATTTAACTGATCCCCAAAGGTTTTTGATTAAATAGCGGAATAGAAAATATGATCCAAAAAAAGTGTATGTATATCACACGTACACAACCACACTAGGCCCCAATTACTATTGTTTGTACCCCTAAAAGGCTAGATGAGGAGTAGGGGGAGTATGGAACAGGCAGCACCCTCAAATCTTCAGAAGTATGAGATTGTGTTCACTGTACCCCACAAAGATTGAGTTCACTGCACCCCACAATGATTGTGTTCACTGCACCCCACAAAGATTGTGTTCACTGCACCTCACAAAGATTGTGTTCACTGTACCCCCCAAAGATTGTGTTCACTGCACCCCACAAAGATTCTGTTCACTGTACCCCACAAAGATTGTGTTCACTGCACCCTAAAAGGATGTTGTTCACTGCACCCCACAAAGATTGTGTTCACTGCACCCTAAAAGGATGTTGTTCACTGCACCCCAAAAAGATTGTGTTCACTGTACCCCCCCAAAGATTGTGTTCACTGCACCCCACAAAGATTGTGTTCACTGCACCCCAAAAAGATTGTGTTCACTGTACCCCCCAAAGATTGTGTTCACTGCACCCCAAAAAGATTGTGTTCACTGTACCCCCCAAAGATTGTGTTCACTGCACCCCACAAAGATTCTGTTCACTGTACCCCACAAAGATTGTGTTCACTGCACCCCAAAAAGATTGTGTTCACTGTACCCCCCCAAAGATTGTGTTCACTGCACCCCACAAAGATTCTGTTCACTGCACCCCACAAAGGATTTTGTTCACTGCACCCCAAAAAGATTGTGTTCACTGCACCCCAAAAAGGATTTTGATCACTGCACCCCAAAAAGGATGTTGTTCACTGCACCCCAAAAAGATTGTGTTCACTGCACCCCACAAAGATTGTGTTCACTGCACCCCAAAAAGATTGTGTTCACTGTACCCCCCAAAGATTGTGTTCACTGCACCCCACAAAGATTCTGTTCACTGTACCCCACAAAGATTGTGTTCACTGCACCCCAAAAAGATTGTGTTCACTGCACCCCAAAAAGGATGTTGTTCACTGCACCCCAAAAAGGATGTTGTTCACTCCACCCCAAAAAGATTGTGTTCACTGCACCCCACAAAGATTGTGTTCACTGCACCCCAAAAAGATTGTGTTCACTGCACCCCAAAAAGGATTTTGTTCACTGCACCCCAAAAAGGATTTTGTTCACTGCACCCCAAAAAGGATGTTGTTCACTCCACCCCAAAAAGATTGTGTTCACTGCACCCCAAAAAGATTGTGTTCACTGCACCCCACAAAGGATTTTGTTCACTGCACCCCAAAAAGATTGTGTTCACTGCACCCCAAAAAGGATGTTGTTCACTGCACCCCAAAAAGGATTTTGTTCACTGCACCCCAAAAAGATTGTGTTCACTGCACCCCACAAAGGATTTTGTTCACTGCACCCCACAAAGATTGTGTTCACTGCACACCAAAAAGGATTGTGTTCACTGCACCCCAAAAAGATTTTGTTCACTGCACCCCAAAAAGATTGTGTTCACTGCAGCCCAAAAAGATTGTGTTCACTGCAGCCCAAAAAGATTGTGTTCACTGCAGCCCAAAAAGATTGTGTTCACTGCAGCCCAAAAAGATTGTGTTCACTGCAGCCCAAAAAGATTGTGTTCACTGCAGCTCACACACAGAAAAATGGATGTGGATCACTGACACCTGCCTATCTCCAATCCCACACCACACAGCAATATCGATTGTAGTTTGTAGAAGACACTGACCCTATAATTCAGCAGACTCTATCCCTAAAATGCCTACAACTCGCCCTGCCTAAACACTCCGACCTGTCCCTCAATTCTATCCGGACACAAATGGTTTTTTCCTGCCTATCTTTCCCTAATCAGCAGCCAGCACGTTGATGTGTGCTCTGTCCCTGATATAAGCAGCATAATGACGCCGCTGCGGCTGCCTCGAACTTATAAAGACTTGGTCACATGCTTCAGACGGCCAATCACAGCTACTAAGACATTTGCAGGCATGGCTGGGATGGCTTAAGGCACACCAGTTAAACGATTGTTGATTGGCTGTTGAAAGCCCGCCATGAAAAGAGCGCCAAAGCATGCAAAACCCGGAAATAAAACGACCGAACACGGATTTTTACCCGAACATACAGTAAAGTGTCCGTGTCCGTGTTCGGGTACAAAAAATCCAATTATTCGGTACGAACACGAATAATACAGTCCGTGTTCGCTCAACACTAGTTACCATGAATAGACGGGCCTTCTGTGAGTGTGTAGTCCCCTCTTCCCAGTCTATGTTGGGATAATTGAAGTCCCCCAACATGATGACTGATCCCAGTTTTGCCACTTTACCCAACAGTGATATAAATTCCAGCTCTACCTCCTCCCTTTGGTTGGGTGGCCTATAGCAAACCCCCACAATTACTTTTCCCTTTTCTTCTTCCCTCTGGAGCTCTACCCACACGGATTCTAACTCCATACTCATCCCTTCCATAATATCATTCCTCTCTATCACCCTTACATTATCCTTGACATAGAGACATACCCCTCCCCCTCTTTTTCCTACCCTATCCTTCCAAGACACCGAATACCCTTGGAAATTTGCAAGCCAGTCATGTGAGGGGTCAAACCAAGTTTCCGTTATTCCCACAAGGTCTATGTCTTCCTCATGTACTAACATTTCCAACTCATCCATTTTCTTAGCTAGGCTCCTGGCATTAGCATATACCCCTCTTAGTTTTGTGGAAGTTGATTATTTTTATTCCTGTTTGGTCTGATGTTTTCCTGCACAGACCCCCCGAATGACGTTAAGGAACTACTGTCACTGCTGACTCTACTACTGCCTTCTGTCCTTTGCTCCCTCCTCACTGACTCTACATCAGTGCCTCCTTAATTTAGCTCCTAAGTCCCTGAAATATCTTTTTAGGACTCTCCATCTCCCTCTAACTTTGTCATTGGTACCCATGTGTACCATGATAGCTGGGTCTTCCCTAGACCCACCCAATAATCTGTCCACCAGATCTGTGATGTGCCGAACCCGAGCACCCATTAATCAAAAAAGAGTTAGCTGCTTACAGTCTTTTTGACAGATTGCCCTCTCCGTCCTTCTACTTATTGAGCCCCCTACCACCAGAACCTGTTTTCCTTTCTCTTAGCCTTGCTCCCGCTCAGCCTTGGAGGAGTTCTGCCCCTGGCAGCTAGGGGCGTCGCTCTGCTCCAGCAATGCTGGTCCGTAACTGGTTTCCCCAACATCACGCAACAGGGCGTATTTATGGCTATGTTCCAGCCCAGGACTGGCCTCCTTTACTCTATCCCCTCTACCCTTCCTAAATGTCACCCAACTACTCTGCTCTGAGTCAGGGACTGCCTTAATGGTTGATTTTTTACATGACTGCAGCCTCGGCATGGTCTCGGTCATTGGTGAGAACTCCTTTGGGCAAGGTGTTACCCCACGTGTACAGTAGACCTTGCCCACATACTAATGGTATCCAGAAATCGCTGTACCTGTCTTAAAAAAAAAAAAAAAGTTCACTCGGCGTACTAAACATTAGTTCTCTGCATTCATTTACAGCCATGAGTCATGCACCTCCCCAAAAATGTGGTCAGTATTTTTTATTGGTTTCCTACACTTTTGATTCCTACAACACCACTCAATTTTAAAAACCATTTTCAATCCAGTTGTTAGCTGGGTGAATCTTGTAAGTGCTAACTGTTTTTTTTTTTTAATGTACACTGGGCACGCTGTGTGAGGGGAGCAGAAAAGAGCTTGAGAGGCGTGTTTGAGAATAGGTCTCCCACAATCAAGGATTCCTATATCACCAAAATACTGGGACTAGGAGAGCCTGGCCCAACCGTACTCTGCACCAAGGGTTAAATAGAGAGGACACCTGTCTTAGGCCTATCATTTGGGAGTCATGCAGAAGTCCTTCAGGTGTTTTGTTTACCTTCAAAAGGTTTTACTGCCAGTGGCTGAACAGTGGGGGAGAATTACTAAAACTGGAGCACACAGAATCTAGTGCAGCTGTGCACAGTAACCAATCAGCTTCTAACTTCAGCTTGTTCAATTAAGCTTTGGCAATAAAACCTAGAAGCTGATTGGTTACTATAGACAGATTCTGCGTGCTGCAGTTTTAGTACATCCCCACAGTGTGTTTGCCGTGTATGGGGCTTCCTGTCACCTTCTGATCTCCAGGGACTTTCTTTTCCAAGCAATTATACTTAGTAGTTCAATTCACAGATTTTTTTCTCTGATCTAAAAACGGTCCTGCCACTTTGCCATAAATCTGCTCCCTAATGCTAGCATCAAAACTCAGGCTGGCAGTTCTGATTTTAGCAGACTGGTTTTAAACTCTAGCCTGCTTCTCTTGGGCTTGTTGCACATGTCCCTGAATAATTGCATGACAAAGACTATCCAATTCTGCATCTGAGCGATGTTTTCGATTTTGTAAGGTGTGGCCTCTTGCCCCCTTAACTAATAGGTTATATCTAATAGTCCCTGGGGACATCTGCTGTACAAAGTTTAAAATGAGGAAAACCCTGTGGAGGACAGTGATACTTTCCTCATTACAAACATTGTGGTAACAGGAAGTTTCATTTTTTCCATCCTCATCAACCACTTTTTTTAATTGTTCCATCGTTCTGTCAGTTTGGGGTGTTATGCAGAGGTGCATGGGTGAATAATTTGCAACCACCAACATAGCTTTTTGGTTAACTTTGACATGAAAAGGATATATAAAGTATTTTCTTTGCAACGCCACCGATAACCTATTCGTAGAGTTAGCTAATAGCAAAAAGTATATCACATATACCTCAAGACTCATTTGTATAAAAAATAAAAAATGTGAACATATATGCAACAAAAAATATTTTGTAACTAAAAACATTTGCATCAAATAAATTGCTTTAAAATGAGTGATCCAAAATTTGTGAAAACATTTTAAATGGCACTCCACCTAAAAGTATCACAAACTTACAGTATCTCACTAAAGTGCGTACACCCCTCACATTTTTGTAAATATTGTAATATATCTTTTCATGTGACAACACTGAAGAAATGACACTTTGCTACAATGTAAAGTAGTGAGTGCACAGCTTGTATAACAGTGCAAATTTGCTGTCCCCTCAAAATAACTCAACACACAGCCATTAATGTCTAAAATGCTGGCAACAAAAGGGAGTACACCCCCAAGTGAAAATGTCGGAATTGGGCCCAATTAGCCATTTTACCTCCCGACCCATAGGACCACAAAGGGGAAACCTATTCAGCCCAGGGGGCTATTAAGCTTGAATGGTTCTAATGCCATATGGCATATAGGACCCACTAGATCCGGTAAGTGATCCAATCTATTCAATCACACGAGGCAAGGAATCGATGATACGGCCAATCACGCCTGAGCACTTGCACCCTCGAATTTTTGAAGACTCACTTTCACTGAGGACTTTATTAATATTTGAGCACTACAGTCACCATTTACTCTGGACTATTCATAATTCATTCATATTATAATACTTTTGATTATATTAGTTTCTACCATTTTTATATCTATATATTTTTTTTTTAATTTTTATATATCATTCACCAAGTCACTTATGCACATTGTGCCACCTATTTATTTATTGGGAGTTTTGATGATTTATTATTATTATTTATATTTGTTTACTTGATATTTTAACTTATATTTATACCACTTTTTATTGATTGATTATTTATACATACCACAGAGGTTGGCATGGATATTGCTATCCATTAGTGATTTATTAGCAAGCGCTGTATTTGGCCTTTTCCATAAGACCATTCATTTTTTCAGTCTACCCTTTATCCTACAGCAGCTGCTTATTCCATTTATTTACTTTTAGGCATACAGGTTATTTGCATACGTATTGTTTTAAAATAGTTCCTTGGCGCGTGAAATATACTTTGTATATTTTTTACACATATATAAACAGTGCTTATACGCATTACATTCTTAGTGACCCCCCCCCCCCCAAAAATAAATAAATAAATAAATAAAAGTTTTATCCTCCTTCCATCTCAAAATCCCACTCTCTTGTGGTTTATATCCCCTAACCTTAACCCAGACCTCTAAGGTCCAGGTAATTTTACTCCTAGGCTGTATCAGCTATCAGCCTCAAACACCCAGCATCTTCATATAATCCTCCGTTTTTTTTTAAACTTCATCCAATCCCCTCATATGTCCAAATATTTCTCACAAGAGTCCTCTGCTGCGGATATTGATTATTCCATGGATCTCACCCAATCCACCCTTAAAGCCCAATCCCTCATACTTGGGACTTTTGGCAATCGCCAGAATAACGGCACTAGCCAGTTTTTATATTCCGTCACCTTTTTCTCCATGCTGTGAAACAAACAGGTCCAAGGTTTCACCAAGACACAGTCTCCTGTAATCTGATGGATTGTCATGGTCATCCCTTCCCAAAAAACGTGTATCTTTGTGCACTCCTATCACAAATGCCCAAATGTTCCAGGGGCTTCGCAACCCCTCCAACAAGTTGGGGATATCTCTGTGCCGAACCTTTGAGCCCTCTGTGGGGTAAGGTACATCTCTATTGACCTTAAATCAACCGATGAGTAACAGGCTAATCTTAAAACTTTCTTCCTCTTTTTTTCATCTTGGAGGGGTCCTAATTCCTGTTCCCATTTCCCTGAATTTTTATTACGTTTATATAGTAGGGAACGATTAGCTCTCTGCAATCATTTAATCTGTTTACTCAGATCATCCAGTACTCGGTCATGTACATCTATCCCCCCCCCCCTCCACTTCCTCCACACGGCCTAGTACCTGTCCAATATCTGCCCGGATTGCTGCTATATCCGATTTCAAGGATGTTTCCATTTTAGTCAGCAGTCCCGCTAGAGCTTCCTCTAGGGCCCCTCCAGTACATTTTGATCTAGTTGCCCCTGGGCCACTAATCCTCCGCACTGAAAGATCCTCAGTTATAGGTCTTTGCTTTCCTGTCCTGGTCCGCCCTTGGGCCCCTTGTCTAGGGCTATCAGGCCCTTCTTCCACCATACTGGTCTCTGTGGACATATATCGCTGGATGCCTCCTGGGCTAGGGGTGACTTGGATTACTTTGCTGGCTTTTGATTTGCCTTTCATCCTTGGTCCCAGGTGACATCGACTGTAGAATCAAGAGAGGGGGAACACGAAAAAAAAAAAGGATGCCTAGGCCACTAAGAAAATAATTACCACTAGAAAAAAGTGGTGGAATGGGGATAATGGACAGTTTAATATCCGAGACAAATATGGCACGGCCTGCAGAGATCAAATATAAACTCAGTCCCTTTAAGTCAAGAAGCAGATTTTTCAGCTAAGCACATAGGTGAAATGGTTATAGAGTATACAGCAGCAGGGGGTCCTCTGTTAATTGTTATATTTATAGGACATCTCTGGAACAGTCCTTTCCCCTCAGCTAGTTCAGGGGTCCTCACCCTTGCACCCCCCCCCCTCAAAAAGTTCTCTCATACAGCTTTACATGAATTCCCCTTCGAGCAGGCTTACCACTTCGGTAGCCCATGTGGCAGTGAGGGAGTCAGGTAGGCCAGGGCCCTTCAGCAACAGTGGCGGCAGAGGAGGACCATAGGCTCTGGATCCATCAGCACTCCGGATGCCGTCTACATCTGGCTGAACCGCGCAGTGCATCAGGCGGCGGGTAGCGGCGGGGTTCAGGAAGCGACTTGCTTACCCTGAAGCAGGCATATAGCGTCATAATGCCAGAGCTCCTCCCAGGTTTTTTTTGTATGTCTCCTGACCTGAACCCAATCTAACACATATGGGCAATTCTGAGGAGACAAGCTGAGCATCACTTTCCATCCAATATGTCGCCAACTTGTTCATTTAATGCCTAGAAGACTTGATTCTGTCCTTACAAATCATGGAGGTCATACAAAACACTAGATGTAGTAGTTTTTGTTGTAGAGTGTATTAATTTTTGCATTAACTAATTTGAGTAAAACTGAAGATTTTGTAATCAAGTTATATTATTAACCTTACTTACTTACTCATGTATTGAGCTAAATAAATGTTCTATAGAACTCTGTTTTGTAAAAATGTTGGTAATTGTTCTTGTGTTCATTGAGATATTAATTAAAATTGTACTTTTCAAAAGGCATGTACTCATTTATGCTGAGAACTGTGTGTATATATATATATATATATATATATATATATATATATATATATATATATATGCTGGTTGGGAAGTGGTTAAATGTTTCTGTGTATAGGCTAAGACTCTAAAGACATTATACAGTGCATGTGTTTTAAAATTAGAAGATACCATACTGGACTTTACAAATATGTATTTTTTGGAATGAGCATTGTCCCCCAAGTTTTATATTCTTTACAGCTGGCTTAGAATCATAGTGCATACTGGATTTTCCAAAATGGGGGCTCGGTGTTCCCAATTGTAGTATCAAGGGGATATTTTTATTTGCCCCTTGTTCGGTTTGGTAATGATGACAAACAGTTACACTGCATGTTTGCCGCAGTGAAATGTTCAGTGCAATTTGCTGTTGGTTAATGCCTCTTTTATGAGCTTTATTGGCAACACAAAACTGTTACCTGCAGTGAATTATATCTATTACTGCCAGTATTTCCATACACCTGACAAATCAACGGACACAATATCCTGCACTCTCAACCTGTTTTTCTGCTAACATAAAAACTCTCTTTACCTGAAATAAACTTTCTGTGGGCTAACAAATTTCCTGTGATTTCCTGTACTACATTATAATAACAGTGGAACCATTGCAATTACCTGCAATCATCCTCTGGTTATAAGAGTAATTGCAGAATTGTTGTAATTTCAGAAGAATTTCTGCAGCCTGTTCTTGTGTCTCATGTACAGCACTCCCTATATGCTTTTTGCTCCTGGTGTGCTAGAACAAATGAATCCTTTACAGGCATTAAATGCAAGTGATGAGAAAGCCATTAAACCTTCACCTGTGCCTAAATCATTAACAAATATGTGCAGCTACAACTGTCGTAATTATTAAAATAGTTAACTTTTTACTCGGAAATGTACACGCTCTATTTGTGTTTTGTTAGGAGTTACACATACTTATGTGTAAGTAATGTAGACTAACACCTAGGTATTTAAACCCTCATTATGCTGCTACAACATTTTTCATTTGGAACACTTTTCTTCGTCACAAGCCTGAACTCTGTCCTGGCATTTCCACTGCTTCATCAATCTTTAGTCACATACACACTCACTAATTATTTCTTCTGAATGTGATGCTTTTTTGTCTTGTCTGAATATGTGATTTAGCCTTGGTTCACACCAATGTGATTTGTCTATGACAGTTCAAAGTCGCACCCCACTGCCAGCAAAAGAACCGTTCAAATCATTACGACTCAAGTCACAGTGACTTTGAAAGAGGTTCCTGCACTACTTTTTTGGAATTTCATTGTGACTTGCATAGACTTCTGTCAAGTGAAGTTGCAAGCCGCAATGAAATCGAAGTCCAAATCGCATTGATCTGCGGCTATGAAATCGCATTGAAGTATCGCGATTTCAAAGCTGCACTGGTGTGAAACAGGGCTTAAAGCACAAGTTTGATTAAAAAAAAAAAAAATTTGCACCCCCATCCACACCTATCCACGCTGTAGTTTAAAAAGAAAACCCAATATATAAATTTAAATTCCAGAAAAACTTACCTAAACGCACTGTCATATGATGCTTCATAATGCCTCCTCCACAAGCTGCAGTCAATGATTGGATATTCCTCTCAGGCTGGGTTCACACTATTGTGATGTCAAACATTGCATGTGATTTGCACCACATTCCTGTGCAGATCACATGCAATGTCTGTGCAATGCAAATTCAGATTGTATGGCTGAATTTGCATTGCATTCGTACAAAAATTATGCAGGACCCTTTTTTTGGTCAATGCGATCCGATTCCTGCATCATTTGACAGCTCGCACTGCGATCTGCGAACCAATCTGGGGGTGTCATTAACTTTGTAATGAAACCCGCAGCAGTTCGCATAGGGCAGTGTTAACTGCCTGCCAGAGACATGCCATGCGGGAACCCGCACTGGAATCGCGCTGGTTCCCGCATCACAGTAGTGTAAACCCAGCCTGAGTGCTCTCTGCTGAATAACTAATCACTCGTATGCCCCCCCCCCCCCCATTATGATATTATTCTTGAAGGCTCAAAGACCCTGTGATGATATGGCCTGTCACATGACCTGAGTTTTAAATTGTGCTTTTAGGTCGTTTTTTTTTTTTTTTACTTTTTACTATAAATAGAGACACGGGTCGGTAGAAGGGGAAATGTGATTTTTTTTTTTCTCCCCAGAAATCAGTTGTAAACGTAGGAAAGAAATTTGCACGATTCTCCTATCAACACAATGTTGATGCGGGAATCCCTCCTGCTGTAAATCTGGCAGGCTGGTTGTATTCAAGGTAATCGATCGATCAACTTGGTACATTCAGCCTGCCCGTACATGGTTCAAATCTCGGCTGGTTCAGCAGGAACCGGCCAAAATTCGAATGGTCTGTGGCCAACCTGATCTTGTCCTTTATCAGAAGTTCTTTTGTTCCTTCTAACATTATCTGTGCAAAAAATCAAAACAATGCAAGAAACAAACCTAAACAGCGGAGTTTTTGCAGCATTTGTTATAAAATTACAGTTTCTTGAATTGGACAGGAAAAAACAGAATTTCATCCCAAGAGCAAAAATCCCAGCCTCCAAACTTTTCTTGCCTGGAAAAAAATCTTTCTATTCTTGCTTTAGGAATCTTGCATGTACATTACATGAGATGTACACATAGATTTACAAATAATCTTCAGGCTAATACAGACTATCAGTAATTTTCTTAGTAGTTATAGTATATGTAAATGCTAAAAATAAACTATTCCTTCCTCCCCTTTGATCTACTAATTAAAAAGTTCAAAGTGTTTTGTTATATTTGTTTCATAGGTGAAAAAAATACCCTTTGATCCTTCCAGAAGACTTGTTACTAATAACTTTCTCTGCACTCTGTCATAAAACCAAACTAGATACAAATACTAATACGAGGTGGTACTATGAACACCAAAATACAATGAAATGAAATCTAAAAACTAAAACGTGCAAACCTAGTGCTGAAATGATCTGCACTTTGCCTGTGCTGCCCTCAGCTGTCACAAATATTCACAGTAATTGCCTAATATGTTTAATTCTTTTGATTGTCAGCTTCATCTAGTGGACATAATACAGTATTTTCCTGATATACCTCGATCATTGCATTTTGGCCACTAGTTGGAGCTGATGATCATAAGAAATAAACTTGAATTATGGTTATATGTGACGCCTGGTGAGTGCTTGTGACATTCATCCAGCATTTTGTTTATAGGTAGGATGCCTAGGTGTTAATAAAGGGGGTAGCCTGGAAAAAAAAAGAAGACGAAAACAGCCATTATGTTTAAAGACTGGTATATTGCAGTACATTTTTTTTTCCTTGGGTCTGCATACAGTAATTGTTGGTTGAAGTAAAACAAAACTGAGCAAAAACTCTTATATGTGCTCTTTAAGTCAATTCAAATGTTCACCCAAGGGTCAAATAAGACTTTCTTTTTTAATGCTAGTAGTAAATTATATCCAAATTTGCTGTCAGCATGTCATTTTAGATCCACTTTACATAGATCTTATATTATTGTATATTGTGCATTATCCAGTTTTGAGCTGATTATATTCCTTATTTTCCTCTGTTGTTTGGATACAGCTTACTTAAACTGGATACACTTTATACAACTTTTGTTGTTAGATTTCCTTTAGATTTACCTTCAACTTTGTAGTGCAAGGGCCTGCCTGATTGCATACAAATTGAAAGTGTTTAGGTTTGACCTCATATTTTATGGGTTTTGGTAAATCTAAAGGAAAAAAAATCTACAGACAATTGTATAGCGTGTATGGCCCTTTACTGTGAATGGTTAATTACACTTTCAATAAATAAAAGTACACAACTGCAAACTGAGCTCAAAGATTCTCCAAATTCCTCATACGTCTCAAAGCTCTATCCCTCTATGTCCCCTTATGAGGGGACAGTGGTGCCTTAAAAAGAAAGAAACCAACAGGGTAATGGGGATATGTTCAGGGGAAATCTTGGAATTTTTCTCTTTTGGGGTATGCTTTTAAATTAAATGACCAAGTCCACAGGTTGCATTGCAAGTTGAATGACAATACTATACAGTAAATTGCATCGTTATTTTCCTTCTTTTAACAAATGACGCTACGTACTGCTTGAGTACACCAGCAATTGTTTATTTTGTATTGGCGATTGTTTTGTTTTTGGCTTGGGGTTTCCAACGTTTGGAGAACCCA
Organism: Pelophylax lessonae; assembly: GCF_965119305.1. NCBI lineage: Eukaryota > Metazoa > Chordata > Amphibia > Anura > Ranidae > Pelophylax > Pelophylax lessonae. Next base: position 379,794,553 of record NC_138769.1, on the reverse strand, counting down.
GGAAGGGTGGTTGGGAAAGGGGGGTTTCTTTTTATGTATTAGAAAACTTTCAATAAAAATGATCTGATTAAAAAAAAAAAAAAAAAAAAAAACATTCTCCAAATTGTTGTAAATTTGCTGTAAGCAATAATAATAATAACTTCAAACTCTTATGTGATGGATATTGCTTGATTGTTAACTCATATATTGCCCAGTCTCAATGGATACATGAACATTTGCTTATCAGATTATGCCAGTGAATAACCAGCCATACACAGCTTTTGTACATCGTTGGAAATTTCTTACTAGTTGGTAACCACATTTCTTCATAAGTCTTTGCTTCATAATCCTTTACTGGTAGGAACAGCCTAATTAGAGAGCCAGATTGAATAGTCTGGGAGCACGTGTTCTTGGAAGTAAGATGTGGGTTTTGGCCATCATGATGTGCAGTGCATCTTGACAAATATTTTCTGTGACCATTGGGGAAGGGGGTTAAGAAGCCTTTTTTCCCTATTACTTTTCCTATTCTTTATCAACTTGAACTATGAAAGAACTTCTTAGTTCCAAAATCATTAAGAGATCTTTTCTGCTTTCCTCCTTGGCTGTTTTCTTTCCATTCCAAGTACCATTATGGCATTTCAGGCAGCTTCCTGTGAGAAATCCATTTCTATGCTGTTATTCTTCCTTGTAAAAAGGTGACTGCACTGGGGGTGTAGCTGTTTTGAAATTTTAAGAACCCTCTTGAAGCCAGGATTGTGAGGATCAGGCCTGGGATTTCTGTAATATGTACTGAAGAATGCATCAGTTATTTAGGAACTTAATTCCCAATATGGCTCCTCTTTGATTAGGTACAAAAGCCATCATCACAAAGCATTGTTGAAAACCCAAAAACAAGTTAATGATCTAAACTCTTTAGCTCACTGTTTTTGACTATTTAAAGTACTTTGATTTTATTACAAACAAGCTTGTTCAGTTCTTTTTCGTTCTTCTTTTTCCTTTTTTCTTTCTTTCCTGAGCTTTTATTTTCCTACAGCCTGTGCAATTTCTAGCTCATTTCCTCTTCTGTCTGGGGGCTAAAAAGGTCATGAGTGACTAACAATAGAAAGAGTGAGGGTTCTTCATATGGACAGCATCCTTGTTTAATCCTCAGATTTTTCTATTGCTTTAAAGGCACAAAATAATTATATTTACCAGGAATGTCTGTATAAGCCTATTTTTTATTTTTTTTTTGTGAGAGGTTGAATAGCGGGACAATCTTTACTATGTTATAAGATATGCCTGCATTTCTACAGATAAATGTAGTTTTTTCATTTTATGTAGATAAAGCTTGCAAGAGATACCTGTACGCTGCCCAATTATCATCATCATCATCATCATCATCATGTGAAAGGCATGGGCATTATATATAAAATAACCGAATATTGTATTTATATCCTTGCATTTGTTAATGATATGGATTATCAGAAGAGCTTCTAATCAGTCTCAGAAATATTTCAATATGCTGGGACAATTCTCCCAGATACCAAGCAATTGTGCTGCAAGTTTGAAAATTACTCACTAAGCTATTGCTAGACTTGCAGGAATCCAACACAGGTTGACCGCTCAAGGTGGGGTATGATTCAGGTGCAGGTCGGAGTAAGCGACTTATTGTGTCGTGAAACGCGTCAACATTTTACCTGTCACATGTCTTATCAGTCCTGTATTGATGCCTGTGATGAGGAATAAAATTACTCCTATATTTGATTTCAACTTTCGGTGTGTGGTCACCATTTCTTGATGTTTTATTGCTAGACTTGCCAGGCTTCACAAGTTTATTGTACAATTGCAACAACTCCGTATTTCAAGACTCCGGATCAACTTTCTTTGCAAACATTCTGCAAGTCTGCTGCAAGTTCTGGTTCAGTAATGTTGTGCAATAGTCATCCCACCACAGGGGTCACTGTGACTTGCAGAGCTCTTGTTGTAGACTCACCACTGCAATTTGCTCTTGCTAGAGACTTGCCACGCACATTTGCTACACATTGGAAAAGTGTCAACTAGAACTTGGGATTCAAGTGCTCTGCAAGTGTACAACTTGCCAAAGAAAATTTGCAGCAAGTTAACAAGACTTAAAATTCAACACTGCCACAAATTTGAGGCAAGTTATCCTTGCTATCTGGGCTTTTACTGTGTGTATGCCCTTTTCATATTGCCTTAGTCAGGGAGCTGAAGAGTGCAGTGGTTCATTTGGCATTAAACAGTGTTACTGGTGATAGATCTGCTGGTGTAGGGTCACATAGACTTTGGTAATTATGTGACCACAAAAGGTAAACACACAACAGAATTACATTATATAATTACATTAACAGATATTGCTCTACCACTGACTCCCACTTATCTGCCTATAGCCAGTCCTGTCTTGATATCAGCCTCTCATCTTCCCCTGGACAGGGTGACTCAGACTATGAGAGGGAGGAGCAGCACTCCTGAGCCAATCAGACTCTGCTAAAAGGAAATATGCTGACAGAAGAAGAGAGCAGATTCGGCAGTGCTAATGACTTTTTATTATGTTGCTTGCCCTTCTGCTCCATCATTGTCCAAGCATTAGCAAGCTAGAGGTGAAAGGTGACATCACTGTATCCATTAATGTAACTAAGTCAACCTTATAGCTGTGCAGGCTGGCAGAATCACAAAATCACCTTAACAGCATTTAAAGAGGAGTTCCGCATGGGGAAAATAAAAGTCAGCAGCTACAAATACTGTAGCTGATTACTTTTAATATAAGAACACTTACCTGTCCAGGGAGTCTGCAATGTCGGCACCTTAGCCGATTTTCGATTCGACTGTCAGGTGCTGCCGCTGCCATTCGTCATAAGGGAAACCGGCAGTGAAGCCTTTCAACTTCACAGCCGGTTCCCTGCTGCGCATTTGTGAAGTGCGCTGCATGTTCTAATTGGTCCAGATGTGGAGGAAGGAGGAGGGGGCCAAACTTCAGAGGGACAGAAACAGGTACCCATTCCCCCCCTCCCCCCTGAAAGGTGCCAAATGTGTCACCAGAGGAGGGGGGGAAGCAGATTAGCAGAAGTTCTAATTTTGGATGGAACTCTGCTTTAAAATTCAGCTCATATATGTATTTCAGTTATGTATTTAGTAGTCTGCTTTGATTTCAGCTTTAGGCTTCGTTCACGTCATGTGCAGAGATGAGAGTTTTTCTGCGCAGGAATCTGCAACTTGTATAAAACTCACTGAAACGCAAATGAAAAGTAAAGTATACTCGTGCCTCTGCAAGTGAAATCTGCGTGTATTTCCGTTTTTCTGCACGTATGGTGTGAACAAGGCCTTAACCGGTTGCCGACCGCCGCACGACTATATACTGCGGCGGTCAGCCCCGGCCAGGCAGAGTGACGTATCGGTACGTCACTCGCCTGTCACTGACTTGCGAGCCTATAGCGGGCGGGCGCGCGCCCGCCGAGGCGCGCGCCCGCCGCGGCTCGTTCACAGGCAAGTCAGTGCGTGTGACCGGCGGACTCGATGTCCGCCAGTCACACTGCGATCGCTCCTGTGAAGGGAGAAAGACAGAGCAGCTTGTGTAAACAAGCTGCCTGTCAGTTCTCCCTGTGTAAAAGTAAAGATCTGACCGTTCTATGTAGAACGGTTGATCTTTGCTTTTACACCAATAGCAATGTCCCTACACAGTAGAAAGCACGCCCCTAGGACACACTTAACCCCTCCCTGTCCAATAAAGTTAACCCCTTCCCTGCCAGTGTCATTTTTGCAGTAACAGTGCATATGTATAGCACTGATTACTGCAGTAATGTCACTGGTAACCCCAAAAGTGTCAAAAATGTCAGTCAAGGGTCCGATCTGTCCGCCGCAATGTCGCAGTACCGAAAAAAAAATCGCAGATCGCCGCCATTACGCGTTAAAAAAAAAAACACCAAAAATGACAAAAATCTTTCTCTTTGTTAGTAAACGCGATAACTTTTGCGCAAACCAATCAAAATACGCTTTTTGCGATTTTTTTTTTACCAAACATAGGTAGCATAAAACAAATTGGCCGAAAAATGTTAAAAAATTTTGATTTTTACTTTTTTTTTTGGGGAATTTCATATAAAAAAATGTGAAAAATATTGTTATTTTTGCAAAATTTACGCTCTTTTTTTGTTTATAGCGCGTGATCAAAAAATCGCACAGGTGATCAAATACCACCAAAAGAAAGCTCTGTTTGTGGGAAAAAAAGGACGTCAAATTCGTTTAGGTACAGCGTCGCACGACCGCGCAATTGTCCGTTAAAGTCACACAGTAAAAAATCGCAAAAAAACCCCTGGTCCTTTAGCAGCCAAATCCTCCGGGGCTTAAGTGGTTAATTTGCAACAAGTGTAAACAGCACATGCATTGTTAACAATTGTGATAAAAGAGAAAGAATGGTCCCATTGCACAGATATTTTTGCAGCAACAAACATTGCTTCTGACAGAGCTAGTAACTGTATGTCCCTTTGTGAAGCCCTACACAGTCCAATGTTTATCACATAACATTTAGATTAGGAGGGGGTGTGGTTTGGAGTGAAGACACACAGTGCCTCAGCTCCCGACTCTCAATGGACCTATACCACCTTTTCATCAGTCTAAACCCCAATTATGAGCATCCCCAAACAGAATAAGACAATTGGATCACATAAGACAGGTACCCAATCCAAGATCAAATACTTTTTATCCCAGCAATCAGAAGATCATCACCACTAGTCCCTGATCCAGCATGGTGGCTGCATGTGGTGTTGCACAAAAGCAACTTACCATGATGGACTACCTGGCCCTTGCACTTTGGACAGATGGAGATTGCTTGTTTCCCCTCCAATCACTTGTCGCCAGAGAGGCCTTCAGGAGGGAAAATAAAGGACTTGCAAGACATGATTCGGGCTCTCCCAACTAAGTCTGATATGAAAGCGCTTTTCCATTGATTGGAGGAGACACAGAAACAGGAATTGCAACTTTTTCGATCTGTAGTCCAGCAACTCATGGATCAGGAGAGAAGTCAGCAGCTGTCCTGAAATAAAGAAATGCGGTAACTGCTGGCGCACAGATACTGTGCACGTGACCAATGGTAGTCTCTATAATAGGGCACATAAGTTAGTTAGAGACATAATCCATAAATGTTGCTACTGAAAGTTAAATGTCCATAAGTCCATTGATAAAAAAATTGCGGCAGCTGTCCTCAGAGAAAGCCAGCTCTGTGGAATAAGCAAAAGGGGGAGAAACAGAAAGCGCCACCCGAGTATAGTTTTAGTAAAGAAAATGTAATCACAAAGATACAAAGCACTCAGAAAATGCCAGTTAAAAGTATGCTCATCTGTTAGTATAGTGTCCTTCAGTTCTCACGTGGTGTCCTTTTGCTGTATCCATGGCTGCTGGATGGAGAGATGTCTGCAGCATGTCTTGTGGCCACCATGGATTCTAGTGGAACCAGCGTGGAACGCACATAAATTACGTCACTGGAAGTGGGGGAGTCACTTGGGAACACTGTGCAGGATAGGCTACGCTAGGAGCTTCAGATCCTTTTACATGCCTAAAGATGAATCACACTATGGGTCTATTTAAATAGAAGGTCTTGGCTGTGGGACTACAAGGGCCAGCATCTCTGTGGGGGGTAATAAATAGCTTAAAGCCAGAAGTATACAGCCAAAATAAAAAAGTAATAATAATAAAAATTGGAACTGGTAATATATAGGGCACAATGAGATGGGGGCCAGACTACATATCGCTATAGGTTATTATTTAAGATATTGGTAAGCAGTTAATATGGCCAATAGTTGCAAATCATAGAAGATGTTGAAATTATTCATAAAATGATACATAAAATAAATAAAAAAATCAGCATAATATTCATAATAAGGCCAATGAGTACTACTCATACAAGCCCGATTTAAAAAAAAAAAAGTTGGGACACTGTACAGATTGTGAATAAAAACAGAATGCAATGATGTGGAAGTTTCAAATTTCAATATTTTATTCAGAATACAAAATAGATGACATATCAAATGTTTAAACTGAGAAAATGTATAATTTTAAGGGAAAAAAAGGTTGATTTTAAATTTCATGACATCAACACATCTCAAAAAAAGTTAGGACAAGGCCATGTTTAACACTGTGTGGCATCCCCTCTTCTTTTTATAACAGTCTTCAAACATCTGGGGACTGAGAAGATAAGTTGCTCAATTTTAGGAATAGGAATGTTGTCCCATTCTTGTCTAATACAGGCTTCTAGTGGCTCAACTGTCTTAAGACTTCTTTGTCGCATCTTCCTCTTTATGATGCGGCAAATGTTTTCTATGGGTGAAAGATCTGGACTGGCTGGCCATTTCAGTACACGGATCCTTCTTCTACGCAGTCATGATGTTGTAATTGATGCAATATGTGGTCTGGCATTGTGTTGTTTGAAAATGCAAGGTCTTCCCTGAAAGAGATGACGTCTGGATGGGAGCATATGTTGTTCTTGAACTTGGATATACCTTTCAGCATTGATGGTGTCTTTTCAGATGTGTAAGCTGCCCATGCCACATGCACTCATGCAACCCCATACCATCAGAGATGCAGGCTTCTGAACTGAGCGCTGATAACAACTTGGGTTGTCCTTGTCCTCTTTAGTTCGGATGATATGGCATCCCAGTTTTCCAAAAAGAACTCCGCAAGATGAATTCTTTGTGGGCATAGCAAAAACTGGCTTGGGATGGGGTGGGCACTTGTTTTTTTTCCCTTTTTTTAACTGGTTTTTATGAATATGCCCTGAGAATGCAGTTTTAGACCTCGATTCGATGTTTTCACCAAGTTGTTAAAAAAATCAAGAGCAGTCAGGTGATGTATAATCTTTCAGTTGTAGTACTATTGTGACACTGGTGCTTTCTTTTTATTTTTACAGGTAAACTTAATAGCCAAGATAATTACAACAATTTTACAAACAACAACCCAGGGAACCCACGCTTGTCACCACTTCCTAGTTTGACTGTGGTCTTGCCTCTAGTTCAAATAAAGCAGCCAATGACACTGGGAACCATCACAAAACGCACAGGGTAAGTGAGACATACCCAGCTATTGCACAGTCAACTTTTCAAATAATGCACCCAAGCAGAATCTTAATGCACACATACTGTATGTTACAGTTTAAAAATACTACATAGAGTAGAAAAGGTATGGCAGTGGTAATTTAGATGTAAAACGTTGCTTTTATAGTAAAAACTTTAATTTTGTTTTTGTATTTTCCATTTTGATAAAAACATGCTCATGAATTATGCCAACATTGCATCATTTTTCCATTTTTTTTTTTTTTACTTTACACAATATCACCAGACATGACATGCAAAACATTTATGTAATATAATGGTGGTTAAATAGGATTTTAGTAAAATCACTCTATACAGGTAATTATTCTGACTGCACATATTTACTAATTACCATAGGGAACAGTATGCTGACTTTACCAGTATAGACACTCATGGTTTACTGCCTTTTTATTATTTGAAATATTTTCATTTTTTTGCTAAGTAGTTTGATGCCATTTGTATTTATTTTGCTTTGCATGTGTTCTCAAATATGGAATGATTTGTTTAAATTGTCTTTATGTTTGAGAAATTGGCAGATTTTAATTATACTCATTTACAGCAAATAAGACACATTAAAAATATATATATGGAATAAAAGATATGGTTTGAAAAGGGGTGAGTAGCGGAGAAGGTGGTCTGGTAATGGTGGCGTGAAAAAGCAAAGTGCCTGAGCTCTACACCACTTGACTGGTACTACCGGCGTTTAGGACTCCTCAGCTTCAACACCATACCCAAATATGGGAAAACAGCTAAAGTAGAAGCTGGATCAAAAGGGTCATCTATGAATTTCATTTTCAGGCTGTTTTCTTCCTCTGCCTCTACAGCCATGCCAGGGCTTCCATCATGGCTGCAGACATGCACACGGAGGTCACTACTCTCGACTGTGAAGCAGACCATTCTTCTCCCAGCTCTACCTCATACTGTTTATGCCACTACTACGACCAGGGACTCATCTCAACTCCCAAGTACAAATCCCTTACCTAGGGAACCAATCTGCCTACCGCAAGTTTCTCTGAAACTTTGTCATGGACTGAACTCACTTGCATCTTGCACTCGCTGCTGACCAGAGAACTAGCATCCTTTGCAGCTTCTAATCCAGTCCACACTCCAGAGTGATCTCTTAGCTCCCTTAGGAAATCCACTCTCTCCCAGGTAAGGTTTCCTCTGAAGATACAACGCTATCTCCTCAGTGGAGCACTCTCCTCACCTCTAACCTCTAAGAAGCATAAGGAGGAGCAGAGTAAGAGAACTCTTCAAACATAGCTGCACCTTGATGAATTAGAGAACCACAGCTGACAAAATAACATCAAACTGCAAGGAATACCAGAGGCAACAGCCAGTTCAGAGCTGCCTAATAAATTAGCTGCTATTCTGAACTCCTATCTAGACTAACCTCCATCCTCTTTTCTAGAGCTAGACAGAGTACACTGATTGGGTCCAGTCCCCCGGGCTGATCGTATTGGCCTAAGAGATGTATTCTGCAGTAGATATGTGCCAATGTGCAGTGTTTCATTACGAATTTGTTTTTGGGCGAAATTCTGCATATTCGTTCATTTGGGAGCATCCGAATGAACGAAGGACTCTTTTGACAAATGCTTACAAAAACGAATTGTCAGAATGTCAGAGGAGATGACTGATCCATCACCTCTTCTGGGACCTCTCCCTCAGATACCTCAGGGTTCCTGGCCATGCAGACCTACCTGCAGATAGCCTCCTCCGAAACCCCAGGATAATGAGCAGTGAGCAGAACGCTGCTCTGGGTGGGCTCTTCCTGCTCCCACAAATGTGCCATCCACGCAGTCTGTGCCCTAATCCTTCCTCATTGCCCCCTTTGCAATGCAGCTCACCCATTCTTTCTTCATTTACTACCTTCCCAGGGCTCTTAATGACTTTTCTGTGTGAAGATGTCACTGCTCTATGTGAGAGCAGGGTCTTCTGACACTGTGCACTGCAGTCTTACACATAGGGCCTCTCACTCCCCCTCTACTATGGAACCAACACTCCATTAAGGTACTTGCCCACTGTATTATCTGATACTGGGACCTTCCTAGGCAAGCTACAGGTTTAAGTTAGTTCCCCCTGGTTATTACCTGGTCTTCCCCTAATACCCTCCTTTGTTCCTTGAGAGTTTGCATTTCTATTGTTTCACGAAAAGTTACTATACTTGTTTATATTACTCTGGTTCTTTGCTTATTCACTCACTGACACACCGCATCTCCGATCTCGGTAAAGAGCCTACTGGCGTGGCCATCCATGGCCACCAGGAATGCCCACCCATGACCACCAGGGATGCCCACCCATGGCCACCAGGGATGGCAATCAGGGCTCAGGGACTATTTCAGTGCCCTCCCTGTCAGAGCTGCCCATGATTGCCATCTGTCAGTGCTGTCCACCAGTGCCGCCTATCAGTGCCCATCAGTGCCGCCTATCAGTGCCCACCAATGCTGCATATCAGCGCTACCTATCAGGGCCACATATCAGTGCCTATCAGTGCTGCATATCAGTGCCGCCTATGAGTGCCCATCAGTGCTGCATATTAGTGCCACCCCATCAGTGCCTGTCAGTGTGGCCTCCTCAGTGCTCATCAGTGCAGGAAAAAAACATATCTATTTACAAAATTTTATAACATAAACAAAAAAAAACTTTTCTGTATTTTTTTATTTGTGTAGCAAAAAAGAAAAAACCTTGCGGTGATCAAATACCACCAAAAGAAAGCTCTATTTGTGGAAAAAAATGACATAAATTTGGTTTAGGTACAGTGTTACATAACCGCGCAATTGTCATTCAAAATGCAACAGTGCTAAAAGCTGAAAATTGGTCTGGGCAGGAAGGGGGTGAAAATGCCCTGTATTGAATTGGTTAAACACCAATCAATTTCCCTTCTAAAAACTCAGTGGCATGGTGCTCCTGGACATCATACGGTAGGTACCAAGATGCCTGCCACCTGGTGAGACTACCTGATTGGAGCAGACACAAAGACATGAAAAGTGGTTTGCCCTGGAACAAGCCTTTTCACATTTCTCCCTCTGTCTATTACCTTGGTACCTCCCTAAACTACTGTCTAACCTCTGATCTCATCCGCTACTGGGTCCTTCTATTAGGAGATTTGGGTGTTCTCTTTTGTAATATGGTCTATCTTTTTTTTTCCAGATAAAATTTTTATTAGATTTGCAAAAAAAGAAAACAACCATACAGAACAGAAATGCCAATATAAGAAAAGGTTACAGTCTTTGAATTGGTAACAAAGGCAAGCAATGAACATAAGCCAGAATTAGGTGATCAAAATGAAATATGGTCTATCTTTGATGCACTTCCCTCTTTACCCTGTTCTGGATAATCCAGCATTCCCATCGGGTTTTTCTGTGGGACCATTTCACAGTCTTCTCAAGAACAATATCTGCCTAGCTTCCTTGTTAATGGTCAATAGCCTACCCTGCCCATCCTTAGCTCGACCACAGGACTTTTTAAAATGACAACTTGAAAAGCCTTCCAATTAAGGCACCTGTTCATACAACCCCAATTCCAAAAAAGTTAGGACGGTGTGTAAATTCTACATGAAAACAGAATGCAATGATTTAACTACTTTAAGACTGGAAGGATTTGCCCCCTTCCTGACCAGGCCTTATTTTGCAATTCGGCACTGCGTTATTTTAACGGACAATTGCCCAGTCGTGCGTTGCTGTACCCAAATAAAATTGATATCCTTTTTTCCCACAAATAGAGCTTTCTTTTGGTGGTATTTGATCACCTGTGCGATTTTTTATTTTTTGCGCTATAAACAAAAAAAGAGCGGCAATTATGAAAAAAAAAACAATATTTTTTCACATTTTGCTATATGACATTCTCAAAAAAAAATTTAAAAATCAAAATTTTTTAACATTTTAGGCCAATTTTGTTTTCTGCTACATATTTTTGGTAAAAAAAAAGCGCAATAAGCGTATTTTGATTTGCGCAAAAGTTATCGCGTCTACTAACTACAGGAAAGATTTATGTCATTTTTATTGTTTTTTTTTTGTTTTTTTTACTTGTAATGGCGGCAATCTGCGATTTTTTGCGGGACTGCGACATTGCGGCAGACAGATTGGACCCCTGACTGACATTTTTGACACTTGCTAAAAATATGCACTGTTACTGTAATAATGATGCTGGCAGGGAAGGGTGATTCCCTGTGGGTGGGTGAAGAAGGGGTTAAATGTGATCCTAGGGGAGTGATTCTAACTGGGGGGGGGGGGGGCATGGCTTCTGAAATAACCATAGAGACATGTGACCCTTTATAGAAGTATCATATGGGCTCTATGATCATTCCAGGGAGAAGTTGTAAACACAGCTGACCATTCTTCTCTCTTAGCGGGGAACGATTGCGGGTGTCAGGCGGCAGTCTGCTGCATCGGCTTCCCCGCTGAGGAGCGTGGGTGGGAGCGCGCCGGCGGCGGCGCGTGCTCGCCTCCTAGACTCCCGAGAGCAAGCAACTTACAGCTACAGTGATTCGCCTGGGAGCGGCTGCCTGCCACCATATAACTGCAGCGGGCGGTCGGCAACAGGTTAAAAATCTCAAAAACCCATACTTTTTGTTCACAATAGAAAACATAAAATGTTAAAATTGAGAAAATGTACCATTTTAGGAAAAACTTTAAGTGGTTTTGAAATTGATGGCAGCAACATGTCTCAAAAAAGTTGTGGTAGGGCCATGTTTACCACGGTGTAGCTTCTTTTAACAAGATTTGTAAATGTCTGGGAACTGAGGAGACTAGTTGCTGGAGTTTTGGGAGAGGAATGTTGTCCCATTCTTGCCTTATATAGGATTCTAGCTGCTAAATAGTGCTGGGTCTTCTTTTTTGTGTTTTTAATTTCAGGATACACCAATTATTTTTAATGAGTAAAAGGCCTGGACTGCAGGTAGGTCAGTTAACCTCCTTAGCGGTATTCCCGAGTGTGGCTCGGGGTGGAATTTTTGTGTCATTAGCGGTAACCCAGAGCCACACTTAGGGTACCGCCAGGGAGCATCGCTGGATCCTGGAAGAGGTTACTTACCTTGGCCCTGGGATCCCGCGATGTGTCCCTGCAGCATACGGCGGCCAGATCTTCCGCCCGATGCTGTGAGCCCCGGCTTCCGTCCGTCTCCTGCGACGTGACGCTCGCAGGGGTTGGAACCAGCGGCAAATTTAAAAAGTAAAACACACAAACACACTGATATATTGTAATCCTATCGGATTACATTACAAAATAAAATAAATTGACTTTAGTTTGCCCCCCAGTGCCCTTTCCTGCAGTTTTACTGTACATACATACATATATATATATATATATATATATATATATATACACACACACACACATATATCCATCTATCTATCTATCTATCTATCTATCTATCTATCTATCTATCTATCTATCTATCTATCTATCTATCTATCTATCTATATACACACATATATATATATATATATATATATATATATAATATATGTATACATATATATATACTTTAACTTATTTATAGTTATTTATTACATTATTTTTTTTGTTTCAAACTTTATCATACCTGAGTGTCACGGGGCTTACCTTTGTTGGAGTCTGTAACGCAGAGATGTACGCTCACCCTTGCAGATATACACAGTCCAAGGTGACCAGGTAAGAAAGCCACCTGGCCTGTGAATCTGTGCACAGGGGCTTGGCAGGGAAGGTGCTCCAAAAAGCAGGACCGGCAGGAATACAATGGGAAGGGAAGTCCAAGAATAACTGCAGTCACTGGAATACACGAGTCCAGATAAGGTTCAGGCGATGAGAGGAAGATAAGGTCACAGGAACAACATGGAGCGAAGGTAAGGATGGAAGCCGGAGTCAGTCTGGAACACACGCTCAGGAAACAGGAACAAAGTCTGTCAAACAGCAACAATCTACAACAAAGATCAGGAACACAGGAACAAAGTCTGTCAAACAGGAACAAAGATCAGCAATGAACTGACACTGCTTTAAGGGAGAGGCAGTGTTTTATAGCTTGCCTTATTGAGCAATTTGCTTCAGGTGAACAGTGAGAGACTCAGGTGAAGTCCAGCCCCCTAGTGCTGCAGGCAATACCAGATTAACAAGACTGGATCCATATGAGCTGAAGTGTGGCTTAGAGGCAGGACAACAGGACAGAACGTCAAAGAACACAGGTTCAAATCCCATGTCAGGTACCCAACGCCTGGCCGCCTGCAATACACAGCGAGAACCGTGACACTGAGATGTTATAAAGAAGAACGCACAGTAAAAAAAAAATCCTATGTAAATAGTTGGTTTGGGCTGCTCGTCCTTAAGAATTACTAGCAAAATAATGGTACCACTTTCAGCACCTAAAATCGTAAACAATCATACCGCCAGGGAGGTTAAGCATCTGTACTCTTCTACTAAAAAGCCATGCTGTTGTCCTACATGCAGTATGCTATTTAGCATTTTCTTGCTTAAATATGCAAGGCTTTCTCAGAAAAAGACAGTGGGGTTTATTTACTAAAAACAAATCCACTACGCACTACAAGTGCACTGCAAGTGCATCTGAGTGGGACATGCAAGGAAAATAAAAAACAACATTTCTGCTTGCACATGATTGGATGATAGAAATCAGCAGATCTTCTCCTCATTTCAGATCTTCCCCTCAGATTTACAGCGACTACATTTCGAAGTGCACTTGCAGTACACTTGTAGTGCACAGTGGATTTGCCTTTAGTAAATAAACCCCATTGTCTGGATGGGAGCATATGCTGCTCTAAAACCTGGATATATCTTTTAGCACTGCTGGTGCCTTTCCAGATGTGCAAGCTGTCTATTCCATACTCTGTAATGCACCCCCATACCATCAGAGATTCAGGCTTTTGAACATAGTGCTGATAACAAGCCAGAAGGTCCCTCTCCGCTTTAGTCCAGAGGACGCAGCACCCATGGTTTCCAAAATGAATGTCTGACCACAAAAGTTTTCCACTTTGCAACAAACCATTTTAAATCTGCTCTATTCAAGGGAAGATGGCATTGTTTCTGGATCATGTTCAGACATGGCTTCTTCTTTGCATGATAGAGCATTACTGTTACTTTTTGGATGGCACATCAAACTGTGTTCAGAGACAGTGATTTTATAAATAATTCCCGAGCCCATGCAGTGATGCCCATCACAAAATCATGCCAGTTTTTAATGCAGTGTCGTCTAAGGGCCCGAAAATCTTGGGCATCAAATATTGCCTTTTGGCCTTGTCCCCTGCGCAGAGATTTCTCCAGATTCTCTGAATTGTTTGAGGATATTATATACTGTACAATTTTACATTGAGGCACATTATTCTGAAATTGTGTGACATAATTTAGAGGCAGCTTTTCACAGAATGGGGATCTTCTCTTTACTTCTGAGACACTCTGACTCTCTAAGATGCTCATTTTATCCCCAATCATGTTACTGACTTGTTGCCAATTAACCTAATTAGTTGATACGTGTTTCAGCTGTTTCGTGTTAGTACCACTTACTTTTGCTAGCTTTTTGTTGCTCTGCCCAACTTTTTTGAGACGTGTTGCTGCCATTTGCCACATTTTCAAAATTACCATATTTCTTTCTTGAAATGGTACATTTTCTCAGTTTAAACATTTGATAGGTTTTATTCTTTCTATTGTTATTAAAATATACAGAAGGTTTATGAGATTTGCATTACATTCTGTTTTTTTTTGGATTTTCCACAGCTTCCCAACTTTTTTTGGAATTAGGGTTGTAGCTTCCATACCACCCCCTAAGCCTTTTCTGAAACCACTTACACAGTTTGAGACCCTATGCTTTGATACGGGTCCACTCAGACACTCCCTCTCCGCAGCCTACACACTGCTCTCCCAATTGCAGGAACATTAAAAGGCTTCTTTCCTATCTCAGTGGGAGCAGGATCTACAAATAACTTTCCTTCACAAAGTCAATTGATGTTTTGTTTTGCCCTAAAAATGTTCCCAGCTCCAGGTTCCAGGAAAATAATTTTAAAGTCCTATCAAGGTGTTCATAACCCATTCTATCCTGCACATAGTTAACCCCAATATTCCTAATACCAGCTGGAGTTGCCACTTGGAGATAGGCTCACTCCCCCATATAATTTGGACTTGCCCAAAACTGGACCAAAGTACAGGCGATCTCTCAGAAATTAATGGATTTAATTTTTCCGGATGACCTGGCCTTCTGTACTTCATCAGTCCTCAATTCCCACCAAAACATATGTGAAATCTACCTCCACCATCTTGTGAATGCTGCTAAATCATGCATTTCTCTATAATGGAAAGACAGCAATCTCTCTTCAGTTTATTGAAGGGTTTAGGTTGAAGACATTTGCAGTATGGAGGACCTTAATAATTTTTCCCAAAATAAAACATAAAACCTTCAAGAAGACATTATTTTAGTGGCTAGACTTCTTCAGGGGAAGGTAAAGCCCTCATGTTTGAGGACACTCTACTCTGCTGCTTATTTGACCTGCCACCCAAGGTTTTTCTTTTTTTTTTTTTCTTTCTCCTGATCCCTCTACCTTCCCCCTTTAACTTCACCTAAATGGTTTGCCCTAACCCCTGTCTGTTTTATTGCATGCATTTTTTCCATTTCAATCCCCGTCTTGGTCATTCTTTACCTTACCCATTTTGAATACTTATTTTTTATTTTACTCTCAGAAAGTTCATGTCCTCTGTGATTGAACTCATTATCTATGCAAAAGTTACCTGCTCTGTGTATTCTTGTTTTGTATACCTTTCAAAGAAGGTATTTGTTAACTTTTTGGTGTATTTTGTAATCCTTCTTCTTAAAAAAAAAAAAAAAAAAAAAAAGGAAATAAAGAATTCAAAAAGGACAAGTAGTTTCTGTTGTTTATCTCAGCCAACATGCTTTGATTCCTCCAGGCCCTTTTTTAGTTGCAACCAGATACGTTTACATTTTACTTAATATAAAATTATTGATATGGGATAAGGTTAATCTCTATCAAAACCCTTCTTTTCTACTGGGTTTTTCGAAGAACCAAAGAAATTCTCATGGTGGTCAAAACAGGACAAATCTGTAATGTAACTTTTAATGCAGGATCTCAGGTCTTTCCTTTCCCTTCAGTCCACACACAATGCTCCTCCTTAAGAACCATTTCAGTATTTTTAGTTTAAGAATTATATCCAAAGCACTCTGAAATGCACATCCTCACTCCTCTCCATGACACCTTTTGAGTGCCAGTGTTTAAACACACAGCTGGGGAAGGGAATGGCATATCTTATTTACGCCTCTATTTTTTAATCTGATTAACACTATCCACATGTTATTAAGTGGGAAAGTTACAGTGCCTTGCAAAAGTATTCACCCCCTTGACTTTTTACCTATTTTGTTACATTACAGCCTTAAGTTCAATGTTTTGTTAATCTGAATTTTATGCAAACTGCTCCACAGCCGTCCCGGAGCTGTGTGAATCAGCTCAAATGAGAGCTGGTCACAGTCTCCTGACATGTACATTGGATGCAGGGAAATCTGCATCCAATTCGCACTAGTGTGAACTCAACCTAAAGGAGAAATACAGCCAAAGCTCTATGCTCACGGAGCTATGAGAACCGAGCGATCAACAGTGTTTGATCGCTCGATTCTCAGTGTAGAGGCACTGGGGGACAGATGCAGACCAATGCTGCATCCACCTAGGTAAGTATGAATTTAAAAAAAAAAAAAACCCATACTTCTTTTTTAAAGCACATTTTTCAGAATTGATCATGTGTTCAGAAACCATAGCTTAGTATTCCTGTATTATTTATTAATTTATGTGAAAAAGTTCTGGGACATTATCTCCATTAAGAAGATACACCACTTTGTTTTGTTTCTATTTTATTACTTTACTGTTTACATCAGTATGCTCCGATTTGAGACTAGTAGCTATACCCTCAGGCAATATTGCTGTTTCTTTACAATTCATGCCTGCAGTTTGTTTACTGTGTGCAAGTGCCTGTACAGAACATAAAAGCCAATGTCAATCCCTGAGGCTGCAAATTCGTGATTAGCATAAACAGGAGAGCTAACACACTATTCATTGATCAAAAGAATGTTCATGAACTTTAGATTGGTTTTCCCACAACAAAATACCTTTAGCCAGTTAGTAAAGTATATTCAAATCTATTTTAAAGCATAATTCCACTTTTGTTGAGAAAAACAGATTCCCCTCTGGGTAATCTGTGCACATTACCAGGATTTTACCTAACATTGTTGCAGATTCCTACTTTTTGTTATTATGAAGATATCCTTATGTGTTTGTCTGAAACTTTGTGAGTAAATCACACAAGCAGGGAATGATGTTTCTGGGGTGTGGTCAGTACACATTCTGTGTACAGAACACCTCCAGGTAGCCATATTGCATTGCATTTTCAGAAAATAACAGAGCTGCAGATTGAATAGTAAGGTAATTGTTAACAACATT
This sequence comes from Pelophylax lessonae, assembly GCF_965119305.1. Taxonomy (NCBI): domain Eukaryota; kingdom Metazoa; phylum Chordata; class Amphibia; order Anura; family Ranidae; genus Pelophylax; species Pelophylax lessonae. The sequence continues at coordinate 379,777,083 of NC_138769.1, read as the reverse complement.
CAATTACAATATGACTTGTGTCGCAATTATATACGCTATATTCTTTTTTTCTTTGTTTGAAATTTTTTTCCCCATGAAAGTGGAGTTACCCTTCAAAGGCTAAGTTTGCCTTTCAAAAACAAATAAATAAATACACGGTAATTTAATATAATTTTGCAGGAAAAAAATGTGCATTTATTATTTGTTTTTAGAGGAGCCTGCAAAACATTGCACCTGCAATCTGAAATCCCTCAACGCCAAGCTCCTGCAGACTCTTTCCGCAGCTCCCTGCCCATACAGAGGTATGGGCTTTCATTTCGTAGCTGGAGGAAGTGTTAATGGGCTTACATATGTGATATTCCATTCATTAGGTGCTACAACTACATTGTGTGTTTTATTTATTAACAGACCTCTGTGAATGAATGAATGAATGAATGACAGACAGAGTACTGAGTTTGCAGAGTTTTTCTGTCTGGTGTTGAGCACATCATTGCTTTTTTCACCTGTGCTCACTAACAACTGCACATCTGAGACTATTGATCAGAAAGCAGCCAGCCAAGTTCCCAATTGTGTTATTACCATGACAGGCAATAACGATGGTAAAATGCAGGCCAGAAGATTTCTTTTTATAAACAAACTTCTTCAACCTACAGATGTGAATGTGCTAAAGCAGAGAGATATAAGTACAGTACAGTGTTACAAGTCATTACATAACAGTATATATCGATCAAATCTTTTATGTGTAAAATTTCCAGATTTGTTTATTTTTTACATTTTTGTCCATTTGTAAGTTTAGTATCAAAGTTATGAGCAGGATATTTAATAAACCAGTGTATCAAAAAGTCCTATATGTCCCTAAAAAGAAGTCCTATTGGTTATTTCCTTCATTTTTTCTTATACCCCAGGGAAAAACAAACGGCATGTAGTACATTGTACTGCTTTTCTAGGTGATGTGGATGCTGAGCTAGTGTGAATGACAGTGGAGTGAAACATACACGTATTAATGCTTCCTCTTGATTCTCTGACACTCCTCTTGTATGTTCCAGGCTTTTCTGCTCCTGTCTTTAAATTGGTAGCCCTGTTTTTTTCCTGCTTTGGCATCCCCGCACCTTCACAGGCTTTTTCCCAACCCCACTTACTCTCCTCCCCTGAGGCCACAACATTTCTTCCCCCTTTAGGTGCTGCATACTTATTGGGCTCCTGGCTCCATCTTGCCAACCATTCCACCATGTAAACAAGTAGCCTTTATTGCCATGAAAATAACAACATTGTTGGCGCCCCAGCCTTAATGAGCTGTACTTTGAGCCGCTGCTCGGCCGTTCAAAATCTTAAGCACCTCCGAAGGAACCTCGGACTATATAGACCTGTATAATTCAGCCCCTCTTTTGACATGTTTGGCCCCACCCACCAGGGCTTAGCCATAATCTATGACTAGGCCCCAGTGCATAGGGCAAAACATGTCAGAGGGCATGGCTTGTGGAGTGGTAAAAGGCTGAGGCCATCTTATACATGTTAACAACATATACTGGATAGGTTTGCGTGGCAATTTTCTTAAGTTTGCTACATACTAATGGATGGGTGATATTTTCAGCCAGCACCCCACTCTTGAGTACCAGCAGGACTATATACACTCTCCTTCCTTGCTTAGAGCAACACTACAAGTATTAGCTTCAGACCCTCTTTTGATTATGTAAGTCTAAAAGAATAAATGTATATGAGACAAAATGGTCACCTTGGCTCAAAGAGGAGGTCCTATTGAACAGTTCCTGAAGTCAGCTAGATCATGAAACCTTTAGGAGACTATTAGCATAAACAGAAAACAGCAATTAGTCAGAGCTAAAACAATTTAAGTATGAAAAAGAACACAATGTGCTTGATACATTTTGTGGAAAGTGTCAAGTGATCGCTGTCCAAATTGAAGTCTGCAATAGCAGAGCAACAAGTTATCCTTGTGATGTTGATGTCACTGATCAACTAACAAATAAGCCGTCAGTACGCTTGTCCCTGTGTGCTTGCCTTTCATGTGGCAAGGTTTCAACTTTTAGCACTCTGGCTGCCCTCTTTTATTAAAAAAAAAAAAAAGTGTTGGGAAAGTAGAAGAGGTGAAAAAAATCTGAGACTTGAATGGGAGCAGCAGAGACTGAGCCTTTGCAAAAATTATTTATTTGGATACTCTTGTTTGACTGCATCAGACTTAAGGAAATTCATCCAGTCCATATGTCTTTGCAAAGCAGCCAAGTACAGGCTGGCCAAGAATGGTAACTTTAAAAATAAATGTGTTATAGACACACATCAAATATAATAATCATTTTCCACACGATCACTAAGTAGTTCAATACCCAAGCCAAAATATAATTAGTTTTCATTTTAGAGTTGAGATTGTTTTCGCTATTATACTGATTCACATTTAAAACTGGATATGAAATATTTCCATTTCTCTCCTCCATGTGTTGGGAAACTGATGAAAATAAAGGATTTTCATAAGGCATATATCCTGTTTGGAAGGCATAAACTTAAGGTTTCTCTGAGCTCACACACTGGGAACCTGGATGAGTGCATGATGAGAACATTTTACACGTGTAGGAGTAGCATTTACCTCCCCATCTTAGGCTTTGGCAGCTTACTTGCCATTTTTTTTGGAGCCTTGCTGTAGCTGAGAATGATTTTGAAAATTCAAAAGGATAGTGCCTGGGGGTCATTGGAAAGGGATCCCTCAACTACTTGTTGCATTTGTTCCTGATTATCTTTTAGATACTTAAGGTAATCATAGCTTCTTTAAATCACATTTAGGGTAAGATGGAAGATTGTTTCTGGCAATTACTGAATGTATAATTATGCCCATACATGAGTATGCATCTAGGGCTTAGAAAAATACAATTACACACCCAACATCACCTTATAAATTTTAAGGTGAAAAATGATCATTTAGCTGTTTGTGAATGAGCTGAAACAATCTTTGTTTTAAATTTTTTTGCCTTGCTAAAGGGCCGAATATCGGGTGGCATTGACCGGCTCAACAGAAATTGTCTGACATTCGGGCCCGTGTTTACTGCAGGCGGTCTGACAGAAGCCGGCCGTTGAAGGGGCATGACCGAAAAAGGTTTGCCGAACGGCATCTGGTCAGTGCTACCAGTCAACTGCGAGAGTTACATAGTTTGTGAGGTTGAAAAAAGACATCAGTCCATCCAGTTCAACCTATCGTGTGTGTGTTAACCGTACATTGTATACCGCTTTATGTTGTGGTCTTTAAGATGCCCATCTAATAGTTTTTTTTAAACTATCGATGCTCCCTGCTGATACTACTGCTTGCTGAAGAGATTTCCACATCCCTACTGCTCTGACAGTAAAGAACCCCTTACGTATTTTAAGGTTAAACCGTTTTTCCTCTAGTTTTAGTGAGTGGCCACGTGTCTTATTGTATTCCCTTTCTCTGAAAAGTTTGTTCCTTATGCTACGATCACTAGTACAGTATTTGTAAATTGACATCATATCCCTTCTCAAGCGTCTCTTCTCCAGAGAGAATAAGTTCAATGCTTGTAGTCTTTCCTCATAGCTGAGGTCCTCCATTCCCTTAATTAATTTTGTTGTCCTTCTCTGGACTCTCTCCAGTTCCAGCACATCCTTCCTGAGGACCGGTGCCTAGAACTGGATGGAATACTCCAGATGTGTGTTGACCAGTGTGTTCTGGCGGGGAGGAAGGGGTGTATCCCCCTGTCAGAACACAATAGCTCAGCGGAGATTGCTGTGCTAACATCGCATAGTTAGTACAGGGCTTTCTCCTGAGCTCTTCAGTTCTTTTTTTCATTCAGCCCTAATAGTGTGTACTAGGCTTTGGTCACTTTATGATAGGTATCGCCCACAGTTTACCTGAAGATAGGCACAGAGTAAAATAGTGTAAATGCATTGTATAATCTCTAAGCCACTGCCGCAATCCGAGAATAGTATCTGAGTTCAAAACTGTATACTGGATACTGTAAGTGTTCAAAAGCAGAAGCAACAATCAGAAGCAGGATATATGTGGCAAACTTATAGGTAATCGTCAGTGTAGAGATAAATAGGAGGGCAGTCAGCAATCCAGTTGGGTTTGATATTGCAGAATAGAGAGAGCAAGGCAGGAGCATAGTGAGTCAGTTCACAATTTGGTGCACAAGCTGGCATCAGTTATTTTGAAAGAGACAAGCGGGTTGATGTTCAAAGAATCCTTAGGCTCAATATAGTAAGCCATAACAATTATCTGTCATGCTAGTCCTTATTTTGAAAAGTAACTGACTCTAAATAAGGACCATTTTACCAAACACCATGTACATTATAATTTAGTGAGTTATTGTTTTTTGTGTGGTATAGATGTTACAGTGAGTAGTTATGGATAAAAGCCTTAAGTGCAAATTATGGCGAATAGTAATGCAGAGGTCTGGCTTAAGCAAAGTGCTATATTATAGACATACAGGGATACTGTAAGTGTCAACTAATTAGGTGCCAGGTAATAGGTTATACCAGGTGAGGCTAGACATCAAGATCAGGGAAGTAGCTATCTCGAATATCGGGTAGTTCAGTAAAACAATTAATGTTATAAATATTGTGTTTTTGAAGAAATCCTTGGTTCTACTTTAGCAGACAGGATAGGATCTCTAATTGGTAATGTGCTTGCCAAGCAATCAGCACTCCTACTTATCTCTAAGGAGTAGTACATGTGGGCAACAGGTTTTAAGTGTATAACAGGAATCGGGGCTGAGTCGGGGAGGGTCTGTTGTTGCCATTTGTTTAATTGTGCCAAAGGATAAGCTGTAAAAGCTAGCCATCGGAGAAAACATTAATGTGGCTTTAAATGCATGTTAGATGGATAACGGAATATTTAGTTACAGTATTCTAAAGTTCTTACTGTATATGGGTGTCTAAAACTGAACTCCAGGCAGACAACTACATACTCTGATAAATGCAATACTTATGTGGGAGCTGTTTTGCCTGCCAGGGGTTCAGATGTGTGATCATCCAGTCCTGAGATTTACAGCTCTGTCAAACAGCATAGCCATATCTAACATGGGATTTTATCTTTCACTGCTGTGCTTTCCCTTTCACTTACAGGTCCCCTCCTCACCCTAGTGAAGAGGCTAGTGAAATGAGAAGCAGCACAATGATTAGCTCATCTCTCTTTAACTCTGCTCCCTCCTTCTATCAGCATGCTCATTTCACTGCAACAGACTGGCTCCTTGTTTTGCTTTTCTCAAAGGGCTCTGCTGTACAAAATGTACAGTAAACTACAAAAGCCTGATACCAAGTCAAATTTAGGTATTGCGCTGCTTACATTTTGAAAATGCATGCATTCACGTATTAATGATTACTGTACTGAATTAATTTGTGTCATTTCTGCCTGGAGTTGAGCTGTAAATAATAAAGGTGCCCATACAATAATTTTTGCTTAGGTATTTACATGCCATAAAATTATTGTAATAATATTATCTAACGTCGCAAAATGGAAACTGATTTTTTTTTAGTTTCTGTTTATATAATAAACTTTTTGTAGTAATTTCCTCATTTTCTTCTTTTGTTTTAGCACTGTGATTGAGCTGGTGAGTTGTTGATGGAGCAAATCACTTACCAAAAGATATCCTGCCAAAGTGCAAAGTGTACAGTCTTAGGGAATTGCAGCTCTTTAATCTGGAAAACACTCTAATCTGGCTCAGTTTTTAAACACTATGGGCCTAATTCACTAAGAATAGGAAGCAGAAATAGTCATTGTACATTTAATTGCTCCCAATTAAAACAACTTCAACTAGGTGAACATGTGAACAGAAAAGTAGGAGTACAAATAGGCGAATATGCATTAGTGAATTCCAACTCGGCATAGTCACGGTTCCATAACTGGAAATTGCCAAATACTGCATGCAGTATTTAGCTATGATCAATTATGGGGTGTGCTCTACCTCGTGTGTAATTTATTTATATTACAATTATTGTGCATAGTTTGTTTTCTTCTTTTGCTAACGAATGCTGTTCTGAAGGATTATTACAGAGTAATGTCTGCTATTCCATGAGATTACAGGTATTTATCATTTACAGTTACATATCTGTTATATGTTATTTTTTTTATGTTACATTTATTTTTTAGGAGACTATAGGGGTCTAATTATCTATGTTTATTCTTTAATCATAGGTGATGAGTTAAAATCCCAACTATGCTAACACCCTGCGTGTTCACTAGTGTTTGATCATTTTTTTTCCCACATATTAATATTTTTGCTAAATAACATACCATTGCATGCAATTGAGCATGCAAATTATGAAAACAACCGTTCTGATGTGGCAGTGGCAATTAGGTGTTCGCCTATATTTAGCATACTCTGCTGTTTAAAATTTAAGCAGGTGATACCATGCTTAGGAATTGAACCCTTGGTCTTTCTAGGTAGGAGTACTACCCACTAAACCATTGAGATGAGCACAATTATGCTTAGAATATACAATAGTACCATGATTAACAAATGAACATAGATCAAGAGAATCTATATTCTATTTATATATGTTCATTCTGTAATCATGGTACTTCTTTATATTCTAGCCACTGTACTCAGTACAGTGGCTTAATCTTTAGCACTCTTAGCTAACAGCACAATTTTAGGGAAGTGATAGGTAGCATAGGTGGGATTGGAACCCATGACCTGACTGTTGCTAGATCAGAGTGCTAACCATTAAGCCACGGTGTTGATCAGGTTTATATCTAGAATATATAGTAGTACCATGATAAAAGCATAAAAATATATAACTAGAAGTCAACATTCTAATAAAATTATATTTAGACATTGACAATTATTTATCATATAATAGAGACCTAAGAGCCTGGTTTGGATTGGGGGGACCCCCACGCTGATTTTTATTCGGATCAAATTAGTTTTAATTCACCGACTTCTGGCAGGAAGCACAACTTCACTCCAGGAAGCTACGTAGAGTTCCCTGTACACAATTAAGAGCTACCCCTAACTTTCTAAATGTTACTGAAGTGGATTTGTATTTTGAAAATGTTGCAAAGCAAACAAGGCTTAGAAGTAATTAGCAACTAGTTAATTTTAGGTGGCCATACACTATACAAACTCATTGTACATCCTCTGTACAATCTCCTTGAGATTTAACAAAACTATATAATGGGAGGACACACCAGCTATCTGATCACTCTGTATCACAATCTGGTAGACCCTTGCACTACATAATTGATGGCAGATCTAAAGGAGATTGTATAGTGTATGCTGAGCTTAACAGAACCCAGGACACACTTCTTCTGTTTTCAATGCTACAGCTCTATCCATATAGGCGGGTATCTGATCTCTCATTTCCTGCACTCTCCAAATGAGCAAATCTATGCAGGGTGAATTAAAGACAAAACAAAAATGTCTGTATTTAGTGAGACACTGATGTGACAGTGATCACTTATTTAAATGTATTAGGAAAGCGTGCACCTAGCTGGGGGTAGTCGGGATCTGCTGGAAGGAGGGAACACAGCCACAGGTGTGTCCTAATGAGGTCAGCTGATGAATCCCTTCCTGTGTCTTATGGTGGCCATACACTATATGAAAAATCAGCCGAAATTTGGTCATTAGACAGTACGTTCTTTTTTCGGCCAGTTAATGGGCACAAATCGGTTGTGACTTTTTGAGCCAATAAACGAAGGACAAGTATGGAAATTTTCTGGTGAATGAAAGATAAATTGAAACGTTAATGTGTTTCTTGTCCAAACTGTATGCACTTGGTATATGTGAAAAAATGAACAAAAAAGGATTTATTTATGTCTATTGAATGATTTATTATGATGGCAGGATCATCTGCTCTCACGGCCGAGTGTTCGTTTTTCAAAAATGAGTTAGAATGATTTTTTTGTATAGTGTATGGCCTGTATTACTGGCTTCTATGTCGAATATTTACGTGCCAGCAAGAGATGAAGCATTCTAAGGAAATATAGCAAAAGCGCAGGTAAGGCCTTCTCTCAATTAAAGAAATCCTGTATTGTTTTGCAACAGAGGTACATTAATAGTATATTGATACATAGAGGAGCTGGAATTTAGCAAAATTAAAAGTGAACTTAGCCTTTAAGTGAGGCATATGCAGCCATACTCAGCTGTTAGGGAAAACTGTTAAAATGTGACCAGAGATGACTCATCTGTGGCATTTTCTGTGAATGGTGAAAAATCCAACACTACATCCCCCTAATCCCTTGGAACACCAAGACATCTCCCACACTTACCTTGCAAATCAGCAACATCTCCTCATGATAAAAAAAGTGATCTTATCATGTTAACTTGCTGATAACTCTGAGCAGCACTAACACTTGCAAGTGCGTCTGAATGTCCTTCCACGCACATGAGGATGAATTTCCAGGCCAAGAGCCAGCCCGGTCAACCAGTTGTGTGCCATTGCCAAAAGATTTGCGCGATTGCAACCAATTCACATTTGTTAACATCTTTTCACATGTGTTCAGAATACCTATTTTGCTAAATTATTATTTTTAAAAAATGGTGTTCGTGGGGTGGCAACTGATGATTAGAGAAAATGAATACTTAATTTGACATGTTCCATGGTTTACCTAGCAAAAATCATTGGAACCTGAAAATCAGCATTGGAGCTGTTAAAAGCTTGCTCTTTTAGTTTGTTTTCCCTCTATTTAATGACTTGCTTGTGTGCAGAATAAAACTATTTTGTAGCAAAGTAGATTTAATAGAGATTGGAAGGTGTGTTAACAAGACAATCCACTTCTAAAATATTTTATTAAACCTCAACAAAAAACAAAAAATCGAATTCAAAACCAATTCTACATTTTATTTGGACAATATGAACACTATTTTGTTCATTCAGTTACTTTGCCCAAAAAATTGACTGCCATTTTATGTTGCAACATTTTTTATAGCACTTTGCAATATGGTTAGACGGGCCATGCTCCAAAGAGCTTACAATCTTAAAGAAACACTTAAATTGGACACCTTAAATTTCATATCGTACAGCAGGGACAAAAATAAGGTGAGCACTAACAATGTCAAACATTTTAAGGTATAACAACTCTCACCACCCCACCCCCATCAAAAGTTTAAGTGCAAGATTAAACAAACAAAACAGACAAGATATAAAATTAAACAAAATAAAAGTCAGCGACAATAACTACATCCCACCAAATTCACATACACATATTTCTGGTTAGGGTTAGCAGGAAACTTAATTTTTATAAAAACAATTTAGGAAACTAGATCAACATTAGGAGTTGTCGAACACGTGAGATTTGTAAGTAACAATCAAAAGATCAGCCGATCAGAATCAGCTGATGCTCACAAACATGAAACGCATGGTCACACTGGACAAAGACACACAAAAATCCACTTTTGAGGGCCGAAATGCAAAACAATTACAGCAAACAGACAAAAGATTGATCAAACCACAGCCAGTGTGGGTCATTTTGCACACTATCTGACCCTGCCTGCAAATAATGTGGCCTCTTGTCAGGTAAAGCAAGCCACACTAGTGCAGGTGTTTATATAACATAGGTTGGATTGATAGCACACCTATACTCACCCAGTAAAGGACACGCCCACCAGTGTAATTAATTCTGACTCTTCATGTATGCCTTAAGTACTTACACCTGTTGATCAGGAACACACTCTTGGCAAATGAACGAAAGCATCAGCTATATAAGCAAATGTATCTGTGCAGTATATAATGGAAAAGATCAAATGTTCAAAACTCTGGCCATGATCAGTGATACCAAAAACAAAACAATCCAAGTTGTAATTTGTTTGGCATGTGCAGGGTAAAAATAAGTGAATGGAAGCTTTGTGAGGGCTGCTTCAAACAAATTGTTGAGAAGCACATTTGTCATCAACATCCAACATTTAAATATATGTGCAGGATCACACCATACTTATAAATCCATATCTGACCATAAAACCACAACACCACAAAACTGTTATAGATTTGGTGTAACACCCACACTCGCTTTATTTACAATTTCATTTCTTTTGTTTCCATTATGTAAAACCCATCAGAAATATAATACCTTGTGATAAATAAGATTTTAAACCACAACGTGTCACAAATTAGCCTATAGTTTTGTCTGTATATTCTTACCTCCTTGCTGCAGTGCTTCTGTTTTGCCTCCCTTCACATGTGGTGTTTGGGCTTCTCTGTCTCCTATGGGCGTTGCCTGCTCCACTGTGGGTTATATCCTGTTCCTGTAAATTACTTCCTGGGTCACCTCCCTGTTTGCTTCCCTATATATACACATGCTCAGTGCACTGTTCCTTGCTTGAGCAACTTCGCTGTTCTCTGAGCTCCCATCCGTGTATCCCTTGGCTATTGTATCTGATCTCCTGTGTACCGACCCGGCTTTGTTTCTCCGTCTACGTTTGTCTGCTGGCTGTCCTGACCTCGGCTTGTCTCTTGGATCTCCTTATAGTCTCCTGTTTACCCTGCACACGCCAGCGGTCTCCACATTCTCAGCTGGGCCTACCTGGGGGCCGCGACCTGGTTCCAGTCTGCTGCAAGTCCATCCCCACCATCAGGGGCCCTGGTGAAGAAGCAGGCTGGGGCTTAGATTCCGCGCCCTGGGGAATCCTGAGCTGGGGATCTATAGGGGCTCACTACCACAGACCCATTGACACAACAGAGGAAGAACCTCTAATCAGATATTGGATCCTTGGGATTCGAACTAATGACCCCAGTGCTGCAGGGCAGAAGTGCTAACCAGTTAGCCACTATGCTGCCACGTGCATGGAGCTTCCATCTCTGTGGTGTTAAACAGCCCTTAGTCCCCCAAAAAGTTAATCAATGCAGTGCCATTAACCAACCTGTTTGTGTGATATGCCATTTGTTTTCCAAGGCTGGGTATGTCTGATTACTGTCAGCATGCTCCTGTAGGGACCATCTCTAATGTTGGGGCTATTTGCTTGGTAAGAGGCTGAATTTGGTGCTGGTGTGCAATTCTCAAGACTGCTATTTGTCCTTCCCTGTGGAACACACATGACAAGATTTGCAATTGTGGTGGAACCCTCCTACACCTAAATACTACATTTTTTTAGGCATGTACCTATAGGTGGTGGAATTACATCAGGCAGGAGTCCTGTTTCTTGATTTATTATGTGATATTTGGTGTTTATTGGTGTGTGAGTGGTGTTATCCTCTGAATTTTGGTAATGACATTTCAATTTGGATTTATGATGTTGGTACACATATTACATTTTTGTGGTGAAAATGATGATAATTTGGAAATATTAAACAACACACAAAATTGTTAGCCATTTTAAATTTGCATCAGCAATGGTATTGTGTGTGGTTTGTGAAGACAGCTGTGGGAGCTTTAGATTTATGTGAGATGGAGAGCAACAGGTGCATTTTCTATCATTTGCTTATCAGATGTCAAAGCCTAATGCCCCATACACACGTGCAGATTATCTGCAGACTTTTGTCTGCAGACTTACCAAAACCATATAATATGAGGTCAAACCTAAACATTTTCAATTTGTATGCAATCCGGCAGGCCCTTGCACTACATAGAAAAGGTAAGTCTGCAGACAAAAGTCTGCAGATAATCTGCACGTGTGTATGGGGCATAAGCCTCTGAACATGCAGGTATGGCAAAGTGGCTGAGCATGCTCAGTGTAACAAAAGATATTTCTCAAATGGCAAATTCAATGGGCATGCACACTGCGGTATATACACAAATATATGTACTGCAGAGAATGCATCTATCTATCTATCTGTCTGCCTGTCTGTCTGTCTGTCTATCGACTGGGTAATGTGTTAGGAATGAAAGGATGCCACATCGTTTAATGAAAATGATCAATCTACAGAGAGCTGAATTCAAAGACACCCCGAAAATCAAAGTGAAAAAATTATGCAGCAGATCAGTCCATTTTGCTGAAATTTCAATGCAGAAACTCAAAATGGTGCTCAGTAGATTGTATGGCCACCATGTGCTGATATGCATGCCTGACAAGGTCGGTCTTAGCGAGACGACAGATGGTCTCCAGGAGTATTTCCTCCCAGATCTGGACCAGGGCATCAAGGAGCTCCTGAACAGACTGAGGTGCAACCTAGCATTGTCAGATGGATCCAAACATATTGTGCCAAAGGTGTTCTATTGGATTTAGGTCAGGTGAGCGTGGGGGCTATTCAATGGTATCAATTCCTTCATCCTCCAGGAGCTGACTGCATACGCTCGTCACATGAGGCCGGGCATTGTCACGCCCAGGAGGAACCCAGGACCCACTGCACCAGCGTAGGGTCTGACAATGGGTCTAAGAATTTTATCCCGATACCTAATGGAAGTCAGGGTGCCATTGTTTAGCCTGTAGAGGTCTGTGCGTCCCTCCATGGATATGCCTCTCCAGACCTTTACTGACCCACCTCCAAACCGGTCATGCTGAACGATGTTACAGGCAGCATAATGTTCTCCATGGCTTCTCCAGACCCTTTCACATCTGTCACATGTGCTCAGGGTGAACCTGCTGTAATTTGTGAAAATCACAGGGTGCCAGTGGCGAACCTGCCAATTCTGGTGTTCAATGGCAAATGTCAATCAAGCTCCATGGTGCCGGGCAGTGAGTACAGGGCCCACTAGAGGATGTTGGGCCCTCAGGCCACCCTCATGAAGTCAGTTTCTGATTGTTTGGTTAGAGATATTAACACTAGTGGCCTGCTGAAGGTATTTTGTAGGGCTCTGGCAGTGCTCATCCTGTTCCTGCTTGCAAAAAGGAGCAGATACCGGTCCTGCTGATGGGTTAAGGACCTTCTACAGCTCTGTCCAGCTCTCTTAGAGTAACTGATTGTCTCTTGGAATCTCCTCCATGCTCTTGAGACTGTGCTTGGAGACAAAGCAAACCTACTGGCCATGGCATGTATTGATGTGCCATTCTGGAGGAGATGGACTACCTGTGCAACCTCTATAGGGTCTAGGTATCGCCTCATGCTACCAGTAGGGACACTGACCCTAGCCAAATGCAAATCTAATAAAAAACAGTCAGAAAAGATTAGTAGGGAAAAATAATGTCAGTCACCTCCACCTGTAGAACCATTCCTGTTTTGGAGGTTGTCTCATTGTTGCCCATCTAGTGCATCTGCTGTTAATTTCATTAAGCAGCTGAAACTGATTAACAACCCCATTTGCTACTTGACTGACCATATCAATATCCCAGGAGTTTAATTGACTTGATGCTATACTCTGATTAAAATATACCGTATATATATATATATATATATATATATATATATATATATATATATACAGTATCTCAATAAAGGGAGTACACCCCTCACATTTTTGTAAATATTTTATTATATCTTTTCATGTGACAACACTGAAGAAATTACACTTTGCTACAATGTGTAAAGTAGTGAGTGTACAGCATGTATAACAGTGTAAATTTGCTGTCCCTTCAAAATAACTCAACACACAGCCATTAATGTCTAAACCGCTGGCAACAAAAGTGAGTATACCCCTAAGTTAAAATGTCCAAATTGGGCCCAAAGTGTCAATAGTTTGTGTGGCCACCATATTTTTTTCCAGCGCTGACTTAACCCTTTTGGGCATGGAGTTCACCAGAGCTTCACAGGTTGCTGCTGGAGTCCTCCTCCATGAAGACATCACGAAGCTGGTAGATGTTAGAGACCTTGCGCTTCTCCACCATCCATTTGAGGATGCCCCACAGATGCTCAATAGGGTTTAGGTCTGTAGACATGCTTGGCCAGTCCTTCACCTTTACCCTCAGCTTCTTTAGCAAGGTAGTGGTCGTCTTGGAGGTGTGCTTGGGGTCGTTATCATGTTGGACAAATGCCCTGCAGTCCAGTCTCAGAAGTGAGGGGGTCATGCTCTGCTTCAGTATGTAGCCGTACATGCTGGCATTCATGGTTCCCTCAATGAACTGTAGCTCCCCAGTGCGGGAAGCACTCATGCAGCCTTAGACCATGACACTCCCACCACCATGCTTGACTGTAGGCAAGGCACATTTGTTTTTGTACTCCTCACCTGGTTGCTGTGACACACGCTTGACACCATCTGAACCAAATAACTTTATCTTGGTCTCATCAGACAACAGAACATGATTCCAGTAATCCATGTCCTTAGTCTGCTTGTCGTCAGCAAACTGTTTGCAGGCTTTCTTGTGCATCATTTTTTAGAAGAGGCTTCCTTCTGGGACGACCGCCATGCAGACCAATTTGATGCAGTGTGTGGCGTATGGTCTGAGCACTGACAGGCTAACCCCTTCAACCTCTGCCGCAATGCAGGCAGCACTTATACATCTATTTCCAAAAGACAACCCCTGGATATAACGCTGAGCACACTCACTCAACTTCTTTGGATGACAATGACGAGGCCTGTTCTGAGTGGAACCTGTCCTGTTAAACCTCTGTATGGTCTTGGCCACTGTGCTGCAGCTCAGTTTCAGGGTCTTGGCAATCTTCTTATAGCCTAGGCCATCTTTATGTAGAGCAACAATTCTTTTTTTCATACCCTCAGAAAGTTTGTTGCCATGAGGTGCCATGTTGAACTTCCAGTAACCAGTATGAGAGAGTGAAAGCGATAACATCAAATTTAACACACCTGCTCCCCATTCACACCTGAGACCTTGTAACGCTAGTCACATGACATCGGGGGAGGGAAAATAGCTTACTGGGCCCAATTTGGACATGTTCACTTAGGGGTGTACTCACTTTTGTTGCCAGCGGTTTAGACATTAATAGCTGTGTGTTGAGTTATTTTGAGGGGACAGCAAATTTATACTTGTATACAAGCTGTACACTCACTACTTTACATTGTAGCAAAGTGTCATATCTTCAGTGTTGTCACATGAAAAGATATAATAACATTTTTACAAAAATGTGAGGGGAGTGTGTATATATATTGACACTTGCATTTATATATAAATAGTGCATAGTTTGCTTGCTCTCCCAAATTCACGCTTGTTAGACATTCACACATTTCGGAATTCACTATAGCACGGGGCTAAAACAAAATGAGAGTAGGTTTGAGACTAGTTTTCTATTCTGGGCATGCTCAGTTTTGTCCATACAGAGTTTTTTTTCAAATGGGGGTGAATTTATCTCAGTCTTTTAAGCATATTTCTGCTTTCACAACAATATTTCGAGTGTATTTAAAATGTATTGTTTAATGTATTTAAATGTATTATTTAAATTTAAAAGCAGATCATCTCCAAACAATATGTCACATGTTTAGAAACCATTTAATCTATTAGATTAACCTCTAAACATTATTTCCATATGCAATTCACCTACTTCTAGCATGACTACTGATTTAGATGGTCACTGATTTATATTACCTATAGTGAATTTGATTTTGTGATTTGATTCACTGCATGCTATAGGGAATACCATTTCTGACAAGTTTTAGTAGTTAGTGACCATTTGTTCACCCATTTGCCGACTAGGTGCTATAGTGAATTAGGCCTTATATGCTATGCAGCCAGTTCCAGCAATTACTGGAACTCTCTACAATTGGATTATCCCATGAGGTGCAGCAGCACAGTTAAATGGATGATTCATATCCTGGAACTGCCTCTATTCTGGACTGAAACTATTTCAGAAGCAACCAATTCCTAACACATTTGTATTTTAAGCCAGTCTCTTTGTATTCTTATTAGTAGAAGGTTTATCCCACATTCTTCCTATTATGTTGCAGATTGTTTGTGACCTATTACAGAGCCAAATCCTTGAAAAGTATTTGGTAAAATTATATGCATTAAAGCCCAACTGCAGCAAAATTATTTAATTTAATTTTGGAATAGTTGGATGGGAAATTCTTATTCTTGCCTCTGTTTCCATTTGGGAATTTTACTCCATCAGTAGTCACCAGGATATGAAATCAACAGAATCTCTCTAGCAGTACCAGGGGGGAATTTAGAATCTCTGTGTGGCCAGTGAGACAGGAATTGATGGTAAGTTTCTCTAACCGGGACACAAACAGAAACATACCTTTCTATTTCGTTCATTGATGGACACAGCTCCTGATTCTTCTTAACTATTGGGTTCTTAAATTATTAAAAACCCAATATATTTATATGTGACATAATATTAAAGTGCCAATAGTGCTAATAAAGTGGTAAATATAATATAATATAATACTCATAGAAAAGAGAAAATATATAGATATAAAAGTCCAGTGTGCAAAGTGCAAAAAGCCAATAAACATAATAATAAGTCCAAATGTAATCCTAAAGTGATCTGTGCTCCCAATAGTGTATGAAATCCTTAAACAATCAGCTTTTATTAAATAAATTGCAAGTCTTTTTGTTTGCATATATACTGCATTGATTGACGCTGCAACTCCTGTGAATGAGAGGAGCCCTGAAGGATATGGATGGATGATATTTTTGGGATAACAATCTATGCGCTCTTTTTAAGGATTTGAGGTGAGCACCCATTCACAAGGGGGTGCACGGCTGGCTGTCCACTGTGACACTCTGGTCACTTCTCTCTGGGAGCACAGATCACTTTAGGATTACATTTTGGACTTTGTTTATTGGCTTTTTGCACTTTGTACACTGGACTTTTATATCTATATATTTTCTCTTTCCTATGAGTATTATATTATATTATATTTACCACTTTATTAGCACTATTGGCACTTTAATATTATGTCACATATAAATATTTTGTGTTTTTAATAATTTAAGCACAAATTAATTTAATAATTTTTTATTTGCGCAACACTATATATTTATTTCAATTAAGCACACTATTATGAGAAGTGGAGTGTCTGCGGCAAATAACTGATCGATTTAGAGCCTCAGGGTCGCTCGCAGGACTTATTCCTTATAACTATTGGGTTCTACTGCCCCTACAGGAGTAGGACACTAGGAGGGAAAAAACTTGACTGCCCCTATTGGCAGTCCCAGGGGGTATACACCCACTCACAGCTATAGGCACTCATTTTTTTTCTGCCTAGTCAGGATTAAGGACCTAGTTCCTTGCTGGGATCTCTGGTCCTAGCGATTTTTTTCTTTTTAAATTTAATTTTTTCCTATCTTTGTTATTTTGTTCCTGGGAAGGCTCAGGCCCACCACCATGTGTTCCCTGTGGCTGGTTCTGCACTTACGCTGGTTTTTACTATTGCCCTTGTGTCCAAAGCTCTGAGCTCGTGGGCTAAACTTTTACACCGGGACCTGGAGGGGAAACTGCTTCCCCCTGTCTTGTATAGCTGGCGGACCAGTTTGTCCAGGGGCTACAGTTTCTTTGATGCCTCTTTGGATGTGGCTTCTTTGATTTTTAGGCTGTCTATATCAGCAGTGGTCCTTCGGCGTATTATCTGGCTGAAATACTGGTCTGCAGGCCAGACTTCTAAGAAGGCCTTATCTGATCTCCCCCTTGTAGGGGATTGCCTGTTTGGAACTTCCTTGGATGACATCGTTAAGGGTCTCACAAGGGGAAGAGTACTCTTCTTCCGCAGGCTACCAAGGGCAAGGAGCCTGTCGTAGACGTGGGTCATTTCTCCTCGGCTCATAAGAGGTTTTTTCGTCCCACAGGGTCTCAAGACAAGGCTTCAAAAGTCAGGGCCTCCACTGGAGGTTCCAAGAGGACCTTGTCTGGCAAGCCAAGAGCGGGCTCTTCCAGAACTGCAGACAAGGCTGCCTCTGCATGAAGGGGTGCCCTCTCTGGGGTGGGGAGACGTCTTCACTGGTTTCCGGATCCATGGACCTCCCTGGTATAGGACACGTGGGTCCATTCGGTCAGGCTACGAGATCGAGTTCACTCTTATCCTCCGGAAAGGTTCCAACCAGCACTTGTCCCCAGATCACTTACGGGTCTCTTTGGGGTAGTGCAAGACTTGTTTCTTCAAGGGGTGATTGTTCCGGTTCCGATTGAAACGTTTTCAGGGTTTTTTTCTCAAACCTCTTTACAATTCCCAGTAAGGAAGACAAGGTACATCCAATTCTTAACCTCAAGGCGCTAAACTGCTTGTATGATTACAGAAGTTCCATGTGGAGTCCATTCACACTGTAGTGGCTTCTTTACGTCAGAGGGATTTTTTTCTCGCTATCGACAGCAAGGACGCCTACCTGCACATTCTAATATGTGGCGGTCACCAAAGCTTTGTCTGTTTTGTCATGGGCGAGGAGCATTATTGGTTTGTGGTGTGGACCTTTGGTCTCACTTCTACTCCTCAGGTCTTCACAAACGTGTTGGCCCCGATGCTGGCATTGTTTGAGTCAGCGGGGAATTGCGGTACTGGGATAGCTAGACGATTTTCTTCTGCGAGCAGAGTCTCTGACTGATCTGATGGACAACTGGAGATTGCTCTGCGAACTCTGAGGGAGTTCGGTTGGATTCAGGACCTTCAGGAGTCTGCTTTGGTTCTGTCCATCAAAACTGGACTATCTGGGTCTGACTCTGGATTCGGCCTCAGCCATCATTTTTCTTCCTCTGGAAAAACTCCAAACATTACAGGAGGCAATTCAGCTTCTGTTGTTCAGCAGACGGTCATCCCTCAGGGCTTGCATGCAGGTGCTGGGCCTGATGATGTCCTCCCTCGATGCGGTCTGTTTGCACAGTTCCACACAAGATCTCTACTAAAGAGATTCTGGTGAAATGGGACAAGAATCCACAGTCTCTACAGGTGGCTTTGTTCTCTGGCACTTCGACAGGGAAATTCCTTCCTCTCCCTGTACAGTTGCTGGCTTTGCTGGCTTGGCTGTTAACTGCCAGGTGCTAAAGGATGATTCCTATGCTTTTGAAAGCTAGGCAATCTACTTCTAGAAAGATCTACCATCGTACGTGGAAGACATACATTGCTTGTTGTGACTCTCTTAGGATTCATCCTCGCTCCTTCTCGGTGGCTCGGATTTTAACCTTCGTTCAATGGGGGTTAGAACAGAAATTGTTCTTGATACCTTCAAGGGCCAGGTTTCTGTTTTGGCGGTCTTTTTTTCAATGATCTTTGGCCTCTCATTACCTTGTACATACCTGTCTTCCGGGTATCCGACATTTAGTTCCTTCAGTGCGGGCTTTGTTAGCGCCCTGGGATCTTAATTTGGTGCTTTTTCCTCTCTACAGAAGCCTCCCTTTTAAAATATTTGGGAGGTTTCCCTGCTTGCGCTGCCCCAGAAGGTGGCCTTTTTTTTGGTGGCTATCACCTCTGCGCTCAGGGTGCCGGAACTGGAGACGTTATTCTGTCGCTCACCTTTCTGGTGATTCACAAGGATAAGGTGGTGCTTCACCCCTGTCCATCATTTTCTTCCTAAGGTGGTCTCTGACTGTCATTTGAATAAAGACATTGTGTTGCCTTCCCTGTGTCCCAGGCCAAACATCCGAAGGAAATTGCCTTGCATGCCTTAGATGTGGTCTGGGCAATTAGGGTATACCTGGCAACTACTGAGTCTTTTAGGAAGTCAGACTGTCTTTTTGTGCACACAGATGGACCTCACAAAGGGTTGTCTGCTTCTTCTGTGACCATTTCCAGATGAATCCGACAGATGGTGGTTCAGGCCTATTGCATCAGGGGTCAGGTTCCTCCTTACCCTTTTAAGGAGCACTCTACTAGTGCACTTAGTGTCTCCTGGGCTTCCGTCATCAAGTGTCAGTGACATAGGTTTGCAAAGCGGCCACCTGGTCGTCGCAGTACATTTTTACAACATTTTTATAACGTGGATGTGTTGGCACCTGCGGATGCCTCTTTTGGCTGCAAGGTTTTGCTGGCTGCTGTTTAGAGGACCTGGTCCTCTTTGAGGGTGTATTGTTTTTGTTTCAGGTGAGCTCCAGTTGTTTATGGTTGAGCTCTATGTTACCTAGTTGGCTATGGTTAGCCTTGGGAATTTTTTTCTCTTTTTGTCACACCCCTCATGTTTAACACTACTTTGGGACGTCCCGATGGTTAAGAAGAATCAGGAGCGGTGTCTGTCAATGAACGAAACCGTCAACCAAATGACTTACTATAAAATCCATTTCCCTGATGTTCATTGAGGGACACAGCACCCACCCCTCTGTGGAGTTGGCTTTCTTCTGACACTGCTTGTAACAAAACTGAGTGCCTATAGATGAGAGTGAGTGTATAACCCCTCGGACTGCCCATAGATGTAGTAAAGCTTTTTCCTGCTAAGTGTCCTACTCCTGTAGTGGGCAGTGTAACCCAATGGTTAAGAAGAATCAGGAGCTGTGTCTGTCAATGAACATCAGAGAAATGGATTTTACAGTAAGTTAAAAATCCAATTTTTTAGTGGTTCTAACCCTTCTTCACCCTACCTAAAACAAAATGTTTTGGTTGGGAATTTTTTTGGATTACTCTGAAAATGCAAGATATAGTTAATTGAAGAAGACCTGCACTCAGACAGCATTAGCATATAACGAAGTACAAACAATAATAATATGCAAAGTGAGCAACCTGACGAAAGCACCCCGTTCTGTTAAAACATTCTTTTTTTTGCAGTTTAAATACAGAATTGACAATTTCTGCTCCAAACACACACACACGCCAAACACAATACATTTGTGTCTAGGATTACACTTTTTGAGACCTGACCAGAGTCCATATCCACTGAGAGAGAGATAGTCAGGGGATTAAAGGAGCGTACCTGAAGCTGCACGGACACAGGTGTCAGTGAGGTGCTCCTGATGCACTATAGTCACTGGACAACAGTCAAGGAATGGGATGCTCAGGGTCAGTGGGTGACATAGGATGTACTGGTGTCACCAGAGACACAGGAGTCACTGAGACACAGGAGCACATAGGGGGCACTGCGGTCATGGGGAGCATTTGGGTCACTAGAGACATAGGAGCATACAGGGGTTACTGAGGGTTTCTTGAGACACAGGAGTACAAGGGTCACTGGAGACACAAGAGTCATATTGTTTATCAGTGTAACTGGAAACACAGGCACGGGTGCTCAGAGAGGTCTTTAGCGGCACATGAGTGCAAAGGTCACAGGAGGCACAGGAATACAGAGGTCACTGGAGGCACAAGAAATACAAGAGGCAGACACCATAAGTATAGAGGGTTTGTTTAGGCATAGCAATGAATTGCTCAAGCCCAAAGCCATGTGTTGCTGCTTGAAGCCCGCCTGCCTTTTACAGGGACTCTCCACCCATCCAGGTCCAGGCTTCAATAGAACAGTGGAAATTTATTTTTTTATGAGCTGTGGAGCCAACACATCAGATGTTGGAACCCAGGGTAATTAGGCACAGAAGTTTTGCACCAGAAATTGTGAAGTGCAGAATTTGGTGAACCTTATTTCCTTGAGATCACTTGTCTGAATGAGTAACTGGAGATTAAAGGCTGGAGAATCTATTCTGTTTGAGTAGTGAAAGACTTTGATAACTTGAGATGTGGAGGCAGACAAAGTTTGTAACAAACCGGAATTGCAGTGACTACATAAGGTCCATTACAACAATTTTTTTGTGTCTGAGGACAGAGTCCTGGAGTTGGTTTTGAGCCGGGGATCAAATTTGATTAAAGTATTTTTGCATTGCCATAATGTGGGAGTCTCCAGAGAACAGGTTATTAGCAAGAAAAGGCATGGAGGCTTGCCAAAGACAATGACATTTTTGGATCCCTTGGTGTTAGCATTTAGTTGGTTATTGTGATCAAATTCTCTCCAAGGCAATCTTCATAGTGGGCAGACAGGAAGGTTGCGTTCCAATGCCTGAGTTTGTCCATAATTCTGTGGATGATAAGCCGAGAAACTGCAAGGAGATATCTATAAACTTACAGAAGCTTTTTCAGGTGTCAACAAATGGGGGTTGGCATGCCGTGAAGCCTCAAGATTTCTCATATTATTATACAGGATTTATAGGATGCCAACAGTTTGCGCAGCACTTTACAATATAAATGGAGAAATTATACAGCAAAAATACAATTCAATGAAAGAGGGTTAGGAGGACCCTTCTTCGGGGTGATTACAATCTAATAGGGAGGTGCAGGTGGAACAAAAGGTAATAACTGTGAGGGATAAAATGATGGGAGAAATGGAAGATTTGGTTATAAGCTGAAGGTACGACAGGGTTCCCTGAAGAGATGAGTTTTCAGGGATCATCTAAAAGTGGACAAAGTAGAAGATAGCTGGATAGATTGGGGTAGGGAGTTCCATTGGAGATGCTCAGGACAAGTTCTGGAGATGAGCACGGAAGGAGGAAATAAGAGAGGTGGAGAGCAGGAGGTCTTGGGAAGAGCGGAGAGGATGGTTTGGGTGATATTTGGAGACAAGATTGGTGATGTAGCTCGGGGCAGAGTTGTAAATAGCTTTGTATATTATTGTTAATGTTTTGAATTTTATTTGTTGGGCAATGGGAAACCAGTGGAGGAATTGACAGAGAAGGGTGCAGACACTGAACAGTTGGTATGGTGGATGAGTCTGGCAGCAGCATTCATGTTAGACTAAAGAGGGTATAGCCTGCGAAGAGGTAGGCCAATGAGGAGGGAGTTTTTTTATGTTTAATTTATTTTTATTTAAATATTTTCATCAGGAAAAGACAGAAAAACATTAGAACAAGTTGTTACAGATACCAGAAAGCGTGAAAAAGCTTAAACAACTTGTCCCACAAATGGACAAAAGTTATAGCGATATTCTGAACAGTAAACACTTCTAGCATCAATGAAATGGACGTAGTCCAGTTAGTATGAGTACGTTAGGAATAGAAAGAAGGAGAAAAGAGGGGATGGATGAGTCAGAATGGTGGGATGTAGCGACTGCAGAAGATCAAGAGATGGGAAGGGGAAGGAGGGAGAAGAGGGAAGGAGAGATAGGAGATAAAGAAAGGGGAGGGAAGACATGGGGGGGGGGTAAGGGGCGGCTGGTCATACCCTAAAAATAAAACACACAGAGGACCAAGATTATACGTGGTACAGTGTATATCTCACATTATGACCATCTAAGTAGCTAATCTCCCTGTGGAGGCCAGAGGAGCAGTGGAGGGGGCGGATATCAGAGCAGCGTATTCCTGAGTGTGCGTGAACGCTAGCCAACAAGCCCAGATTGCATTGGATTTAGAGGAAAGGTTATGCATAGAGTATGACATGTCTTCCATACGGTAGGTGTGATCAACAGCTAGCAGCCATTGGCAAACTGTTGGGGCAGAGGTTTGAGCCCATAGTTTAGGGATAAGCGATTTGGCGGCGTTTAGAAATGAGGAGGGAGTTACAATAATCCAGACAAGAGATAACAAGTAAGTGAATAAGTTGCTCAGTGGTTTTAATGGTTAAAAAGGGATGTATTTGGAAAAAGACAGGCATCGGGTCTCCTAAGAAGGGCAGCAAAAAAAAGGGGTAAGTAGTATGCCATCTTTAAAAAGCGGTCTACCGCTACTTAAATTACCTACAGCCATCAGAAGGAGGGAGGTCAGTAATAAAGTCTACAGAAAGGTTGCAAGGCACAGCTGCACCAGATTTTGCACTGTCCAGTTTTAGTAAATCAACCCCTACATGTGCACCCCCAGTGGCCACTCTGGTCTGTTCAAAAAGGCTATGCATGGCCTACATGTACAGAGGGGATAGAAGTAACGATTTGAACTATTTGAACAAAGGAGAAGTGGTATGTACTGTGCTGGGGATGCAGGAATGTGTGGGGGATATTTTAGAAATTGACCATTAAAGGTGAACAAAACCTTTTTTATAATTTCTACAGCTTTTTTAAAAACAATACCCTGATTTCTATTAGGTACAAGAGGTAATTTAGGTAGGTTAGGCATTTATTTATTGGTCAATTGTGCAAAAATGACTTTTTCACATAAGTAATTTAACCTGTTTGAGAGGTAAATTTGCAGGGTAGTCTTAAAAGAAAAACTAAACAAAATATTAAAATACAAATTCAGATGTTTATACATTATTTTATTATAAAATTCTAATTTATTTAACTCTGTATATAAATGTTTGTAAATGATAAAAATGTGTCTATGTATACACCCTACTCACAAGATGTTTTTATATAAATGTTATAATGGTAAATGCAGAAATATAAGATGAGTGAGAACATAAGTTAATAAGAGTGGAAAGCGCTAAATGACTTTTTGTTGTTGTTTAACTACATAATAATAATAAAGGCTACTTAAGTGATGAAATGTTTTGTGGCTGCTATAATGAAACTTAGCATGTAGAAATGATCTATTTGGAGAGATTTAAAAGGAACGCCTAAGAACCATGAATCCTGGCATGCGTAAGATAACCAAATTGAGACGGCAGCCTTAACTTAAACCTCCAGGGGGCAAAGCATGTGCTTAACATATTTAACATCTGCCCCCATATTTCTAGAAACACATAGCATTGGAAGTCTGTACACTGTAATTTTTCGACAGGACAGAGACCATCTGCTGTGTGCTGAGAAGTGTAGGAGGCATGCATTAGTACAAATGGCAAAAGACAGATGTATTTACACCTACTTGGTCAGCACCTTTGAGCAGTGCTGGAAGGAAACACTGCACTTTTTTTTTCTATTTCATAACAGCTGCTTAACCCTACAATTGTGCAGAGACATGCATAACCGAATGACCGCGATTTGCAAATGCTTGGCTGTTTAAAATCGGATTTATTGTGAAAAACTGGTTTATAATGGTGATAATAGGAGTATGATTTAACATTATGGGGAAACATCCAATAAATAAGTCAGTATGGCACCTCACTTTCATAATTCATATCTTCTTTTCTTTAAAAGTTAAAGCAATACTCAATCCATATTGAAATTCTTTATTTTGTTCAGAGTAAAGCTTTGATAACCCCGCCAACCCCCTCAGGATTTACTCACTTTCTTTGTAATCAGATGCAGGTGTAGTGAACCCCCATCCTCAGATACAACTATACCAGGTCTAAGGTTGAATAAGAATCTATTGGGGATATGTTCTTCCATCTTAATACTACTAAATATATTCCTAGGTACATTCAACTAGAGATGCAGCATGTATAAGTCCTTCTGCCCTCTATTTGATTATCTATATGAATATATAGAGATTTATGTTATCTTTACAGCGGGTAAATGCCATGTTTGACTTATTGACAGGGGTAGAGAAATGAGAGGAGGATTTACTAAACATTTATAAGCTGCTCACCTTGCAAAATACATTTTGCTGTTGAATTTTGAATGCAAATTGAATGTTGTGAAAATTCACTTTTTTATTTTATTTATTTCAGGTACTTATATAGCGCTGTCAATTTACGCAGCGCTTTACATATACATTACACATTCACATCAGTCCCTGCCCTCAAGGAGCTTACAGTCTACGGTCCCTAACTCACATTCATACATACACAGTAGGGCCAATTTTTTTTTTTTTTTATACAGGATCCAATTAACCTACCAGCATGTCTTTGGATTGTGGGAGGAAACCGGAGTACCCGGAGGAAACCCACACAGGCACAGGGAGAACATGCAAACTCCAGGCAGGTAGTGTCGTGGTTAGGATTCGAACCAGCGACCCTCTTGCTGCTAGGTGAAAGTGCTAACCACTACACCCCTGTGCGCACTTTGCAAAGAAAACCCGAACGTGTGAGAAAAAAAAAAAAAAAACAGCATTTTTTTTTCTTGCACTGTAGAAGTCAACAGGGTTGCACCTCATTCACTCTGCTCATTAGCAGTTTCTGAATCTGTGTTTCTTGAGCACACCTTGAGAAATGTACCTGGTCCCCTTGGGAACTGTATCTCATTTAGCCGAAGGGTGGTGTACTGGTTCAGGGCTGTGGTCCATTCCTATGGCGCCTAAAACCAGCTAAGAGAGCGGGCAGTAGGAAGCCATTTGTATGTTGCTTAGTCTAAAGACACCACAAAGGTCTGCTCACTACTCAAAGAACAGCATGAGACAACTGTAAACAACAAAAATGGGCACTCACGTAGTGTAAAATTCCATAATCCTTAAAATTCAGAATGAAAATTATGGCATGAGAGACAATCCGATGGACCAATAAAAGTTGAGCAAGTTCTGTTCATCCAAATAAAAGCTGCCCAATACAGGAGCATAGGTATAGTATACAATGACTGTGAACTGACCATACAGAGGAGGACCTGATGAAGGGGAAGTCCTGTAACATGTCGTCATGACTACCGGCTTAAACATTTCTTGTCACTGTGAGGCCAGCCACTGAGCACCTCAGGTATGATTCCCTCACAGTAGAGCTCCATCTGGGTACTTCTGCCAGTACTTTACATTATATCTGGTTGGACGATTGCTTCACTTCCGGTTCCTACTTACTCCATCTGTGGGAATCCAGCAGCTGCTGGAAGCCATTAGGAGTCACTTCCAGGATTGGGGACATTCCGTCAGCGCTTCTCCACATGTGTGACTGGAAGTTATGAGCTCAGCAGGGTGGCTTACTGGCATTGCACCTCCTTCCTTTGGGTCCTCCTCTGTATGGTCAGTTCACAATCATTTTATACTATACCTATACTCCTGTATTAAGCAGTGTTTATTTGGATGAATAAAACTTCCTAGACTTTTATTGCTCCATCTGACTGTCTCCCATGTCATAATTTTTGTTCTGGGTTTTAAGAATTATGGAACTTTACAGTACGTTGGTGCTCCTTTTTGTTGTTCACATTCTTATAGCACTCAGACCCTGAAGACCCCTCTGAGGATATTTCCATCATGAGGGGCGAAGACTGAACCTTGGATGGGACCAGCAATGTGGGCAGGGTTTCTCTGTACACCTCTTATATACCAGTTCCTGGCTTACATGTCTTCATGGCTCAAGTATACACTAGATCCTTATCCTACAAGACATACCACAGTTCTATGCACACAAGTTACTCATATGGTAAGTTGTACGGCGGCTTGCACTCTTAGTGTTTTTCCTAACCTTATTGTTTCACTGTTTGGCCTCTTGGTTATGTTAATATAACTTTTACCTATTCTAACTTGGCAGTCTTTTTCCACCTCCCAACCAGAAGTTCTTTTCTGGCTACTGATGTAATACTTATGACTCTCACCTTTTGCCCAACAGCCATTGGAATGTAAAGTAAAGTAAAAAAAGAGCCTTGGGTGCAGATACTGTCTGAACAAAATGAACGCTAGTGTTAGTCATCTTTGTCATCTTTGATTCTGCCTACACCATATATTAATGCATAAAAAATACAAATTGATGTTCAATAAAGATTTATAGGGAGTTGTAAAACCGTTTTTGATATTTATAATCTAATTTGAACTGCTCTTGAAGGATCTTTAGAAAACATAAAAAAAAAAAATACAGGGCCATGATATATATGACTTATGTGAATAAATTATGGCAATTTTTGTTGTCTGTTTAGTATCACTTTAAAAGGCAAGCTTCTCGATTAACCCATTTACGAGTCCCTTGATGAACACATTGAGGCAGTTACTAATGGCTGACTGTTTAGGCCCTGTTATCCAGTTTTACAAATTACCCTGGAATATGTATCCCCAACTGTACAAATTACATCAGTTCGCCCCTCATATCTTTTCTTACTGTCAGGATTTACTATTCTCCTTCACCATGTGCTTGCAGTGCTAGGTAATTTGGGTTCTCCCTCAAACTCTGGATTATTAAGGAAGTTTCTCAGAGTTTGTGGCTATAGGCTTCCAAATGTATAACTTTTATCATACATTACCTGGCAGCTGCTTCTTTTCATGCTCCCCAGAGGCTGTGCCTACACACCTTTGGGAGTTTTCGTTTTCCTGAAATGTTACTGTGTATGATCCACAGTCTTTCCAGATACACCATTCAGCACAAGTTTTTCCTCCCTGGCATATCCCCCAGGCCATATCCTGAGCCCTAGTGCACCCTTTCCTACTCCATCCATAGGTGTAGTTTGCCAACTTGTCTGTTCTGGGTAAAAACGGAGGTCCACCCAAAAGGAGAAGCTCCATTTCTCTGCCTCCTCCGCTGCCACATTTGACACCTTTTTGTGGAGGAGCAGGTTCCTGGTTTTGACAGGTACCTTGCTCCCACTTCTGGCCTTGTTCGCCACAGGAAACTGAGCCGGATCTTAAGCCCCCCCCCCACTTCCCCCGCAGCCTGCTGGGACACATTCACAAAGCACAGTTACACATGCGCAGTAGGAAACTGGCTTTGAAGCCACAAGGCTTCACTGCTGGTATTCCTTCGTTAGGATGGCGGCACCAATAGCTGATTGAATAATCGACTCCTTGAGGACACCGCTGGATGCCTGGATGGGTAAGTGCCCTAATATTTAAAGTAAGCAGCTACAGTATTTATAGCTGCTGACTTTTACATTTTTCTGAAGGAGCCTGGAGCTCTTCTTTAAAATATTTAGTCTGCCATCCTCTTACTAAGTCTGGACCTTGGTGTGGGGGGAGTAATGACCAAATTGTACTGTATCAGAAAGGGTTGCAATCCCTCTGTTACTAGGGTTTCTTGAATGGTTCTCATTCCTCTTCATCTCTGGATGCGTGTCAGCATGAGAAAGAAATTTCCTAATATAGCTCTTCTACCCAGATATTCCCTATATTAGCAGATTCCATCCTTGCTACCTGTTGCATCCCCATTTGGGCTAATTGATTCCCTCCTGCTCCATAATCTTTTGTAAAAATATGGATCCACCTAGATCCTCATTCTATGTAAGCTTGACCTGACCCTGCTTATGACATTTTCGCTAGAACCCTGAAGGTCCTGGTCAACCTTTTACATCCTCTCTCTATATCTCGAAACCTTGCACTCCTTATGCAACCCTAAACTGCTAAGGACTCCTCCTTGTCACCAGCTGGCACTCCTGCAAGACCTCATGGTCATCCAGACCTCTGTCTTCTAAATAAGAGGGATTCTCTTTATGCAGGATTCCAATAAGATCCATTCCTCCTTCTTCTGCTTCCATCAGCAATGGTACCTTTGCCTTGAAAGTCCCTTCCTGTTGGGGAGAGGATAGCCTGGAGACTAGTGTTTTTCTTACTACCATAGTGTTTCTTGTTGTCCTTGGAAACTGTCTAATATTTATTGGCATGTCCTGCCAGCCAGCAAAACATATTGCCTTCTGCTCCCCTTATGGGTTAGGGGTCAGGCATGACATCTATGGTTATGTGTCATGCCCCCCTTTTTATACCATCCCATTCTAGGGGGTTCCCATTTTGGGGTTTCTCCCCTGTTCCCACCCACCTGGGTGGTCATTGCGCCCCTTTTTTCCTACAAGACTACTACCCTCTAGGAACATGCCCCTCCTACCCTACCTGGGCACATGCCCCCCCCCCCCCATTGGGATGAGTTCTTGGGCTTATGCAGCACCTAGAGTGTGTATTCCTCGTTCAAGCAGAGTCGCAGCCCCAAAATTCAATTTCACTTTTTCCCGAAATGTGGTTACTAGATGGCTGTTGAGTCTTTTCTGTCACTCAGGCAGAGAGCTGCTTTTACTGTTAACTATTTGTTTCAGCTTGAAGAACTCGAAACTGCCTGTATGTCATTCACTAATTCCAAAACTTCAGGAGCAGATGGTATTCCTGTTGAGGTATAAAGACATATTAAACCTGTTATCCTTCCTTATTTATTGTCCACCCTGAGGCAATTGTGGTTGCGCTGCCAAAATAGGGTAAGAACTTGCTTGTCCCAGACTCGTACCGCCCCATCTCATTGCTTACAGATGGTAAAATCCTGGCAAAAGTCTTAGTGTTATGCTTGAACAGTGTGATCACTACCCTCAAGTCTACGGAACATAATATTCAGCATGCTTTCCCCAATATTCAAGTCCTCACTGATAATATCGGCAACAGACCCTTTCTTGCATATTACATTGCAAGGCCTTTGATAGTGCTAAGTGGACAGTACCTATGGACAACTCTTTCCAAGTCTGCATATGACCCCATCTTTCTTTATTGGGTTCAACTTCTGTATGCTAAACCAAGGACCAGAATTAGAATAAGCCAGTCCCTTTCCACCCCCTTTGCTTTATATAGAGGAATGAGGCAGGCTGCCTATGGTCCCCTATACTTTTTGTGGTTGGCCTTTACCCCTCTTGCAGCCTGAGTTAGGCTGGGTTCACACTATTGCAAATTGGATGCGGTTTTCCCTGCATCCAATTCGCATGTCAGGGGATTGGGACCGGCTCTATATGGAGCCGGTTCATATATCTCCAGAGCTGCTCCGGTGCGAATTGCACAGGAGTCCTGTGCGTCTTCTGGTGTGTTTCAGGTCCCAATTTAGCCCAAAATTTGGATTGAAATTGGACCTGAAACAGTGAAAAGGGACACACCGGACCCCTGCTGTGAGCTGCTCTGTGCGGCAGTGTGAACCCAGCCTTAGACAAGATGCCAGTGTGATTGGATTTTGAAAGGGGCACGTTAGAAGAGAAGGTGACATTATAAGCTGACAACGTCTTGTTATTTCTTGCTAATACTATATCCTCCTTAGTTTGCCTCATAAACCTCCTAAACAAATTTGGATTTTACTCCGGCCTTACAGTCATCTGAGAGAAGTCAGTTCTTCTCCCTCTCAATCCAGTGATGAGCTTGAGTGTTCTTTTTTGCATCTTAAAATTCTCCAACAGATTATCTATTGGGGTATCCACATTACCCTTGCTTTTAAGTAATATATTAATCTTAATTTACTGCCCCATCTTTATGCATTTAGATTGAAGAGTCACATATAGTGCAAGCTTCCTTTATCAGTCATAGGCAGAATCATTTTGATGCCCCATTTACTCTCAATTCTTCATAATTTCCCTGTGTGGATCCCAGTAAAGCTACTTGCGCAATTTCAGGAGGTTTTTCAGGAATAGTCTGGAAGAGGAAACAACCCTAGATAGCTTTGTCAGTATTACAGTACCCCAAATATCTTGGGGGCCTCTCATTCCTGCACCCCAGTCTGTAGTTTTTGGCACAACTGCAGCACCTCTCTCGATAAAGGCAAACGACATCTCTGCTCCATATTCCATGTTACAGTGTCTTTTTAAGTGACTCAAAACCCTATATGCAGTAGATATATCACTTCATAGACAGCAGTTGCAGGAACAAATGTACCTGTTGGAAGATATTCCCTCCATTCCTGTTCTGGCTACATCTGGTCTAGTGAATCTCCAAAAGAGATTTAAAGGCAGTAATAAAAACCTGACAGTGGTTCTAATCCCTTACCACTCTGTCCAAATGACAACCCCCCGCCCAGAAAAAAACAAAAAAACATTCCTTTAGTTATAAGAAGGAAGTGTTTAATAAATGATTTAATTAATATTGTATTACAAAGAATTCACCCTCCACCTTAGCACAGTGACACAGCAATACTTGAAATAAGTTCATGTGTCAGAACTGCATATCCCGTTTACTGTTCACACTTCCTATATACGCTGTACACATCCTACATTATTAAAAACTAAACTGTGCACATTTTTTTTATGCTAAGTAAAATATTTGTGTTATTCATAATGCTTATTAAAAATACAGAAGGGGAGATGACACTATGAGAAATAAAAATCTTCAGATTAGATTAGACAAGGTTTGTTCATGGTGTGTTGGGACCTGGCTATGAAAATACAACAGAGGAGCAAAGCTTTGCTCATTAGGGTTGCATTAACATAAAACAAAGCTGTGATCACGAAAGTAAAACAGGACTTTCAAGTGGTCTCGGGTCTTTTGGAAGCTTTTTTCTGTGTGTGTATTTTTCCTTTTCTTCTTTAAGCTGTATAGCGGCAATTTAGTCTTGGAGCCGAGCTGTAATCACTAACTGCATCTTGGATCTGCTTTTTCCCCCCTCTCCATCTCTTTTATGGCTCATTCTCTCTCCATGCAGAGACGATTTGCAACAGATTAAAATGGTATAAAAGGGGAGGCTTTCTCTTTGTGCATGTAAGTGGATGTTAAGTGCTAGGTTTCTTCTGAAAGAAAGAAGACAAAATCCTGTCATGACCCTTATTACCTTGTAATGACAATCTGTCATTCGGGGAAGTATTCTCCTCATTTGAGAATGCTGCATTTTTACTCATGTACAGTTTGTCCTTGTTTGGAAGGGGTTAATTAAAATACTTTGGAGTGTTCATATTTTTTTTTTCTTTCAACTATTATTTAATTAGCTGAGTGTACAATGTATATTCATGTTAAAAGAGAAGTATGGGGTTTAGGGTTTTTGTAGATTTATACTTACCTAGGTGGTTGGAGCATCGGTTCGATGCTGCGTCTGTCCCCTTCCACCTCTAAGACTGAGAACCGAGTGGTCTAACACCACAGATTGCTTTGTTCTCAGCTCCCTGAGCAGTGAGGGGCTGACTGTCAGTCACCACTCTCTGCTCTGCCTGCCTCGCGATCACTGGAGTGTTGCGCCACCGAGGGGGCAGGAGCAGCTGGCTCAGGCTGTCAGCGGCTCGCTAAGAGGCTGAGCTGGGCGTCGGTCTAGGCATGAGGGCAGATCCCGACCCCAGTGTCGTGATCTTGGCCGAGCCTGGACTGACTCTGTGACATCAGAAGTCAGCGGACTTCAGCCTGCTGTCTGCTGAAAACTGGCTACAGGAGTACAAAACAAACCGCACGCTAAAAACATGGGAAATATGATAATATTACAAGCTTGTTATGTATTCAAATATATAATTAAAATACATATATGGAAATTGTACCTGCCAAATGGTTTGTATTTCTGTCCACCCACTTGAAATTCATAGAGCTCTGCCTCACAGCATTGCTTAGTTTGAGAGTGCAGGATGCCTACATTTGCCTCTGCTTCAGTTAAGTAGCACTTGCAGGTCTTGCTGTTCATCTGGCTGGACAGTGAACAGGGAAGCAGCAGACTGATAAGCTCATCCCACTGTCACTCTGCCTCCTCTTGGCATACTTCTTTTAGTGAATGAATACTGCAACACAACTGGCTCCCTGTGCTGCTTCTCCCTCTTCCAATCTTAGCTGTGCGTTACAGGGGAATCTAAGAAGGTAAAACTATGTCAAATTTAGATAATTTCCCTGCTTACATTTAAAAAAAAAACACACTTTATGATGTATTAATAAATACAGAACTATGTTAATTTATGGCATTTATATCTGCTTGGCGTTCAGCTTTCACCATGGATCTTTGGGGTTCTGAAGGTCAGTAGGCCAATTGCTAGTAGTTTCCTCAAATTGTATTCTTCTGTGGAATTCTGTTTTATCTGAAACAAAATTTTGCTCTGTTTTGTTAATAAACACATAGCTAAAAATCCATTAAGAGCCGGTCCACACTGCCTCGACTTGTCAGGAGACTTGTCAGCCTTACAAGTCACGCTCCCTCGGGGTCCATTGACCGCTACAGGACCCGTTCTAATAGGAGCGACACAAGACGCTCCAACTTAGAAAAAGGGTCCTGTACTACTTTGGGGCGACCTTGGAGCGACTTGCATAGACTTCCATTATGTGAAGTCCCTGCAAGTCGCTCTGAAGTCGTGGTGCATGGCAATGCACAAGTCGCCCCCGAAGTAGTACAGAGTCGTGTCGCCATAGTGTGAACTGACTCTTAAAGCGTAACTACACATTTGTTGAGAAAAAAACATTCCCCTCTGGGTGATTTGTGTACATTACAAGGATTTTAACAAACTTTGTTGCAGATTCCTACCTTTTGTTATTTTTAACAAATCCCTGTTTGTTCCTCTGTGCCCCTGTTCTGAGTGAGTCTAATGGGAGTGGTTTCATAATCATCAACAAGCTGCTGCAGAATCAGGGCTCTAATGAGTAAAGTTGCAGGCTCTACATCCTTTCAGATGCTATTTCCTATTGGGAGTATCTTACCAAAAATGGCATTGTTGCAGGGGATGGCTGAAATCTGACTTGTATCTTAGGCAGATTTCTGGGAAAATTGGTGAGCCAATCACACAAGCAGGAAATTATGTTTCTGGCATGCGTTCTGTACACATTCCGTGTCCAGAACACCTCCAGGTAGCCATATTGCATTACAGAAAATTACAGAGCTACAGATTGAAAAGGATAGGTCATTTTTAATAACATTCAATTACATAATGACTTTTGTTTGAATTGTATTTGCTATATTATTATTTTTTCCCCATGAAAGTGGAGTTATCCTTTAAGGCTATGTTCACACTTCATATATGTCTTCACACAGTAGCGTGGTGACATGTGGTGCCATCCAGTGTGCTGCAGTAAAAACGCAGACATGATGCATTTTTCCACACTGCACCAGACATCACACTAGCATTGCGGTATGAACGTATGAACATTGCACATATTAAACAATTGTTTTTCTCTGTGCCCCAGTGGTCCAGTTCATAAAAAAAGCAGGCCACCACAGATAGTACAAATGAGCCCAAATGGAAGAGGTCCAGATTTTGAGAACATGTTATCTAGAGGACAGCTTTGATTATTTGTTAGCATTTGTTTCAATAGCTGGCAATTTAATAAATAGTTGATCTGATCAGTTGTATTTTATTAACTGTATTTGCCTTGTGGAGGATAAAGTTGTATTTTACAGTCTACCTGAGCAATAAGTGTGTAATAGGTTAAAATAATGTAGTGTATTATGTGTATCAAATCTAGTAGTGTGTATAAAATATTCTTTCATCCAGCCATATAACATATCTGTTTTGTAGATTTGGCCAGTTCTACCCAAACATATTCAGTGCGTTGGGGAGCTTTCCCTGCCAGCAGAACACAGTGGTGCCAGCTATAGCAAGCGGCACTAATCATTCAGGAAAAACCCGACAAGCTTGCTGTACACTAGCCAATTGATAGAGCGACTTGTATACAACTAGGGTGCCCATACATGGGTCGAAATTTGGTTGGTACCTGGCCAAATTCGGATCCATGTATGGCCAACTGAAGACATGTTATCCAAAGTAACATTGCCTTTGGTGTGTGTATGTGTGATACAAAATTCTTTAATAGTAGCATTTTTCTTTTCGAATGTTACATTTTTCTTTTGGCTGTATGTGGTTTTCATATGTATCCACGTTCACTGCACATATCATTAGTAAAATCCACTGCTTAGCACCATTTTGTGCAACTGTCAAACAGAAAAAAAAAGAAAAACAGCTTACAGATATGAAACAAAGTATAAAATATATTTAAAAACACATTGTAGTACTTTTATTGTAGCCCACTCTAGCATATCATTGTATATTCATTCCTACATTTTATTTGGATCTCATTCATCATGACATTGGGTGTCGATTGTCATAAGTCAGGGCCATCTGGAGCTGTCATTTCAAGAAAGGACTGCCTTGTCATTTTAGTGCAGCCATTTTGCCAGGGCACAGAACAGACGTTTGTCAAACTTTTGATGCAATGGAGTAGCCATTTGTATTCTCTGTTCCCAAAGGGTTTTTGAACTATAAATAGTAATATTTTATTCACAGATGTCTAGAAGCCTTTGTAACTTGACATTAGCGATAGAATGGTTTACATACAGTGGGCTGTCTATTTTTTCTTAAAGCTGAAATAAATGTAAAAAATGTGAAAAAAATGTTGATCACCAAGAACAATTAGTAAAATATTTTCAGTCAATGGTATTGTTCATATCAATTAATATAGTTTTAACTGACATTTTTTCCAAGGCAGATTCAAATTCGAAAGTAGAGGTTGCTATGGATAATAGACATTTTTTTTCCTACTATCTAAAAGTTAAACTATCCTAAAGCCTAACTCCAGCTCAAAGTTTTAGTTCAATTTTGGGGTTAGGGATTAGAACCCCTGTCAGGTCAGGTCTGCTTTGTTTTCTGTGTGAGGGGATTTACACTTACTATCTGTCCTGGTGTCCCAAGGGCAGGGAGTGATGGGATATCTCTCTTATGTTAACAGTGACAACAAAAAGGCACATCTATGTTGTAGAATGGGGAGAGGTTATAACATCTGTCGAATTTGTTATTCCCGTTTGTATCTACCTGTCCCAATGATTCCACATCATCTTATTTCTTTTTCTGGCGTCACTCTAAGCAAGGACAAAATGAAACCCACCAGAAGTTCTAAATTCTACCAACTGTTTTAAAAATTGAAAAGAATGTTATGACTGGACTGATCATCCTCTGCATTTTGTCTTGTCACTTTGGTTTGGAGTTGAGCGCATGCTGTATGGTACCATAATTGCCTTTGTGCTGACACTCCTTTGCATGTGAACAGCTTATGACTTTTGATATATGGTGGAGGTCATGTGACAGTTCTCATATCTGTGTGCTTTAGTGTCATTGACTATAATGGCTAAGATCCTGTCATGCATTTTGGGTGCAGTTTCACTTGCACTTATCTGCACCAAAAATGAACAATTGTAATCTTAGACTAAAAGAGTCCCAGTGATGGCAAAGGGTATAACTGTTTCAAGCAACACTTGTTAACAGTCAGGCCATGAAGATGTTCCATAATAATTGCTTTTATCATTGCAAGCTCGTATGATAACAAAATACATTTTCTTACACATTGGAAAATCTCTTTACATTCAATAGTCTCTACTAAAAAAAATTACTAGCATATGGGCAAATTATTGCAGGGGCTACCAGCTACCAGTGATGCTTGACTTGTTTAAGGTTAAGCTTATGTCCTAAATTAGGTTAGATATCCACACAAGTATTAACATCCTTAAACCACACGGTACACACTGGCTGAATGTTAGGAGACATTTGCCAGTTCAAAGAAAAATGTCCGACATACGGCCCATGTGTATGTCAGTATGTTGGACGTGCATGCTTCTAGGGTGCCCCCCTGTCAGAACACAACAGCTCAGCGGGGGAGATCGCTGTTCTAACTTTGCATAGTTAGTATAGCGGCTTTGACCAGAGCTGACCGTTTTTTTTTCTCTCAACCCATTGGGTAGAAAAGAAAAAAAAAACGAATAGTCTGTACCAGGCTTTAGGGCTCTTTCACACGGGCGTTCCGATCAAATCCGCTTGTCAGTTTTTTAAGCGGATCTGATCGGATGCCCCATTCAGCCCTATGGATCAGCGGATGTCAGCGGTGACATGTCCGCTGACACCCGCTGCCATCCGCATCCGATCCTGTCTGTGAAATACGGACGGATGGAAACCCTATTTTCCATCCGTCCCGGGGATCGGATCGGATGGGATCGGATGAGAGCGGACAGGCGGTCTGCTCTCATCCGATTCCCCATAGAGAGCAGCGGGGCTCTGACACCTCCCTCTCCGCACACAGTGCGGAGACGGAGCTGTCATCCGCCAGCTCAGCGGGATCGGCGGATCGATCCCCACTGAGCAGAGCACGGTCCGCAACAGAATGCGGACCGTGTGAAAGAGCCCTTAGGCAGCCCATAGATAGTTTGAATTTCACACAAAATGTGCATGATTCCTCCATCATCACAGTCAATGTTGACAGAGGAATCCTTCCCGCCGAGCAATTGTCTACTTCCAGTGGGGAGGCGGGCGGGGGGGCCTTCCTGGCCGGGAGAAGACTATTGATTATTGCTAGTGGCTATAGCAGCCGCTTGCGATAATCAGAAGTGAATCCAGCAGGCTGGTTTTACCCAAGTTGGTTGATTGATCAACTTGGTAGATTCAGTCTGCCCATTAACTTTTAAATACATAAAGGGAATCAACTCGGTAAAGGAGGAGAGCATATTTAAAAGAAGAAAAACTACCACAAGAGGGCACAGTTTTAAATTAGAGGGGCAAAGGTTTAAAAGTAATATGAGAAAGTATTACTTTACTGAGAGAGTAGTGGATGCATGGAATAACCTTCCTGCAGAAGTGGTAGCTGCAAATACAGTGAAGGAGTTTAAGCATGCATGGGATAGGCATAAGGCTATCCTTCATATAAGATAGGGCCAGGGACTATTCATAGGATTCAGATATATTGGGCAAACTAGATGGGCCAAATGGTTCTTATCTGCCGACACATTCTATGTTTCTATGTTTCCATTAATGGTTTGAATCTCGCCAGTTCCTGCTGGTCATACACCTTGCAAACTCAATGTGCATTGTTTGGTTAATCTTCTCAAGATCTTCTAGGACTGTGTTTCAGAATTATCCACATCTTGTCTGGAAGACTATTGGATTATATCATCTTCTAAAGAAGATTGTTTAGTCAAATTGCAAGGGGTATAGCCAGCATACAGGAAACTTTTTTTTTTTTTTTTAATTTGCTTTCTTTTGGTCTGTTAAATTTCCTTTAGTCAGGTTTAATTACACTTTTACTATCATTTAGTGAGAAGTAGCATGCATGGTCACCTAATTTATTGCTTTTCTACATGTTATTTTTTGGCAGTTAAAAGTGGGGAAATATACTTATTTTGATGGATGAAAGGTGTATGTATTCTTTTCTGAGGAAAACTCCTAGGGTCACAATGGTTACCAGAGAGTTTAGAGGCTGCTGCTGTTGGGTGACTGTTGCTGGTGGGAAGTACAGATCATTGACACAAGGGTTAAAGTGATTTTACAGGTTCATTTTTTTTTTTTTTTTTAAATAACAAACATTTAAATAACATACCTCTTCTGTGCAAGGGTTTTGCACAGAGCAGCCTGGATCCTCTTCTTCTGCTTCTCTTCTTTGTGTGCCCCCACAGAGAGCCACCTTCCATGGGGGCACCCATGCGGGCTCGCTTCCGAGTCCTGCTGCTGTGTCCATTGACCCAGACAGCAGGACTTGGCCCCGCTCCGGTGTCACTGGATTTCATTGAGAGCAGCAGGAGCCAATGGCTTCTGCTGCTATCAATCTATCCAGTGAGGACCTGAGATAGCGGCTGGAGCTGCTGAGCTCATGGTCGTCACTGGAACAATCGGGTTTAGGTAAGAAAAAGGGGGTGTCTGGGAGGGCAGTTAAGGTTGAAAATGTTTTTCACCCTAATGCATAGAATGCATTAGGGTGAAAAGCTATGAGACTTTACAACTCCTTTAACAGCTAGATGTACATACAAATGCCACAAGATGGGAAACAACATTGTGTCATTTGGTAGCCATGAAATGATGGAACAGTTTTGGTATGCAATTCTCTGTAAATACTGCCATTGTGTGTAGATATGGCTACTGTTTTTATCTAACTTAAAGTATATTTAAACCCAGTCAATAAAATCTCATATCATTTGTAGCATGTTGACGAAGGGAGGGGGGGGGGGGACATTGCCATGTGTTTTTACAACTCAGGGCACTGTTTTCCCCTTTTTTTAAGTTTATGGAAATGTCTCAAATGTTTTGATTTACTAAAACTGGAGAGTGCAAAACCTGGTGCAGCTGTGCATGGTAGCATATCAGCTTCAAACTTCAGCTTGTTTAATTAAGATTTGACAATAAAATCTGGAAGCTGATTTCTATGTAGAGCTGCACCAGATTTTGTGCTCTCCAGTTTTAGTAAATCAACCCCAAAGTGACATTCCATTAATTTGTATGCAATGCAGCAGAGCTGCAGTGCGTTGAAATGCAGGGCATGACAAAGAGTAGCAGAGCGGTATGGGAAATTGCAGAAATGTTGATATTTTCTACACAGCATTTTTTTGCAGCTGCCTGCTGTGTTCTAGTGTGAACAGGGCACACAGAAAACAGTTGTTTTTTGTGTTCCTGTGTGAAGATCAGTGTTTTTCTAGTGCAGACAAATGCTGATCTCTGCACAAGTGTAAACGAGCCATTAAATAATACTGTTAATCAATTTATTAAGGTCTTTGTTTAGGCATATTCTGTCTGTGTGCTCTGGCTTTGTGACCCTGTCACACGTGCATCTAGGGACTACAAGTTGCTGTTTTTTCAAACAGTACACAGGTAGGGTCTACTGTTGCCACCATTAAGAACCCCAGGTTTCCTCTTGTGAGGAATGCCTTGCAGCCATTGCTGGACTGCATGTATATAAACAGGAAGTGGTTGCAATAAGGCTGCAACAGATCAGGAACACTGAGAGGCACACAAGAATGAAAAATGCTACAACACAGATAGTTTAAAAAAAATATATTTTACTCAAAAGTATTTTTATTTTTAACATTTTTTATAATATACAGTGTTTTAGCCAACGGTATGTCATTTCATTTAGGGCTTACATCTACTTTAAGTTTTGATTTCTTTCAGACAGAATCTCTTTTTTTTTTTTTCAGACAAAATCTTTAAATTAGTTTGCAAATGCTTGCACAGATGAGTTTGCTTTCTAATAGTTCTTCTTAAGAAAACTTTTTTTAATAATAGATTGTACCACATCACATCGAAGACAGCTTTCTTGAAATACTAAAAGCAGTTTGGTTGCTCACATTATATGTCAAATATCCTCTACAAAATAATTTGACCACCTACTTTGCATTAATCATTTTGTGGTGCATGTAAAAACTAAATGAATAAATAAAAGCCACATGCACTATGTTTTACAATACATATATACAATACAGCTATTTGTAGGCATGACTATGATATCTGCTTGTTGACATGGCACATCTGTTGGTTGTTAGCAGCCACTGGCATAATTGTTCATTCTGCTAGGTGTTATTACCAGCAGTGTTCCCCAAAACACTGGATTGGGAGCCACAAGGAGCTACTTTGATGTAGCAACCAGTAAACTCTTGGCAGATGCATACTTCCATTCTGCTGCAATACATACTTCCTATATCCATGAAGCCAAGCATACCATGGACTCATTTATAGTATTCATAAAACTATATTACACTGTAATGGATGTTTTTGAATAGTATTTTCTTATATTCTGTGTGGGTCACCATAGGTTGCTGGCAACAGTCCTTACTTTGTTTTTTGTCTGATGAGCTAACAACAAATGGGATCTTTTGCTTTAAAGACTGAAAAGAAGCTTAACAATGTGCTTGATACATAATGAATGTAATGGGGTTTGTGCTTTTATTTTGCAAGGCATTAGCCAAAATAATGCTCTGAACCTAAACGCATGATTTAATCAATGAATGTTAATAATGAGTTCTTTTATCTAATTTGTTTTGCCTTTTCCATTCCTATGTGAAGACCTTACCTGTTTGGAGCAGGATGTTTTTCCATAAAAGCTCCTTGGTAAGTTCTTCTCCAGCATGCTTATAATTCATGTTTTCTTAACCAGCTGTAACTCATCTCTTGTGTTCTACTTGGTTGAAGTTTTGATGGAGGCACCTTATTGTCATGTGAATCTCAGCGCTTGATTTCCTAATGTCAGATTAATTTAACATCCAAAAGATAAACCATATGGTATAATGCAATCTTTTCATAGTCTAATCAATAAACAAAACAAATATTGATGTACTGGTAAAATATGAATTTTTTATAAATATGATGATAAATATTATTATATAAAATGGTACTTTATTTTAGTCTGCCCTGTTCCATATAGAATGCAGGGCTGTTGAGATAAAGCGGTAAGAGATTTCCCTTAGTAAAATATAAAAAAATAGGCAGCCGACATTGTATCATAGTACTGTATTCTAAGGCAAGCCATTCATTTTTTTTTTTTTTTTTCAACCAGTGAGTTGAATGAAAAATGAACCGATTTTCCCCATCCACACATTCAATGTGAATGACAAAATCCTTTCCATTGTGGTGTTGTACTCTGACAACAGGGAGCCTTTCCCGCTATCAGAATACAATGATCAGTGTTGCCGGCTATAGCTGATCGTTCTGGAAAAAAACAGATAGGCTGGTTGTACACAAGTTGATCAATAGATCGACTTGTGTATAACCAGCTAGCCCATACATGGATCTAAGTCCCTGCTGAACCAGCCAAATTTTGATCCATGTGTGGCCGGCTTAAATAGCTAAAACTGTAGCTCCTTCAGTCCTAAGAAGGACCTTTATAGTTAATTGGGTAGGGTAGACTATCATTTACTGATATAAATACAATTCTTACTATAAAATTGCTAAAATTTAAATTAAGTAGCAGGGAAAAGGATTATTGACTAATCAAAATATAAAATAAAAGCTTTCAAAAATGTAAACTCAAAACAGTTTTGCCCTTAATAAATAGAACCCCCTTTCAGGTTTTTCTTTTGTGAATAGTTTATTAATGTGTTCTAATGTTTTTTTTTTTTTTTTTTTTTTTTTTTTTTTTTTTTTTTTTTTTAAGGCTTGTTTCTGTTCAAAGATCTCAATATATCGATTTAAATAAAATTGGAACACAAAGAGGACCATGTTACATCCTTGTGTGTGTTTATATATATACATTGTGGAAGAGGCACAGTGTGTATTTGCACTAAGATTTTGTGCATCTGTATCATAGTGCAACATATTTTAAGTATTTCAGAAACTTTGGAGTTAGGCAGCCCATACACTGTTCCCAATTTTTTTGTTCAATCAGCAGGTTGACCAAAAAGACAAAGATCCAATTCCCCAATCCACACATTCGATATGGATGAGGGAATCCTTCCCAGTGTGGTATTGTATTCTGACAGTGGGCAGCCGTCCCTGCTGTCAGAATACAATGATCAGTGTTCTTGACAGGCTGGTTGTACACAGGTCAAGTGAAAGTTCGACCTGTGTACAACCATCCCGCACATACACTACATGGATCTAAATTCATCGCTGCTGAACCAGCTGAATTTCAATCCCTATATGGCCGTCTTTATTGTATTTTGGATCAAGCGAGTTACCTTGTCATGAATCTTCGATAAAGCTTACTGGAAACTGCTCTGTGATTGTGATGTGAGGTGCAGAGTGGGAATTATAAACATTTTTTTTTTTTTTAATCTCAGTACTGTAGGACAGACTCTTTTCTTGATTTGGTTATGCAGTCAGATTAATGGGGCTACCAGATATTGTATATGGTATAATTTCTACTGGACTGTGTTATGAACTACACAATATATGGCCCAAGAACCATGGCAACTTGATTGGTGAGGCACACTGATAAGTAATATTAAACATTCCTGTTGGAGAAGATCTGACTTGTCACTTATAAAACAGGAAAACTTTGTGGATGATAATTTTTTCAAAGGGTAAATGTATCTTTCAAACCTTTGGGATACATCTATTTTTCATTTATTTTTTTTTACACTCCACAAAATTATAAAGCTAAACTCTAGAAAAGATCTAATACTTTTTATTTGTACACAAAAAGGCCTATTTCTCTCAAATGTTCACAAATCTGTCTAAATCTGTGTTAGTGAGCACTTCTCTTTTGCCGAGATAATCCATCCACCTCACAGGTGTGGCATATCAGGATGCTGAATAGACAGCATGATTATTGCACAGGTGTGCCTTAGGCTGGCCACAATAAAGGCCACTCTAAAATGTGCAGTTTTACTGTATTTTGGGGGGGGGGGGGGGTTTGAAAACCAGTCAATATCTGGGGTGACCACCATTTGCTTAACGCAGTGCAACAGATCTCCTTCGCATAGAGTTGATCAGGTTGTTG
The DNA here is from genome assembly GCF_965119305.1 of Pelophylax lessonae. NCBI lineage: Eukaryota > Metazoa > Chordata > Amphibia > Anura > Ranidae > Pelophylax > Pelophylax lessonae. The sequence goes on along the minus strand of NC_138769.1, from coordinate 379,734,036 downwards.
ATTGTGGCCTGTGGAATGTTGGTTCACTCCTCTTCAATGGCTGTGTGAAGTTGCTGGATATTGGCAGGACCTGGAACACGCTGTCGTATACGCTGATCCAGAGCATCCCAAACATGCTCAATGGGTGACATGTCTGGTGAGTATGCTGGAGATGCATGAACTGGGATGTTTTCAGCTTCCAGAAATTGTGTACAGATCCTTGCAACATGGGGCCGTGCATTATCATGTTGCAACATGAGGTGATGGTCGTGGATGAATGGCACAACTATGGACCTCAGGATCTCGTCTCAATATCTCTGCACTCAAAATGCCATCAATAAAATGCTCCTGTGTTCATTGTCTATAACATACGCCTGCCCATACCATAACCCCACCGCCACCATAGGCCCCTCGATCCACAACGTTGACATCAGCAAACCGCTCACCCACATGATGCCATACACGCTGTCTGCCATCTGCCCTGTACGGTGAAAACCGGGATTCCTCCGTGAAGAGAACACCTCTCCAAAGTGCCAGATGCCATTGAATGTGAGAAGTTGCCCACTCAAGTCGGTTACGACGACAAATTGCAGTCAGGTCGAGACCCCGTTGAGAACAACGAGCATGCAGATGAGCTTCCCTGAGATGGCTTCTGACAGTTTGTGCAGAAATTCTTTGGATATGCCAACCGATTGTTGCATCAGCTGTCCGGGTGGTTGGTCTCAGATGATCTTGGAGGTGAAGATGCTGGATGGGGAGGTCCTGGGCTGGTGTGGTTACACGTGGTCTGCAGTTGTGAGGCCGGTTGGATGTATTACCAAATTCTCTGACACACCTTTGGAGACAGTTTATGGTAGAGAAATGAACATTCAATTCACGGGCAACAGCTCTGGTGGACATTCCTGCAGTCAGACAATTGCACGCTCCCTCAAAACTTGTGACATTTTTGGCATTGTGCTGTGTGATAAAACTGCACATTTTAGAGTGGCCTTTTATTCTGGCCAGCCTAAGGTACTCCTGTGCAATAATCATGCTGTCTAATCAGCATCTTGATATGCCACACCTTCCAGTCAGATTGTATCTGCTTGCCCGCACAATGTACGGGCACACAGATACACTGACAGGTCTGCAGGGGACCTGCATTTCAACAGTGATCTGCTGATTGCTGGTGCAATGCTTTAGGGGCTCCAGAAACAAAACAATAATAACTGCACATTTTTTTACTTGCAAAAAAATTAGCATGTATTATTTTTTGTTAAAAGGTGAACTTGTTATTTAAGGAAGGTAAAGGATATCACCAGACAGATCTTCCTATGTCTATACATGCCCCTCTGATGACATCATCAGTGTAACTCAGTAATCAGAGGAAGAAGTGGGTGCAGTTTGCCTATTATGATGTCATGGGCCCTGACAGGCACCAATAAAGGCTAGAAGAAAGGAGTGTGCCTAGGCACTGTCAGATGTGAGGAAGTGATCTTTTTTTTTTTTTTTTTTTTAATGACTGTTTTATTAAACTGAACTACAGTACTCATTATCTGTGAGACAGCTAAAATGTAGGTTTAAGTATTGGTTTACTTTTATTTTTGCGAAATATCTAGAACTTAGTAATATTAGGGATAACCAGAGTGTTAACATAATCTTTGCATGGCTTGTACCATTTTTAAATGGTAGTACAGACCTCAGATGCAGACAGACCAAAACTCCAATTACCATGACTTGGCCAGAAATTGTTTATGCTCTCTCTGGTGTCCAGCGCCTATGAAATAGTCACAAGTGTGTAGCTTCGTCATTGGGAATAATGGCTGTCCCAGGTGCTTATGCCAATCAAAGGTGACCACGTTTCTCTATGACCAGGCTCAGTGTAGCAGGACATTGGGCAGCTAACATAACATAAACTTTGCCTGGTCCTGGGTAGACTGTGACAGTGGAAGCTGGGTTTGTAGGCATCTGAGGTATGTACTACTGTTGTGAAAACTAATGATAATTTAAAGGGACTGGAAATGCAGTGGTTTAGGTTAAAAGTAAATGTACAGTTTAATGTACTGTTTTAAAACAGTTGTTGATTAGGGAGGCTTAGAGACTGCAGTGAATTAGCCACTATATGGGCAATCTAAAAAACTGTGTTTGTGATATATAAATGGAAATATCTTCCATGAAATATGTAATGATGTGAAACCACATCACAAATCTCAACATTGTAAACATTACACTAATAACTTAAAGTGGAACTTCACCCCCACTTTCTTACTCACCCCCTGCCACTCTACTGCACCACCATTTTTAAAAATGTGCACAGACCTCTGCCAGGTATTTGAGACCAGGCAGCACATCTGCGCACTTGCCATGTGTTCTTGTGCATGCACACAGATGCCACTTATTTCTGGTATCTGGGACATGCAGTGTTTCTGCTTTAGTGAGAAGCCCTGGGATGTGCACATATGTGCTACTGGACTTTGTCAGGAACCAGATACCTGGCAGAATGCAGTGCTGTGTCTGGACATGTGCACAATCTTGTGGCGTGCATGCCCCCTCAGTAAAACTGCGTGCTGTCACAGGAACTCAGTAGGATTGCCAGCTTTGTCTGCCATTTCCATCCACCTCCTACATTCATAGACATTACTTTTGTACTGTAGCTTCCATGAATGAAAGATGATCCATGAAGGGAGCACAGGCAAATGATGAAAGATATTCTCCTCCAGATTGTGGTTCATTCAGGGAAGCTATAGTACAGCATCTATGAATGGAGGAGGAGGGCAGAACGATGGGCATAGTTAGTATTCTGGATAAGTGCACATGACAGGTCCCTCAGCTCTATCAACCCTTTACTGCACTGGAAGATTATGGTTGTGAGGGTGGAAGGATTGGAGGAGAAAGTTTTCAATTAAAGCAGGAACCAGCAATATAAGGGACATATTGCATTGATAGTAATGCTCCACATGCTGTTTGGAGTGAAGAATAAATGGAGTAAAAGGAAAAAAATAAATGACTGCTAAGGAAAACACATCATACAGTACTTTTACAAAGCACTGCATATACCCAGTGCTGTATCTTGGCCTAGGCCGACAAGGCCCAGGTCTAGGGCGGCACTTTGCAGGGGGGGCAGCAAAAAAGCTGCAGACTGCAATAAAAAAGCCAGCCTCCTCCCAGCTCACACACGAAAAGGGTCCCCGCCGGCTTGCGCTACACTTTTAGTTTAGTGCCAGTATTATGGGGCAAATTGGGCCAGAGGGCAGGGTCCAGGAGGAAAATCAGTCTGGCACCCCCATAAAGCAGTCACACCGCTACCTGCCCATATGATAGGCTGCACTAATGGGCACTAATAGGCTTCAATGGTGGCCACTGATGGGGCTGTACTGATGGCCACTGATGAGGCTACACTGATATGCTGCACGGATGAGGCTTCACTGATGGGCAGTAATGAGGCGGCACTGATGGGCACTGATGAGGCTGAACTTATGGGAACTGATCAGGCTATGCTGATAGACTGTGGTTGTGGTCTGTGGTGTACAGATGGCAGGGCGGGCCATAAACAGGAAGGGGTGGGACATATTTAAATTAGGGGGTGCACAAACTTAGTCAGGCCTAGGGCAGCACAAAACCTAAATACACCACTGCATATACCTAATCAAATTATCTCATGTTTCCCTAATTATGGGACAGGTAATGGAAAATATAAATACCATGGCAACAAGAACAGGTACATTGAGACCCCATTGTGTAGACAATAGTGTTGGTTAAGGTTTTACTTGGTTTATTATCTACAAATAACAATTTTTGTAATAAAGAGTCCTCTAGTAGTAACTCAGATTCTCCATCTCGTTCTCATATTCCACTGCAGGAACATAAAAGAGAGACTCTTACTGGTTGCTTCTGACAACTGAATTGTTCTTCTTTCGAACACTTAAAGTCCTGGAGTTGTGAACAAAACTTTTTCTGTTTGTCTTTTTGGTTGAGTGAGACCTAAAGAAATATTACAGCTCTAAAATGTAGGCATTCCTCGGTTTACTTTTTTTATCCAGTGAGCCTGTCCTTTGTCAAGAACAAAGTATATAGTAAATTGCCATGAAGTTTAAGTGAACATACTTATTTTGTTGAATTACAGTTTTTCTTTCTCAGATTTTGACTGACCGCTGAGCCCGTGCCAAAGACAGACAGTTGTCAGCCAGCACTAATCTTTGGTCTGAAACAAGATTAAAAGGCGCAGATTAAAGAGGAATGTGTGCAGTACATTGGAGTTTTAAATCACTAGTTGCCTTCATAAGGCTGCTTTGTGGTTGGTTTGATTTTCGTGGTGGCTTTTCAGAGAACGAAAAAAAAGAGGTCTTAAAGAGCCTACATAGACATTATAGCGGAAGGAATAATAAAGTGTTTTCTGCATTTGCCTCGCTTAGCATGTTGTTTTCATTAAGGTTTTAATAAAAACTATAATTATGACAGCATAGTGAATGGAAATTTGACAGATTATTGCCTGTTGTGCATGAGATTTCACAGAATGTTTGCCGAAGGAGCTGTCTCATGACCCAACAAGGGAAGTGTGGGGACTGGAAACCAACCATTGTTCAGTGGTTTTGTCTGAAATGCTAGGCCAATCTGTACACATGCACTGTTGACAAAATGCTAGGGAGTGGAAGACTTATTATTTTACAACCCTCTCTAGCTGCTTTTTTATGCTGACAAAATTAATAAAGCATGCTTTATTGCTTTATTTTATTATATACATTCCAACAACATTTTGCAATATGTGGGTGCACAGAAATTTCTAAGCCAAATGGAAAAACCAGACTTCGGTACTGGCACCACGCTTGGCGTATAGTTGTGGGAGCTAATTGTAGACTGTGCTTTAGCTTACAGTAAGTTTTGCTGATGGCTGAGCACACCTAAAAAGCTCACAACAAATGCTCTTAAATGTCCAGTCCTTATTGCAGTTGCCAGAGTTGTCAGATTATGTCTTCAGGCTTATTGTCAAAGTCCTCAATCATCCAGTTAAATACAGTATCCTGCTGCTAATTTTTTTATTTTTTTTTTGTAGCTCTGCATGTAAATCTTTTAAAAGATATGCAGCATATATCTTTGTATGGGGCTGGAATTACGTACGGTATTCTTCAGTTCAGTCATTAAACAGAGAACCTCTTTTTTGTAACAAAAATAAAGAATTAATCCTTAATATACACAGAGAGATGCTAGGAAAAGTTAGAATTTCCTGGATGTATGGATCCATCCATGTGCAATGTGCTGTGTTGGAGATAAGACAGCACTGTGAACAAATCAACACCAGTAGCACCATGGGGCTGCGTTGCTGCCTCGGTACCTGAACTATTATTTGTTTCCAGTACTTGCATAATCACATTAAATAATATTTTTTACATCCATTCACATAAGTCATGGACCCCTGAAAGGCCAACATTATAAGGCCCTTTGTCACATTTATATACACAAAAGAGGCAATATAGAAAGGGGGAGGATGCCATTTAAGCTGCGATTATGTTTTATAACTGACAAAGTAAATCAGGGCATCCAGAGGAAACGTATGCAACAGGTTCAAATTCATGCTCCAGAGCTGCAAGGCACCACATACCTACTATAGTACCCTCATGGGAGGGATTATAAATGTTTTTAATTAGTCTTATACAATATTGTTAGTGTAGTGGTCTACTTGAAAAAAGTTAAGTGATGCTACAAGACAACGGCCCTAAAACATATGGGTAAATCAGCAGGAAAGTGGCTTTTATAGAGGAACACACATATGCCGCAATTGGCAAGTCAGTTAACAGATTCAAAGAATGACAGACAAATCAGCAAATTGAAACAGTCACTCTGCTCCTTGTTAGCACATTATCAGTGGAGCACACCTGACTAGCCCCATTTGCTGATTTTTCCGCTCATATTTCATTCTGTTTTTTTTAATAAGTCTTTGGCATACCTCCTCAGCAACGGCTCCCCCTGTGGTAGCTGGTTACATTGTGGGAACCTAACTGTCAGTTTGACACCTGGGTCCTCCTCTGTATTTTAGCAGCACTGGTAGCAGCTACTGTGTAAATTACTACTTCATAAAGTGGTTGCAGGCTTCATTAAAAAATACTCTATGTATAAGAAGTTACCAGGGAATGAAGGTAAAAAAAAATATTAGTTGGGGATAATTGGCCTGGTAAACAGTTTTGTAGGCATGAGGTGAACACTTAGGCAAGGTAGAGTGGAAGGGACCCCAGTGAAAGAAAAATAACTTGGCAAGGATTCATAGAGGCAATCGGGTACAAAACACAGTGATTGTAAATGTTCAGATTTTTTTTTTATAACAACCATGTTATACTTACTTGCCCCAATCCTTCTCTTCTCCGGCCCTTTGCCCACACTCCTGGCTCCTCCCCCCACCGAGTGTCACTTGTGCATGCTGACTCCTGAGCCGGCTTTATGTGTGTCCATAAGACAAGCAGGGTACCATTCGGCCCCACCTCCTGCTCCCTCCTCACTGGCTGTAATTGATAGAAGAGAGCCAATGTCTTTCACTGCTGGGTTTGAGCCAATGAGGAGGAAATAAGCCAATTTAGCTTTTTCTCCCATGCACATCGCTGGAAAAACCTTCATCCTTTAGAACCCCTTTAAAGCCTTGGACTTAGTTCTGTTAACATGCAACCTTGAAAGACTGCCAGATTCTTTAAGCAATGGCATTTAGTTTGGAAGGCAAATCAGAGCATTGGAGAGGACCAGGAATGCATTGTCCACGAACAGGCAGATTTTCTGGTGATGCCCTGCCATTTACCACCACAGTAATTTCCCAGTGTAGTATAATGTAATAATTTGGGCAAGGGGCTCAATGGGCTGAGTGAATCGTAGAAGACACTGAGCAGCCCTGTCTCATGCCACACAATATTTTGTAAATAGCTGAGTGATATTCACCATATCTGATAGATGTTGTCCAGAATAAGTAAAGTGCAATTCAGGAATAAAGGGCCCAACCCCCAGCACCTCAAATTCCTTTTAAATGTCCAGTAAAAGTATAAAAGGACATTTTCTTGGCATGCACAGTGAAGAATTGAGATTCTGTAAACATTTTCCCCCTGCCTGTGTGCCTGGTATAAACTCCACTTGGTCCTTATAAATGTAGCCAGGCAACACCAACTTAGGTCTATTAGCAATTGTCATGGCCAACAACTTAGCTTCAATATGGATGAAAGAAATGGGGTGATAATTGCCGTATGATCTGTTTTGGGCTTTGGCAGTATGTAAATAGGCAGGAGCAAAGAACCCCTCCCCAACTGGGCACCATGTCTAAGCTCATGAAACATTTTTGTAAGATGGGGAGACAGAATGTCCAGATCATTTTTGTAATAAGCTGCTGTAAAGCCATGGGAACCCTATTTTTTCTAATGGTTTGAAGGTTTTTATGGCCTTTTGTACCTCCTCCAGATTCATTTCTGTGTCAATAGAAGACTCTCAGAGTATTTGTAGGACAAGTTTGCCAAGGATAGCCTCCGCTGCCTGATAATCAAGTGGGGCAGTGCTTTGAAAAAGGTTGGAGATGTGGGTATGAAACAACCTAAGGATTTTACCTAGGTTTGCCGTAAGATGACTCCCTCCACTATGCAACTGAAGGGTTTTGGAGTCAGACCAGTATCCCAGAGTCTATTTGCTAGCAAATAGAACTGGTGCTGTGTCCAGCATAATTGACTATCCGCCAGGGAAGTAAGGCAGGTTAGATAGCATTTTGAAACTGAATAATTTCAACCGGTTTGCAGGAGATGGAGTCATTTTGAAAGACCTAGCATGCTAGGAGAAGGTCTGTCTCAATTTGTAGGGCACAGACCTCCCTCTGTTTCTTTGCCTGTGAGGCAAGTTGTATCAATTTATCTAGGCTAGTAACTTTATGATAACTTTATGCGCCTCCCAAAGCTTTGGATCTTTATTGGGCAGGTTATTTCCCTGAGCATTCACCTGAGTGGCACATTGTATTTGAAGGCTTGACCTTTCATCTGCATATATCGTCAATCCCAGCATCCTGTAAGAAAATAAAGTGTAAGAAAATAACTAAATAAAAAAGGTGTTCCTTTTTAACCTTTTATAAACCCTTATTGAACCCCAAGTAGCTCTTATCTAGTTCCCCCCCCCCCTACTCTCCTTTTTTTTCTTTTTAGATAAATTTCTTCCTACCACTCACATGTGACATTATCTTTCCTTTTGCATCTTTGCATTAAACAAATACACACAAAAGCCTTTATGTTATCTGTAAATAATATTTTTAATAGATTTTAAAATTGTAGAATAATATGTGTATTTTTTTTTGTAATGTATATTTTTACAATTATATACATTTTTTACAGTTATTTTAATTGTTTTAAAATTATTATTTTTTTCTTGCTTTGGATATTTAGATAATAGTTTCATAGAAACAAAGCTTTGTTTACCCACATTCAATTCCCCCCAAAAATATATATGTACTAAATACTTACTAGTATCATTAATATTCCTTATATAGAATGCTGTTTTAGGATGCGTAGAACTAGTATTTTGCCATTCTGAAAAAAAAATAGCTTAAATCTGCGGTATGTAAGGCAAAATGACTGAATTGTAGAGCAAGTAATCTGTAAGTTTATGTTACCAATACTTAGTAATTGGCAGTGGAAAAAGTCTATAGTTTTGGTGCCATTTGAGAGCAGTCAGTCATGGGGGCTCCAAGAGTAAATTCATTATTTCACACATCAAATTAAATCTTGGCACTGGCAGACCTGGCAGTAACTTGTTATGTTATCTAATTTGTGAACTTCTGCGTGTAAGAGAATTTTTGTAGCTAACAAATATGCTTTTTAGATCATTCTCAGTAGCAATTTGGTGCCTTTATCTTCTGTACGTTGCATGAAAAATGTCTAATATGCATGTACATGTGTTCTGGAATATATGACAAGATAGTTAATTGCATGCTGTACTGTTTTTTTCTCCATGTTCATGGCATGCTTTGTGTTTCAACTCATTGCATCTGCTGCATGTTTGTTTCTTTGAGAAGATTGTATCACTATTTTACCACACTCTCCAATAATGAGAGCAACACTCCTTAAAGTATCTACACTCCAATGGAAAATTGAGGGTGCTGTTCATATGAACAGACACAGCAGATCACAGATCGGGGTACACAGCGTTCACACTTGCAAACAAAGGTCGTTTCCTCCTGAGCACTTACTACAGTCATCAGGGAAAAAAAAGATTAAGCTGATTATTCTGGTATCACTGGTTGTTAGTGCGGCCCACCATTGTCTCTGATCACCGCCACAGCAGTACAATGTCACCAGACGAGTGCAGCCTCTCACAGTGCCCCTGATCACTGCCACACCAGTGTCACCATAAGGCCTCATTCAGATGTGCGATACTCTCTGATGAGTGATCCGTGCAATTGTAAGTATGTCTGTGTTGTGTGAAAAAAATAACTAAAAATGGCAAAATTGTGAAAAAAATACATTTTCTTTAATTTTATGATTTTCCTAAGAATTTTCTCAAAAAATAATGTTAAAAAACTTATCATGCCTCTTACTAAATACCTTTAACCTTCTACTTTCCAAAAATAGGGGTATTTGTGTTATTCTGGCATTTAAGGGCCTCATAACATGAAATAAGCACCAGGATTTATCAGTTTTACTGTATATACCAAACTTTGTAGTCTTTCAATAACTTTCGCATGAACTAAATAATATACATTGATTTTTTTTTTTTTTTCTTTTCAAAGAAATGTAGCAGAATGCATGTTGGCCCACCTTTATGACACATGATTATTTAGTTACAAGGTTTTATAACAGGAACTAAGAAAAAGGTTTTTTTTTTTTTTTTTTTTTTTTTTTTTAAATATTCAGCTTTTTTTCCTTTATATAGTAAAATGTAGGTTATTAGATACCACCCAAAAAAAATCTCTATCTTTAAAAAAAAAAAAAATATATATATATATATATATATATATATATATATATATATATATATAAAATATTAATTTGATTCAATGTATGACAGCATTGTAAAATGGCCTGGACTGGATGGGGGTGAAACAGTTTGGTCTTCAGTTGGTTAACAAGGCCCTGGATAGCAGTAAAAACAAAACAGGGGGAGGGGGGTAAACCATTCCCCATTCTATCAAAAATTTAATTTATAAGGGTAGGAACAATACTCAAATATGAAACCGTATGTGCTTTAAGATTAGGTTGTGTAATCTCAGAAGAGGTTTGATGCCTTCTTACTTCATAACCCTACTGTACTTGTGCAAATGTAGGAGTGTAACCTTGGGCATACATTTATTTTTACATTTATTTTTATTCAGTAACAGTGTGTAAACCTTCACATCTGCTGAAAGTCCTAAAACTTGCATAGTATTTGTTGATGTGATGCCTAACTTCTCTATTGATTTTAGCGTTGGGGGAAATTTACAAAGTGTTGACTGTTTGAGGAAAAGTAAAGCATAGTAGGTCATTGGTGGAACACAACTGCCTAATACGCTCATACTTCCTAGAAATTATGTAGTTACCACATGTATATTACAAACTTTTTTTTTTTTAAAGTTCATACAAATTTTAGAAGAAGGCCAAACAGTTCAACAGTTCATTATTTTAAAGCGTCGGTCCAGCCAAAACAATTATTTTTTTTATGACTTGATTTTGATGACCTGTAGCTACTGGCTGCTTGAATTTTCTAATGATGGCTGTTTTGTAAATACAAATATAAATTTCTTTGTTGATTTGACAGCCTGATTGTGATAATTTTATTTATTCTTGTAATTTATTTTTATGGTTATGTTCATACTTCTGCGGGTGGTTGGCGCTGCAGGACTGCACCTGTTTCTGCACCCACAACCACCAGCAGGCAAAAACGCATTGCAGTTTAGGAGATCCTAATCATACAGGCACCCCCATGCATTGGAAACCGCAGCGCGGTTCTTCCTCACGGGGAAGTGCACTGCATTGCACTTGTGCAGGCCACATTTTCAAAAATGGGCAAATGAATGGGCTGCGGTGTCCACGCAACACGAGGCTCGCAGAGTGTGTGAACCTAACCTTTCACAACACTAAGCACTGGGATTACTGTATGTTTCTTATGCCACCATCCTATAATGAGCTGTATGTTATGTGCTGTGTATTGGGAAACTAGGTGTGGTACAATTGGGTGGCCCATGGGTACACCATTTAATAAACCGTGCTGCGTCCTATAAATTGGAACACTATGTTGAAAGATCAAATATCATGAACTTTAGAGGCACATATACATAAAATAAAATATTTTTAAATTGTATTTGTTTACATTCATTTTTCTTTTTTTTTTTTTTATACAAAAAACAACAATTGAATATAAAATATTGTCCAAAATAGTGTTGAGTACTATATATCACAGGCAAAGTGTAAACCTCTTTAAATCGTATACTGCACACATGGAGACCATGTGCGTAGGAAATATGTACACCAGAATGTTCTTGTTTTTACCAGGTTCTGGGTTTCGCGACCTAGCCGCTTCTTCAGAAGCTTTTGCTATATCTATTTAAATAGTAAATTACATATTATAGGTACATAATTGCATACATGTAAACTATACATACAATATATCTTGTCCATACCACTTACTAGAAAAGGGGTGTGGGGATTAAGGAGCTCACCCCCAGAGCCAGAAGAGAGGCTCACATGTAGCCGCAGTGTTGTGTATTAGTAGGAGGTCCTAGAATCTTCTGTCAGCTTATTTATTTCAGGGCCATCCCCCTCCAATAAGAATAGAAAGCATTCTGGAAATAATGTTTTCCCCTTGCATAAGGGATTTTTAACACCATTAAAGAGGATTCATCAAACATTAACGTATTTCTGTTAACTCAAATGGCCTTTACGTATAAAGACTGATATCTTGGTATCCTTTCCTTCCACAATGAAACCATTTGGTCTGCTGGAATGTGTGATATCTAAATGCAGCATTTTTCCTTAGTAGTAAGTTTCTTTATGTGTACTGATGATTATATTAATTATTTTAATTATTTTAAAACACAGTGAAAACTGTTGTTCAAGCAGATTTGAACTAAAAAAATGTAAAAACCACTAAGAGCAAACACAAACCTGGCAAGTTGCTAGATATCTTCTGATCGTACCCTTGCATACGACCATTTTGAGAAGACATCAGACAGCTTATTCATAAACTTACTGATATATCCTTGGAGGTGTGCCCTGAGACGTTCCTACTAAACATCACCCCACTCTTGAGACTGAGGTACAAGAAATCCCTCTTGATCCACCTGATCCACCTGCTCAGGTTTGCATCCCAAAAAAATGGGAAAACACTGACCCTACGTTGGTTGGTCAACGGATAGCCAAGGTAAACAACATTAATAATATGGAAAGTCTAACAGCGGCTATGGAACATACAGAGGAACAATCCTGTTAAACGGGGTATTACTGATCAAAGAAAAGTAAAGATTAACTATTCTGTGCCTTTGACCTTCTTGGCAGGCATCAGTCCCTGTCCCACCTACCCCCCGCCCATTTTTTCTCTTCTCCTTTACTTTTTTCCCTTTCTTTGCCTTCCCTTTTTTCTTGCCCATTTCTCTGGGCATCATCCCTGATTCCCATATATGTTATTACTCAGGTTTAAGGCCACATGGGTTGGACCCCCACTTGCATACTTGTGCTATGTGGTTAGGAATAATGTGTGCCAGGGGTTTTGTTTTGCACTGATGTTTTCCATGTATTTAGATCTCTAATGTTCTCAGAGAAGAATAAGATGACATTGTTTCTGATGTGCATTGAATTTTTCATTATTCTCATTGTTATGCACCATATGACTGTTATTACATTACTTTCTGTTGTAATGTACCATGTGCTTTGCTAAAGAGCGAAATAACAACTATAATTGCAACAAAAACACTGACAGGTAGTGTCTGCATGACAGAAGAGACCCTATTGGTCTTCTCTGTCTCAAATGCTTCTCCATGCCTGTCAGCATTAATGTACACTGCATTAATACAGCCTAACGCACATTGACGGCACTGCTCTGTGCCGTGAGGATGTGCATGTGCTTGGGATTGACATTATTGCGGCCCAGCTATTCAAGGGGCAAACAACGAAGACTTGGAGAAGATGGGAGTGCTCATGACCAGCAGTACCACTGACAACGCATCGCTGGAGGGCATCATTTGTCAGATACGTCTGCCATAATGTGCTAATTTGCAGGGCATAATAACACATTATGGTATAAAGCTCCTGGGGGCCCATTTATTCAGAAAAATAAAGTGGAGTTTCACTCCACTTTAAAGATATATTACCATTAATTCTAAGTGTAGTTTTATGTTACTCTTCTATGTCTAACCTGGCTTATAGTTTGATGCCTATATGCCATATTTATCATGAGTAAAATCTTTGCTGGATTAGTTAGTAGATATACTGTATATTTTTTACATGCAAGGAGAGATAGGTATGTGTCCTATTTTTTCCTTAATCAACCACTTGCCGACCGCTACTGGGCAAAGCGACGTAGACCTACGTCGCTCGCCCACCTGCCCCCGCTCGTTCCCTGCCTTCCCGGCGCCTGTAACCGGCGGCTCCGATGTCCGCCGGACACTCGCGATCTTCCACAGGAGAGGGAGAAGGAAGGACGGCTGATGTAAACACAACCGTCTGTCATTCTCCCTGATGTAAGCACAGAGGCTATGCGATCCTGCTATGTAGGATCGTATGTCTCTGTGGTTACATCACAAGCAACGCCCCCCACAGTTAGAATCACGCCCCTAGGGACACACTTAACCCCTTGATCACCAATAAAGTTAACCCCTTCCCTGCCAGTGTCATTTTGACAGTAACAGTGGATATTTATAGAACTGATTCCTGTAGTAATGTCACTAGTACTCCCAAAAGTGTCAAAATGTCAGCCAGGGGTCCGATCTGTCTGCTGCAATGTCGCAGTCCCGCAAAAACAATTGCAGATAACCGCCATTACTAGTTTAAAAAAAAAAAACAATAAAAATGACATAAGTAAACGCAATAACTTTTGCGCAAACCAATCAAAATACGCTTATTGCAATTTTTTTTACCAAAAATATGTAGCAGAAAACAAATTGGCCTAAAATGTTAAAAAATTTTGATTTTTACATTTTTATTTGAGAATTTCGTATAAAAAAATGTGAAAAATATTGTTATTTTTTCAAAATTGTCGCTCTTTTTTTGTTTATAACTCAAAAAATAAAAATCGCACAGGTGATCAAATGCCACCAAAAGAAAGCTCTGTTTGTGGGAAAAAAAAGGACGTCAATTTCATACATGCATGACCGCGCAATTGTCCTTTTAAGTCATGCAGTGCGGAATCGCAAAATAGGGCCTGGTCTTTGAGCAGCCAAATCCTCTGGGGCTTAAGTGGTTAAGGGTATTTTTCTCAGGCTGTCATTACACAAAAGCAGGATTTGGACAACTGAAGATTGCATGATGTAAAGATAGGTTTCATGCAGTGGTTTATGTCCCATGTTAAAGGCATAATGCTTGACAGCGTTGTTGTTTTTTTCATATTAACTTGGATTTGAAAATATAGTGAAAATGATGCTGTTAAGTGTGGCCTGGCTGGATTGTTGATACCATATTGGTTGCTTTATAATTATAATTTATGATAATAAATTGGTCAATGGTGGTGCAGTATTCATTTCAGAGAACAAGAGCCTAATATTCAGTAGCTTCTGTGGCAATTGTGAGGTATAACAAACCCCATACTATGTGGAGAGATTGAGGAAGTAGTACTGAATACCATGCTACCTTTATATTCTCCAGAATTCTGTAACAAAAGGATTGTAACAAGTCTTTATCAAAAATGGTTAGATTTAAATCTTGTGTTGGTGTTAGGCATTCATGAAAGGTGACAGATTTGATGAAATACAGCCCGGCCTAAAACACATTTAACAAAAGCAGAAGTATTGTGAAGCTCCACTAGCTAGGGTCTGTAAAATACTCCTAATGGGTCCATGTTGTAAATGATCCTGTCAAAAATAGTGATAAACAGTCTAGAGAGCAATACATATATTTCATTGTTGTAAACTTATATAGAAACATAAAGTGACGGCAGAAAAAGACAGAGTAGTCCACATGTTGGTTGTCTGATTGTGAAACCTTAAATGCTATATATGGAAATATACTTCTTCCTGTACCCAAAATAGTTGAAATTAAGGGTGTTGGGTGCACATAGTAACTAATGGGCCATACACACTATAAGATTTTCTGAAGACTTTTTCCTTCAGATTTACCTTTTCTATGTAGTACAAGGGCCTGCCTGATTGCATACAAATTGAAAGTGTTTAGGTTTGATCTCATATTATATGGTTTTGGTAAGTCTGAAGGAAAAAGTCTTCAGAAAATCTTATAGTGTGTATGGCCCATTACTCTCCAGAAATCCTACCATCCTTTGATTGTGTGGAATTGAATCTTTGACACCCTCTTCAGGTTCAACAAAAAGCTACTGCAATTGGCAGCCTGAACTTTTTTTTTATTTTTTTTTACCTTCAACTGCTAAGGATACTGAGAGTCACAACAAGAGGGCCAGTGACTTTAGCTTATCAGATTTGACTTTCTTTTCAAGGGATCCAAACTTTGCACTGAATCAGAGATCAAATGGACTCTACTTATCTTTTTTTTTTTTTTTTTTTTACTTTTAAACCTTTTTATTTTACTGTTGCTTTTGTCTGCTTTGCGATAAATATTTCTGTAAATCTTCCCTGCACTGTTTTTCTGTTCTTCAAAAAAATGAGATTTAGAAGAGAAGTATGGCAAACTTTTTTGGCTGTACATCTCTTTTGCACCACAGGAGTACATTAACTTGTGTTCTTCTGTTACCAGCTTTTCGCTGACAGGGCAAAGCCATGCCAAGACAGTACTGTCAGAATCCACCCAGTTACCTTATTGACAGGGTGCAGCTAAGAGTCAGAGCCAGCTGCACCCACTCCCTTCCCAGCTTGGTGCTCCTGTAAGCACTGCAGGAATGAAAGTCACTGCTCTGTGGTGCAAGCAGACTGAGAGTTGACTGATGAGCAGTCATGTCATCACTCAGCTCTCAGTTTTGGAGGTAGTGTGGGACAGCTGCAGTGTCACATACAGTACATGCTGCAGCATAGAAGTAAGTATGTTTGATTTTTTTGGCAACCCAGAATTTCTTTAAAAAACTTTAGAGGGTAACTCCACTTTCGTTGGGAAAAAAATAGCAAATAAAGAAAAAATAATACAGCGTATACAATTGCGACACAAGTCATATTGTAATTGAATGTTTTTAAAAATTACTTTTCCTTTTCTATCTGCAGCTCTGTAATTTTCTGAAAATACAATTCAATATGGCTACCTAGTGGCGTTCTGTACACAGAATGCCCCCCAGAAACATCTTTCCCTGCTTGTGTGATTAGCTCACTAATTTTCCCAGAAGTCTGAGATACAAGATACTAAGATACAAGTCAGATTTCACGCATTCTCTGCAACAAAAATGTAATTTTTGGTGAAATACTTCCAATAGGAAATCACGTCTAAAGGGAAGCAGGCCCAGCAGATTTCCTCATTAGAGCCCTGCAGGTGCAAAGCTGGTTGATGATTAAGAAACCACTCCCATTAGACTAACTTTCCAATATGGATACAGACAAACACACAGGGATTTCTTCAGAATAAAAAAAGGTAGGAATCGACAACAAAGTTTTTTAAAATCCTTGTATTGTACATAGATCACCCAGAGGGTAATGTTTTTTCCCCACAAAAGTGGAGTTATACCTTAAGCTTAAACTCTGAATGTTGTATTTAGAAATTAAACAACATTGTCTCTGTAAAGAGCTATCATGGTATAAACTCTGTTACATTCCTGTCTAAGTGTATCAGTGAGTGATACAAATGTTTTTTGAAGGTCAGAATTGCAATAGCAGATGTTGGAGAAACACTCAGTTACCTGCCCCAACGATCCGAAGATGGTCACTCTCACCAGGGGGTTCTGATTTACTTTTTTTAGAGGTGTGGTGGTAAATATGTAGCTCAACTCCAGATGCCATAAAATAGTGTAGCACTGCCCCCTAGGGGACTGCTGAGAATTACACTTTCTGGATTCCCCTGCGTTACCCTTAGCAACTGATAGCAGATCATTTGCATTGAAAGACCGTGGCTCAGTCAATAATCAATCCAGGGGATGTAGGTTTTTGTGTTTTTTATTTGGAACTTGGATAGGAGAAGGGATGAGTGGGATACTCCAACTATGAACTATGCACAATCTTGAGGACAACTAGCTGTACTGTGCGGCAAGGCCGCTGCTTCACCTTGCCACTGAAGTGAAGATAGTTAATGTGTTCCTGCTTGAATTACTCTTCAGGGCTCTAACTTGGCACCCCCTTTCTCACTTGCTGTGTGTGCTGACACCTGTCCACTGAATCTCCACTGGAGTGGTCCTCTTCCTGGGCAGACCCCCAGCAAGCTTCCCGGTACTCACGGACACTGTTTTTCCCAAGGTTGCTCTGCCTCCAACTCCACCAGTCAGCTTTCCTGGACATCCTGGCTCAGCTCCACACTCCTGGCTTACAAGGCCGACCGCCTGTGACCACCATCCACAGCAGCAGAAGGAGAGAAAAATGTCACCCTCCTTCTGGGACCTGGCTTCCCGCCCAAAGACACCCTGTCACATGTGCCCTTGGCTTTTATAACATATCCCAGGATGCACCACTGTTTGTGCCAACCCACAGGGATAGTTACAAAAGCCTGTGTGTCACTGGCTGGGTTTCCTCCACTGTCCAACATGATCCCCTATTGGATACAGTGGAGACACTCCCTCAACCCAGATGAATCACACCCTGGACACATGCAACAGGCATAACTATGAATCAGGCTCCCCTGATAAGCAGATGGAGACACTAGGCTTTACCTACCTAGCACCTATCTAGGAGGGTGCTACAATAGTATTTTGTTTTGTGCAGTAGCTGCCAATCAGTAATGGTGGCTGCTACAACCAGTGATATGGGCAACTGCTTCATTATCCATATCCTGCCATTTGTCAGGAGTAATATGATGGGAAATGAAAATGAGTTGATTTTGCCAGCAAAACGTTGTATCTGTGCCATTAGAAACAGCCTCTCTATGTTGCTGGGAGCAGATACACATTTACAGCACAAAGATCTGTTTACATTTTCTCATGCAAAGGCCATGACACCAGTACCTTTATTTCCAAAACCCAAGGAGGATGATAAGTGACTGGGCCATTGACAATAAAGGTGCAAGCTATTTCCGTATGGAACTTGCAGATATTCCAGATGGTTTCCTTGTCATAAAGTAACATATACCACATAACTGTATGTTTTTTTGCTGTGCTCAGATTTGGGCTTTAGCGCTGCTTATCACACAACCATCGCCTATTTGGTTTTAGTATTCATTTTAATTTAAATTTACAATGCATCAAATCATACAAAGCTCTGCATTACATTACCATGGTGTGCATTTTCTCTTCATACCTCCTCCACCCTTTATTTTGTATGTTTTCTGGCCTACACACTGTGTCTCTGTTCGGCTTCCAGCCTTTGCTGAAAGTCCCCTGGTGGTCATTAATAATCCATGAATTTTTATCAATATAGCATATATTGAAAACTAGATTAAAGGTAAATAGTAGTGACTCGTATGCCTAATACAGTAGGGAAATCAAAAAGTGTTCTGGATCTGACATAACTAATTTTTAACAATGTTCATGGTTTCGGAAATCAGAGGAGGCTCTGCATATTAATATCACATATGAATTAATGAATTTGTGAGGATAAAGAATACATTTTACTATACTTTTTTAAATTGGAAACTTTAAGATATTTACAGAACAGCATCTAACCAAAGGCACATTATATTGGGATGAAAAAGTGCCATTCAGTTGTTCTACAGAAATGACTAATTCCACTTCATGACACACACTTAAATCTCCACTTTCTAAATTACATATCCATTACCTTGAATTGGAAAGAAAAGACCAAGGAATTCATAATTTAATATAGTGTTCCAATGGAAACATTCCAAAATGAAATGCGTTTTATGATCCCATCTACCCTCTTAATGCGGTGGTGTGTCCCAACACCGGGCTGACACATGAGCATGTAACAATGATTGATTACATGAAACACCTCAGCATCATTGTGTGATGATTCATAATGCTTTTATATCCTTTCTTGTAAACATTCCTGGTTATTCCAGACCAAGTATTATGTTGATCTGATGCCAAAACAGGTTAGTGTAGCCCTTAAGAGATTACCATAGCACATTACTTTTACAAATCACATCTTTGTAGGCGGCAGCTATTCAGCCATTCCAGGGCTACAACAATCAATATTGTATAGTGTTTTAGTGTAGCAGA
Source organism: Pelophylax lessonae (assembly GCF_965119305.1). Taxonomy (NCBI): domain Eukaryota; kingdom Metazoa; phylum Chordata; class Amphibia; order Anura; family Ranidae; genus Pelophylax; species Pelophylax lessonae. The sequence goes on along the minus strand of NC_138769.1, from coordinate 379,714,740 downwards.
AGACAAAATGGATTTTTATCACTATAGGATTTACAGTGCAGTCTATAGGATTAGTATAGTGTGATGCAAACCACAGGCCTTCATTAATGGTTTAATGAGAGAAAGGTTGCTACCTTGTCCTATGAACTCAATTATTGTTTATGTTGTCTAAATGGAAACTAATAAAGTAGGGACTGGCAGCACAACCACAACCACATACATATGTGTGTTAAACATTTAACGTTTATTTAGAGAACTATGGGTGCTCCAGTTACTAAGCTCCCTTTTCATGTTCATATATTATGCTGATTCAGTGCATTGAGTCATTTACCTGGAAGAAGTCACAAAATAAAAGTCATATGTCCTTGTAGGAACAGGTCAAACTATTTAAAGTGACCATTGTATCAAAGTGAAGATTTAGGTTATTATTGCTGTTTGCATCCTCACTGGGGAGATTCGTCCTCAGACCATTGTCTGTGGCACACAAAATGATGGGAAATCCAACAATTTAAATTTTTCTCTGGAGAAGCGGGAACAGGAAGTTATCTGATTGGTGAACCTATTCTCATACCCATCTTAAAGGGGATATTCCCTTACTTTCGATATATATCATTTTATTTCCTGTTTGTTCTCAAAACAGAAATGAAGGGAATTATCTTGAAAGTACGACTAAAAAAATGGTGATTTGTTTTTAACCATTCCCTACAAAACTAAAAAAACATAGTTTTAACTTTATTACATTACTGTTGCATTTTTTTACAGAAAGCTAACTTTTTTTTTTTTTTTTCAAACATATATTTGTGCCTTCCATTTCTTTTATTATTATTTTTTAGGTAAATAAATGTTCCTTTTTTTTGTTCTTGCTAAGCTATTAACATACATTGTTAGGATTTTAGAAAACATTATTGTAAATCATTATCTGCTTCTTTTTCTGGAGTTACTGGAACAGGTCACTCCACTGACTGCCTCCCATACTGCTGGGTGGCTCATCGTATAATCATTTGGAAAGTCCCAATGTTGTTAAAAAAGAAACATTACATCCCCAGCATGCACTTTAGACATTTGGTTACATTATCCCCCACAGATGCAAGGCTTACGGACAGAGCAGTGGATGTGTACATAATGCACCCAGAAATATGTTGCCATGATTTTTTTTTTTTTTCTTTTTACAAACAGTGAAAAAATATTTTGTATATTTGCTATGGTAGAATAAATTACCTCTAATAGTGGGCAACCCATGGGTGGACGCTTCTGTGTTAGTTAAAACTTTTAGTTTCATCCAGTCTATATGCTAATGTAAATGCTGAACTTACAAAGCTGAAGCTTACAGTCCAGACTGTAGCACGGTGATGATAGTGGGCCACTCACTCTCCATCTTGTCTATTAAAAAAAAAAATAAATAAAAAAAGAAATCTTGTATTCTTTTCATGGAATACAAGGAGTCCTGTGAATAGATGGGGAAGATTGGGACGTTCATCTGCCCCTCCTCCTCGCCTTGTGCATTTAAAAAAAACTCCAACAATTAATTTATGTAATTTCCACTAAGGGAATGTCAGCACAAGCTCATTTTGTATTTAAAGCGTATCTAACACCAAAAGCAAAAATGTAATAAATTGTGTTTACCAGTCCCTACAGGTGGTGGCTGCATTCATTTTAGTTTTTCAGGCTAAGAACCTTCTTAGCAGGTACAGAAAATACCTGTTGATCATGCAAGAAATGCAGCGTCCTTGTCACTTCTTGTGATCTTGGAAGAAAATAAGTAGTTGTGTAACTACTAGTCAAGTAATGGAAATGAACAAGGACAGACATGTTTAAAGTCCAGCCTGTGTAACAACCATGGCTGCCCACATAGAATAAAGGGCAAAAAATATCATAGGCAAGAAAGGACAAGAAGTGTGCTATTCACTAAATAATAATAATGAGGTGGAAAAAAGGCCTAAAAAGCAGAAAACTAATGCAACCACTTCATCTAAGGACCGGTAAGCTGCAATATATTGCATTTTTCTTATAGTGTTAAGTTATGCATTATTAACATTCAAAATTTAATACAATTTTTACGGCAGTGCAATTTTCTGTACACTCTTTTATGGTTTTCTAAAATGTGTTGATGTTTTATGTTCTTCATGGCCTATTTGTACCCATTCATATTGTCTTGTTATGTTGTAATTATTTGACACATTCCAATAAATAAAGAACTAAAAAAAATGAATTCAATTCTATTACTTTATTCTTTAATTTTTTTCCTCATTAATCTCCATCATTTTTGTATTTTTTTTTTTTTTTTTTACTAGCAAAGTCAAGCAAGCCCCTCAGATTTCCCCAAGCAAGTCTTCAGGAGGAGAATTTTGTGTCTCTGCAGTGTTTGGATCCTCCCGATCGTGGTTTGCAAACAATCAAGGTATTAAAAGGGACAAAGGTCAGTAAATTCTACCATATTAAAAGAAAATAAATCCAGATTTAAATGAAAATTCAATAAAGATGTGCATGCCAATGCTGTAAAGATACAGTATACCAACCTATTGCAGTCAAAGCTATTTTTGTTCCAGCTCCTATCTTCTCAAGCCCTCAAACCGTAAATTAGGTCCCATGGTGAACTAATTAGAATATTTAGTTATAGGCAAAGAAATCATGACTTCTTTCTGGGGAGATGACATTTTGGAAGCCCTTGTATGTTTAGTACAATGTATTTTCTGTTCTAGTACGGAGCATTTTTGGTCAGTGCTGCACAAAGTATACAGTTCTTTTCACTGGCACATTGCTATCTAGTGGCCAAAGAGGAGAAGAATACCATGGTCATAGTCATAGGAAAGCAAGGGATGTCAGCTTTCAATTATTTTTATATGACTAAGGACCTGTTCATGCCATTACGTGGTACTCTGCTATACATGTATTTTTGTGCTTGAAGCACATTGTATTAGAGTTTGTTCACATTACAAATGAATTGGCTTCCTAAGACTTGCCATCAACCAGATCTTGAGGAGAAGCCACATGGGCATGCTGGATTTTAATTTTCAATTGATGTGGACCTCAAAACCAGTAAGTGTTTTTACAGAGAAAGTGTGGGTGTTAGTCTGAATTTACTTTTGGATATGAATAGTGCATCTGGAGTTAACGCAGTGCAGAGTGTGGATAAGCTGAATGCATTTACCACAGCCAACATTTTGAATGCAGTATGAGCTCTGGTACAAAATACCTACTTATTATAAAATAATCTGCAGTTTATGTAAAATAGTTTTATTAATATTCATTGAAAATTTGTAAATCTGTCTAATGGTCATCAAAATTGGTATGAAGGTGGCATTTTAGGGAGATATTTTTTTAGCCCACAGCTGCACAGAGGAAAACTGATGATTTAATTTTTTAGCCAATCCGTTCAAATCGGATGTCTCAGTCTTAGATAAATGCTGGTTGGTTGGTTAAATCATTTATTAGTTTCTTATGGCTCTTTCTTACAACATAATTTTGCCCAGTGCTTGATGAATGAGGTGAACTTCTGCTGACTTCCAATCATGTGCAAGTAAAACCCTGTATTTTTTTTTCCTTGCATGTGATTGGGAATTTTTTGCAAAGTGAAAGCTCAAGCTCTTGGGAAAATTCCATTGCAACGTGCAACTTCCTTGCAAAGTGAACAGCCTATTTGCTTTTAGTATATCAACCCCCTAGAGTCCCCACATACTCTGACTATCAGGCCATCCACATTACTTTACAATGCATTAGGAGCCTTTAGATTTAACTTCATGCAGCAGCAGGAGTGAGACACTGGAGTGTAGTGGATGAAGCTCTAAATCCTTGCAAGGTCCTCTCAATATTTATATTTTATTCAGTTGAGAATATCGACCTTGGACTTTGAGGACAGACATATACCTAAAGTGGTTTTAAAGGCTCAAGTTCTTTTACCTGCATGCATTCTATGCATAAAGGTAAAAAACCTTCTCTGTGCAGCCCCTTCTAATACTTACCAAAGCCCAATCCCATGATGTGCATGAGAGCCTCCGTTCTCCTTCCTTTGGCTTACACAGCAGCTGTCAATCACAGCCAGTGAGCCAATGAGGGGGGAGAGGGGCGGGCCTGAGCCGCGGCTCTGTGTGTTCATGGACACACGGAAAAAAAAAGCAGGGCTTGGGACTTTAAATGAAGTGCATGGATACCCTTGTGCTTCCATCCTTAATTCTATAGGAAAAGAAAAAAAGGTTGGGACTTTATATGAGGAGGACAACTAACAATAGGTAAAATGAATCCTGTTGTCTCACAGGTTCATAAACAACAGTAGGAGTAATATAAAAAATATTTATTCAATAGTCTCAACAAAAGTATACATATTATGACATACATCAATAAGGTAAAATCGTATAACATGAACATCAAACATGGTAACAAGAGCTGGTTACATACAGGATCTGATAACTGTAGAAAATAAATTATCAATGGACAGCAATAAATATACAGGCCAATGTATAGGAGTATGAAGTATAAAGTTTGCATCCTAAAGGGCCCAACGCGTATCGTGGGACACAACCCACTTCTTCAGGGGCAGGAGCAATCAAATGCATCTATAGAGATTGTAAAAGAGGATGAATAACAATATCAGCAAACATTTTATTTAATCAAAATTCTATTGGGAAAGATATGGAGGGGAAAATAAAGGGGAACCCCCAGGCGTAAGTACTCCCCTTCTAGAAATTTCCTTGCAAGGCCAGCTCAAGATATTTTAATTAATGATTGGGGCGGAAGGCTGTCTGAATACTTTTGTTGAGACTATTGAATAAATATTTTTTTATATTACTCCTACTGTTGTTTATGAACCTGTGTGACTACAGGATTCATTTTACCTATTGTTAGTTGTCCTCCTCATATAAAGTCCCAACCTTTTTCCTTTTTTATGGACACACAGGGCTGTGGCTCAGGAGCAAGCCTGCTTGGATGCCCCTTCGGGGGGGGTGGCACTCGACAGGAGGGAGGGGCCAGGAGTGTCGGCGGGGGACCAGAGAAGAGGAGGACAGGGCCTGCTCTGTGCAAAACCATTGCACAGAGCAGGTAAGTATAACATGTTTGTTACTTTAAAAAAAAAATTGCCTTTAATATCACTTAAATATCCTCTGTAAGTAAACCTTGATACTTTATGTACATATGTTTTTTGTGCATTTCCTATACAATCGGGAGAGTACCTTCATGTACTTGTTCTTACAATATATTTGATATCAGTTTGCTTAATACTGATCAAATCGTAATTGCGCTACTGATTAATATATACAAGGAAAAAAGTTGGTATACAATTTTGCGCACTAAGTGCACTGACTTGTAGGCCATCTCACAGGTAAGCTTAAAATGATATCAATAACTGTACTGTACAATGGCAGACTTGATTTTCTGACACCGCACTGCCTCTTAGAGACACTTTACTTAGTGAGTCAGACCAACATATGTTGCTCTATGTTTAGACCTGACTCTTGCGCTGATAGACATACAGGGCAGTCAGAAACGATTACATTTACATTGTGATCTCAGCCAAGGACATATGGCCAAGACACAAACCACCTAAAAACTCAGACACATCTGTCGCAAGTTGCTAAGAAAGACACAAGACACTGCAGCTATTGTAGAAAAGGTACTATGTATTTTAATCAACACAACACTGTCCACTGCCGGCCTTTATGCCTGTCTAAAAACATTTCTTGCCTCACTGCATGTTTTCCGTAACTGCCACCAAAACTCATTGCTATGTGCATCTGAGCAAAGTAAAACAGCCATTGAACACTCTTTGTGAACAAGGCTTGGAATACAGTATGCTTCACATGAAAGTGTCAGCGATGATAAATGCACAGGATTAAAGCACCAGTAAAACTAAAAAAAATCCTCGACGGACAAGGGCTTCTTAGCATTCTTACATACAGTATTAATGTAAACATACCTTTCCTTTTTCTTTTTTTTTTCTCTTTCTCACTGCCAGCATGTTTTTGTAAGGGATGAAAATGAGCTTGAATCCTGAAAGAGTGATACTTTGCCCTTACTGGGCACAATCAGTACTATCTGGTGTTTTGCTCATAGTAGTAACATGGTCAGCACCATCTTATAAACAACTCTTTTACTGAATCCTTAAAATAACACAAAGTCTATAAAAACAGTCCATAAAGGTCATATGTAGCATTGTCTTGTTTTGGTGTTAGCCCCTTTAGCGCTGCTGTATCAGGTTACATAATGCAGTCCTATAGCTTTTATAGCTGCTCTAAACAAAAGCAATCAGAGCAAGTGTGTGAAAAGGGGTCCCGTCAATCGGTGTTGTTCTGAGTTTTATATGCATTTAGAACACTTGTCAAATGCAGGTTAGCAGAATGACATTTTAGAATTTGTGTTTGATTTGTTTTGAGTTGCACTGCATTCATTGGTTGCAGCATGTGCTACTGAAGTGCACTTGAATTGCAAGAAAAACACTGCCTTTTCTTGTCAAACGCTGCATTTTCTATTGTAATGTAGCTGCGTGTGTTCAAATATGATATGAGCTCTATGGCAGACAGTCATCAGCTAATTACTTAAAACACCTAAAAGAAAACTACTAACCATTTAATGTGATTGGACAATGTTCTTCTCTCTGTTCATACCTCCTTTCAATCAGACAGTGGACCACAAAGAATTGCTGTGACAGACCTGACACAGAACTAACTTTGGGCATTGAGATGCTTCCAATATCAATGATAATGCTTGATAAGTTGTGTGATTTAAAAAAAAAAAAAAACATCCTAAACAGTGCCATTCATACCAATTCAGTGATTGTGCAAAAACTGGAAAACATCTCTTGCCCATATGCACTGTAAACCAATCTTAGTATGATGGTACTTTCCTACATGTTAGGTAATATGTGATACATTTGAGTTGCTTAAAGTTGAACCAAACCCACCAATTTAACTTTTTTCCAAAAGTGTTACTTTCAAGGCATGCCTCTGGTGATAACTGTTAGAGTTGCACCTGTAATAGTTGTCAGTGTGCCTATGTCAGCTGTCAAATGTCTGGTACTATAGATGAAATGTGCATTACTACAGCACCACAGCTAAATAAAGACTAAGACAGTGATGACTTTGGATATAAAGGATAGGAAGATTTAGTTCCACTTTAGTCATTTATACCAACCAGGGTTCTGTGACCATCTCACCCACATTTAACCTGGTCGATCTCTGGATTTTATTGTCATATGTAGTTATTACACAGTTGTCTATTTTCTCACTGTATTGCAACTTTGTAGACACTGCCATCGGAAATATTTTTTTTATTTTTCATTCAACATGTATACATGTGGACATTCCAGGAGGATATACATAGTCGCAGTTTTAAAATCTTAAAGTTTTACAATAAGTATAAGAGGACTGTACAATTCTCAGATTTAAAAACATGATATACTGTCAATCATTTGGCAAAATACAGCATATAATAATCCCATGTTTATACTTCTAGTCCTCCTATTTCAAGTGCACATCATTTAAATGTGGTAGTACTGGAGATGTGCACCCCCTAACCTTACTGAAACCTAACTTTATAATAACTTAGGGTTGGGGAAACAAAAAGGGGAAGTGGTAGGTGGTTATCGGTAAGATAAGCAATCACAATAAAACAGGCAGAGGGTAACATAAAGAATTCTTAGTTGTCGCAAATAACATATGAAAAATGTCCCTAGTTGTCAGAACAAGCAGCTCTCTCAATTCATCATATGCAAAATGTTATGGTACCTTTTATTTAATGGTGCTTCCGAGAAGACGTGAAGTGTACTCAGGTAGCCCATAATTTATACAATTTGTCAAATTTGTACACATTCTCAGCTTGCATGTTAAAGTTGATTTTTATTTTTCACATTTTTTTAGACCAATCCAAGCAGTACGTGGTGGAATCCCTTTATGTCATTAGCTGTTATGGGACTTTAGTAGAACATGTGCTTGAACCTCGACCTCTAAGCACTGCACCGAAGATAAATGATGACACACTTTTGGAAATGTGGACTTCACCACGTGCAAGTTGGACCCTAGTTAGGTATGAAATACTTGCATATTGTTTTTTATCATAATAAAATATGTATTTAATATTTGAAACTTGACTGAAAAAGCTCTGTTCACACAAGGTCATCTTATACCTCATTTTGTAAGCATCCTGTCACAGGTATGAAATAGTATAAGCAACTTGAAGCTCTAGCTTGTCAGTGTATTATGGAAATTACAGGCCATTAGCTATATTGCATAAAACAGAATTTTAATATGGGTAAGGGTATTCATGAAATATTTGTTTTTATTTTTTTATTTTTCTTTTAGCAAAAAAGAGTATAGAAACAGTCCTGTGGCCCCATCATCTCCATCCACCTCTTCCATTATCTTACATGGTGATGGGAATCAATCAAAGTACTTCCATACTGGGAGGCATGCAGTGGCTTCCTATTTATCAAGTAAAAATACTGAAGGACAGGAGGGAAGATATCTATTTTTTTTGTAAGCAAAACGTGTCCTGTAAGGTGAACAGGAAAATGTATTAAGAGCATTGTGACAATTCTGCAAGGTTTTCAAAGTTCTCCAGGACTTATTAAGTCAGTTGTTTTTTTGCTTGTTTGCTTTTCAAAAAAAAAATATATATATATATATATATACTGTGTGTGTGTGTGTGTGTGTGTGTATATATATATATATATATATATATATATGTATATACATACATATACTGTGCATGTGTGTGTATATATATATATATATATATATATATATATATATATATATATAATAAAATGTTTCTCATCATACCGTGGAATGATATAGTTTAACTAGCATTTTTTCCAAGAGAATTTCATAAATCATATTTCTGTTAGCTGAACCATCACTTACAGTTATTATCATTAGCCCCTAATTTATATCTGCATTAACGTGATTGTCTATCAAAGCGGCAATGTTCCATTGGTTTTCTAATAAAAGTTAGTCTAGATTGAGATGGCCCTTAATAAGTGGCCAGACCTAACTGCACCAAACAGAAATCAATTTAGAAATATTATTCCAGGGCCTTTTTTAGGACAATTTAAAGTATTTTGACATTGATTTTCAGGATGCATTGTCCTGCAGCCGTGGTTATTCCTGTATTGGTGTAATCAATAAGAACGATACAGAACAATTTACAAGGAACTTTCCTTAATTAAAATGACCTCATATTGGACAGAGCTGTCATTTTTCAGAGAGAAGAACCATAAAGGAATTTGGTTTGAGTTAAGGAATGTTGTACAGTATGTCCATCATCCGTCAATCTACTGTATTTTTTCACAATTAAAGTTACAGTGATTTCTTTGTCTGCTTGATACAAAATATGGAGTTCAACCAGATAGTGAGTGGATAATATAAAACATATAAAAATTGATACTGAGCTAAGTTCTAGCAACAGGGAGAAGTTGTCTGCCTCCTTTGAGTCACAAACATAAGATTATTAAAACTAAACTGGGAATCTAAAGGTGTAAAATGATTAGGAAAATGTTGAACAAAAGCAGCAGAGTGGCTATATAATAGATCATACTGACATGTAGAAGTCCACTTTAGAGTATTGTGGAGCTTCACTATTTTCTTTCCATAATTCAGAAACTTTACTGGTAGATCCATTGACATCTGCCTAAATTGTCCATATAACAAGGTTTCCCAGTATCTTCTAATGATCTATACTTATAAGTAGCAGACAGCTAATATTAATATTGCTTAAAAGAGAAGTGCGGGAAACGAAAATAACAAACCTACATATTCACCTAGCTGGCTGCAGCATCAATTCAATGCTGCAGCTGTCCCCTGCCACCTCTACACCAAACTGAGCAATCAAAGACCGCTAATCGCTCGGTTCCTTGCTCCACTCTAAGTACAGAGCCTTAACTGTCTGCAGCTAGCACTGTGCTCTGCCCCAAAAGTGCTCACTAGAGCACTGGACTATGGAGGGGGCAGGAGTGGCTGGCTCAGGCTCTCAGCGATGTGCAGAGAGGCTAAGCTAGCTGCCGGTCAGGCATGTGGGCAGATCCTGACATCCCTGCAGAGCCTGCACTGGCTTTAGCCTGCTGTCAGCTGAATCTGGGTCACAGGAGTGCAGATCTAATGGCACTCCTGTGATCCATAGAAGAAGTATGGTCAAAAGAGATTTGGCAATATTTCTCTTTTTAAACATTTGAATCAAATCATTTCTATGAATCACAAGTTCACGTGCAACTATAGATGGTCGTACAGAGACCAGTATTTTAAGAAGAAAGGACTTTTTTAGAATTCCCTGCCAGTAATTAGCTATTGTATAGGTAGCCCCCAGCTCTTGAAGCTGGCATGTTTCTTTATAGCGGATCTTCACTGGATCTGAGTACCACAAACCAAAAACACTATATATTCATTTTTAATATCCAAAACAAATTCTCCCATCAATCTATACCCCCATGCTTTATTTTGTTGAGAAACCACTTAAAAAACACCCCTAGCATCTTGAGTAGGGGCAAATGATTCATGCAGCATTTTCAGTATTTCACAAAAGTGAGTACACCCCTCACATTTTTGTAAATATTTTAATATATATTTCCATGTGACAACCCTGAAGAAATGATACTTTGCTAAAATGTAAAGCAGTGAGTGTACAGCTTGTATAACAATGTAATTTTGCTGTCCACTCAAAAAGCTCAAGACACAGCTATTATTGTCTAAACCGCAGGCAACAAAAGTGAGCACACCCCTAAGTGAAAATGTCCAAATTGGGCCCAATTAGCCATTTTCCCTCACTGGTATCATGTGATTCGTTAGTGTTACAATGTCTCAGTTGTAAATGGGGAGCTGGTGTGTTAAATTTGTTGTTATCGCTCTCACTCTTTCATACTGGTCACTTCAAGTTCAACATGGCACCTCATGGCAAAGAACTCTCTGAGGATCTGAAAAAAAGAATTGTTGCTCTACATAAAGATGGTCTAGGCTATAAGAAGATTGCCAAGACCCTGAAACTGAGCTGCAGCACGGTGGGAAAGACCATATAGCAGTTTAACAAGACAAGTTCCACTAAGAACAGGCCTCGCCATTGTCGACCAAAGAAGTTGAGTGAGTGTGCACAATAAAGCCCGCAAATAGTTTGCTGAACACATGCAGACTAAGTACATGGATTACTGGAACCATGTCCTGTGGTCTGATAAGACCAAGATAAACCTATTTGGTTCAGATGGTGTCAAGTGTGTGTGGTGGCAACCAAGTGAGGAGTACAAAGACAAGTGTGTCCTGCCTACAGTCAAGCATGGTGGTGGGAGTGTCATGGTCTTGGGCTGCATGAGTGCTGCCAGCACTGGGAAGCTACAGTTCATTGAGGGAATCATTTATGCCAACATGTACTGTGTCATGCTGAAGCAGAACATGATCCCCTCCCTTCGGAGACTAGGCCGCAGGGCAGTATTCCAACATGATAACGACCCCAAACACATCTCCAAGACGACCATTGCCTTGCTAAAGAAGCTGAGGGTAAAGATGATGGACTGGCCAAGCATGTCTCCTGACCTAAACCCTATTGAGCATCTGTGGGGTAGCGCAAGGTCTCTAACATTCACCAGCTCCTTGATATCATCATGGAGGAGTGGAAGAGGACTCCAGTGGCAACCTGTGAAGCTCTGGTGAACTCCATGCCCAAGAAGGATAAGACACTGCTTGAAAATAATAGTGGCCACAGAAAATATTGACAATTTGGGCCCAATTTGAACATCTTCACTTAGGGGTGTACTCACTTATATTGCCAGCGGTTTAGACATTAATGGCTGTGTGTTGAGTTATTTTGAGGGGACAGCAAATTGAGACTGTTATACAAGCTGTACACTCACTACTTTACATTGTAGCAAAGTGTCATTTCTTTAGTGTTTTCACATAAAAAGATAAAATAAAATATTTACAAAAATGGGAGGGGTGTACTCACTTTTTTGATATACTGTACTTTCTAGAATCCACCTGCCCTGAACTCAACCATGCATGCAGGAGAGTGTGTTGGGAAAACCCCTCCTAGTCCCCTTCCCTTTCTAAGGCTCCTGGGATGTTTCACATAACTTGCCTAGGCAAGAAACCAGGAAGTAACTGAAGAAATAAAAAAAAAAAAGTTTAAATCAAGTAAATATGATTTACTTTCCTATCTATTTACTAAAACTAGCAGCATGAATATTAAAAATAATTAATGTTGATAGGGAGAGTGAAGTTCCACTTTAACACCAATTAGCTACAGCTAAGCTCTAGGTAAAGCTGGCCATAGGTGGATGAGCAGGTTCATTGTACCCAAGTCAATCCACTGATCGACTTAGGTATAAGCAGCATGTCAAATTTTTCAGCATGCAGTTATTGCCAGCGGCTATAGCTGCTAGCAGTAAATGCTGTGCTCTCCCAGCAGGCATGGTTCCTCGCGACCCTCCCTACTGGGAGAACACAATAGCTCGGCGGAGGGGATTCCCCCATCAACACAGTCATTGATGGGTCCTGAATAAAAGGGGGCTTTTGGCGTTTTTGAAAATGCACTTTAAATTCTTTAGAGTTATTTTACGTTCTGAATATTACATGCATGTGTTCAGTGACTTGCCCTGAAGATCCTATATATATTTATATATATATATAAAACACTATATTCTCAATAGTATTGGGACACCTGCCTTTACACACACATGAACTTTAATGGAACCCCAGTCTTAGTCCGATGGATTCAATATTGAGTTAGCCCACCTTTGCATCTACAACAGCTTCAACTCTTCTGGGAAGGCTATTCACAAGGTTTAGTAGTGTGTTTATGGGAATGTTTGACCATTCTTCCAGAAGTGCATTTGTGAGGTTAGACACTGATGTGGATGATTAGGCCTGGCTTGCAGTCTCTGCTCTAATTCATCCCAAAGGTGTTCAGTCGGGTTAAGGTGAGGACTCTGTGCAGGCCAGTCAAATTCCTCCACCCCAAACTCGCTCATCCATGTCTTTATGGACCTTGCTTTGTATACTGGTCCAAACCATTTGGTAGAGGGGGATTATGGTGTGGAGTTGTTTTTCGGGGGTTAGGCCTGGCCCCTTAGTTTTAGTTAAGCAAACTCTAAAGGTGTCATCATACCAAGACATTTTGGACAATTTCATGCTTCCAACTTTGTGGGAACAGTTTGGTCCATAAAGACATAGATGAGTGAGTTTGGGGTGGAGGAACTTGACTGGCGTGCACAAAGTCCTGATCTCAACCCGATAGAACACCTGTTTGTCCAACATCAGAGCCTAAACTCACAAATGCGCTTCTGGAAGAATGGTCAAACATTCCCATAGACACACTCCTAAACCTTGTGGACAGCCTTCCCAAAAGAGTTGAACCGTTTATAGTTGCAAAGGGTGGGCCAACCCAATATTAAAACCTACAGAATAAGACTGGGAAGCCATTAAAGTTAATGTGCATGTAAAGGCTGGCCGTTATATACAGTGGGTACGGAAAGTATTCAGACCCCCTTACATTTTTCACTCTTTGTTATATTGCAGCCATTTGCTAAAATCATTTAAGTTCATTCTTCTTCCTCATGAATGTACACATAGCACCCCATATTGACGGAAAAACACAGAATTGTTGACATTGTTGCAGATTTATTAAAAAAGAAAAACTGAAATATCACATGGTCCTAAGTATTCAAACCCTTTGCTGTGACACTCATATATTTAACTCAGGTGCTTTCCATTTCTTCTGATCATCCTTGAGATGGTTCTATACCTTCATTTGAGTCCAGCTGTGTTTGATTATACTGATTGGACTTGATTAGGAAAGCCACACACCTTTCTATATAAGACCTTCCAGATCACAATGCATGTCAGAGCAAATGAGAATCATGAGGTCAAAGGAACTGCCTGAAGAGCTCAGAGACAGAATTGTGGCAAGGCACAGATCTGGCCAAGGTTACAAAAATATTTCTGCTGCACTTAAGGTTCCTAAGAGCACAGTGGCCTCCATAATCCTCAAATGGAAGACGTTTGGGACGACCAGAACCCTTCCTAGAGCTGGCCGTCCGGCCAAACTGAGCTATCGGGGGAGAAGAGCCTTGGTGAGAGAGGTAAAGAAGAACCCAAAGATCACTGTGGCTGAGCTCCAGAGATGCAGTCAGGAGATGGGAGAAAGTTGTAGAAAGTCAACCATCACTGCAGCCCTCCACCAGTCGGGGCTTTATGGCAGAGTGGCCCGACGGAAGCCTCTCCTCAGTGTAAGACACATGAAAGCCCGCATGGAGTTTGATAAAAAACACCTGAAGGACTCCAAGATGGTGAGAAATAAGATTCTCTGGTCTGATGAGACCAAAATAGAACTTTTTGGCCTTAATTCTAAGCGGTATGTGTGGAGAAAACCAGGCACTGCTCATCACCTGTCCAATACAGTCCCAACAGTGAAGCATGGTGGTGGCAACATCATGCTGTGGGGGTGTTTTTCAGCTGCAGGGACAGGACGACTGGTTGCAATCGAGGGAAAGATGAATGCGGCCAAGAACAGGGATATCCTGGACAAAAACCTTCTCCAGAGTGCTCTGGACCTCAGACTGGGCCGAAGGTTTACCTTCCAACAAGACAATGACCCTAAGCACACAGCTAAAATAACGAAGGAGTGGCTTCACAACAACTCTGTGACTGTTCTTGAATGGCCCAGCCAGAGCCCTGACTTAAACCCAAATGAGCATCTCTGGAGAGACCTAAAAATGGCTGTCCACCAACGTTTACCATCCAACCTGACAGAACTGGAGAGGATCTGCAAGAAGGAATGGCAGAGGATCCCCAAATCCAGGTGTGAAAGACTTGTTGCATCTTTCCCAAAAAGACTCCTGGCTGTATTAGATCAAAAGGGGGCTTCTACTAAATACTGAGCAAAGGGTCTGAATACTTAGGACCTTGTGATATTTCAGTTTTTCTTTTTTAATAAATCTGCAACAACGTCAACAATTCTGTGTTTTTCTGTCAGTATGGGGTGCTATGTGTACATTCATGAACTTAAATGATTTTAGCAAATGGCTGCAATATAACAAAGAGTGAAAAATTTAAGGGGGTCTGAATACTTTCCGTACCCACTGTATATATATATATAAATTTTTGATCGACCAATATCATTTTTATACCACCAATACCGATATTTTGGTCATTGGATATCGGCCGATATTGGCTGATATTTTCGTACATTAAAAAAAAAATTTTGGGGGTTTTTTTAACCACTTTTGCCCGTCCTATAGGCGATTGACGGCGGGAAAGTGGTTGCATTATCCTGACCAGACGTGATCGGTGATGCAGCGTGTCACTTTGACACACCGCATCTCCGATCTCAGTAAAGAGCCTAGTGACGTAGGCTCTTTACCATGTGACCAGCTGTGTCCAATCACATCATGACATCACTTCCGGGTACTTGGCGGTGCCGAATTCAATGAAATGGAGACCCAGTTAGGCGGCGGCAGTGAAGGCAGGATTCCCGGGTCTCCCGGTGGGACAGGAGACCCGGGCGAGCCGCAGAAGGCGGGGGGAGGGGGGGGGACGTCCCCTCCTGCTCCTTGGAATGACAGCTGAGCGGCTTCTCAGCCGCACCGGTTGTCATTACAAGACAGCCGACCATCGGCTATGGACACCAGTACCAGGGTGATGCCTCTAGCTGCAGGCATCACCCCGGTACAAGCACTTTCCCAAAATATCGGCAATATCGGTAAATCAAAAGGCCGATTCCGATATATCGGGGAAAGTGCATATCGGCCCCTGATATATTGGTGTTGCCGATAATCGGTCGATCACTATTATATATATATATATATATATATATATATATATATATATATATATATATATACATATACACAAAGTATATATGTTTACTGCCTTGCCAAATACAAATGAAGGTCAAACCTGCTTGGACTGTTTCTGGTTGTCCCTGTCTTATGCATGGTTACTGCTGCCTCAGGGACACCCAGAAACAGTCCAAGCAGGCTTGACATTTATTTTTATTCAACAAGTCAGCCTTTCTCCCAGCAGGTTCTCACATAGCAGAAAGAGAGGAAGCTCTAAAGTCTTAAGGCCCCTTTCACATGGGTATTCCATCTGTCCATTTTTCATCAGTCTGTTGATGGTTGAAAAACGAACAGCAATTCATTCCTATAGGCAAACGGATGTAAGTGAACATCGTCCATTACGTTAGTTTTTTGTCTGCTTCCGTTCAGGCCCATTTTTATAGGGCCAATTCACACTATGTGCGGTGGCAGAAGTTTTATCGCATTGTAAAATGTCGATCACTGCAGGGATACACAGGAGACAATTGTTTTCTATGTGTCCCATTCACACTGCAATGCAGCCTAGTGTTGTGCTGCAGCATTCTGCAATAACATGCAGACTACATGGATCAAGTCTGCACTTTTGTTCCCTTTGAAAATGGATAAAAAAAAAACTGATTTAATCAGATGATCATCTGTTTTCCATCCATCCTGTTTTTTTATAAAATGTGTTAATTTACATATTTTAATGTACTTTATGAACCAAAAGTTAACATGTGACCCAGGTAGTGGTCAAAAAAGGAAGTGACATCATTGTCATCTTCTGTCATTAATTATAAAAAAACTGATGTAAACGAAATCCAAAATCTGACTGAACAGATGACGCCCGTGTGAAAGGGGCTTTAAGTCAGCTCACATACTGTAAATAAAGGCCTGGGCACAGCTGACTAATTAGTGAGGTCTAGCTAACTGGTCTTGTTGTAAAACTTTTTCTGTTCCATCTTAAATTCCTTTCTTTAGTTTGTTTAACATGCACTTTGCACTTTCATAGGACTCCACAATGGAATGAGTTACAACCACCATTCAATGCAAATCATCCCTTGTTGCTGGCATCTGATGTGGTGCAGTATTATCAGTACCTTCTGGCTGGATGTGAGTATACTGTTTGATTTAGAACTGTGGCCTGCCAATAAAAATAATGTGCTGCTTAATTGTGGGTACCTTGGTACTGTTTTCTCTGCAAAGTCCTACAAATACCTTTTGAACTTACTACTGAGGTCCACTTTTAGTCTTCCTGTGATGGTGTTGCAATTATGCTGTACTGCTTCTGAATTCAGAGCAGAGTTGCCACTATCATGTAGACTGTGTTCAGTTCTGCAGAACTCACTTACAAAAGGATATTGATAAGATAAAACGAGTTCAGAGACGGGTAATACAAATGGTGAAAGGTCTGGGGGGTAAAACAAATTGACTTTAGGAACTTAATATGTACAGTCTGGAGGAAAGAAGGTAAAGGGGAGACGGTATTGAAACTTTTAAATACATCAAGGGGGTGAATAAGGTTCAGGACGGCAGTTTTTCCAATATAAGACCCCAAAATCAAGAACACGAGGATATGACCTCTAACAGGAGGAAAGGGAAGTTGATGTTTGGAATAAACTTCCAGCAGAGGTAGTAAGCCAGTCAACCATAAATGGCTTCAAAACTGCTTGGGACAAACAGGTCTATACTTTGGCTATAGGCAAAAAAGATAATGAAAAAAAAGCAAATACAAAAAAAAAACAGGCAGGCTCAATGGACTATTCGGTCTTTTTTCTGACATAACTTTTCTATGATTCTATGTTTTCCTGCTTGTATTGCAGTGAGAAAATGTTGCAAGGATTGGGGCTATCAGCAGTGTCACTGCTGGTTCACAAGCCTGTAGCTTGTCATCAGCACCTGACCATGCCTAGTCCTGCCTCCTGCTTTCTGGATTGGCAGCACGGCTTCTGTTGTTGAAACCTTCACACTGTAAGCTGCAGTGTTTGGGATAAGGAGCATGTGAGACACAAATGAAGGAAGAATTGGATTAGTCATTGCAGCTTGGGGGCACTTGTGTTTGTTCGCTCCCGAGCACTGCTTTGTGTGTCTATAAAACATACAGAGCAGGACTTAGCCCTGTCCTCCTCCTTACTCGTCACTGGCTGTGATTGATAGCAGTGGGAACCAATGAAGAGAGGGAGAGCCGAAACTCTCGTGCACATCGCTGGGATAGAGATCAAGCTCAGGTATGTATTTGGGGGGGCTGCATAGATTGCAGTAAGGTAAAAAACCTTCCGTCTTTAAAACCACTTACAGTTCTTCATCCTCTTCTAGTTGCCAGTGTTTCATTTTTTATATATATATATGCTGGTTTATAATTGCATATGCATGTGTATATGTGCCTATGTGCATAACACATTTGGATTTCTTATCACTTTCTGTCCAAGTGACAGTGGTCACCGAGTTGATTAGAGAGATAATTAGAGAGGGCAAATCTTTGTATTGGGGACACAGACAGCACTAAAACCATATAAGAGGTCCTAACCCTTAGTACTGCAGTTAATACGTACAGCAATAAAACATGGGAGCAAATACGCCTAAAATTCAGAAAACCACATTAAAAAATACATCACAGTGCATAAAACATTCTTTAAAACATGTTTTTAAATATGCTTTTTGAAGCATAAGTTGTTGCTTTCATTTTAATCTTCATTAAAAGTCATGTTCCAGTATCCAAATCTGAAAAGGAAAATGTGACTCAGGAAGGTAATACTGGCGCCAGGTTAAAGCTGGTGGCTTTACCTGTCCTTAAGAGTTTCATGCAAACTAAAACCTCCAGTAACACATAAGGCTCAACATCTTATGGCCTTTTGCTGCTGGAATATTATAGGCCAAGTGATATTTCTGCCATCCAGGAATATGTGAATGGTCCTATATTTCTCCATTTGCAGCTGCTGTCAAATGATTTCCTAATCTGGCAACGTGCTTTTCTAAAACTTGGAAGTACCTTGGAAGCTGTAAATTGGTAACGGAATTATTTCAGCACATTTCAAAGAATATATTCCTGATTCCTATTTGATGATTGCTTTTGGTTGTACATTGACCTTCCATGTCTACACAAAAGAATATTTGTCCTGTGATTTATCTTAAATCTGTAAATGTAAAGGTGTTTTTCTTTACACTCCCTGAGTTTTTGACACCATTCACATCTGGTCACTTTGATCTTGTTTATGTGTAATATCTGGTGCAAATAAATCCTAGAATAAAAGCAGAATAAAATGCATTATTATATTAACCATTTTCACACCCCAGTGGTGATTTAAAGAGGACCTTTTAGTAATAGTTAAAAAAAAAAAAAATCTGTACCTTCTGTATCTTTAATCTGCTGCAGTCAGGAAATAGCATTTTCTCTCCTCTTCCCAGTGCAGAGTGGGCCCTAACAATACATTAATCTGGGTGTTTGAGTCAGTTCAACTTTATTTTTTTAAAAATCAACTCAGTTTCACAAACCGAGACACAATTTGCTATCAGTTACAGCTGAACAATATCAAATATTTTTTTGAGATTGGAGTACTTCTGGAAATATATTTGTTACTTCAAATAAAATTGTACCTAACCGTAAGTCAAATTATAGTGACAAGCAAAATCTCTGCGCACATACTTATGGCACTTTGAGGTTTAGTACCTGCCTTCCAAGTGTTTTGCTTTGATGTCTCCAGTTGAAAAGTTAAAAATAATGGTGGAATTCTGCTTGTGACATTGGTTTTTAATTTGGAGAGGAGGGTAAAAGCTTTGGTCCAGTCCTCCTCAGATGACTGACTGAGCAGAAAGAGTGTCAATATTTATAAGATAGTGGCACACGGGTACAGAGCCCACCAAAATCACACAAACACCATCAGTTCCTAGGGGTAGAAGGAGCTCTTGTGAAAACCTGCAAGAGAAAAGAGTGGGGAAAGTCCTTTGCACTATCCCATAGATTCCCTGCTGAATGCTAGGTACCCATCATTTGTTTACTAACTCGAAGCTGCTGTAAGTTCAATTATGACTGGTTGTCAGTGGTTACTGAACAGCACATAGTCATTATACACTATATTGTCAAAAGTATTAAGACACCTGCCTTTACACACACATGAACTTTAATGACATCCCCGTCTTAGTACGTAGGGTTCAATATTGAGTTGGCCCACTCTTTGCAGCTATAACAGCATCAACTCTTCTGGGAAGGCTGTCCACAAGGTTTAGGAGTGTGTCTATGGGAATGTTTGGCGTTGGACGAGAAAGCCTAGCTCGCTGTCTCCACTCTAATTCATCCCAAAGGTGTTCTATCAGGTTGAGGTCAGGAATCTGTGCAGGCCAGTCAAATTCCTCCACCCCAAACTCGCTCATCCATGTCTTTATATACCTTGCGTCTACAACAGCTTCAACTCTTCTGGGAAGGCTATTCACAAGGTTTAGTAGTGTGTTTATGGGAATGTTTGACCATTCTTCCAGAAGTGCATTTGTGAGGTTAGACACTGATGTGGATGATTAGGCCTGGCTTGCAGTCTCTGCTCTAATTCATCCCAAAGGTGTTCAGTCGGGTTAAGGTGAGGACTCTGTGCAGGCCAGTCAAATTCCTCCACCCCAAACTCGCTCATCCATGTCTTTATGGACCTTGCTTTGTATACTAATCCAAATCATTTGGTAGAGGGGGATTATGGTGTGGGGTTGTTTTTCAGGGGTTAGGCTTGGCCTCTTAGTTCCAGTTAAGGGAACTCTAAAGGTGTCATCATACCAAGACATTTTGGACAATGCTCCCAACTTTGCTGGGAACAGTTTGGGGATGTGCAGGCTGTGGAGGAACTTGACTCGCATGCACAGGATCCTGACCGCAACCTGATAGAACACCTGTGGGAAGAATTAGAATGGAGACAGCGAGTCCAACATCAATGCCTGACCTTACAAATGCGCTTCTGAAAGAATGGCCAAACATTTCCATAGACACACTCCTAAACCTTGTGGTCAGCCTTCCATGAAGAGTTGAAGCTGTTAAAGCTGCAAAGGGTGGGCTCAATATTAAACTCTACAGACTAAGACTGAGACGACATTAAAGTTCATGTGCGTGTAAAAGCAGGCATCCCAATACTTTTGACAATACAGTGTACATCTGATTAAATAAGCCAAGTGGCCTTTTCTGTTTTAGTAAACACTACCCAGTCACATGCAATCAAATCTTAACCACTTTAACACTGCTCACTGTGCTGCTACTGCGGCACAGTGGCTTGTTATCTTCTGGCGACGTAGACCTACGTCACCAGACATTCCCCTCTCTCGGCGGCGCGCGCACGCCGCTGGAGGCTTGATCCCGCTGTATTCAGTCACAGCGGGAGTCGGGCCAGGATAGGAGCGGCGGTGATCACCGCTGCTCTTCCCTGATCGTCGGGGATTGAGTGTGGAGATCCGCCCGCATGTGTAAACAAAGCGGGCGAATCTCCTAAGTGACAGGCAGGGTCAGATTGCAGGATTTAGCATAGCTGAACCTGCAATCTGTGCCTGTGTCACATAGTCCCCTCCCCCCACACACGTTAGTAAGTACCAGGCATACATTAACCCCTTGATTACCAATAAAAGTTAACCCCTTCCCTGCCAGTGTCATTTTTACAGTAACAGTGCATATTTATAGCACTGATTACTGTAGTAATGTCTCTAGTACCCCCAAAAGTGTCAAAAATGTCAGTCAAGGGTCCGATCTGTCCACTGCAATGTCGCAGTCCCGCAAAAAAAATCGCAGATCGCCGCCATTACTAGTTAAAAAAAAACAATAAAAATGACATAAATTTCCCGTAGATAGTAGCTGCGATAACTTTTGCTCAAACCAATCAAAATACGCTTTTTGCAATTTTTTTTTCCAAACATATGTAGTAGAAAACAAATTGGCCTAAAATGTTAAAAAATTTTGATTTTTACATTTTTTTGGGGGGGAATTTCATATAAAAAAATTTGAAAAATATTGTTATTTTTTCAAAATTGTCGTTCTTTTTTTGTTTATAGAGCAAAAAGTAAAAATCGCACAGGTGATCAAATACCACCAAAAGAAATCTCTATTTGTGGGGAAAAAAATCAATTTAATTTGGGTACAGCGTCGCACGACCGCGCAATTGTCCGTTAAAATAGCGCAGTGCCGAATCGCAAAATATGGCCTGGTCAGGAATGGGGTAAAATCTTCCGGTCTTAAAGCGATTAAAAATACGCTCATTGAGAATTTTTTTGTCAAAGACATGTAGCTAAATACATTTTGGCCTAAATATATGACAACAATTGAATATATTGGATATTTTTTAACTGTCAAATTAGAAAAATATTGTTATTTTTTCAAAATTGTCGCATTTCTTTATTAATATCGCAAAAAATAAAAATCGCAGAGATGATCAAATACCCCCAAAAGAAAGCTCTGTTTGTGGGAAAAAAAGGACGTAAATTTTGTTTGGGTACGGCGTTGCATGACCGCGCAATTGTCAGTTAAATTCGCACAGTGCCGAATCGCAAAAAGTGGCCCAGACGTAAGACAGCAAAATCCTCCGGTGGTAAAGTGGTTAAAGACACTTGTTTGAACTTTTCACAAGCATTGCACGTATATAGAGTGCAGTCTGTGGATTTACCTGAGGTACAGTTATTGGATGACATTAGCAGAAAGTTATGGTTCGATATAATATCACTTCCCCCAATAAGGTTAATTGCTAGCAAATAGCTAAATGGGATTTTAAGGTGAATGCTGCAGCTGTCTGCCATGTTAGCATTAAAAGGAATTGTGGCGCCATTTCAGGGTCACTATTTGTATCTGTCTATCACAGTAAGAACATGGCAGTTTCTCTCAGTTTCATTCTTTTGTATAGCATTTCTGTCAATTGTTGGGCTCCATTAAGTGTGCAAGGGAAATAAAAGCCTCAATGACCAAGCCACAAGGGGCTGTGTATAAACTCTCTCTTTGTCCACAGCCAGAACATTACATTAGGTCTCATTATCCATTTATAATAAGTGACCTTTGCCCCCTGGGTCATTGAAAAATACTCAGTGTGCTTTTCTAACACTAGGTACCTCCATCAGCAGACTGATGAAACAATGAACCGTCTGCTTGTCTCATTGAAGGGGACACTTAGCAGGTTTTTATAAATATGAGGTTACAAGCCAAGCCCCTTAAGCAAACCATGGCGCTTTAATCTTTCAAACATAAGTGAAGTTTGAAGATGTTTTTTTCTCTCCCATGCTGTTATAATTTTATTCATTCACATATAAATATCCGGACTAAAAATGACATTTTATTCACTCTTTGATTTTGAAGAACAACTCCAGGTTAAAAAGCTAATAGGAAGCTATTGTATGAACAGTCATGTTCTAGTGTTTGGGACCTTTGTCCCCAGGGCTGCAATAAGTGGTGCTGCACAGATGTTTGGTTATTTTAAAGGTCATCTGTGACATCTGCTCTGAAATCTTCCGTGCTCTTACATACACCTATACAGGCAGACGACTGCAGCCAGCGTGTCATTTTCAGCACAGCATAAGAAAACTACTAATGTGAATATTCCACACAACAAAACTACATGATTCCTGACCCACTTTCTCGCCCATCTGTCCTGTGATCGCCTCTACCTCTACAGCTCAGAACTAGCATTGCTTAAAAACTTTTTGTCAGGCATCATTTCTAATCTTTTTTTTTGCTATATACTGTAGCTGGTATATACATTATGCTTAGAGTGTTTACTGCACCTGCGGTTTACATGTAATGTATAGAAAACCTGTTGATATGTAAAGCATGTAGTATCCTTCGATTTGTTCTATTTGGCCAGATTTTTTTTTCTTTTTATTTTTTTAGCATGGGTCTTGGGGAAGCCCTGAACACTTATGCAAAGCACAACACTGTGGTTTGTAGGGTTGCAATAAGGCCAAATGAGGCACCAAAAGTAAAACAAATTAGCAATACAACAGACAAGGCACTTTAAAATACTAAGGGTCCTTTCACACTGCTTTCCGCCCGCGGACTCTGTTTTACTCAGTGGGGATAGATCCGCCAATCTCCGCTGAGCAGGTGGGTGACAGCTCAGTTTCCGCTTACTTTGCAGAGACAGACCTGTCAGGGCCCCGCTCTTCTCTATGGGAAATCAGATGATAACAGACCTCCTGTCCGTTTTCATCGGATTCTATCCAATCTGATCCTCCAGACGGATGGAAAATAGGGTTTCCATCCGTCTGGATTTCACGGACCACATCGGATCGGATAGCATCGGGTGTCAGCAGATATGTCACCGCTGCTCTATAGGGGTGCATGGAGCATCTGATCAGGTCCGCCTGAAAAACTGACAGACAGACCTGATGGGAAAGTCCGTGTGAAAGGGCCCATTGTAGTATATTGCAGTTCAGTGCATTCTACATGCGTTATCTTTCCTGCCTATAACTCATGGGTGTAAATAAAGCTTCGCTATTTGTATTCTATGTACAAAAACATTTTCCTTAAGCCTTTAGACCTATAGCTGAACTCCAGACAAACAGCATAATGCTCATATAGAAGCTGTACTATTGCACAGAGCAAATACTGTAAGGCTGGGTTCACACTGGGGCGGCTTCAAAATCGCCCGTTTCTGAAGCTGCCCCATGCAGCGTGACTTCAGCAGGGCTTGCAAACGACTTCTCTAATAGCAGTCAATGCAAGTCGCCCCCAAAGTAGGAACCTTTTTTGCAGGAACCTTTTTCTAAGTCGGAGCGACTTGAGTTGCTCCGATTAGAATGGTTCCAATGCACTGAATGGAGCGCGACTTGTCAGGTGGCTAAGTCGATTGACAAGTTGCCCCAGTGTGAACCGGGACCATGTATAACATGTTTAATATTTTAATAAAAAAAACAAAAAACAAATGTGCCTTTAGAAATACTTTAGGCCCAGTGCACACGTACCAAAAGTCCAGCCAACTTTCAGTACATGTGTATGTTCTGTCTGTTCAACAGAAGCCAGTCTAAAGACCTACTTCTTTCACACAGTCTTGTTGGAAAACCAATGGCTGCAAGCGCTGATCAGTGTATTCTTGCGGGGAGGGGAGAGCAGGAGGGATCCCGGCATCACATATTGTTATGTTGTGTTGGAGGAAAAAAAACCTAAGGCTGGGTTCACACTGGTGCGAATTGGATGCGGGTTTGTAGACTGTGACCAGCTCTCAATGGAGCCTGTTCACACAGCTCCGGAAAGGCTGTGGAGCAGTTTGCAGAAGGGTCCTGTTCGTCTTGTGGTCCGTTACAGGTCCGAATTCAGCCAAAAATTCGGACTGAATTGGGACCTGAAACGGTGAACAGGGACGCACTGGACCCCCTGCTGCAAGCCTCTCCCTGCACAGTGTGAACGCAGCCTGAAGGTGTATACCCACCTTCTAGTTTACTCTGATCAGCCTTAATTAACTCCTTGTTCTCCTTCTCCTTATTCTCCTCTCCTCTTATTCTATTTTTACATTATGCTATATGAATGGGAAAATTTAGCAAATTTAAAGTAGGTGTTATCCCAGTTTGGCTTTAAAAGTACAAATACACTTTGTTGCCTGATTTGAAAGGGACAAAAGTAAGAAGAAAGTAAGGCTAAGTCTTATCTAGGGCTAGGTTCACACTATTGTGGGTGCGTGAGGCTATGTAAATTGCATGCATTCCCACAACCACAGCAACAATGCACTGCTGTTTAGCAGACTCGAGGGGGGGGGGGTCTATTACTTCCCAATGTCATGCCCGCGCATTGGAAAGTATAGTGTGTTTTCTCATGTGCGGAAAGATGCGAAAATGCATGGTACCAAGGCACCACTCAGTTTCTGTGCGGCTGCATTTCCTGCAGATACAGAAGTCCATTCAAATGAATAGGCTGCTATGCCTGCAGGGAACTAGATAATTGTGAACATAGCCTAAAGCAGGAAAATAGTTCATATAACCTAAAATGCTTATTCATCAGTTTTTCCTGACTGGAGTCATGGGGTCAGCAATGCCTAGATGCCCAGGCCAAATTTAGTAGCGTCCATATGCATTGTTAACTTAACTAAAACCCTATGATAGATTTGTTTACCTAATGTTTACACTTTTTTTAAGGAGATTTATGTCCTTTGTCTAGTACATTCTTTAGCTACCCTTCTTGCAGATGGGCAACATTTTTAATAAATGTATTTTTAACTTTAACATCCTATAATATTTGTGAGCAGGAATAGAAAAGTAAATGAAGAATTTTGTTGAAATTCCAGTTTGAAAGTCTAGTTTATAGACATCCTAATAAGATTGCTTTTGACTTGCAGAAAACTCTGGCCTGCCTTCACATATTTTTAACATGTGACTGTATGTATATTCTATTCCAAATATATTTTTTCTCAATAATTTTCAAATCTGCTTCTCTGAAAAAAAAGCAGGACACAAAAAAAAAGCAGTTTACCAAGCAGGACACAAAAATAAATTAAAATTATGATCAATATTTTCCCAAGCTTGCCAAAGTATTTTACAGTATCTAGGAAGAGTAGGCCCCATTACAGAGTTGTCTAGGAAAAGATTTATACCTTAGAGCAATCAAAGCTCTTTGCCCCCAGCCAGCAGTATAGACACATTGCTCTCTGCCTCCAATTTACAGATTCCATTCTGGTTGAACTATGAGGTTTTTCCACTAAAAAGGACTTTGAAAATCAGCTTTATGTCTCACACACAGCTGCAGAGAATGAATCAATTTAAAATTGGATCATCTGCGTGTTTTGAATTAATATTTCCGGTTTGAGGCCTGAAAAGGCTTATTTTAAGTGGAATATTCATCAATCTTTTAGAGACACCTAAAAACGTATGTAAATATTTTATCAGGAACCTATGGAGATGTAAGGTATCTGGAACCACCTCCAAAAACATAAATACGAGATCTGGATTACTAAATGGTTACATTTAATAATGCCTTTGAAGTTTCAGATGGTATCTTGAACTTTCAGACAATCAATAGCCTAGTTAATTTCTTTTTAACGTGCTGTGCAAAGTATGTCCCAAAGTAAGCAATCCAGGCACCACTCCAGTGGCTTGACAGCTTAATATTAAAACAATATTTGTGTAATTTTCTTTTTTTCACGTTGTGGACTTCTTTTTGGAAAATAATTGTGCTGATGCAAAAAATTGTACTGTGAGTTTTTTCTCGTAGGGATTTGGAATAGGCTTAGCAGTTCCTTCCAAGCCAAAGCAAGCCAAATAAAGAGAAGATGTACTACATAATGTGCATTACTGTTAGAGTATAATAAATCAGATCATTCACATGTTACATTACATGCAACACATATTGTAAGTACCTATTACATTAAATGCTCACCTGTTCTGTTCAAATCAGAGGTACTTGCTGCAAAAAATAACAGAAGTACACCACTTTTAGATACCTGACTGTTTTTTTCTTGTCATTACTCATGCTGTTGCTTCTTGTCCCAGTCCTACAGTCAGTATGGCTGCTTTGGTTGCTGATGGAAAACAAGATGAGAAGAAGCGAGCATGTACAGCAAAAGGGTTAAATAAAATTGCCTAACAGGAATGCACACATACTTTGTCATTCATACAGTACCCTTGTACCACCACCGATAGGAAAAAAAAACCTTTTTTGTGGTTTAACCCTTTAAGGGAATGGCATACCTGCCTTTACATATTTTATTTATTAGCAAACATATTTCTTTCAATTGTAAATTATTTCTTTATCTTTTCTTATCCGATATCTTTTGTCAGTTCATGTTATTGTTATGTGTTATTACAGATGTATAATTTAAATATTTTATAATGAGGCTTTGTTGGGCTACTAAAAGGCTCTGATATTGTCAGAATGGAGTCACTGACAAGAATTAATATATTAACTCATATGCTGCATTGCCTGACAAATTGCTTACTAAATACATCAAAATTTATTGGTCATTCTATGATTTAATTGCCTAATGGTTGCATTACAGGGCAAGGGAAATCCATTAATTATACCATCCTTCACCCTTAGGAAATGTAATCATATAAATATAGATTTTGTTTAAGCAACATTCTCTACATCGCAGAAGTACTGTTTGTGAACAATTGTATGACTTTTGTGTTAGGAAGGACCCTTTTACATGTGACATATGTTAAGATAAAAAAGTATTTTTGACTGCATTTTTACTTAGTTTAAAACCATAGGGCGCATAGAGAGAGTAAAACTTGGGTGAGAAATGTTTTAGTCATCTATATCTGTTGTTGTATTAAAGTGTACTGTAACTTTTTCTTAATAGAGTGCAGAGGGATACGAACCCCTGTCAGTTTTTATTGCTTTCTGTGCCCCCATTAAGGCAATCTGTTTGGCCTAACTACCATTATTGAGAGCTAAAGTAGAAGAAAATCTCAGATTTTGGGTTGTCCCCAGAACAGTAATAAAGGGGAAATTGACCAATAGAGACACTTGTTCTGGTGACCTTGGGGTCCCCAACCAGTTTCCCTAATTTGAAGGGGTTTTCTCTCACTTCCTGTTTGACTATGGGACAGGAAGTGAAAGGAAATCTCTGCAATGGGACACAAATGGCGGAAAAAAAAATCTGGCAGGGGTTTATAACCTTCCCTTGCTCTATCTAAAATTTAAAAAAAGTTTTGTCTATAGTTCTATTTTATTATTTATGGGTTGTTCTTATTATTTGCACATGGCTAAAAGTTTAATTCCTATGAATTTCCTAGCAGGTAACATTCACTGAATGGTAAAAGGGCACTTTGTTTTTATAGCCTAACCAAGGAAGAAAGCAAATAAACAAGAAAGACAAGCAAAAATTTAGATCCAACTTGATGATGAGGCAACAGAGACAGTTGCATCAGCACACTGTTCCAGTAAAAAGTATTTTCTAAAACAAATACCCAACAACAGGGCTGATACTGCATACATTATATCACTATTTATGTGTCTTGACACAACTCATTATTACTAGCTAAAGGCAGCATTGCAAGCCTCGGTTAATTTTAAGAAATTTTAGCTGCAAGCTGACCACTTACTTTGTAAGTGTTGTCCGTTGACTGATACCTCTTTTATGTTACGAAGCACTATACGTAAGCATTAAAGTAGAATTCTAGCCAAAGCCTAACTAGTCCTAAAAACTAACCTGTGCACAAAAGATGCATATGCTTACCCTTTTTCAGTCCGCTCGGGTCCAGTCATGTGATCCACTGTGTCAGCCAGTGGCAGCTTCACATGGGTGCTGCGTTATTTTAACTGACAATTGGGCGGTCGTGCGACGCTGTACCCAAATAAAAACAATGTTCTTTTTTTCCCACAAATAGGGCTTTCTTTTGGTGGTATTTGATCACCTGTGAGATTTTTATTCTTTGCGCTATAAACAAAAAAAGAGCGACAATTCTGAAAAAAAAAAACAATATTTTTCACTTTCTGCTATATAACATTCCCTTTAAAAAAAAATTAAAAATCAACTTTTTTCATAATTTTAGGCCAAATTGTATTCTGCTACATATTTTTGGTAACAAAAATCCCAATAAGCATATTTTGATTGGCTTGCGCAAAAGTTATCGGGTCTACAAACTAGGGGAAAGATTTATGTCATTTTTATTTATTTTTTTTACTAATAATGGTGGCGATCTAAGATTTTTAGCGGGACTGCAACATTGTGGTAGACAGATCGGACCACTAACTGACATTAGATAAAAAAAATTACACCATGCTTGAAAGTCGGAACTGGTTACTATCATTTTTGAATCCCAGCACTGAAAATACCCCATTGTATGCTGTAGGTTCCCGCAGGGATTCCCCACACCCTTTGTTGAGGAACATTACGTAAATATATATGTTATGTAGGGAAAATGAAGCTAGTGAAGTTTAGCTTAGTTGCAGAAATTGTGTTTGCATTTTTGTCACATTCCCATATCCTTTCTTAGCTATTAGTTCCTTTTTCCAAATTAAACATTACAATCAACGCTTAAACTTGGCACTCTACTAATAAAATTCAAGGAGTGTAGTGACAGTTATAAAAGAAATTCAGTTATTTCTATTGTTCAGTATTAAAAATTAAAAGTATCTCCTTTTTATTCAGGCAAATCTTAAAAGATTATACATATAAGTCGCGCTAAATATATTAGATGGAGATGTGAAGTCCATAAAAGTCCAAAATAATATTATTGATAAATTCCAGGACCAAGCTCCCTTAAGGGTATGTGCTTACCAGATAAAGGTAAGGAAAAGGCAGTCTCGCTGCGTGGAAACTTGTCACCTTGACAGTAGATCCAAGCTTCTATGATCGATCAACTCAGTGGACATGGGATCATGAAAAGCAAAAAAAATATCGCAATAGCGTAAAACCCAACAAACAAATTGTGACTATCACCATAGGTGTGGGTAAATGAAAATTGTGATGTGATATGACCTCCACCACAATAAATGAAATAAATAAATCATGCAAAAATATAGGGAACTTAGGGTGAATAACCCCTACCAGAGAGGTTAAGGGTTGACGCCTTAAGTGATTAGTGTGTATCGGTTGGAGTAGCCTCTTACCAAACAGAAAAAATAATGACACAGTGGAGAAAATGTTGAAAAAAAGGGGTATCGTGCTGAACCACCACCAGCTGAATTCGCCTCTTACCCTGGATAGATATAGATTAGCCAAAGTGCACTAAACAAATCCAGTGTACCACTCAGGAGCCAGCAATTTCACACCTGTGAGAGTTGCCTCTTACCACATATGAAGTTGTATCAAGCCTGTAGGGTAAACCAAGTGGCCAAAGACCGACCCCAAATTGAATCCAAGCCTGTGTGTTTACGAATAACCAGGGGATCCGACCAGAGGTGTAGGTAACTGGGTCTCAGAAGTTTCAGCAATATAGGATATCACCACTTAGTGTGTATTCCTCCGGGACTGGTTCAGCTTCTCACCACCGATCATCCAGCTCCCGCTCCCCGATCTCCCGCACACTGCTCCGAGTCTCTCCTCTCTGCGCTTTTTTTTTTTTGGAGCGCAGAGAGGAGAGACTCGGAGCAGTGTGCGGGAGATCGGGGAGCGGGAGCTGGATGATCGGTGGTGAGAAGCTGAACCAGTCCCGGAGGAATACGCACTAAGTGGTGATATCCTATATTGCTGAAACTTCTGAGACCCAGTTACCTACACCTCTGGTCGGATCCCCTGGTTATTCGTAAACACACAGGCTTGGATTCAATTTGGGGTCGGTCTTTGGCCACTTGGTTTACCCTACAGGCTTGATACAACTTCATATGTGGTAAGAGGCAACTCTCACAGGTGTGAAATTGCTGGCTCCTGAGTGGTACACTGGATTTGTTTAGTGCACTTTGGCTAATCTATATCTATCCAGGGTAAGAGGCGAATTCAGCTGGTGGTGGTTCAGCACGATACCCCTTTTTTTCAACGTTTTCTCCACTGTGTCATTATTTTTTCTGTTTGGTAAGAGGCTACTCCAACCGATACACACTAATCACTTAAGGCGTCAACCCTTAACCTCTCTGGTAGGGGTTATTCACCCTAAGTTCCCTATATTTTTGCATGATTTATTTATTTCATTTATTGTGGTGGAGGTCATATCACATCACAATTTTCATTTACCCACACCTATGGTGATAGTCACAATTTGTTTGTTGGGTTTTACGCTATTGCGATATTTTTTTTGCTTTTCATGATCCCATGTCCACTGAGTTGATCGATCATAGAAGCTTGGATCTACTGTCAAGGTGACAAGTTTCCACGCAGCGAGACTGCCTTTTCCTTACCTTTATCTGGTAAGCACATACCCTTAAGGGAGCTTGGTCCTGGAATTTATCAATAATATTATTTTGGACTTTTATGGACTTCACATCTCCATCTAATATATTTAGCGCGACTTATATGTATAATATTTATTAGGGTGTGGTCACACTTGAAGTTGCTGCTGTTCTAATTTATCTGTTCCTTTAGCGCGGTTATTATTCCCTTATTCCAAATCTTAAAAGATGCAATTGCATATTGTGAGGGATTAGCTCGGTGGCGGGTGTGGATGACCCCTTGGGGGGTGCGTTTTCCCAGAGAGGTAGCCGACAAGTGCTTGCAAACAAACAGTGTGGTTTATTAAATGGTGTTTTCTTCACCAGGCTGTATGCAGCAAAACATCCAAAATAAAATAAAACAGAAAATAAATCCTTGCCTCTGTGGGCGGCTACCTTCTCACAACTGGAACCTGCCTAAGTGTCTGTCTCCAACCTACCGTCGGGCAGACTTCCTTGTCCTACAGCGGACACTCAATAGTCCTTTTATAATAGCTTCACAGGGCAACACAGTCCTTTGTTTCTTTCACATCAACAGTTCGTCTTCTCACCTTTGAGACGATTTCACCCTTGGTTACCGTCCCGGGCACACATCACTCCGGGGGGTCTTCTCCCAGGCCCACACATCCTGTCGGGAGGCACACGCTGACTGTCCTCCTGCTCCCAGCCCACATGGCTTCAGGACACAGCTTCTGGAGGCAGCAAACAATAGGAATTTCTCTGAACAAATTATAGAGCCTTAACTCCCTCATTCTGAACAGGTGAAGGCCTTTCAACTTCCTGCTGGCTAGCTCTGTAGCCAACACCCTAAATTAATTAATGGACTTTCTAAATCAGGTGGAAATGTATCTCCTTCCTGTGACTACATTCCCAGATTTAGCTGACTTCCTGTTACAATATTTATTATTTACCACCTATTGACTGCATGGGGTTTTTATTAATTTGTTTTTGTGAAATTTTTCCCTACATGCTTTTCGTTACCTTCCACTTAAGAAAAACAGTAGTATTAGGGTAAATGGGGAATAAGTGTTGTGTGTACATAAATATCTATGCAGAACAGCATTAAGTTTATAGAGTCCAATTATAGCATTCAGGGTAACTTTCCGCTGATCTCAATGCACCACATGCAGCACCTCTGAAGAGACTGAAGTATCTCTAGACAAACAGATTGCAAGAACAGCAGTGTGCAATCTGATTTTAATATATTAACAGATTTATTGTTGTGAAAAGACACATGGCAACTCACATTGTGACAGTTAAAATCAGTCTCATCACATTGTAGGTGCTTTTGATGGACAGTCTCACAACAACAGAGAACCTCAGACCAGAATAGAAGTACTGGGTGGATGGATACACCTGCAGGACCAAAAGAACACACCAGGGGCACCAAACTAAGTGCAGAATTAATAGTACTGAGAACTACTTGAAAATTAGTACCTCACATGGAAAGTGTAATCCATGAGCAGGTGGCTCATGCAACTGAGATTGGGAACTTCTTCCTACCATTTACAGCCTGGGAAATCTGGATGTCAGGCTGGATGACAGCTTAGATGAGGAAGTGGAAACCAACAAACTAACCTTTCTTCCAGGGTTGGCTTGAGAAAGAGGCTTGGGTGGCTTTAAAATGCATATCTCCGCCCCCCGACATCCAGGTGACATCACTTCCAGCCTGCTCTTCATCACACAAGAAGCTCTCCACCATCTTGTGTGTTTCCACTTTTCCATTTAAGCTGTCATCCAGTCTGACCTCCAGACTTTCCAGGCTGCAAGATTTAGGAAGAGGTTCCCCATCCCAGGTGCTCACAGATTACATGCAAAATGTGCCATTTCTTCCCATGTGAGTTACTAAGTATTTCTAAGTACTATTAATGCTACACTTAGTTTGGTGCCCCCTGGTGTGTTCTCTTGGTCTTGCAGGTGTATACATCCACCCAGTACTCATATCTAGGTCTGAGGTTCCCTATTGTTGTGAGGCTGTCCATCGGACACCCTTACTATGTGATGAGCCTGATTTTAAAAATCACAATGTGAGTTGCCATTTGTCTTTTTACCACAATAAATACCACAACACCACAACAAACTGTCTAGTTAATTATTTTACATCCATACCTGAGTGCCTGTCTGTGTTAGTATGACTGTAGTAAAAACCTAGGAATTGTTAAATTGTTAATTGTCTATTGTTCACTGTATTAACCAATCTCTTAGCATTCTACGAGGAGGTAAGCTGTGAGCTAGATAGGGGGAGACCAGTGGATGTGGTGTACTTGGATTTCGCTAAGGCGTTTGATACAGTTCCCCACAAGCGCTTAATTTATAAAATAAGGTCTGCAGGTATCGACAGCAGAGTTTGCTCTTGGATACGGAATTGGCTTAAAGGGCGTGTCCAAAGGGTGGTAATAAACAGCGCATACTCAGACTGGTCTGAGGTTGTAAGTGGGGTGCCCCAGGGCTCAGTCCTGGGACCAACCTTGTTCAATTTATTCATAAACAGCATTGAGGACGGGATCAGTAGTGCGTTATCAGTTTTTGCAGATGACACAAAATTGGCCAGGGCAATAACTGCACAGCATGAAGCAGATATCCTACAGAATGACCTGGACAAAATTACAGAGTGGGCAACGACATGGCAAATGAGGTTTAACGTGGAGAAGTGTAAAGTTTTGCACTTGGGGACTAAAAACATTAAAGCACAATACACGTTAGGAGGGGAACCCTTGGGGGAATCTAAAATGGAGAAGGATCTGGGAGTCTTGGTTGATGATAGATTAGGCAACAGCATGCAATGTCAAGCGGCAGCTGCCAAAGCCAGCAGAATATTAGCATGCATAAAGAAAGGGATGTATTCCAGAGATAAGACTATAATCCTTCCACTTTATAAAACTCTGGTCCGACCGCATCTGGAGTATTCTGTCCAGTTCTGGTCGCCAGTCCTCAGGAGGGATGTGTTGGAGCTGGAGAGAGTCCAGAGAAGGGCAACTAAACTAATTAGGGGATTGGAGGACCTTGACTATGAAGAGCGTCTACAATCACTCGATTTATTCTCCCTGGAGAAGAGACGTCTGAGGGGGTACATGATAGCAATTTATAAATATCTTAATGGGGATCCCAGCTTAGAAAAAAAGCTGTTCATTTGAAGGGATTGCATGAGGACTCGAGGGCATACAATGCGATTAGAGGAGAAGCGTTTTAACCACAGGCAACGTGGGGGGTTCTTTACTGTTAGGGCTACAAGATTGTGGAATTCTCTACCACAAGAGGTGGTTTCTGCGGGTAGTATGGTGGCTTTCAAAAGACTCTTAGACTTACATCTCAAGGATCAGAACATTCAGGGGTATGTGAGATGAGTACAGCCACACACACCTACACAGGTTGAACTGGATGGACTATTGTCTTTATTCAACCTCACTTACTATGTAACTATGTAACTATGTAAAGAGCATGCAATAGGTCAGCGCCTTATAAATGAAAATACATATATCAAGTGCTAAAATCAATTTTATGGTGTCTTTGGACTAAATGATACAGCAATGGAAATGACCCAGTGCATCCTATTTGCAGCCGACTTTACTTTGGCAGCACTTGTAGTGGACAATTGATAATGCATACGCATAAATATGGGAATAAAATGATTTTGCCCTTAGAGGTCAATGATACCTAAAAACATATCAACATTTAGGATGCGTCCATGAAAAAAATAATGTCAAGTAATATATTCTTCTTGCGGTACAGAAAATATACTTGTATATGCTTACATGCTATTATCATACCTAGGATTGCAAGGATAACAATTACATGACTATGTTATAATTGCATGCTGTCTGTTACTATTGTACAGGGAGTGGGTAAGGAGAGTAAAGTGAAACCAGATACAGGAACCGTTGGCTGTTAGAAAACTTTAATAATTAATTAGTGGGCCTTTATTGCACCCAGGGGTCAGGGTTCAGGGAAAAACATTGATTGAGCTAATACAAAGCTCAAGAAAACTTCTGCTTAGTTAAAGCAAGAGAATATGAGGTTGGCACTACTACAATAGGAAACACAATCAAAACAGTTTTCATAACAGTTTAAATGCAATAAGTTACCTTTTGTTATTCTAGTTAGAGTATCACCTATATACAGTATCTCACAAAAGTGAGTACACCCCTCACATTTTTGTAAATATTTTATTATATCTTTTTATGTGACAACACTGAAGAAATGACACTTTTCTACAATGTAAAGTAGTGAGTGTACAGCTTGTATAACAGTGTAAATTTGCTGTCCCCTCAAAATAACTCAACACACAGCCATTAATGTCTAAACTGCTGGCAACAAAAGTGAGTACACCCCTAAGTGAAAATGTCGAAATTGGGCTCAAAGTGTCAATATTTTGTGTGGCCACCATTATTTTCCAGTACTGCCTTAACCCTCTTGGGTATGGAGTTCACCAGAGCTTCAAAGGTTGCCACTAGAGTCCTCTTCCACTCCTCCATGACGACATTGCTGAGCTGGTGGATGTTAAAGGCCTTGCGCTCCTTGACTTTCCGTTTGAGGATGCCCCACAGATGCTCAGTAGGGCTTGGGTCTAGAGACATGCTTGGCCAGTCCATCACCTTTACCCTCAGCTTCTTTAGCAAGGCAGTGGTCATCTTGGAGGTGTGCTGGGGGTCGTTATGTTGGAATACTGCCCTGCGGCCCAGACTCTGAAGGGAGGGGATCATGGTCTGCTTCATTATGTCACAGTACATGCTGGCATTCATGGTTCCCTCAATGAACTGTAGCTCCTGAGTGCCTGCAGCACTCATGCAGCCCCAGACCATGACACTCCCACCACCATGCTTGACTGTAGGCAAGACACACTTGTCTTTGTACTCCTCACCTGGTTGCCGCCACACACGCTTGACACCATCTGAACCAAATAAGTTTATCTTGGTCTCGGCAGACCACAGTTCATGGTTCCAGTAATCCATGTCCTTAGTCTGCTTAGTCTGTCTGGCTTTCTTGTACACCATCTTTAAAAGAGGCTTCCTTCTGGGATGAAAGGCATGCAGATCAATTTGATGCAGTGTGTGGTGTATGGTCTGAGCACCGATAGGCTGACCCCCTTACCCCATTGCCTCTGCAGCAATGCTGGCAGCACTCATTTGTCTATTTCCCAAAGACAACCTCTGGATATGATCCTGTCCTGTTAAACCACTATATGGACTTGGCTACCATGCTGCCACTCAGTTTCAGGGTCTTAGCAACCTTCTTATAGCCTAGGCCATCTTTATGTAGAACAACACTTCTTTTTTTCAGATCCTCAGAGAGTTCTTTGCCATGAGGTGCCATGTTGAACTTCCAGTGACCAGTAAGAGAGAGTGAGAGCGATAACACCAAATTTAACACACCTGCTCCCCATTCACACCTGAGACCCTGTAACACTAACGAGTCAATTGACCCCGGGGAGGGAAAATGGCTAATTGGGCCCAACTTTGACTTTTTTTACTTAGGGGTATACTCACTTTTGTTGTCAGTGGTTTAGACATAAATGACTATGTGCTGAGTTATTTTGAGGGAAGAGCAAATTTACACTGTTATACAAGCTGTAAACTCACTACTTTACATTGTAGCAAAGTGTAATTTCTTTAGTGTTGTCACATGAAAACATATAATAAAATATTTACAAAAATGTGAGGGGTGTACTCACTTTTGTGAGATACAGTATAAATGAATCCAGTATGAGGAATATGTTACATTGAAGAACTGTAATGAAGTCCCACTTCAGACTTTATGCATAGTTTTTGTTACTAGAAAACAGTGAAAGTACAGTATGTCTGAAAGCACTGGTAAACCGTTGTATTAAGATTTATCTTCATTTTTCAGTGCCATTTTTGCCCTTTAGGATTTTTCCATGTCACAGGGAAAACATTCTTAGGCTTCTAACTAACTGACCAACTTGTTGAATTATTATTACTGGCGTGGTGTCAGTCAAAGGCCTAGGATGGGAAGGATTCAGCAGGAATAGGGGGGGGGGATTTAGCCCAGTTGATCCTAATGCCCGAGTAGGAGCCTAATGTATCCATGATACAGAGTGCTTCGGGCAGGGAGGAGTCAAATTCAGTCATATACAGGAGAGTATCATCAGCATATAAGGATTTCTTCTCTTCCACTCTACCAACGCGAATACCAAATAACCGAGTCTGCAGTCCTAATTAAGGCAGCAAAGGGCTCCACCAACAAGGCAAAAAGGCCCGGGGACAAAGGGTATCCCAGTTGGGTCCCTCTTCAGAGCAGAAAAGATGAGAAGAGGGAATTATATGTAAGGAATCTAGCCGTACGTGCCAAATACTGCATCTGAATCCATTGAATGCATCAAGGACCAAACCCAAACTTCCGAAGGACAGCCCAGAGGTAGTTCCACTCTACAGAATCAAATGCTTTCTCAGCATCCAAGGAGGTTCCCACCCCTGGACTGTGTGCATACGCCCTAGCCACATGCGTGAGTAGCCTACGGGTATTGATGTCTGTTCCTCTGCTTTGCATAAACCCAGTCTGATCTGCGTGAACAAACGCTGTGATAACTTTATTCAAGTGGATGGAGAGGACCTTAGCAAGATGTTTTGCATCTACATTGAGTAAAAGAATAGGTCTGTAAGAGGAACAGAGATCTGGGTCTTCACCAGGCTTAAGAAGTACCACAACCACCGCATCACGCTTAGAAGGAGGGAGTATGCCAGATTCTAAGAAGTGCTAGAGTAACTTCTGAAAAATAGGGGGGACTTCCTTAGCATAAGTTTTAAAAAATCCCCCGGAAAGCCATTCGGGCCAGGAGTCTTCTCAGCCTGCAGCATGACTATAGCAGTCTGCAGTTCTTCCTTAGTAAAAGGACTGTCTAACTGATCTCTATAAGTATCGATCAATTGGGGCATATCAATGCCAGCAAGATATGCAGAAATCTCATCCTCCATATATATTGCTCTGGAATCATAAAGCTCTTGATAATATGCTGCAAAGCGAGCATTAATTTGAGCAGGATCAGTGTACACCTCACTATCAGAACCAGCAATGCGAGGCACAGAAATAGGAGATGACTGTTCTCTTGACAACCAGCCCGACAGGCGGCCTGTTTTTTCTTCTTGCTCAAAAATTTGCTGGGTCTGATGGAGGAGGTGCACCTTAGTGGCAGTAGTGCAGAGGAGGAGGACATCCCATAAAGACACCTGAAGAGACCTATAGGTAGCAGGGTCTTGCTTTTTGGCATATATCCCTCTAAAGTAGAAACTTTCGATTTAGCCTTAGACAAATCAGCAGCCAGCTCCACCCTCACCCTCCCAATAAGTCCCCTCCAAATAAGTCCCTTAAAGCTACCTCTAAAAAAAGCCTTAAAAAAATCTCATGCGGTGGTAAAAGGAACAGACATGTCAGCTCTATTCCAAAAGTCAGTAAGATCATATCAACTTTTTATATGACGTCACGACCGGCCTGACAGTTTTCAATACTGCACTAATCTCGGCTGAATAGCCGAGATTGTTTTTTTTTTTTTTTATTTCAGGCTTTCTAGCCTGTAGGAGAGATCTGAGGTCTTATTTACCCCAGATCTCCCTATAAAGAGGACCTCTCATTCACTATTCCTATTAAAAGGGATGTTTGCATTTTTGTAATAGGAATAAAAGTGATCAAAAAAAAAATTAAAGTGAAAGTGTAAAAATAAAAAAATAAAATAAACTATAACAAAAATGT
The DNA here is from genome assembly GCF_965119305.1 of Pelophylax lessonae. Taxonomy (NCBI): domain Eukaryota; kingdom Metazoa; phylum Chordata; class Amphibia; order Anura; family Ranidae; genus Pelophylax; species Pelophylax lessonae. The sequence goes on along the minus strand of NC_138769.1, from coordinate 379,675,561 downwards.
AAAGTACTCTCACACAGCCACATATGTAAACGGTGTTCAATCCATACATGTAAGGTATCGCCATGAACGTTAGAGTGAGAGCAACAATTCTAGCCCAAGAACTCCACTGTAACTCTATACTGGTAACCTGTAAAAAATCTTAAAGCGTCTCCTATAGAGATTTTTAAATAACAAAGTTTGGCGTCATTCCACAAGTGTGCGCAATTTTAAAGCCTGACATGTTCGGTATCAATTTACTCAGCGTATCATCCTCTTTCACATTATACAAAAACATTGGCCAATTTTAGTGTTTTGTTTTTTTTTTAATTCATAAAACAGGTTTTTTTCCAAAGAAAACGTGTTTGAAAAATGTCTGCGCAAATACAAAAGTATAAAATATAAAAAGTTGCAATGACCACCATTTTGTTCCCTAGGGTCCCTGCTAAAAATATGTAATGTTTGGGGGTTCCAAGTAATTTTCTAGAAAAAAATGATGATTTTTACATGTAGGAGCGTAGTGCCAGAAATTGTGTGGTATGGAAGTGGTTAAGTGGCAAGTTCACCTTTGGTAACATGTTACATCTGTATTTAGGCTGTAACGTAATATGTTACCGAAGAGCACCTGCCTGCACCCCTATATCTTGCTTTGACAGCGGGCAAGAGATCATCTCCCTGCACCCACCCACACGGCTGCGTTATTCATTCACAGCGAACTACATCTACTGTCTTCCACGGCGGCAGATGGCTTGTAGTTCTCAGTAAACTGCTAGGGCACTGGTGAATGCTCACGTAGTTCAATAATCTTCCTTCTCACCAGTAACTGTCTGCCACTCAGGCAGCTATACTGAGATTCTGTAGGAGCCTATCATTGTACTTGTGATCTGATGATCAGGAGTGCTATGTTCTGCAGGCTTCAGAAAAAAATACACATTTTTTTATCTACAAAAATATTTTTTTTACAAAAAAAAAGGGTTTCAAAAATTGTTGTGTTAATGCACAAACTACATCATAAATCTCATTTTTGATTTTGGACATAGGTTTTCTTTAATATTACCTTTTACCTATTTTAAAATAATCAGTTAAGTAAAAGACATTCTCCCACTGTGTCAGTAACCTCCTGGCTAGCAGTATATATGTGTACGGAACTTTTCATTAAATGAATTTGAAGTCTTAGTGGATTTGCATAATAAAAGCTACCACAGATAGCACAACAACTAACATTTTGGGTTGTGCCACATATGAAACAGCTATTTATATTGTTTTTCTACATTTTTTAGTACCCGCTCATGATCATTCATGATTAAGTTTTCACTCTGGTGCCCGTCTTGTAAACTTGCCACCAGAACATTTAAATTGAAGGAAGCATGAGACAGTACACGCACACATAGTTTCCTCCTGTTAGGAATGTACTGAATTCAGTCTCCCTGAGCATATACGATAACAGGAAATAGAAAACAATCATGATGTGTGCATGGGCCTCTGCAAATAACTGTCTTGCACATGGCATGTGATTTAATGAGATATTTGTTGCAATACAAGACTTGGTGTTGAGAAACAGAAAGAGAAGTACACCATGCTCAGTTAAAGATGCTAATCATGATCTTACAGAGCACAAAATAACCAGTGGTGTCCAGCTATAAGGTCTCTAAGCTATATGAGTATAATATGTATTCTATACAGATATATATGTTGTGACAGTATCTCACAAAAAGAGTACACCCCTCACATTTTTGTAAATATTTTATTATATCTTTTCATGTGAAAACACTAAAGAAATTACACTTTGTTACAATGTAAAGTAGTGAGTGTACAGCTTGTATAACATTGTAAATTTGCTGTCCCCTCAAAATAACTCAACACACAGCCATTAATGTCTAAACTGCTGACAACAAAAAGTGAGTACACCCTTTAAGTGAAAATGCCCAAATTGGGCCCAATTAGTTATTTTTCCTCCCCGGTGTCATGTGACTCATTAGTGTTACAAGGTCTCAGCCAAGGGCAATGGGGGGCAAACTAAGGTCAATTTATTTTATTTAGTAATGTAATCCAATAGGATTACAATACAGTGCCTTGCGAAAGTATTCGGCCCCCTTGAACTTTTCGACCTTTTGCCACATTTCAGGCTTCAAACATAAAGATATAAAACTGTAATTTTTTGTGAAGAATCAACAACAAGTGGGACACAATCATGAAGTGGAACAAAATTTATTGGATATTTCAAACTTTATTAACAAATAAAAAACTGAAAAATTGGGCGCGCAAAATTATTCAGCCCCTTTACTTTCAGTGCAGCAAACTCTCTCTAGAAGTTCATTGAGGATCTCTGAATGATCCAATGTTGACCTAAATGACTAATGATGATAAATAGAATCCACCTGTGTGTAATCAAGTCTCCGTATAAATGCACCTGCACTTTGATAATCTCAGAGGTCCGTTTAAAGCATCATGAAGAACAAGGAACACACCAGGCCGGTCCGAGATACTGTTGTGGAGAAGTTTAAAGCCAGATTTGGATACAAAAGATTTCCCAAGCTTTAAACATCCCAAGGAGCACTGTGCAAGCGATAATATTGAAGGAGGCACTGCAAATCTACGAAGAACTGGCCGTCCCTCTAACCTTTCAGCTCATACAAGGAGAAGACTGATCAGAGATGCAGCCAAGAGGCCCATGATCACTCTGGATGAACTGCAGAGATCTACAGCTGAGGTGGGAGACTCTGTCCATAGGACAACAATCAGTCGTATACTGCACAAATCTGGCCTTTATGGAAGAGTGGCAAGAAGAAAGCCATTTCTTAAAGATATCCATAAAAAGTGTAGTTTAAAGTTTGCCACAAGCCACGTGGGAGACACACCAAACATGTGGAAGAAGGTGCTTGGTCAGATGAAACCAAAATCGAACTTTTTGGCAACAATGCAAAATGTTATGTTTGGCATAAAAGCAACACAGCTCATCACCCTGAACACACCATCCCCACTGTCAAACATGGTGGTGGCAGCATCATGGTTTGGGCCTGCTTTTCTTCAGCAGGGACAGGGAAGATGGTTAAAATTGATGGGAAGATGTATGGAGCCAAATACAGGACCATTCTGGAAGAAAACCTGATGGAGTCTGCAAAAGACCTGAGACTGGGATGGAGATTTGTCTTCCAACAAGACAATGACCCAAAACATAAAGCAAAATCTACAATGGAATGGTTCACAAATAAACATATCCAGGTGTTAGAATGGCCAAGTCAAAGTCCAGACCTGAATCCAATCGAGAATTTGTGGAAAGAACTGAAAACTGCTGTTCACAAACGCTCTCCATCCAACCTCACTGAGCTCGAGCTGTTTTGCAAGGAAGAATGGGCAAAACTTTCAGTCTCTCGATGTGCAAAACTGATAGAGACATACCCCAAGCGACTTACGGCTGTAATCGCAGCAAAAGGTGGCGCTACAAAGTATTAACTTAAGGGGGCTGAATAATTTTGCACGCCCAATTTTTCAGTTTTTTATTTGTTAAAAAAGTTTGAAATATCCAATAAATTTCGTTCCACTTCATGATTGTGTCCCACTTGTTGTTGATTCGTCACAAAAAATTACAGTTTTATATCTTTATGTTTGAAGCCTGAAATGTGGCAAAAGGTCGAAAAGTTCAAGGGGGCCGATTACTTTCGCAAGGCACTGTATATCAGTGTGTTTTTGTGTTTTACTTTTTGAATTTGCCGCCGGTTCCACCCCCCTGTGACGCAACGCTCGCAGGGAACGGGAGCCGGGGCACACAGCATCAGGCGGAAGATCTGGCTGCTGTACACTGCCGGAATACATTGTGGGATCCCGTGGACAAGGTAAGTAACCTCTTCCAGGATCCAGCGATTTCTCCCTGTCGGTACCCCGAGTGTGGCTCGGGGTTACCGCTAATGGCACTGAAATTCCACCCTGAGCCACTCTCGGGAATACCGCCAGGGAGGTTAAGGCAGTGCTGGAAAATAATGGTGGCCACACAAAATATTGACACTTTGGGCCCAATTTGGACATTTTCACTTCGGGGTGTACTCACTTTTGTTGCCAGCAGTTTAGACATTAATGGCTCTGTGTTGAGTTATTGTGAGGGGACAGCAAATGTACGCTGTTATACAAGCTGTACTCTCACTACTTTACATTGTAGAAAAGTGTAATTTCTTCACTGTTGTCACATTAAAAGATATAATAAAATATTTACAAAAACGTGAGTGGTGTACTCACTTTTGTGAGATACTCTATATATCAAAAAATATTCCAGTATTTGTATTGCCCCCCTAACCCCCCTAAAGTTACCTAAGTCCTCACTCAATAAAGTGCTGTGCTTATCTCTCTCCTCTCTCCTTGCATTCACAGGACAGAGAGGCAGGTGCAGGAGCCATTGGCTCTTGCTTCTGTCAATGAAACCCTGTGAGCAGAGGGTGGGGCTGAGCTGTTCTGTATGTGTCTATAGACACACACAGCCCAACTCAGAGGCAAGCCCGCACAGGCACCCCATAGGAAGCAGCTTCCTATGGTGGCACACGGAGAAGAAGAGTAGCCAAGAGCACTCACCCCAGAAGAGGGCATTCAGGGCAGGAACAAACTGAAAAAAGAACAAACAAAAAAAATTACAACGGTTTTAAACAAGAGATTAAGTCAGAACAGTGACTCTCCTCCCTTTCTAAATCAGAGACAATGGGGCTAATTTACTAAAGTTGTGGAGAATTGTAAACAATTATGTGAACATTCAACTTAGTTGTCCAGTCATAGCTGAAGTGGGTATTCAACTTCACATATGTGAAGTATAGATTCTCATCTCCTTTAGTACATTTTTCTCAGTGCCTCCAAAAGGAAAAAACTTCTGATGTATGCCCGAATTAAAAAATCTATATGCCAGGAGTGTACCACATGGCATGAAATATTTATTAGTAGTGCAAATGTCGTATATATATAATGGAAAAAAAAATTATATATATATATATATATATATATATATATATATATATATATATGGCTTAAAATCTATAGATGAAAAGAATAAGTAAGTAAAATTAATTTGACCCAAAACCAATATAGTTTTCCTATACATTAAAGCAGAGACTTTACCACAATTTCTATAGGATTGCTCACTAGGACATTGCATAAGAGCGGGTCTCTTTTCCATAGATGTAATGGTTTCTTTAAATGAAATTCAGTCCGTTCCTAATTAATGTGGAACAGTTACCATACAAAATAATGCGATAGAATTAGCAATATCAGTGTACACCAGTGTAGAGCATTCCTCCAAGTTCCTTCATACCAGTGCATTTTGGATTTTGTGGAACATTGTTTTGTAGAGCCCCCATTACCACCACATACTGCACATGTGCAGATGAAGTTAGCACCAGCAACTATAGCTGTATTCTTTTGCAGTACACAGTCATCAGTAGGTTTGATGACAGGCTGGTACTGGACCTTCCTAATTCTTTGATGGGAAGGGGTGAGGCCAGGGAAATAAAAAGTAAATAGCATCTGAAAGAATAGGATCTTGCAAGACTGCCTTCATTTGATGAAGTTACTGCATGTTGTACCTTTCTTAGTACAGTGATACCTCGGTTCACGTACTTAATTTCTAGAACTGACTCTGGTCGCGAACCGAATTGGTCCTGAACCGAGGCACATTTTCCCATAGGGTTCAATGTAGATCCGGTTAATCCGTACTGACCTTTCTTTTTTTGGTTTTTGAAGCACAAAAATATAAAACAAATTACAATACACATTAGTACAGTATAATAATGTATAAAGAGAGAATACTAACCTTGCTTGAGATGACTTCTGGCATGGCGGAAGGCAGGTGGGAGGCTGTGAAATACAATACAGTATTGTACAGAAGTACTGTACAGTATTGTACAGTACAGTACAGTAGTACAGTTCAGTACTGCATGTGCTAAAAAGCACACCAAAAAGCAAAAAGTGTCTTCACAGTACTCACAGTACTTCTTTCTGTGTCTCTTTTCTATCCACGATCTTCCTACAGGAAGTCACGACTATGTGACAGCCTGGAAATAGCATTAAAATGGCCCCGTCTCCTGTTCGTGAACCGAAGCGGAGTTTGTGAACCGGAGCATATTTTTATGAACTTTTCTGTTCGTGAACCGAGTTGTTCGTGAACAGAAGCATTCGTGAACCAAGGTATCACTGTATTTGGTAGAATTCTGATATGACAGAAAAGCAGGATATTGCATATCGTCAGTGCAAAGACCAGAGCAATGGGTGAAACCCAGCAGGTCCACCCACTATTGGCTGCCTGCAGTAAATTAAAGGGGGGTGAATACAAGACCAGCATCCCTGCACACTAGTGACCAATCATTATTACAGGCAACTCAGGCAATAATCAGGTACAACTTATGTAGGAGGGTTTGTTTCATCTCTCATCACCTACGGTCTCTTTCCTTCACTGGGTATATGTACTGTATAGGTTTATAACCACTTTAGGTTACGCATTCTTTTACATGGGTCTTTTTCCTCTCCCAGTCTAAGCTCTGCTGTATAGGAACCTGCAGGAGGTTAATACCAAGTGAAAATATATTACTTACACTGTTTGCATTTAAAAATATATTCAATGATGTGTTAACCACTTAAGCCCCGGAAGATTTTACCCCCTTCCTGACCAGGGGGTATTTTGCGATTCGGCACTGCGTGAATTTAACGGACAATTGCGCGGTCGTGCGACGCTGTACCTAAACGAATTTGACGTCCTTTTTTTCTCACAAACAGAGCTTTCTTTTGGTGGTATTTGATCACCTGTGCGATTTTTTGATCACGCGCTATAAACAAAAAAAGAGCGTCAATTTTGCAAAAATAACAATATTTTTCACATTTTTTTATATGAAATTCCCCCCCAAAAAAAAGTAAAAATCAAAATTTTTTAAAATTTTCGGCCAATTTGTTTTATGCTACATATGTTTGGTAAAAAAAATCGCAAAAAGCGTATTTTGATTGGTTTGCGCAAAAGTTATCGCGTTTACTAACAAAGGGAAAGATTTTTGTCATTTTTGTTGTTTTTTTTTTTAACGCGTAATGGCGGCGATCTGCGATTTTTTTTGCGGTACTGCGACATTGGGGCGGACAGATCGGACCCTTGACTGACATTTGTGACACTTTTGGGGTTACCAGTGACATTTCTACAGTAATCAGTGCTATACATATGCACTGTTACTGTAAAAATACACTGGTTGTGAAGGGGTTAACTTTATTTGGGAGGGAGGGGCTGTGTGTATCCCTAGGGGCGTGCTTTCTACTGTGATTGGCTGTGGCTTGAGCTGTAAGGACACCGATCAACGGATCTACATACTAGATCCGTTTGATCAGTGTCTTTACAGCGAGGAGAATGACAGGTGGCTTGTTTTCACAAGCTGCCTGACATTCTCCCTCTCCCCCGCCGATTGCCGAGTGACCGGCGGACATCGGGTCCGCTGGTCACACGCGCGGGGGGGTCCGTGACCACGCGGGAGCGGGAGCGCGCCTCCGGGGGCGCGCGCTCGCTCCCTAGACCCTCACAAGCTAGTGACGTAGCCCTACGTCACTTTGCCTGTGAGGGGCTGACTGCCGACGTAGATCGGCGTTAGGCAGTCGGCAAGTGGTTAATAAACACACTAATTTGTGTCTTTTAACCACTTTACTACCGCTTACGGGAATACTACTGCGGCAGAGTGGCTCGTTCCCGTCCAGTCACGTAGTATTAACGTGACTGGACTCCTCCCCTTCTGGGCGGCGCTTGCGCGCCGCCGGAGGCTCGCTCCCGCTGTTTTCATTCACAGCGGGAGTCGGGCCAGGGGAGGAGCAGCGGCGATCGCCGCTGCTCTTACCCGATCGTCGGGGATCGAGTCTGGAGATCCGCCCGCTGTGTGTAAACACAGCGGGCGGATCTCCATAGTGACAGGGAGTGACAGATCGGACTGTTCAGCATAGCTGGACATCCGATCTGTCCATGAATCACATAGTCACCTCCCCCCCTACACGTCAGTAAGCACCAGGCATACATTAACCCCTCCCTCTCCAATAAAATTAACCCCTTCCCTGCCAGTGTCATTTTTACAGTAACAGTGCATATATATAGCACTGATTACTGCAGTAATGTCACTGGTACCCCCAAAAGTGTCAAAAATGTCAGTCAGGGGTCCGGTCTGTCCGCCGCAATGTCGCAGTCCCGCAAAAAAAATCGCAGATCGCCGCCATTACGCGTTAAAAAAAAAACACCAAAAATGACAGAAATCTTTCCCTTTGTTAGTAAACGCAATAACTTTTGCGCAAACCAATCAAAATACGCTTATTGCGATTTTTTTTACCAAACATATGTAGCATAAAACAAATTGGCAAAAAACTTTTAAAAAAATTGGTTTTTACATCTTTTTTGGGGGGAATTTCATATAAAAAAATGTGAAAAATATTGTTATTTTTTCAAAATAAACGCTCTTTTTTTGTTTATAGCGCAAAAAGTAAAAATCGCACAGGTGATCAAATACCACCAAAAGAAAGCTCTGTTTGTGGGAGAAAAAGGACGTAAATTTCGTTTGGGTACGGCGTCGCACGACCGCGCAATTGTCAGTTGAAGTCGCACAGCGCCGAATCGCAAAAAGTGGCCTGGACGGAAGACAGCAAAATCCTCCGGTTGTAAAGTGGTTAAATCTGTCTGGAGTTCAGGTGTAATGACTTGACTTGTGACTAAAGAATGGCTCTAATCATGCATTCTAAAATTTTGTTTTTCAGTGGTTCCTCCTGGAAGTCCTGGTCCCATCACACGGCATGGTTCTTATGACAGCCTGGCATCAGACCATAGTGGCCAGGAGGATGAAGAATGGCTTTCACAGGTTATAAATTAAATTGTATAGTCATATTTTGTTGTAGGCCTACCAGATATTTGAAACTAGTGTGTCTGATCTGAGTGTTGCTGTTGACAAAAATATAATGCAAGATATTACATACACTGCTTATGTTTCTGTAGGGAGGGATGATGTTTGTTGCAAAATGTAAAAAAGAAAACATGCTATTTTTTTTTCCTGAGTAAAAGAGGGGGGAGTAAAAGATTGTAAAGCCAATGCAAATTTTCTTTAAGCCAATAGTAATGCATGGTGCACACTCTTCACTTTTTTAAACACTATACTTGATAGTACATACACAGTTACTAGCAAACTTATCTAGATGCAAAAAAGCTCTAAAAATTTTGATAGGAAGTTTAGTATTATTAAAGTAACTACCGGTAATAACTTGTTATAAAAGAAAAAGTGGCAATCTGTGCTGTCACTGCTATTATCGTATCAATGCATTTTTTTCTATATTAAACATATCGGAGTTTTGCTGTTGGTAGCACGCCCAAAATATTTTATGTAGCATAAAAATTAGACAAAATGCTTAGGTGATCACAAGGCACTTATCCGCGACCCTTATCGCAATGGATAGATAGAAATAAAAAAGTAGAAATAAAGGGAAAAATTGGTATGTCAGATTGCTTTAACATATAATAACCATTGTGGGGTAACAATTTGCAAGGATAACATAAAGATAACATATTATCTCTATTCATGTACATTTTTACCCATAATTCACACATATTTCACAAAAGATTGAAAAGTTTTTATTGAAATAAAAATGTATGAGGGTTCGTTCACACCAGCCGCTGCATTGCAACGCGATGGTTGGTGTGTGGTGTGGTCTGGCTGAGATTAGTGCAGTGGTGATGCACTTATTTGGGTGCATTGCTGTTTACTTTTTTTTTTTTTTGTTTTGTACAATTTTTAATGAGCTGTCACATATATTATATAAAGTTCAATTGCCAGACGCACGGTGCATGCAGTACTTTCTTTCAGTACACTGTGCCCACACACCACCGCAACGCAGGGATTATTTTGCCTTGTCACGCAGTGGGACTTCACTGGAATAGACGTCCACAGCATCCATACCAATGAATGTACCCTAAGTGTTTGTTAAATGCTTTGTGAATCTTAAGTGAAAACATTGAGAAACTGACCCCTTCATGTACATATCAAAATTGAAACTGCATGCCACTGACAAAGAAGCACATCCACATTTTTATAAAAAATGTATACAGTATCTTTTTTATTTTGTGTTCTAAAGCCCATACAAAATGCATTCCTCTGTGATCTCACATCATATCTCTTCCTAGGCTTCTATTCTAATATGTCCTCTCTGGCATTGATTAATATGTGTGCCTCCTATGCCTCTTTGAGCAGAAGATGTTCCTTGTGTAAAATAATAAGGAATTGCTTTTGCTAAAGTAAACACCTTTATACAGTGCAGTGCATAGTGCTAGTTTCCATTTTCTATGGGAACTGCCGCTCTCTTAAATTCTAATGGACTATCTATATGGGATGAACAAGATACACTTAGCCATTGCTCTAGGCAGCATGTAGGCGGAAATGTAGTCTTTACCCAAAGAACACTTAATTATATTTTCTTCAAGGGTTTCCTATAAAGTTGCCTGAGAATCCTGCATCACTGCAGCAAATATGTTGGCTGTAATTGTGTTCTCAGACAGGAAAAAAAGCAAAATATAAGAAAAAAAACCAAGAAGCTAAACTGACCTAATGTCCTTCTCACAGGAGAATGTTAAGAACTTCAAGCCTCAAAAGTTTATCATAACATGTCACTTTATTACAGGCAAAGTGCTGTATACAGAGAGTTACTGTAATTTTTAATAAAACAAATTGATGGCAGTAGTTCTCAGAAAACATCCTGAGGCGTTTAAAATCAGACTATGAATTTGGTATGGCTGGAGACATTTTACTGTTTTTAACTTTTACAGACTTTTACATAAGCTTCTAAATACATTAAGTTTTTTTTTTCTCATCGTTTCTGTATGTATTTTATGTAAACCTGTATTTTCTGATTGTAGAGTACAGGATGCAGGCCTCTTTAAATCCTTACACCTGGGTTATATGCAGCTATCATCAAATGATTGGACACTGGCAAAAAAAGCTGCTAGGACATCTCCCATACAACCCTTCCAACTCCTAGCTAGCCTCAGTTTTCTGCTAGAGTCCTTAAGTGATTGAGCTCTTCTCTCTAGTGAGCGATGCTTACTTTCCAATATAGAGGTTTTTCCTTTCTCTGATTTTTTTCCATGGTGATTCTTCTATCAGGAACTGACTGCAGACACATCATCTTTTTTATAGCCTCCTGATCAGTTGACCCCTTGGTAGTACCCATTCCCCATCACATGGAAGATGTGAGGCCAGCCAGTAAGATTTCAGCATTGGATATTGCTGTGGCCACACATTGAGTTAGTTGCAGGGTACTTTACTGGTTGAGAGATGCAGTCTGGCTGATGCAGAGCCCAGTCTTTGAGGACCCTGCTGCTGTATGCCCATCATGGAGGGCAAAGCAAGAAAGGGGTTAATTCCTCCTTAATTCTGAGGCAGATTGGTCAGAACAGGGTGGAAGCCCTCTAAACAGAGTGCCCCTACTTTTTTATTTTCTCCTGGATAATTTTGCATTGTTGTTTCTCTGTGGAGTGCAGTGAGTCCAGGATAGCAAGGGCTATTTTTTTGACACCATGGTCCCCTATAGGATTGAGTAGTACTGAATGTTGCCAACAATGGCACTGTTCATTTTTTCAAAACTAAAGAAAACTATAGCTGTTATTATAGACACTGTTTTGTAGGTTGTTGGTACCTCAGGCCAGTAAGAGGTGGGACTTTTAAGGCAGGTAGGGGTAATCACGAAAAAGTACAAGCAAAATAGGTGATAAATAATAAAGTGGTATTTAATACTTAAAACACATGTACAGTTGAGTACATTAAAGTGATAGGGTTATAGACCCTTGTGAAAGTGTCGTTCAAGGTTAATACATATATGTATGTATTAACCTTGAACGACTCACCACAACTTAAAGAAGTGGTGAAATTTATAATATCTAACACCATATCTGCATTTAACCCACAGAAATGGTGACTGCCAACCTTGAAAAAGGCTCCCTAAGGGGCCGAAACGCGTAGGAACATAGGAGACATCTCTGATCTGGGAAACCCAAGCTTAACAGCAGGGAATGACAGAGATACACTCTTAAGTCACCATTAACCACGTGTCACAAACCTTCTATCTACTACACAGTCGTGATTACCCCTTTTTTTTTTTTTTTTTTTTTTTTTTTTTTAAAGCCCGTAGCGTGTGAAACACACTCAAAAGACTTCACCCGGTGCATAAAAAAGTGCACACACACAAACGTGAAGAACACAAAAAGTGCACAGGGTGTGCAAACAAATGGTCTTCCCTCCGAAGAGGTAGGACCCGAACCTGGATCCCCCGGGGCGCAAGACTCCTGACAGGGATTTAAGGTACTCATGGTCTGTCTGGCCGAAACCAGACTGACCCCGTTCTTCAGGGGGACTGCCGAAACAGCCCCCACCGAGTACTAAGTGGGGCTCCCCCGAAGGGAGACCCCATGAGAGAGGGCGGACCAAGCCAAAAGGCCATATCCACCCCCTCCCAAGACTCAAGGTAGGGCCCGAGGACCCACACCCTACAAGTCGTGCCAAGTGAAAAAAAGGTGATAGAAAAGTGACAAACTACAAAGAAAAGACACACACAAACAAAAAGGTGGGGGAGGGGGAGTGGAGAGGTGAATTAGTGCCTAAGTGAAAAACAAAGGCAGGCCTTCCGGCCGGAATAAAAATTCCTCTGGTCGAAGCCAAAAGGCCTTGCCCAAGAGGCAGGTGCTTAAAAAAGTGTGCGTAGGTGCAGTGACCATGGTGCCGAAAAACTCAAGGCGAGCTGCCCCTCACCAGTGAGAATTAAGGCACCCCTGGGCTGCCACCCCAGGGGCACATACACTACGGGCTTTCTCTACCCCGGCCCAATGGCCAGACCGAGTGTAGCCCTTGCCTACCAGGAGGTTTGGAACATGTACAGCTTAGGGAGAGCCTGCCTACAACTGGGGACAAGCCTTTTGCAAGGCCAGATTCAACCCAGGAGGAAAGGCCCGCCCACCGCCATCCACGTTCCTCACCAATTACATCCAGGAGCAATACTAACCGTCTTTTCCCAGCTTTCTTGCTCCCTTCAAACTGATAGGGTCGGACCTATTCAAATCAGAAGGCAACGGACCCATCCGGCTTTCTCTGACAGTGCCTACTTCCCGGTCCTCCAGTTACGTCCAGAGCGCCCCGGTTCATTTCAGCCCCTGCCGATACTAACCCTCAGGGTCCATACCAACTGATAAGAACAGATACTACACTTGATCTTAGCCAAAAGGCCGAGAAGTCGTGATTACCCCTACCTGCCTTAAAAGTCCCACCTCTTACTGGCCTGAGGTACCAACAACCTACAAAACTTCAACCAGGGACGACGGCAAACCCGACTACATACAGGGTCATAGAGATCAAAACCCCTTCACAAATTATAGACACTGTAAGCTCTTGCTTAGCATTGGAGCAGCCTAAGTCTACTCGCCTGTAGGTATCTAGTATGGGATCTTTAAGATCTGCAAAGCCATATTTTTTCCATCATTATTTTGAGAAAATGTTGTGGTCACATTTAATATCAACTTTATTCAAATGCCAAAACAAAACAAAAAATCTGCAAAGCCAGCAAGACTTTTCTGGTTAATTCATTTGCTGAGCCTGTTTTGTATGGGGACTGGCCTCAGCAAGAGATGATATTCTCTCCCCAAAGTTTTTCACCCAACAATATCTTATTGAGGAAAACATTCTATGCAAGTCCCTGTGATAGAGCCTACAATTTCCTGCCTTAATAATACTTTCATGGCCCATCTGGAGAATAATCCTGTGTTTGAAGATCGCGTAGACAAGAGGTTATAGACACTCTTTAAAGCTCTATCCTCCATAGCAAGTCCAGCCATGCAACCTGTGGTTGCTTTTATAGCTGTCCATCAGTCTGAACTCAACATATATACTTTGACCATTATTCCATCCTTATGGATATCTCTGCCACAATCAAATGGAGCTTTTACCTACGCCCTTATTTCACTGTGTGAATTCCTTGGCAGATACTGTTCTCCAAATTTGCAGAATGAGTCTTCTCCGTATCCTTATCTACAAGCACAGGATCCTGTGGCCTGCTGGTCAGCTGAGCTCTAATGCAAGAAATGGCTTGAGGCAGCTTCTGGTCCCTTGAAGACGTTCCCTAGTAACGAAACATATTGGACAGAGCTTGTTCGTGCCGTCATCATGCACGCAAGTTTCTATGCAGTGGTGTTGATGTTGTGCTAATATTGTGAACACCTCTATTTGTGCAATAAACCGTTGTACTCAACGGTATTACACAATGTGGCTTGTTTGTTTTCTTTCTGCTGTTTATACTTGTCTGCTATACTGAGGAGAGACTGAGACCTAAACCCAGTGGGTGGGAGCCCCCTAGTGGTGGAAGGAGTTACGTGTTTTTTACAATTTGATGGCATTGAGCTTGTTGGTACCAACGAATACTGGTATGACCTCCTATTACTTAGGGGTTCCCCAAATTTAGTAAGAAGTCTGAACACCTGTTATGGTGGTAGAGCATGTGGATTCCTTCACAATGTGTAGTGTTTGCTTCACAGCACTATCCTTGGAATAATATATGGACTTTAAACATGAAATTGTTTTTTTATTACCGTATTTTCCGGCGTATAAGACGACTGGGCGTATAAGACGACCCCCAATTTTTAAAATATAGAGTTTGGGATATACTACCCCTCTTCCAACGCACACCAAATAAAAATTAAAAAAACATCACATTTGATTTCAATATGGCCAATATTTCAATATTTGATTTCAAACTATGACCTAATAGTTAGAGGATAATATAATTGGCAAGTTTTAACTCAGGAAACAAAATAATGAATGGCCCCTGATCTCAGTGACAGTGTTTTTTAATTTTAGAATGCATGTTTGTCATAGACGATACTGTGTCACTTGAATTTTCAGTTTTCATAACCAACTCAGCATCCTGTCTGTAACGCAAAGATATTTTTGCTTTCTGTACACAACCAGCCCTTCCACATTTATATAATGTGATCCAGCACCTAGATGCTATCTATGATTAAAAATACCATATGCCCGGGGTATGGAAAAAAAGATAGAGAGAGAGAGCGGTGATGTGACCAGAAAAACATGCCTCTTTCACCTGTCTGACCAGCCATTGTATCCTGTTACCGTACCTTCTTCTCTGCCTCTCAGATCTCGCACATGCGCGCCTGCACCGCTTTACTGCAGTCCTCGGGAGCGAGACGCAGAGAAGGAGGTACGGTAATAGGATACAAGGGCGGGCCAGACGGGTGAAAGAGGCATACCATAGTCTCTGAGACAGGGAGGGCTGGGAAGCAGGGAGAGCCAATCCAAGCAGGCATACCGTGGCCCTGTTTGAGTCCCCCCCCCCCTACCGCACAGTTCAGTCGGCTCCGAAGTTTCAGCATCCGCCCTATAAGACGATACCCGGTGTATAAGACGACCCCCGACTTTTGAGAAGATTTTCCTGGGTTAAAAAGTCGTCTTATACGCCGGAAAATATGGTAATTTATTTTTACCACTTATGCAATTTTTGCACTAAAAGTTGGAGCACTGATTTTAAATATATTGTGATATGAGGTAGTCCGGGAACATTAGGCAGTTGATTGGGTAAAAGAAAAAAGTCCTTTCATTGTTCTCTCCAAAAACAAGTAAATTCAAAGAGCTTTCTTCAGCCAAAGGTAAAGCACAACAGTGCACAGTTCTGATACAAAAGAAAGAGGCACATCTGACAGGCTTATTGCCACTCACTCGGTCCCATACTGGGTTAGGGTTCCTCTGTGTATCAGGGTGTCGGACAGGCCACAGGGGTTCAGCAACAAGCATCTCGATTGCCAGAGGGTTCACTTTACTTGCAACCATTCCTTTCTGCCTCACTGACACTGGTGCTTATCCCTTCCTGCTGCCTTTCAAGACTGTCTTTGCTGAAGCGTAACCCCTTCAGGACCAGAGGCCTTCTAGTCAGGGTCTGGAGTTTCTTCCCTACCAAAACTCTTCCAACCTCCAAACCTCCATAAGTCCCTGATAGTAATATACCACTTCAAAGAGTACTGACAATCAATCCTCTCTTTCCAACCAAACTAGCCCAAAACCCCTCCCCCTGCATGATGAGAACCTCTGAGTACTTAACCAAGTCTTCAAACTGTCCCCTTGAAATATTAGGGAAATATACCTGCCCTTCAAGACACAATCCCAGTGTCCTGTACAATATGCTTTGGTATTTTCCATTGATTTATTTATATGTACATATGGTATGTACTGTAAACACTGTTAGGTTGTTAAAAGGAAAACGTGATTTTTTAATGTATTCTGTATTTGAATATTTGGGCGCTGCAGTAATAAAGCAACATTTGCATCTTTAGACGCAAAGCACAAGTATCTTATTAAATGCTAGGTTACTGTTGGCGAACGCTTGTTTGGTCCCTCCTTGGCTAAAGACATCAAGTAGATTACAGGAGGCAAGACTACTGTCCTCCTCCAGAAGAAAAAAGCTTGCACCTCTACCAGTCTTACACTCCCTATGTTTTGAAGGGTTCCTTTCATCCCTCTCAGTCTTCCAATGCTAAGTCTAAAATGGGAACACTCTTTTATAAGAAGACATGGTCCTCTAAGCCAGCCAGGTCTGGTGCCAAGGTCTCTTCCCTGTGATGGGGTGCCGCCGACACTGCTTGGTGCGGGGTATATCTTTTGACCTTTGTTGAGTGTCATTTTCCAGAATTACAAGTTGAAGTTATGCACTCTGCTTTCCCCACTTCATGTTCTCAAACATTTTCCTTTCCCCGTCTTGAAGAGCATGTCCCCTAACTGCTGTGCAACAGCTTCTGTCCTGGGAGTTATCATCCTGGGTCCCACAGTGGAATGATTTCAAGGTTTTCACTCAAACCTTTTTTTAATATATGTTTAAAACTTAAAAAGGGAGACAAAGCCAGTTACAGTACAGAGGTAGGCATAATATAACATTTTACCAATTATTACCAATTATCAACTGTACAGTAAGGCAACAGGGGTATCTGCCCGTCTACCCAAACCTCCCCAAAGTCCAGTGGAGAAGTCTTAACCCATTCTGGACATGAATGTTGTCAACTTGGTACTATGTGTACAAATTATTTCCATGAAACATGCAAGGTCAGTCATCACAGGGTTCAATTGAGAAAATTGAAGGAACATTTTCTGGCCTCCATAGACATTAGGGAGGCTAACTGCACATTACTATTTTTCTGTAACACTACCACGATCTGTGGATTACGGTGGGTGACCAGCATTACCAGTTTGTCGCCCTTTAACCTTGTCTGTCTATGGCCCCCTGAGTTTTCACCAAGGTACTTGCTGCAGTTTTGACTCTGCTCAATGCTCAAGAGGTTCATGTTGTGGGTACTTGGATGGTCTTCTCCTAAAGAATCAGTATTTCTGGTCTCTGCCATCCACCACACTGTACATACTCTGCAGAGTTTTTGGTGCATACTCAATGTGTGGAAGTCATTGCTGGACCCGTCTCAAATGCTGGAGTGCCTGGACTTGTCTTAGCCCTATTTAAGTTATTCCTACACAGGGACAAATGTCTGTCCCTTCACTTTCATCCCCGGAGCCTGCATTCTCAGAAGAGGCCTTTGGGTTTTGCCTGCATGAAAGTTCTGAGTTTCATGGTGACCTTCCGCAAAGTTGTACTCTAAAACTCAACATTTTTAGTAGTGTGGGAATGGTAGACTCTGTTGTTAGACCATTCCAAGGGGGCAAGCATCTTGGTCAACCTAAAATAGGGCTGAGACATCCTGTGACTCTCATTAGCATGGTGGATTTACAGCCCAGCTCTGGAAAAAGGGAAGCCCTTCTCAACTCATGGAAGGCTCATATGACAGATGGCAGCCTATCAGGTAGGGGTGACATCATGGACACCCTTTTGGAGCAGTAGATGTGGTCATTAGAAGAAGCTCCCCTTCCCTCCAACATTCTGGAATCCAGTCAGGCAGTGTCAAAGCCGTAGTCTACATCAATAATTGAGAAGACGCCAGGAGTTCTGCCATTCAAAAAGAAATCAGACTTTGTTGTTGTTGTTGATCTTTGTTGGGCAGAACTTCAAATTCTTGCCCTGTTTGTTGAACGTGGAAAATTGTCAGGTTAAATTTTTCAGCCAGCACCTGTTCTTAAGGAATAGGCTCATGTACTTAAGTGCTGTCCTTACAGCCAAAGACCATAGGTTGGCGCTGTGGTGAAATGATGGAGGATGCTGTCAGCAAACAAAGCCCCTAAATAAAGTGATCACTGGAACACCATCAGTATCAAGTGAACCTTTTATTTGCTACCATAGAAGCATCATTGGAGCCACACTGGACCCCTTCCTCAGGCAGGTACTTCACAAGAAACAAGGGTAAAAGCAAGGGTGAATAGCAAGTTTAAATAGACAGAGCAACCAATCACAGTTTCCCAAAATCTCACTCAATACACAAATAAATGTATTGGCAAACAAATTGCATATTCAGAGGCAGGATATTATATATGTTTTAATCCCATAGAGAGAGAGAGAGAGACAAAGGGTACCAAGAGAGGAGGCACTATATAACTTTGTGCGTATGACTCATTTCCTACTTTGTTTTGTGCAAGACGAGGAACTTATCCTACAAAGTATTCTGTATGATTTATTCTGTGCATCCTTCAGTCTGGTCTTGACCAACATCTGGCCTTGTGTACCATCAAGGGACAAGTCTCGACCTTGGTCATTCTTTTTCAGAAACCTCTGGTTTTTGACTCTCTAGTTAAGGCTTTTGTCCAGGGCATAGCTCACATCTCTCCTCCAGTCCAATCTCCTTTTTTCCTTTGGGACATCTTGTTCTTGTTCTGGATATTCCCTTGCCTGACTTTTCACGAAAGGTAGCCTTTCTGGTTGCATTCACATCTGTGAGGAAAGTCTGTGAAATAGTGGCCTTATCCTGTAAGCAGCCCTTATGAGGGTTTCACTGGGACCCAGGGCCTTTTTCCTCCCCACGATGGTCTCCATATTTAGCGGAAAAATGTCCCATTACCACCATTGATACATGGATATTACAGATTATCGCAATGCCAAAAGTCTGAAAGATAGGGTTCCACCCTTCCCTTTTAGGGCAAACTCTGCTAGATCTGTTAGCGCCTATTGGCCTTTTCAGCATCTCACACCTGTTTGTTAGATTTGAAAGTCTTCATACGTTTTTAAGTTTTACAAAAGTTCAATACACTTCTGATGGCACTTTCAGGTGTAAGGTGCAATGGATTGCTCCCTTAGTTTTTGAGCCTTCTTGAACCATTTGGTTGTTATGTTAGTCTGTTGGTATTGCTTGCTATGTTGGCCACCCCTCAATGGGACTTGTTTTGGACATTCCAGTTGTAAGGATTTAAAGAAACCTAAGTCCTTTGCTACACGATCAAGAAAAAAGAATTTTTGAATTACCAGTAAAATCTGTTTACTAGAATACAGAACAAGATAAATGAACCTCCCTTCTGGTCTTATGATCTACCTATTGCTTGCCACAAAACTGAGGCTAGCCGGGAGTAGGAGGGATTATATGGGGGATTTTCCAGGAGTTTTTTGCCAGTGTTCAATTACCTGAAGGTATCTGCAGATAACCAATCCTTGTAAAGCCTAAAGCCAGGTACACACGGGCCAAATGTTGGTAAACATTTGCAGGTTCAAAAAAAAAAATTACGACATTCGTCCCATGTTTATATCAGTCTGTCTGACAGAAGCCGGTCGTTTGGCCATTTTCTGTCGAATGCGCGTGCTCGAAAACCAGCAGCCGACCAACTCCCGATCAGCATTCTCAGACAATGGCAGAGAACGCTGATTGGAGTGTTCTGGCAGGGGGGCCGTCCCCCTGTCAGAACACTAAAGCTCATTGGGGGAGATCACTATACTAATATTGCATAGTTAGTATAGCGGCTTCGACCAGAGCTGACAGTTTTTTTCTGTTCAACCCAGGAAAAAAAAAACGAATAGTGTGCACCAAGTCCTACTAAACCGATGGCCAAGCCTATTGATATTCATGCACTGTCAATAAGGTATTTCTCAGACCAATTTCTTTAATGCTTTGGACTGAATTGGGATAGATTAGAACTTTTTTCAGGTATGTATTGCTGTCTGTGTCCCCATTGGGGAAATAGTAATATAAACCTGACAGATATATATTTTTTTTTAACAGTTAAACCTGACAGATGTTTAACCCCCTCCCCTTCCAGATTTAAATAAATACGAGTCCAAATATAAACAATATGTAACACCTAATTGAGCATTGCATGATTCTTGAAGGGAGAAGTAAAGCCAAAGCTTATTTGGTCCTACTTCTCCTGCGGGTCACAGGAGTGCACTTAGTTCTGCATTCCTATGACCCAGAATCAGCCGACAGTGGGCTAAAGTCCACCGTCAGCTAATGTCACTCAGCTGGTCCAGGCTCTGGAGCAATCTTGACTTTACTATTGGGATCCACCCAAATGCTTCGACCAGCAGCTGGCTCAGCTCAGCGAGCTGCCGAGAGCCTGAGCAAGCTGCTTCCGCCCCCTTCAGAGCGCTGGAGGGGCAGAGCAGAGAGCCATTGACTGACAGTCACTGACTCTCTAAAGACCGATAACCGAGTGATCAGTGGTCTTTGATCGTTTAGTTCTCGGTCTTAGAGGCAACCAGGGACAGATGCAGAATCGGACCAATTCTGCATCCACCTAGGTGAGTATAAATGTTTATTTTTTTCAAATTCCCATACTTCTTTTTTAAAATGCATTTAGATATGTACAGTATAATTTTACAGTATGCTGTGGACTGTGGATGAAAAAAACAAGTTAAAAGAAGTTTGTTTGTTGCATGTAACCCATTTGAGAGATTTGCTGTCTTCGTGACCTCCATCACCAAAACAGAAAATTGATAGTACACCTCAATGAGGACAGCAAAATAAATCTCATACAGATTCTGTTGTTCACTTTTTCCAAAGATAAAAAAAAAAAATGTAAGCTGGAGTTCTGTGTGATCTAAAGAGTATTATTGCATTATTGCATATACTAGCATTAAAGATTAGCTCCAACAGTCCATGCCGGTTTCAGCAAAATACCAAGATACTGTAGTTGGTAATGTTGGGGTGTTACGGCAGGTTAAGTGTCCCCTCTAGAAAAATTGCAATAAAATAAAGCAGCGTATATGAACAACAGCGTCATTCTTTGCCCTAAAAAACACCTTTAAGTGAAAAATAAAAATACAAGCTGTACAAGCTCATATCTGCTAGTCTGTATTTAATGTATGATTTATTGAAAACATGTAAAAATCCAACCAAATCATTTTCACATTGCCTTCCTTTCTTCACTTAGCTTAATCCTCTCTTTCTTCCACCTCTTCTCGACCCAGTACATTATATACATTACTTACTTGACAGCCAGCTAGACTAATCTGACCACAGAACACGAGTGAATAAACACACTGAAAGTGCCAACTGAAAAGGGCTGCAACTTCCAATGGGCGAATTGAAAAGTTTTATTCTTGCCAGCGCTATCCACCTCTTTCCACTATACTTGTTTTTTAGCTTTCTTTTTGACATTATACGTATGTCATCAAGGGTAACAGAATGCATTGAGAAAGCCTGCCCTTCACTTCAACTTTTCAATTAGAATAGTGGGTAATGTGTGTTGTCAGTGTGAAGTAGATACAATATGTTTGTCCTGCACACAACAGGAGAGTGAATAGGAACATCTGGCCATAGCCTCGATTAAACTGCAAAGGCATCTGTTTACCTCTTGGCTCTGTGACACTGATGGTTCTAAGCTTAAAATATACAGGATGCTTTTTCTGTGGCCTAATTTGCACTGCTTCAGAGGTATGGGCTGTGAAAGAAGCTGAAATCTCTTTGGGCAAACCAAGGGATGGTGAGAAACAAAAGGTAGTAGGAAAGAGCCTTCTGTATGCTCAGAGCCTTCAAGGCTCATAAATCCAGCAGCATATTCAACATTCTTGCCTGGAGATGCTGGGATCTAAGGGAATAATGCATAACTGAAGAGAAATAAGTGTTTCCACAGGCACTGTTCTTGTGCAATAAGAGTATGTACTAAGGCTGGTGTCAGGTGTTAACACAAAGCAACATACATTATTAGAAGTAATGGGCACAAGGAGTTATTGTTGACTGCTCAGTGAGATGTGACTACAACTGACATCTGAATGTGTTGATAACACATTTTTCATGCTATATGTTGAATTGATTTTGTCCAATGTATTGTGACTGAATAATATAATACCCCGGCAGTACTAACAATATAATATTAATGCCTGATTATAATATAATATAATATAATATATAATTTATAATAATAATATAACACCTGATATCATCTGCACTCCTGATCCCATGAGCAGTTATGAAAAGGGAATGTGGTCCCCAATAACAAATACTGCCTTTGCTTCTGACATATATTCTGCCAGTTTGCCAGAAGAATTGGTGTGTCTGAGAAAATTACTGGTTTACTTGATAATTTGACCCCTCTAATTTCTTCAGTTTCACTTAAAAGGTTTTAATAAAAATTATATATATATATATATATATATATATATATATATATATATATATATATATATATATATACAGTATCTCACAAAAGTGAGTACACCCCTCACATTTATGTAAATATTTTATTATATCTTTTCATGTGAAAACACTGAAGAAATTACACTTTTCTACAATGCAAAGTAGTCAGTGTACAGCTTGTATAACAGTGTAAATTGCTGTCCCCTCAAAATAACTCAACACACAGCCATTAATGTCTAAACCGCTGGCAACAAAAGTGAGTACACCCCTAAGTGAACATGTCCACATTGGGCCCTATTAGCCATTTGCCCTCCCGGTGTCATGTGGCTCATTAGTGTTACAAGGTCTCGGGTGTGAATGAGGAGCAGGTGTGTTAACCACTTTATGACCAGAAGGATTTGCCCACTTAATGACCAGGCCCTATTTTGCGATTCGGCACTGTGTTACTTTAACGGACAATTGCACGGTCGTGCAACGCTGTACCGAAATAAAATTGATGTTGTTTTTTCCCCACAAATAGAGATTTCTTTTGGTGGTATTTGATCACCTGTCCATTTTGTTTTTTTTTTTTTTGCGCTATAAACAAAAAAAGCGACAATTTTGAAAAAAAAAACAATATTTTTCACATTCTGCTATATGACATTCTCAAAAATAAATTTAAAAATCAAAATTTTTTAACATTTTTTTTTTGAAAGGTGTTTATTTATAAATTTTTAACCAACAACACAAAATACAAGTACAGACAATGCCAGTAAGAAAAATAGATATATAACAGGCAATGAAAATATACCAGGTCAATGGAAGGCACTGCAGAATAACATGACAAGAAGACCAACAGGGCCCAGGGGGAAGGGGAAGGGAGGGAAGGGAATGGGGGGGGGGGGCTCATAGCGTAAATTTCCCCAAAATGCAAAACAGCGGCTTCGGAGCACACCCAGCAGAACACCATAAGGGAGCCCCACCCTAGGATGGATAAGGGGGGGTGGGGCAGCAACGGAACAAGACAACCAACACAAACAAGGACACATGACCACACACACCCCCAACACTCACACTAACACACACCTCCCTCTACCCTCAAGTACCCACCCCCACAGGGGGAGGGAGCAGGCAATACACAACATGTTAACCAGAGAAGCCTTCAGTACACCTGGGACCACAACAGTCTCAGTCAGCAGTCAAGCTCAAGGGCAGAGGGACATTTGCCCAGAACGAATCCTCCACATCAAGCCAAGGCTGCCAAAGTAAACTTAGTAAACTTATCAGGGCACCCTCTACTCTTATAGATCAGTTTATAGAGTGGTACATCACCTCGTACTACAACATAGAACTGTTGCATGGTAGGCGGTTCAACACTTTTCCAATGTAGTAAAATAAGCTTCCTGGCATAGAACAGTAGGATACGGAGCAAGATCCTAGGACGCACACGGTGTATGATATCATTCAACACACTCAACAGGCCTACCTCAGGCATGTGTGGGACCGGTAGATGTAATTTATTATTAAAGAAAGCGAAAATAGACGTCCAATAACCGTTAATATGGGGACAGGACCAAAACATGTGGAGGAGGTCTGCTGCGGGACAGCCGCACCTAGAACAGGCGGCGCCGGGGCAACCCCCATACGGACCAACTTTTCAGGTGTGTAATGTAAATGGTGAATGAATTTAAACTGTATCAATCTGTGGTTGGAACTAATAAGGTCCTGGAAGCACACCTCTGAGGCCTCGTCCCATACCTCCTCCGACAGCTCAGGAAGGAGTGCGACCCACTTGCACATGGCCAATTTAAACGGGTCGGCACTCGCCGCCTGCAACCTCAAGTAAAATGTAGTGACCAGTTTATTTATCTCTGGAATAGACAATAGCTTCTCCATTGGGGATTCCTCGAGCTCTAGGGTCAACCCAGCAAATTGCGCACGGGCTTAAAAGTATTTAAAAAAGGAACGGTTGCTCACACCGTGGCGGGCCTTCAGGTCATCAAAAGAAACAAATCATCCCAATAGTGAAGTATGATAAAGGGAACATTGTGATTTAGGTTTGCTTTGCTGCCTTAGGACCTGAAACACTGCCATCATCAAGGGGAAAATAAATTCCCAAGTTAGCAAAATATCCTACAGCATAATGTCAGAGTGGCTGTCCGCCAGTGTAACCTAGTAGAAGTTGGGTAATGCAGCAGGATAATGACCCTAAGCATTGAAGTAAGTCCAAAACAGACAGGATTCAGAAAAAGATAATGCACCTTTTGGAATAGCCCAGTCAGAGCCCAGACCTTAGCCCATAGAGATGCTGTGGAATTTGACGAGAGTCGTTGACACCAGGCATCCTACAAATGTGCCTGAGCTGATGTGTTGTAAAGAGGAATGGTCAAAAAGTCCTCCTAAACATCATGCAAGTCTGATCCAGAGCTACCAATAGTGCTTGCAATTAACTCACTTAACCCAGCCATGGGCGGTTCAAATCAGGAACCAGCTGAGATGCAAACCATGTTTTGGCATCTGAATGTACTCAAGTTGATCGATCAAGTAACTTTAGTACAACCAGCCGGTCATATTTAAAATAAAATTATTGTTAGCAGCTAGCCACTAGCAATATTCACTGTGTTTTCCCTGTGGGAACATTTTCCCCCTTATATAGCACCTCAACCCCTATGGTTGCAGGAAAGAAGTTTGCTCCGTCTATGGCCAACCTTACTTTTTCCTCCAGTGCTGTGAATTTTTAATGGATTTATTTATTAAAGACATGAGAAATTAGAATAGTTTGTGTGTTATCAGCTTAAACACATTGTGTATGTCTATTGTAGTTACTTGGGTGAGGATCAGATCACATTTTATGGCAAATTACAGCAGAAAACAAGTTCATTACAAGGGGTGCACATACTTTTTTCTTTCACTGTAAGTCTTCAGTTGCCTCCAAATACAGTTGTGTGAAAAACTAACTGCACCTCATGGAGAATGATGACATTTTCAACATATTCCAAAAGGCATACATTAGATCTTCATTCAAACAGTGCGTACAGATAAGTAGGATATACTTGAAAAAATGGCAATACAATTTACATATTTGGGTTGAAGCAAATACATTGTTCACTTTGCAAGGGAAGTTTGACTTTGCAAGAAAATTTTCCCCAGAGCTTAGCAATTCTGGTGACATGTGGAGAAGTAAGCCAAATGGTCTCATGCGCTACCACTAACCTGTACCCTAATTGCATATATTATTCAGTCACAATGCATTGGACAGAATCAATTCAACATGTAGCATGAAAAATGTGTAATCAACACATTCAGATGTCAGTTGTAGTTATATCTCACTGAATTAAGTGCTGCAGGTACCGATAATGTGTTCTCACATTAAACAGTGACTAAAATAGTAAATACAGCTGTGCTGCTAAAAAGCCCAAGATCAATATCCACCTCAATATATCTATGAATAAATCAAAAAAGTGATATAAAACCAAATAAGATACCAACTTAACATAAAAGAATAGTAATGAAAAACAGTTATATGACACAATTATATCTGTGTAACGGGGGGAAGTACCACGCTTCAATATATGTAGTGATATTGAAATTGTATATGATAAATACTTGTGAAATAAATCTATTTAGCAATAAATATGCACAGTGATATTGAATAATAACTTGTAAAATATATAAAAATCATTCCATATACCAATAAATATAGAAGTGCTCAAATAAATACATATAGTGATATACAGTATATCAAAAAATAAATCAAATAAATATATAAAATATATAAGGTGTGAAGATAAACTGTTCTACAAATATAAATAAGGTGCTTATGGTGATATTGTGTTCATTTCAATTACATAAAAAATACATACAAGATTAATAAATGTGCCAATAAAGTGTTCAGTGCAAATATAAACGAGTATATCTTTTTGTGTATTACACAACATGAAATAAAGTGCCCAAATCTATTAAAAGGTACTCAAGTGTCCCAGAAAAAACAGATGAGACATATAACGCTGATCTTCCTCTTCCAGGTGTCTCAATACAATTTCTTCCACCTTTACACCATGTGATATATGGGGTGCTCTTTGGTGCTCCTCACCTATGGGTGTGCTAAATGCTCACCTCAAGCTCTCAGGTAATGTGCCTCTCGATCTATACAAGATCTGATCTCTCCTCCTCTCCTCCTTTAAGTTGTGTATGGTAGGGGGATGGTGGTGTGCTTCGCCTTATCTGGATCAAGTTGGGGGCCCTCAGGTAATCCCTCGGATCTCGAAATATGGGGCCAATATAGTGTAGTATTTTAATCCAACAAGTTTATTCAAAAAAGTGTAACAACTCACAAAAGACTGTCGTTCTTAGCTGTTTGTCATCAGTCGCGGGACTTACTTCCGCATTCCGTAAGTCACTTCCGGTGCTATACCCTAGCATTTAGCACACCCATAGGTGAGGAGCACCAAAGAGCACCCCATATATCACATGGTGTAAAGGTATAAGAAATTGTATTGAGACACCTGGAAGAGGAAGGTCAGCGTTATACGTCTCATCTGTTTTTTCTGGGACACTTGAGCACCTTTTAATAGATTTGGGCACTTTATTTCATGTTGTGTAATTCACATAAAAGATTTACTCGTTTATATTTGCACTGAACACTTTATTGGCAGAATTTATTAATCTTTTATGTATTTTTATGTAATTGAAATGAACACAATATCACCATAAGCACCTTATTTATATTTTTAGAACAGTTTATCTTCACACCTTATATATTTTATATATTTATTTGATTTATTTTTTGATATACTGTATATCACTATATGTATTTATTTGAGCACTTCTATATTTATTGGTATATGGAATGATTTTTTATATATTTATTTAGAAGATATTTTACAAGTTATTATTCAATATCACTGTGCATATTTATTGCTAAATAGTTTTATTTCACAAGTATTTATCATATACAATTTCAATATCACTACATATCATATAGATTTCCCTTGAAGCGCGGTACTTCCCCCCATTGCTTTCTGTCTTTTAACTGTGTGGCTTACAGTAACTAGTACACGCAGCATTAAGGGTATTTCCACCTACACCTCTTAGGACAGCGAGAGATTCACACCCATACATATATATCTGTGTAACCATCAAACGTTATATGCAAGTGCTCATTACAAGCTTATACTGTACACAATAATATCATGATAATATTTATAACAAACCATAAAAAAACATTTGTTACACAACAACAATCCCAAAAAAAATTTTTTTTCATTCTTTGCTTACTCCACAATCATGTGTGCCTTGCCCGTGACCCTAATGCACTCCAGTACAACAGTGTTTCACCACCACACAGAATGCTTGCTCATCTCATAAGGTATTTATTTTATTTATTTATTATAGAAACTTGTAAAGCGCCATCAATTTTACACAGCGCTTTACAAATATATTGCACAGCCACATCAGTCACTGCATTTAGGGAGCTTACAATCTAAAGTCCCTAACTCACATTCATACATACACATCCTAGGGCCAATTTAGACAGGAACCAATTAACCTACCAGCATGTAGTGCTGTGGTTGGGATTCAAACCGGCAACCTTAGTGCTGCTAGGCGGACATGCTAATTACTGAGCTGCTGTATGCATATGTGTGTGTATAAATATGATAATCCACTTTACCCAATATGTATGGTGTCTCCTCCACTCTGCTGGAAATATTCTGCCCAAGATGAAACTATGCAGGTCCCTTTCAATCATAAGTATCCTGTTGCTGGTGGTTAGTAGTGGTACTCACAGAAGAGAAACATGCACACAATAGTGTAGCATTTTTTCATTTGGAATCATTAAAAAACATAATAAAATCTAATCACACTTTAAAAAGTGTCATAGGGGTTTATTTACTAAAGCTGGAGTCAAAATCAGGCTCACTTGTTCACTTTTATTGCCAAAGCTTAACTAAACAAGCTGAGGTTAGAAGCTGATTGGGTACCATGCACAGCTGCACCAGATTCTGTGTGCAATAGTTTTAGTAAATCTTTCCCATAGACTCAATCACAGGACTTCTCCCTCTTCAAAGTTATCCAGAAGTTGGCATTGCAAGTTCTAGTCCATAACTTTTCATTTGGACTCAAAAATTTCTTCCTAAATACATAAACATGGGTTAGTGTTCTTAAGATGGCAGAGATTTGTATCTGTCTGATTTCTCACTAGTTTGAGATGGCTTACTAGTAAAGCGCACAAACTGAAAAACTTAGTGGTCAAAAACTTTGGCTATGTTTATAGTTCAGGCGTCGATCTGTAAAACAAGGCCACAAATAATATATATCATTTTTATTTTACAGTTATGTCACAAAACTGTTATATACTACTGAGGTAAAATGGGGAACTGATGGAAATATATTACATAATTTTTGTAGTAAAAATATTCCCTCCAGTAATTTTCATTACTGGTTTTATGTCCTTCGTACTCCGCAAAGCTCTGTTTAAAGGAAATGTGCATGCGCTGTTAAGCTATATATAACCATACCTTAACAAACCACAATACTGTTTACTTTCTAAAATAGTATTTATTAACATACTGTGTTATGAATAGACATTTCTTACATATTAATAAAAAATTATTTAAGTCCTTTACAATTTTCAAAATATTTGCTCAGCTGTGTTAGTTTATTAGGAAAAAATGGAGAACTAAATGCAAAATAAACTGAAATTAATCTTAGTGGCTAAAAAATGTACAACATGATTTTCTAAACCTGACCAGCATAATATAATGTAGTAGCAGAATGTGTTAACTTATAAACTTATAAGTGCATTTCCATTTAGAGTCAGTCAGCGACATAAGATCGGATTGGTAGGTTGACATAGACTACATAGCCCTCTTGTGCATAACACAGGGCCCCTCTTTGAGATCTCTAACTGTTGTCCTGTGTGCCCTTTTGCAGAATGCTGATATAACGTCTATGTTGCTTATCCCTTGACACTCCTGCCATGTAACCAATCACCTCTCACCTCTGCCCCAGTATATACCTTCAGCACATACTGGTCCGGTTCTAGCCTTAGTACAGTTCATTCCCCATCACCAATGAAAATTCAGCCTCTACCTAAATTTTCTTTTTTGACCCTCTTTTTTTTTTTTTTTTTTTTTTTAGATCACTTGTGTAATAGCATATATTTCTAACTTTGGAAATGAACATGATATGGAAGTAACAATTGTCTTATTGCCAGCCTAAACATCATGCCTTTGATGACCAGACCAAAGTACTGTCTGAGGCCTCACTAGGTGTTAGACTCATAAAACTGGGTGATAATTTTAAGCACTAAGCAAGAGGAACTCCTAATCCAGATGGCCTTACAAGTAGACTTTATTACATGGCCTACAGGAGAGTTGAGCTCTCTTTTAGGCCATAGTCTTTTACAATAAAGCAGAATTCTAGTTACCAAACAAATCATCCCCATCCTCCTCCTAGTCAATATGCTTTACATTTTTATATCTTAATTGTGTATTTGTACCTTTATTTTCTTATGAAGTGACAGTTACATGACCACTCCATGTTCAGTCTTCACTAAACTGTGATGGGCTGTGGGAATGGAGCAGTTGTGGATAGCCCCACAAGTACTATGTACAAGAAAAAACAGAGGGCGCACCGGCC
The DNA here is from genome assembly GCF_965119305.1 of Pelophylax lessonae. Taxonomy (NCBI): domain Eukaryota; kingdom Metazoa; phylum Chordata; class Amphibia; order Anura; family Ranidae; genus Pelophylax; species Pelophylax lessonae. Next base: position 379,645,458 of record NC_138769.1, on the reverse strand, counting down.
TAGTGCATTACCTCAAATAAAATGGCTTTATTAAAAATAAGTGCAGATTTATACTCACAAATGAAGATGACATAAAGGCATATCAAACGATATTGTTACAGCATCTGGATAGTTGCCTCACAGATGTAAAGTCCTTGCAGCGACTGGCTTCAGCAAGAGCCTTCCTGGTTGATCAGCATTTAAGCCCTGAGAGTCTCTTTGCGTGAGGCCCACCTTCAAGCGCAGGAGAGTGGAGTGTTGTTTTGGAGATTGCCACAAGTACTATGTGTCTTATTGAACTTTGAAAATCTGCTTTTGTCGGCATCCAATGGCTGTGGCTCCAGCAGCATTACATAATCCTTAAGATCCTGAGAACTACAGGAAGGCATGTTTGTCACAGCTGACCTGGGATAGGAAACATCCAGTCACATTATATATGTTTAGTCAGTAGGCTGATTGCTCTATAATATAGGTTATTTGCAAAGAGTCCAAGTCAAAAGTCTGTTTTGGATCCTTTTATGAAGACAGCTCCGCTGGGAACCGAGTACTCGGGGCATGACAGAAAAGGTGCATAGCGTAATATGCCTTCTTAAAGTTATATCTTTTATTAAGATTAAAAACACTTACAGTACAAAGCTGCTACTTGATACAAGCGTGTAAAGCAATCCATGGAAGACAGCAAATCGCCTCCTCACTGCAAAACTTCAGGATCCCAGAGACACCGGAAGTGATCTGGAGCCAGTGACATCACTTCCGGTAAGCTGGAGAAAATCTTTCCAACAAAGCTCCAAATACTGTAGCAATAAAATTCTGGCAAAGGTTTGAACTATTCCCCACTGTATCCAGAAATAAAAAAAAAAGCCTGGCTTACAATTTAAATCTTGATTTGCAATAATTCACCAGCAATAACCTAAAAAGCTATAGTTATTAAAGAGAATACAGCAATCCCTAATTGGTAACTCCAAGAACTAAAATTAGTAGAGTTGTAAGGAAACTATACCACTCCAAACTCCAAAGGTTCCTTTCAATTGTAGGTAAACTTGGTTGCCAGCTACAGACACCTATCCACTCTCTGTATGCCATCCATACAGAAAGCAAAGGGTACACACCAATGACTAACTTTGTTGAGCCAAGTGGGTATTCTGTACCAACCTGAGAACTGTCCTTCTAGCGCGTTTTACCATGAGGTTAGTCAACTAAACCTATAAGAGGACTCTCTTGTCACCTGAGTGTTAATACACATTCAACACTCTTTGTTTCACCTGCCTCACTGCTATTATAGATGCAAGTAATGAGTCATTTAGACTATTTCAGTAAAGGACCTTTATACCTTTACTGTTACCTTTAATTTCATATAAATTTAAATTGATGGCAGATGTAGCATCTTAGACTAGATGTGAGGGAAAACATTCTCAAATAGGACACAGTGGCCTTAAACGCTTGACTAAGGGGCTAATGTTTCCTCATCCTATTTGAAACTGAAGTAAATGCTTTGGCCGGGGGTTCCCTTTTCATTTTATCACACCACAGCCTTATATAGTAGTATTTGTATGAAACTGCCTGCTCCTAAACATGAGCATTATGGCATATGGTTATAGATTGTGCTGACATTTAATTATATGCCTTTTGTTTCCTGTAGAATCCAGTCACATTGTACAACAATTGAATTTGTTTTGTTCTTTTTTACAGGTTGAAATAGTGACCCACACTGGACCTCACAGACGTCTATGGATGGGACCTCAGTTTCAATTTAAAACTATCCATCCCTCTGGACAAACAACAGTGATTTCTTCTAGTTCTTCAGTGCTTCACTCACATGGCCCAAGTGATACCCCTCAACCATTGCTAGATTTTGACACAGATGACCTTGACCTAAATAGTCTAAGGTAAAAAAATAAAATCTGTTGATCAAATATCTTTTTAATCAATCTTTTCTAACAGGAGAAGTTTTCCGTGGCTGGCGGATAGCTAATATTGTACCTATCCTCAAGGTGGGCAGCAAGGAAGAAGCTGGTAATTACATGCCAGTGAGTTTAACATAAGTTGTAGCCAAGTTAAGGGAATCACTCCTGAAAAGAAGGATCATTGATCACTTACAAATACATAACTTGCTGGACCCAAATCAGTATTGCTTTACTGAGGGCAGATTATGTCAGACTAATCTGATTGAATTTTTTTTACTATATTACCAATGCTTTGGACCAGGGTAGTGCTGTGGACATATCTTGATTTCAGCAAGGCATTTGATACAGCTCCACATAATGATATAATACAAAAATTGTACAAGCTAGGACTTAACCCTTGGGTGGTTCAGTGGATATGCAGTTGGCTAAGGGATAGATACCAGAGTGTGGTTGTAAATGGGAGTTCATTCAAAACAGAGGCCAGTCACTAGTGGCGTACCACAAGGCTCTGTACTGGGTCCTGTTCTATTCATTCTATATGTAAGTGATATAACTAAAGGTTTGTTGGGCAAGGTGTGTCTCTTTGCTAAAGATACAAAGATGCATAATAGGGTTTATATCCCTGAAGGTGTCTGTAACATCGAACATGAACTGGCATTGGTGGGAGATTAGTCAAAGCAGTGGAAACTGCAGTTCAGTATTTCTAAATGTAAACTATTGCACCTAGGGAAAAATAATCCCTAGAGAGTACAACATTGGGGTAAAGTGTTGGCCAGCACTACAAAGGAAAACGATTTGAGGGCACTTATTTCAGATGTATATATCATAGGTAAAAAGGCGCTGGTAATCTTAATATATCACGTGTTATAAAAATTAATAGGTGATTTAAAGTGTAATATATGTGATTAAAAATTGCTACAAATATATATATGATCTACTATTGGTGCAATTAGCAAAGAAAAGTGCATACCAGTGCAATTTCAATTCAGAAGTGTTTGTGCTTCTCAAAGTAAATTAATCCACAAAGGTGTGGATCAGTGAACCAATAAATAGATATATAAAGAATTCCATACAAAAATCACATAAGAATATATAAAAATATAAATATATAAATGTGCTCCAAGTAGTGTTTAAAAGTCCAGGCAATAGCATGCAATCAAAATTGTGCTTGGTGGATTCTTATTAATCCCTTCACAGTGCTCCAGGTGCTGGGATGTGACAACCGTCAATTAAGAAGTGCTTGTGCTTCTCAAAGTAAATTAATCCACAAAGGTGTGGATCAGTGAACCAATAAATAAATATATAAAGAATTCCATACAAAAATCACATAAGAATATATAAAAAAATCACATAAGAATATATAAAAAAGTATAAATATATAAATGTGCTCCAAGTAGTGTTTAAAAGTCCAAGCAATAGCATGCAATCAAAATTGTGCTTGGTGAATTCTTATTAATCCATTCACAGTGCTCCAGGTGCTGGGATGTGACAACCGTGGCCTCTTACCAGCTAGCAGCAGGTCACAAGGACCCCCAACGCCTGTGATCCCTTTATTGGGTGGATCAAACCTCTCCTCGATTGCTTGGATCTCTGGCTCCTATATTACTCGAGTTGGACCATGTAGTCCCCCCATAAACATAAAAATATATAGAAGAAAAAATAGCCTCCAATAGTGAAATACTGTTTTATTCTCCAAAAAACATACACTATAAGGTGACAATTAGCCTCTTACTATTTGTTGTGCCCTCCTGGCACTGGGCAATTCGGCAGTACAAAATCGTTTTTTTGGGTCTTAGGAAGATATTCTCCGGGGATCTGCAGCACCCTGTATCTCCTTTCCCCCTTTCTTTGTATTGCAGCGGTGGATGTGTATCCCAGCCTCTGTTCCGAATGCCTCTGTGTGTTACTTCCGGGTTAGCATTGACCACCACTTATTTCAGATGATTGCAAAATGAGCAAACAGTGTGACCAGGCAGTGGGGAAAGCAAGAAGAATTCTAGAATACATTACTAGAAGTATCACCAGCAGGAGGAAGGAGGTTCTAATTCCACTATATAGGTCTTTAGTCAAACCTCATTTAGAAAACCTCACTATTATTGATAAGATAGAACGAGTCCAGAAACAGGTAACAAAAATGGTGAAAGATCTGAGAGATAAACCATATCAAGTGAAACTTAAAGAGGAAGTAAAGTCAGCATTTTTTTTGTCTTTTTTATTACCTGCATCGCATACTAGCACATTATATGACACTTAACTGCAAGCGAAGCCCTCGTCGCCCTTGCGGTAGGCCGCACCCATCTTTGCCTGTCTTCCTCCTTTGTCTGCGGACTCCAGCTGTGCTACAGGGCTCTGAAGAAATGGCATGAGCGGCCGTTCCTTCAGGACGCATGTGCCAATGACGTCATCAGAAAATTATACAGTAAATATCTCCTAAACGGTGCGAGTTTAGGAGATTTTTATAGAACCTGTAGGTAAGCCTTATTATAGGCTTACCTAGGGGTACAAACATTAGAGGGAAGTTTGCAACCACTTTAATATGTACAGTCTTAAGGAAAGGAGGGAGAGGGGAGACATGACTGAAACCTTTAAATACATCAAGGAGGGCAGTATTTTCAATATGAAACAAAAATAAAGAACACGGGGACATGACCTCAAACTAACAGTAGTAAAGTTCAAAACTAATCTTAGAAAGTATTTTTTTACTGAAAGAGTAGTTGATGCTTGGAATAAGCTTCCAGCAGAGGTAGTATGCCAGTCAACAGTAAATGGCTTTAACCACTTCAGCTCCGGAAGGTTTACCACCCTTCATGACAAGGCCATTTTTTGCGATACAGCACTGCGCTACTTTAACTGACCTGTTCACAAACAGGTCGCCGCTCTGCCTGTTTCACAAACGATCGGCGGGTCCCAGCAGAAATCATGCCCAAACACAGTGGGAGTGGATTGCACGTGTGCGCCCAAGACCCAGAAGTGCAGAATCATGTACAGGTAGGTGATTCTACCCAGAGTGGCCGTCCTGCCGCAGTATGTATGCGTGGGGCAGTCGCAAAGTGGGTAAACATGCTTAACAAAAAATGGCAGACTTGATGGATCACTCTGTCCTTTTTCTGCCATAACTTTTATGTTTCTAAATATATTCAATTGTTTTGTTGTGTTCAGTAGGAAAACATCCCTGAAATCTGGTCAGAATTCCAGCATAATCTTGAATAATACTACTTTTTTTTAAAATGCTCTCCAAAAAACTCGGTGGGCCTTCCTGAAACAGGTGTATTGATTCTGAGATTGTGTGACATTTTATTAGTATACAGCTGAACTCCATTCAGATGATAATAAGCCTTTTGAAGACATTTGATGGAAACATATTTATGCTTTATTTCACTTGATTTTTATTAGAAGCGATAAGATAAATGGACAATTACATAGCACAAGGGTACTATGCGATAGCATTAACAAAGTCAAAAGGAGTTTCCCCCTGCAAATGTTGGACATAAGCAATGATGCAGATTTTAGCAGAGCCAAGCCTGGAATTGCAATGCACTTCTTTTCCAAAAGAGCCCTTCAACTGGGGACCATGGAACTAGAAAAACAATATAGTCATCCATAGAAACCAAAAAGAGGTACCGTTCATACTTGTGGGCAAAAAGACAATTCCAAGTTGGAGAGGGTCAGAAGAAAGACAGTTCCAAGTTGGAGAGGGTAGGAGGAAGAGATGAAAAGGTAAGATAGAAAAAGAAAGAGAGAAAAAAGGAAAAGGGGGGAGGAGGCCATCTCTGTCCCAGAGGCTCACTATTGGTATATAAACAAGTCGTATTAGAGTAAAGTTCCAGGAAGCACATAGACTGTTGTGTTGATGGAAAGTAATCTAGCCAGGGCTGCCAGGTATGTAAGAATTTATCGTGTGTCAGTATCACCGTCAGTTTTTCAATCACCAGGGTACTGTGCCCCCAACTTTTCACTTTGTCTAAGTTGAGAATCAGTGCCCTCCACACTTGTGCAGTTGTCTGTTTAGTTGCTGAGAATATATGGGTCACAAGAGTGCACTCTCGCTTGGTAGCTCCTTCTGTCGGTTTGTGCAGGAGCGCCTCCCAAGGGTAAATTTATGTGTGACACTGAATTGACAGTGTTATAGACCCCCTATCCACAGTCGTTTGACCTTAGGGCATGTCAACCATATATGCTTCATGTCTCCTAGGTCTGAGCATCCGCAAAAGTATGTAGAAGGGTAGGTAGGGAGGCATTTAGCAATTCCAGCCAGTGAAGTACCACCGGGACAACACTTTGAAGGAGTTTTCTAAAGTTGGTATATTATGGGAGGAGCAGAATAATGCCTCCCAACTTTTATTCCAACTCTCAGGTGTTTGCATGGCACCAAAGTACCTTTCCTAATTGGAGCAGTAAGATGGGGTACGCAAGTTATAATTGTTTAGTATGGAGGAGTATAATAAAGAGATAAGACCTTGGGTTTTGGGGGATGTCCGACATCTGGTTTCAAATTCCATTGTGGTCCTTGAACAGTCATGTTTTTTGTCAGGGATTCCTACAAATGACGAATTTGGAGGTAGTGAAATTTCTCAGAATCTGGAATGTCTTATGTGTCCTTGGGGAAAACATATTTATGTTTTCACAGCAAAAGAGGTTAGCACTTGTATAGTAAACGTTTTTCAGTTTGTCTTTTTTTTTTTTACTATGGACTAGCGGCTGCTGTAAGCAAAACAACGTACCTGTACGTTGCTGCCCCACCCGGCTCTCGCTGTGCTAATGACTCACGGTCAGAACCTGCTGATCGGCTGTGTGCAATCACAGCCCAGAGCTCTTGTGTTGATGAACAATACAAAGCTCTGTAGGAAGGGAGCAATATGTCAGTTTCTCATCCCTGCTAAATAAAAGCAGCACACTGTACACGCATTACACATAGTTAAGCACATATTTAACCACTTCCTGCAAACCAACATACCTGTACATCGGCTTGAGCAGCTGCAGGCATCAACCCGGTACCGTCTTTTAGAGCCGGCGGTCGGCTTTCAGGAGATAACAACCGATGCTGTAGATTTCAGCAGCAGCTCGTCCGTTATCCCAGCAAGCGGGAGGGGACGTTTCTCCCCTCCCGCCGCCTTCTGCGCCTCTGCCTGGGTCTCCCGGCCCACCATCCGCCGGCTGGTTGGAGTCCCGAATGAAGTCGTATTCGGCTTTGATCGGGTCTCCGATCATGTAACCCGAAAGTGACATGCCAACGTCACTTCCGGTTTACTCGGATGCCATGGTGCCGATTTAAAAAAACTGGCAGTATTCAAAAATGCAGATTTCTGCATTTTAAAAGCTTTAAAGTGCAGTGGTGGGGGTCTGGGGTCTTTTAGACCCCAGATTCCTCCATAATCCTCCCTCCTGATCCCTCCTTCCTGTCACTGCCTATCACTGTCATAACGGATGTTTACATTCCTTGTGGCAGCAATAAAAGTGATCAGATTTTTATTATTTTTAAAAAAACTGTGTTAAAACTGAAAAAAATAAAATAAATAGAATTTTATATATATATATATAAAGTTTTGGGATTCTAAGTAATTTTCTAGCAAAAAATACTGATTTTAACTTGTGAACAACATGTGTCAGAAAGAAGTGTGAAGATTGGTGGTGGCGCTACCTCTGAAATAAAAATAAATATAAAGAATGCCCCTTGTGAAGTGTAAGGGGAAGTGTACTGGTAGACAATAACCCACAAATGGTGCAATATCTAAAAATAATAATAAATGGATAACGAAGATATATTCAAATCAAATAATACATGCGAAGAAATTGTATATATATATATATAAACCGATGTTGTGACAAAAGACCCACAACCGAAGATATGTGAGTGATTTCCAAATGAATGTGCCACTTGATCTGTAACAACGTGAGTGAAAACATATAAATAAAAATAAAAAAGTGGATAAGTGAAATTCCACGAGTGGCCACTAGGTGGCGCAAATAGCTTGGTACAACCTGTATGTTGATGTATGGAGATGTTCCTTTTCGAGATGAACGAGCAGTCAGAGTAGTCAGCGGCGGGTGCCCTGAGTGCTCACATGAAAGGAAAAATACCCCATGGTGAATAAAAGTAACATACAGTTGTAAATAAGCGGCGTAGTAGACTCACTCGTACAGTAGATCAGGGTCAGAATAGTCGTGTTCGCCGGGAGGCTTCCGCGTTCCACGGCCGACAACCGGAAGTGACGTTTGACGTCGGAGACTCCGCCCTACGCGTTTCGTCACAATGACGTCAACTGGAGCGGCGTCAACATAGCGTACTCCCGGAATATTTATAGCCGCCCGTATCCAGGTAACGGAGGGGACGGAACAAACACCGCCATATTGCTACTCCCTCTCCGGAAGCCATATTACTCAGCCACTAGCTTCATTATGGATGTGCAGGGGAACGGCCATACTTCATCATATCTGATCTCATTAATTTGTCCGAGTGTGCTACGAGCCTTTAGCTTACTAAAAACATAACTTTATTGTGATCATATAAAACATGCTAAAAAAGCCCGGATTATAAAAAGTGAAGAATAGATAAAAGAATATACATAAAAAAGAGGGCCATATCTACGTATATATCATACAAAGATAAAAAAATATATATAAGTGTGAAGAAAAATTGTGAGATATATATACATAAATATATATAAAAACTAAAAAATACAAAATATAAAATATAAAATATAAGAGAGTGTGAATGCAAAAATCCTCGAACTATACAGGACAGGTCTTATGCAGTCTATGTAAACACGCAAGGGGCATCAAAAGTGGGGATGGTTCAGTGCGGATAAAAACTATATATTTGTGTGATACCTGTGCATAGGATTCAGGACATGGAACAATGTGCATATATATGTGTCAATATTACTAGGTGAAAAGGAAAAACAAAAGAGGGTGGTACACACCAATGTGTCAGCGATCAATGATGCTGGATGAGAAGGTCAGGTGCCATGAAAAAAGGAAACAAAAAAAAGGAAACAAATAAAGGACGGAAAGTCCACATGTATATCCAAAGGTGGATACTGATGTGAAAGAAAATTGTAATAGATACATGAAAAAGAATACGTACAGTGCGGAGCAAGAAAAAATTTTTTTAAAAATTTTTTAAAATTTATAAACTTATTTTGATGAGACTGATAAGCTAAAAGAAGTAAAAAATATATATAGTATAAAATAAATATAAAAAGGTAATTCATATAACTGTATCAAGGAGGGCATGGGAGGAAAAACAGAAATGTATTTGAAAGAAATCAAATATATATTCAAAAAAATATTCAAAAAATGCTATATTCAAAAGAATATGAGGATGGAGCACTAAATTGTGTACTTTGGGTAGCAAAAAAAGAGAGAGAGGAATTCCATAGATGCTGGATGAGAAGGGTGGTTCAAAACATACCTAAGTGTAAAAAACGGTATGTTTTACGGTTAAGGTAAACAGATGATAGAAAGCCGCAAATCATTAGTAAAACGTCTAATGGTAAAAAAGACTGGTTTTTAAGAGCTTTCTAAATAAGACTATATAAAAGGACTGGTTATATATAAAAGTAAAAAATATATTTTTATAAAATATCCTTTTAAATGTTTAAAAAATATAAAAATTGTATAAAAAAGTGTATAAAAAAGGGGGGGAGGATAAAAAGAGTTCATGTATCCGTAATAAAGCAGTTCAGGTCTATGTCAGTATTTAGTCCTTCGGGCCGGAGAGATCTCATCAAGTAAATCCACTTGGTTTCATTGCGTGAAACCATTCTGCGTTTATTACTACCTCTCCAATCGTCTTTGATCTTGTCTATCCCATAAAAAATAAGGCCCGAGGGATCTTGACCATGTGCCTCTTTAAAGTGCCTGGAAAGGGTGTGTTTCTCAAACCCCTTTCTAATGTTTTTGACATGTTCGCGTATCCTGACGTACAACTGTCGGGTAGTTCTTCCTATGTACTGTAAGTGACATGGGCACTCAATGACATATGTCACATAGGAGCTAGTGCACGTGATGGTATCTTTTATCCTGAACAACTCTCCTGTGGTGCTAGAAGTAAAGTTGGTGATCTTCCTCGGCTGTTTTTTATTCGTTTTACACGGTAGGCATTTCCTGCATCTAAAAAAGCCATTAAGGCTAGTCGGAAGAGTGATCCGTTTTGGAGGGTTAATCACATTTTTCACCAGTTTGTCTCTTAGAGTTGGGGCTCTTCTGTATATAAAGGTAGGTTTCTTTGGTAGAATTTTCTTAAGTGTCTTGTCTGCTGCAAGGATGGGCCAATGTTTTTTAATTATTCTTTCCACCTCTTTATGCTGTCTGTTAAAACCGGTGATGAAGGCAAATTCATAGTCGTTCTTCTTTTCTTTTTTATCTTTATCCCTAATGAGTTCCTCCCTATTCATATCTCTCACTATTTCCTTAAGGTTTCTCATTTCCTTCTTGTTATATCCCTTCTCAATAAATCTCTCTATAAGGAGATCTGCTTGTATGTCGTAATCCCGGGCATTACTACAGTTCCTGCGTATACGTAACAACTGTCCTTTGGGGATATTCCCCAGCCATTTAGGATGGTGGCAGCTCCTCTTAGGTATGTAGCCGTTCTTATCGGTCTTTTTAAAAAATGTTTTACTGAAAATACTTCCATCCTGTTTGAACAGCTCTAGGTCCAGATAGGATATTGTTTGTTTGTCCCAATTGCCTGTAAATGATAATCCATATCTGTTTCCACTGATTTCGTCAAAGAAAGTCTGTAAACTTTCAACATCCCCTCGCCAAATCAGGATGATATCATCTATATATCTCTTATAGTATTGCAAATTGGGTCTTTCTACACTAAAAATCTGTTCCTCCTCCCATTTCTGCATAAAAATATTTGCAACACTAGGTGCATATTTGGCTCCCATCGCGACGCCCTTGGTTTGTTCGTAATACTTCCCCTTATACCAAAAATAATTGGAATTCATGGCCATTTGCAGGCCCTCAAGAATAAAGTGCATCTGTGCTTGTCTGAGGTCAGTGTATTTGTGCAGCGCCCATTCAACACTGTCTAACCCATCACTCTGTATGATGTTAGTATATAGGGAATTTACATCAATAGTTACCAGAAGGTCTTCTTCTGTGACAGTTAAATTTTTAATTTCATTTAATAGTTGTTTACTATCCCTAAGATATGATCTCCCCTTGGGAACCAGGGGCTGCAAGAATTTATCTAAATACTCCCCTAGACGTGAGTGCACTGAATTAATGCCACTCACTATGGGGCGTCCTGGGGGCTTTTTTTCATCTTTGTGAATCTTGGGTAAAAAATATATAACAGGGGTTCTTGCTTCTTCCAACTGGAGATATTCCGCTTCCTTACTATTTAAAATGCCCATCCTCTTTCCTTTTTCAATAAAATCTTTTAAAACTTTTTGTAGTCTCATCTTAGGGTTTCCACGAAGTTTCTTGTACGTGTCTTCTGCGCTTAATAGCCTTTCCAACTCCTCCTCATATTCTTTTTGGTTTAAAATGACCAAACCACCCCCTTTGTCAGCGGGTCTGATGACAATCCCCTTCTTTTTTTCAAGTTTTCTTATTGTGTCCCAAATATTCTTCTCTTTCCTCCTCTCAATTTTCAAGTTCCTAATTTCATCCTCTACCATTCGTTTGAACACTTCCAGATTTTCGTTTTGTGGATTTTTGGGATTGAAGGTCGATTTGTTTTTTAAACTAGTGTGTTTAAATTTAGTGGGTGCTGGGGGGGTGGTTTTGTTTTTCTTGATCTCAAAGAATTTCTTTATGTTAATCTTTCTGATATATTTTTGAAGATCGATGTAGGCTTCAAACTTGTCCAAATTCTTATCAGGGGCATATTTTAGGCCTAAATCCAAGATTTTTAATTCCTCCTCATCAAACGTTATTCCACTGAGATTGAATATTCCTTTTCCTAGTAAACCCTTCTTCTTTTTCTTTGTCCCTCCTCGTTTTCCCCTTGGTTTTCGTTTCTTCCGTATTCGAAGTACCTCGGTGGTTCTTCCCTCCTGTTGGAATTGAACCCTTCTGGTCTCCATATTTCTCCTTGATATCCTTGGGGTCTTGGACCTCTCTGTTCCCCCCTCCATGGAGTGTGTCGGCCATTGGGTGGCCCCTGGTATCCTCTTGGTGCTCCCCATTGTCCTTCTCGTCTCCAGGGTTGTTGCCACCCTTGGTTCCTCCCACGGTCCTGTTGCCATCCATTTCGTCTTCCTTGTTCCTGTTGCCATCCGTGGTTCCTCCAGTCGTTGAAATGTCTTGGTGGGGCCCCTCCTCTTGGGGGCCTTCCCCGGTTGCCCCTTGGAAAAAAATTTCCATCTCTGGGGGGGCCTTGATCCTCGTATCGGACTTCTGGACGGTAATTTAACGGGGCAAATCTATTGGATGTACTAACCCGGGCTTGATTTGTTCCTGGAGTTCTATTTGCTCTGGTATTGGTGTGTGTGTTGGACCTAGAGTTAGACGTTGATGGTTCTGGTTCCCAGTCTGTATCCATATTATCTTCAATTTCGGTTCCTGGAGTCCTGGGTGTCCTGGGGGTGCCTATTTCCAACCAGGGATCGTTCTCATCATCTCCTATTTCAGAGGGGTCCCTGGATGTTAAATCAATGGGATCCACACTGCTGCCTTGTCCATTATAGAGTTCATCCAATTGCCATTTATAAACGTTTTGGTTTCTGTAATCCAAAATATCTCTTTTGTATTTCTTTTGCTTCTTAGCCTGTATCGTTTTATCATATTTTAATATAGATTCTTGTAAGCTCTTCTCCTTATTTTTGTACTCCGTTGTTTCTGCGTGGGGGGCTAGTTGTTCCTTCAGTTGGACAATTGTGGTTTCTATTTTCTTTAATTTATATTGTCTCCTCTTAATAATGATACCCAACAGTTCCTTTTCACATTTGTTGAAGAAGTGATACCATTCCTCCAGCAAAGCGGTGTCTGTAATGTGGTCATTAGGAGATATATCCCACCTTAGTCTCCTAGGTGTTATGCCCTCTCGGCTGTATTTTTCTAGGGTGGCGATATCCCACCAGACCCTTAATTGCTTCTCCATGTTTTGTTTTAGTTGTTTGAAGGAGCCCTCCATATCTTGTCTTTGAATTATCGTGACTTGGTCAAAAATCTCTTCCACATTAACATTTCTCCCAGTCATATATTTAAATATATCCATTGCTGCTAGGTCTGGTTGTATACCCCCAAAGTGGTAGACACAGATAGTAATAAAGAAATATGACCAGCGCTACGGACTAGGTGTTTGGGAGAGAAATATATTAGATAGAGGTGTAAGCTGCCCCAATCAGACCTTGGGGTTAAGGTGCAAGTGTTATAAAAGAAGTGTGAAGATTGGTGGTGGCGCTACCTCTGAAATAAAAATAAATATAAAGAATGCCCCTTGTGAAGTGTAAGGGGAAGTGTACTGGTAGACAATAACCCACAAATGGTGCAATATCTAAAAATAATAATAAATGGATAACGAAGATATATTCAAATCAAATAATACATGCGAAGAAATTGTATATATATATATATAAACCGATGTTGTGACAAAAGACCCACAACCGAAGATATGTGAGTGATTTCCAAATGAATGTGCCACTTGATCTGTAACAACGTGAGTGAAAACATATAAATAAAAATAAAAAAGTGGATAAGTGAAATTCCACGAGTGGCCACTAGGTGGCGCAAATAGCTTGGTACAACCTGTATGTTGATGTATGGAGATGTTCCTTTTCGAGATGAACGAGCAGTCAGAGTAGTCAGCGGCGGGTGCCCTGAGTGCTCACATGAAAGGAAAAATACCCCATGGTGAATAAAAGTAACATACAGTTGTAAATAAGCGGCGTAGTAGACTCACTCGTACAGTAGATCAGGGTCAGAATAGTCGTGTTCGCCGGGAGGCTTCCGCGTTCCACGGCCGACAACCGGAAGTGACGTTTGACGTCGGAGACTCCGCCCTACGCGTTTCGTCACAATGACGTCAACTGGAGCGGCGTCAACATAGCGTACTCCCGGAATATTTATAGCCGCCCGTATCCAGGTAACGGAGGGGACGGAACAAACACCGCCATATTGCTACTCCCTCTCCGGAAGCCATATTACTCAGCCACTAGCTTCATTATGGATGTGCAGGGGAACGGCCATACTTCATCATATCTGATCTCATTAATTTGTCCGAGTGTGCTACGAGCCTTTAGCTTACTAAAAACATAACTTTATTGTGATCATATAAAACATGCTAAAAAAGCCCGGATTATAAAAAGTGAAGAATAGATAAAAGAATATACATAAAAAAGAGGGCCATATCTACGTATATATCATACAAAGATAAAAAAATATATATAAGTGTGAGGAAAAATTGTGAGATATATATACATAAATATATATAAAAACTAAAAAATACAAAATATAAAATATAAAATATAAGAGAGTGTGAATGCAAAAATCCTCGAACTATACAGGACAGGTCTTATGCAGTCTATGTAAACACGCAAGGGGCATCAAAAGTGGGGATGGTTCAGTGCGGATAAAAACTATATATTTGTGTGATACCTGTGCATAGGATTCAGGACATGGAACAATGTGCATATATATGTGTCAATATTACTAGGTGAAAAGGAAAAACAAAAGAGGGTGGTACACACCAATGTGTCAGCGATCAATGATGCTGGATGAGAAGGTCAGGTGCCATGAAAAAAGGAAACAAAAAAAAGGAAACAAATAAAGGACGGAAAGTCCACATGTATATCCAAAGGTGGATACTGATGTGAAAGAAAATTGTAATAGATACATGAAAAAGAATACGTACAGTGCGGAGCAAGAAAAAATTTTTTTAAAAATTTTTTAAAATTTATAAACTTATTTTGATGAGACTGATAAGCTAAAAGAAGTAAAAAATATATATAGTATAAAATAAATATAAAAAGGTAATTCATATAACTGTATCAAGGAGGGCATGGGAGGAAAAACAGAAATGTATTTGAAAGAAATCAAATATATATTCAAAAAAATATTCAAAAAATGCTATATTCAAAAGAATATGAGGATGGAGCACTAAATTGTGTACTTTGGGTAGCAAAAAAAGAGAGAGAGGAATTCCATAGATGCTGGATGAGAAGGGTGGTTCAAAACATACCTAAGTGTAAAAAACGGTATGTTTTACGGTTAAGGTAAACAGATGATAGAAAGCCGCAAATCATTAGTAAAACGTCTAATGGTAAAAAAGACTGGTTTTTAAGAGCTTTCTAAATAAGACTATATAAAAGGACTGGTTATATATAAAAGTAAAAAATATATTTTTATAAAATATCCTTTTAAATGTTTAAAAAATATAAAAATTGTATAAAAAAGTGTATAAAAAAGGGGGGGAGGATAAAAAGAGTTCATGTATCCGTAATAAAGCAGTTCAGGTCTATGTCAGTATTTAGTCCTTCGGGCCGGAGAGATCTCATCAAGTAAATCCACTTGGTTTCATTGCGTGAAACCATTCTGCGTTTATTACTACCTCTCCAATCGTCTTTGATCTTGTCTATCCCATAAAAAATAAGGCCCGAGGGATCTTGACCATGTGCCTCTTTAAAGTGCCTGGAAAGGGTGTGTTTCTCAAACCCCTTTCTAATGTTTTTGACATGTTCGCGTATCCTGACGTACAACTGTCGGGTAGTTCTTCCTATGTACTGTAAGTGACATGGGCACTCAATGACATATGTCACATAGGAGCTAGTGCACGTGATGGTATCTTTTATCCTGAACAACTCTCCTGTGGTGCTAGAAGTAAAGTTGGTGATCTTCCTCGGCTGTTTTTTATTCGTTTTACACGGTAGGCATTTCCTGCATCTAAAAAAGCCATTAAGGCTAGTCGGAAGAGTGATCCGTTTTGGAGGGTTAATCACATTTTTCACCAGTTTGTCTCTTAGAGTTGGGGCTCTTCTGTATATAAAGGTAGGTTTCTTTGGTAGAATTTTCTTAAGTGTCTTGTCTGCTGCAAGGATGGGCCAATGTTTTTTAATTATTCTTTCCACCTCTTTATGCTGTCTGTTAAAACCGGTGATGAAGGCAAATTCATAGTCGTTCTTCTTTTCTTTTTTATCTTTATCCCTAATGAGTTCCTCCCTATTCATATCTCTCACTATTTCCTTAAGGTTTCTCATTTCCTTCTTGTTATATCCCTTCTCAATAAATCTCTCTATAAGGAGATCTGCTTGTATGTCGTAATCCCGGGCATTACTACAGTTCCTGCGTATACGTAACAACTGTCCTTTGGGGATATTCCCCAGCCATTTAGGATGGTGGCAGCTCCTCTTAGGTATGTAGCCGTTCTTATCGGTCTTTTTAAAAAATGTTTTACTGAAAATACTTCCATCCTGTTTGAACAGCTCTAGGTCCAGATAGGATATTGTTTGTTTGTCCCAATTGCCTGTAAATGATAATCCATATCTGTTTCCACTGATTTCGTCAAAGAAAGTCTGTAAACTTTCAACATCCCCTCGCCAAATCAGGATGATATCATCTATATATCTCTTATAGTATTGCAAATTGGGTCTTTCTACACTAAAAATCTGTTCCTCCTCCCATTTCTGCATAAAAATATTTGCAACACTAGGTGCATATTTGGCTCCCATCGCGACGCCCTTGGTTTGTTCGTAATACTTCCCCTTATACCAAAAATAATTGGAATTCATGGCCATTTGCAGGCCCTCAAGAATAAAGTGCATCTGTGCTTGTCTGAGGTCAGTGTATTTGTGCAGCGCCCATTCAACACTGTCTAACCCATCACTCTGTATGATGTTAGTATATAGGGAATTTACATCAATAGTTACCAGAAGGTCTTCTTCTGTGACAGTTAAATTTTTAATTTCATTTAATAGTTGTTTACTATCCCTAAGATATGATCTCCCCTTGGGAACCAGGGGCTGCAAGAATTTATCTAAATACTCCCCTACAGCCGAGAGGGCATAACACCTAGGAGACTAAGGTGGGATATATCTCCTAATGACCACATTACAGACACCGCTTTGCTGGAGGAATGGTATCACTTCTTCAACAAATGTGAAAAGGAACTGTTGGGTATCATTATTAAGAGGAGACAATATAAATTAAAGAAAATAGAAACCACAATTGTCCAACTGAAGGAACAACTAGCCCCCCACGCAGAAACAACGGAGTACAAAAATAAGGAGAAGAGCTTACAAGAATCTATATTAAAATATGATAAAACGATACAGGCTAAGAAGCAAAAGAAATACAAAAGAGATATTTTGGATTACAGAAACCAAAACGTTTATAAATGGCAATTGGATGAACTCTATAATGGACAAGGCAGCAGTGTGGATCCCATTGATTTAACATCCAGGGACCCCTCTGAAATAGGAGATGATGAGAACGATCCCTGGTTGGAAATAGGCACCCCCAGGACACCCAGGACTCCAGGAACCGAAATTGAAGATAATATGGATACAGACTGGGAACCAGAACCATCAACGTCTAACTCTAGGTCCAACACACACACCAATACCAGAGCAAATAGAACTCCAGGAACAAATCAAGCCCGGGTTAGTACATCCAATAGATTTGCCCCGTTAAATTACCGTCCAGAAGTCCGATACGAGGATCAAGGCCCCCCCAGAGATGGAAATTTTTTTCCAAGGGGCAACCGGGGAAGGCCCCCGAGAGGAGGGGCCCCACCAAGACATTTCAACGACTGGAGGAACCACGGATGGCAACAGGAACAAGGAAGACGAAATGGATGGCAACAGGACCGTGGGAGGAACCAAGGGTGGCAACAACCCTGGAGACGAGAAGGACAATGGGGAGCACCAAGAGGATACCAGGGGCCACCCAATGGCCGACACACTCCATGGAGGGGGGAACAGAGAGGTCCAAGACCCCAAGGATATCAAGGAGAAATATGGAGACCAGAAGGGTTCAATTCCAACAGGAGGGAAGAACCACCGAGGTACTTCGAATACGGAAGAAACGAAAACCAAGGGGAAAACGAGGAGGGACAAAGAAAAAGAAGAAGGGTTTACTAGGAAAAGGAATATTCAATCTCAGTGGAATAACGTTTGATGAGGAGGAATTAAAAATCTTGGATTTAGGCCTAAAATATGCCCCTGATAAGAATTTGGACAAGTTTGAAGCCTACATCGATCTTCAAAAATATATCAGAAAGATTAACATAAAGAAATTCTTTGAGATCAAGAAAAACAAAACCACCCCCCCAGCACCCACTAAATTTAAACACACTAGTTTAAAAAACAAATCGACCTTCAATCCCAAAAATCCACAAAACGAAAATCTGGAAGTGTTCAAACGAATGGTAGAGGATGAAATTAGGAACTTGAAAATTGAGAGGAGGAAAGAGAAGAATATTTGGGACACAATAAGAAAACTTGAAAAAAAGAAGGGGATTGTCATCAGACCCGCTGACAAAGGGGGTGGTTTGGTCATTTTAAACCAAAAAGAATATGAGGAGGAGTTGGAAAGGCTATTAAGCGCAGAAGACACGTACAAGAAACTTCGTGGAAACCCTAAGATGAGACTACAAAAAGTTTTAAAGGATTTTATTGAAAAAGGAAAGAGGATGGGCATTTTAAATAGTAAGGAAGCGGAATATCTCCAGTTGGAAGAAGCAAGAACCCCTGTTATATATTTTTTACCCAAGATTCACAAAGATGAAAAAAAGCCCCCAGGACGCCCCATAGTGAGTGGCATTAATTCAGTGCACTCACGTCTAGGGGAGTATTTAGATAAATTCTTGCAGCCCCTGGTTCCCAAGGGGAGATCATATCTTAGGGATAGTAAACAACTATTAAATGAAATTAAAAATTTAACTGTCACAGAAGAAGACCTTCTGGTAACTATTGATGTAAATTCCCTATATACTAACATCATACAGAGTGATGGGTTAGACAGTGTTGAATGGGCGCTGCACAAATACACTGACCTCAGACAAGCACAGATGCACTTTATTCTTGAGGGCCTGCAAATGGCCATGAATTCCAATTATTTTTGGTATAAGGGGAAGTATTACGAACAAACCAAGGGCGTCGCGATGGGAGCCAAATATGCACCTAGTGTTGCAAATATTTTTATGCAGAAATGGGAGGAGGAACAGATTTTTAGTGTAGAAAGACCCAATTTGCAATACTATAAGAGATATATAGATGATATCATCCTGATTTGGCGAGGGGATGTTGAAAGTTTACAGACTTTCTTTGACGAAATCAGTGGAAACAGATATGGATTATCATTTACAGGCAATTGGGACAAACAAACAATATCCTATCTGGACCTAGAGCTGTTCAAACAGGATGGAAGTATTTTCAGTAAAACATTTTTTAAAAAGACCGATAAGAACGGCTACATACCTAAGAGGAGCTGCCACCATCCTAAATGGCTGGGGAATATCCCCAAAGGACAGTTGTTACGTATACGCAGGAACTGTAGTAATGCCCGGGATTACGACATACAAGCAGATCTCCTTATAGAGAGATTTATTGAGAAGGGATATAACAAGAAGGAAATGAGAAACCTTAAGGAAATAGTGAGAGATATGAATAGGGAGGAACTCATTAGGGATAAAGATAAAAAAGAAAAGAAGAACGACTATGAATTTGCCTTCATCACCGGTTTTAACAGACAGCATAAAGAGGTGGAAAGAATAATTAAAAAACATTGGCCCATCCTTGCAGCAGACAAGACACTTAAGAAAATTCTACCAAAGAAACCTACCTTTATATACAGAAGAGCCCCAACTCTAAGAGACAAACTGGTGAAAAATGTGATTAACCCTCCAAAACGGATCACTCTTCCGACTAGCCTTAATGGCTTTTTTAGATGCAGGAAATGCCTACCGTGTAAAACGAATAAAAAACAGCCGAGGAAGATCACCAACTTTACTTCTAGCACCACAGGAGAGTTGTTCAGGATAAAAGATACCATCACGTGCACTAGCTCCTATGTGACATATGTCATTGAGTGCCCATGTCACTTACAGTACATAGGAAGAACTACCCGACAGTTGTACGTCAGGATACGCGAACATGTCAAAAACATTAGAAAGGGGTTTGAGAAACACACCCTTTCCAGGCACTTTAAAGAGGCACATGGTCAAGATCCCTCGGGCCTTATTTTTTATGGGATAGACAAGATCAAAGACGATTGGAGAGGTAGTAATTAACGCAGAATGGTTTCACGCAATGAAACCAAGTGGATTTACTTGATGAGATCTCTCCGGCCCGAAGGACTAAATACTGACATAGACCTGAACTGCTTTATTACGGATACATGAACTCTTTTTATCCTCCCCCCCTTTTTTATACACTTTTTTATACAATTTTTATATTTTTTAAACATTTAAAAGGATATTTTATAAAAATATATTTTTTACTTTTATATATAACCAGTCCTTTTATATAGTCTTATTTAGAAAGCTCTTAAAAACCAGTCTTTTTTACCATTAGACGTTTTACTAATGATTTGCGGCTTTCTATCATCTGTTTACCTTAACCGTAAAACATACCGTTTTTTACACTTAGGTATGTTTTGAACCACCCTTCTCATCCAGCATCTATGGAATTCCTCTCTCTCTTTTTTTGCTACCCAAAGTACACAATTTAGTGCTCCATCCTCATATTCTTTTGAATATAGCATTTTTTGAATATTTTTTTGAATATATATTTGATTTCTTTCAAATACATTTCTGTTTTTCCTCCCATGCCCTCCTTGATACAGTTATATGAATTACCTTTTTATATTTATTTTATACTATATATATTTTTTACTTCTTTTAGCTTATCAGTCTCATCAAAATAAGTTTATAAATTTTAAAAAATTTTTAAAAAAATTTTTTCTTGCTCCGCACTGTACGTATTCTTTTTCATGTATCTATTACAATTTTCTTTCACATCAGTATCCACCTTTGGATATACATGTGGACTTTCCGTCCTTTATTTGTTTCCTTTTTTTTGTTTCCTTTTTTCATGGCACCTGACCTTCTCATCCAGCATCATTGATCGCTGACACATTGGTGTGTACCACCCTCTTTTGTTTTTCCTTTTCACCTAGTAATATTGACACATATATATGCACATTGTTCCATGTCCTGAATCCTATGCACAGGTATCACACAAATATATAGTTTTTATCCGCACTGAACCATCCCCACTTTTGATGCCCCTTGCGTGTTTACATAGACTGCATAAGACCTGTCCTGTATAGTTCGAGGATTTTTGCATTCACACTCTCTTATATTTTATATTTTATATTTTGTATTTTTTAGTTTTTATATATATTTATGTATATATATCTCACAATTTTTCTTCACACTTATATATATTTTTTTATCTTTGTATGATATATACGTAGATATGGCCCTCTTTTTTATGTATATTCTTTTATCTATTCTTCACTTTTTATAATCCGGGCTTTTTTAGCATGTTTTATATGATCACAATAAAGTTATGTTTTTAGTAAGCTAAAGGCTCGTAGCACACTCGGACAAATTAATGAGATCAGATATGATGAAGTATGGCCGTTCCCCTGCACATCCATAATGAAGCTAGTGGCTGAGTAATATGGCTTCCGGAGAGGGAGTAGCAATATGGCGGTGTTTGTTCCGTCCCCTCCGTTACCTGGATACGGGCGGCTATAAATATTCCGGGAGTACGCTATGTTGACGCCGCTCCAGTTGACGTCATTGTGACGAAACGCGTAGGGCGGAGTCTCCGACGTCAAACGTCACTTCCGGTTGTCGGCCGTGGAACGCGGAAGCCTCCCGGCGAACACGACTATTCTGACCCTGATCTACTGTACGAGTGAGTCTACTACGCCGCTTATTTACAACTGTATGTTACTTTTATTCACCATGGGGTATTTTTCCTTTCATGTGAGCACTCAGGGCACCCGCCGCTGACTACTCTGACTGCTCGTTCATCTCGAAAAGGAACATCTCCATACATCAACATACAGGTTGTACCAAGCTATTTGCGCCACCTAGTGGCCACTCGTGGAATTTCACTTATCCACTTTTTTATTTTTATTTATATGTTTTCACTCACGTTGTTACAGATCAAGTGGCACATTCATTTGGAAATCACTCACATATCTTCGGTTGTGGGTCTTTTGTCACAACATCGGTTTATATATATATATATATATACAATTTCTTCGCATGTATTATTTGATTTGAATATATCTTCGTTATCCATTTATTATTATTTTTAGATATTGCACCATTTGTGGGTTATTGTCTACCAGTACACTTCCCCTTACACTTCACAAGGGGCATTCTTTATATTTATTTTTATTTCAGAGGTAGCGCCACCACCAATCTTCACACTTCTTTTATAACACTTGCACCTTAACCCCAAGGTCTGATTGGGGCAGCTTACACCTCTATCTAATATATTTCTCTCCCAAACACCTAGTCCGTAGCGCTGGTCATATTTCTTTATTAACATGTGTCAGAAATAGGCTTGGTCCTTAAGTGGTTATAAATATAGTATTATCACTGATCACTGCATTAATGTCACTGGTGATGTCAGTGGCAGTTAGTCAGTTCCCCCCAGCATCAGTTAGTGTCAGATTGACAGCTGCAGTTTTGCAGTCCTGTTATAATTTGCTGATCATCGCCATTAGTAGTAAAAAAAAAAGAAAAATTACAGTATATACTGTATACCATAGTTTGTAGGCACAATAACTTTCACACATGCCAATCAATAAACACTTTTGAGGATTGACATGCAGCAAAATATATTTTGCCCAAAATTTATTAAGAAATTCAATTTTTTTTAAAATGTTTTATTGGATATGTTTTATAGCAGAAAGTAAAAAAATATTGTTTTTTTTATTTTTTTTATTTTTCATATTGTTTCATTTATATCGCAAAAAATAAAAAAAAATAAAAAAAAACGGTGGTGATCAAAAATCACCAAAAGAAAGCTCTATTTGTGTGAAAAAAAATATAAGTATCATTTGTGTACAGCATTGCATGACCACGCAAACGTGCAAATTAGGTCCATAATAATTCTGTACAAATGTGGAAAAGCCTAAGCGGGCAAATATTTATGTATTGCATTTTAGCTGTCAGTCACCTCTTTAACTAAAGGGACTTCAGTAAACTGTGCTGTCACTAATTGGTTGCTGTTGGATTCCTGCAGATCATCCTTGTTTTTTTGGTTGTGCCTTACTGAATGAGCCCCGAAGTCCCAAAAGTTTGGAATTTGCTGTTTTTGTTTGGTTTCGGTTTTTTTGCTCCAGTTTATTTTTATAAAGTTTTGTAAAGTACATGACATTGCTTATTCACCCATGAAGTGTTTTAGTCCCATTATTTTAGCAAGCATATATTTGAACTTCTGTGTCTTGCCATTACCTAATCATGTTGATTCAACAGCTATTTTGATTTGGTTGATAAGAGAGTTACTAAAATAAATGTGTCTGCACTGGTTGGACAACCAGTTCAAATCAGCTCAGTCTAGAAGAGAATGAAAGGGTTTAAGTGAAGGTAACCTGCAAGAATGACCTTGTCTCCTGCTTTCATTTGCTGTTAGTCTTAGAACATTTAATCATTATACAGTTGCCTGTCACAGAACACATGATAGGGCTTTAGCAAGTATTTTGTTGTGCAATTATTACATTACACTACCATGAACAATGATGTATTAGTAACTCTGACAGTACTACAGCAGTGGAGCTGAATTTGTGCATACCTGGAATCAATTCTTACAAATGAATGTATGTCAAATATTTAGGTAAATGTATCCCATGATTCATGATCCATGGTAAACGAATCCATCTAACTGTATTACAAGGTACAATTAGGCTTTGTTCACACCTATGCAGGTGCAACGGAGTGCACATTTTTGTGCATGATGACCCTTCTGAAATATCACACTGCACCAAAACTCATTGGTACTTTGTTACCATGCATTTTGACACGTGTGAACACACATGCATTAGCACGGTACATGGGGATGCAATTAAGAATTAATGGCACCACTGTGCAACATCTGCAAAAGGACTGCATGTCCCCGCAGTACACAAGTGTGAACCAAGCCTAACTAAAAATGTAAAATGTTTACTAATGATATTCTACAGAAGTATACCTTTTATATGTGTTTTTTTTTTTGGCCCACAATATTTTTTAAATTGATGGAAAAATTGGAAATTAGTAATGACTGGGACTGAAAAAGGAAAATGTTTCAAATTGATGGAAAATTTGAAATTAGTAATGACTGGGACTGAAAAAGCACCCATAAAAATACATAGTGTGCTGGAAAACTTAGATTGGGAAAACATAAATAAGTAATTCTTATGTCCTGCAATTTTAGGAGGTTCTACTTTATAAATATGCTTGTGTTAATAATATGTATTACTGCTACAGGATCCAACCAGTGCGCTCTGAGCCAGTTAGCATGCCTGGGTCACCTCGTCCTGTATCTGATCGCAGAGGGGTATCGACGGTTATTGATGCCAGCTCAGGTAGGAAACTCTCAGAGTTCTCTTGATGGTTAAATAATGACAACACATTAATTCAATTGGCTTTTCTGGATTGCCAGCAGTAAGAAGTCATTTATTCTTAAAAATAATCCTAAGAAGCATTTGTCATTTCTAAAGTTGGAAATTTCTTGTGTTGTGTCTCAGACTATATTGTGTCCATTTCTGATTTTACATTTTTTAGATTCTGCATTTAGTGGCACAATTTACTGTGACGATGAAGGATCATAACACAATACCTTCCTCAGTCATTCGGTCTTTAAAAAAAAACCCTTTAGCAGTAAAGTAAATGGTTATTGGTAAATCGAAAGTTGAAAATGCATTGCTTATTTTTAAATGACCTGTTAGCCTCCGTTGAGCAGCCTTGGATACAGCTTGCCTAGATTGCTTGAACTGTGGACTCTTATCTTAGCAAAGGGTTGTAGCATTATACTGCTGGTAAAAATATTGGATATGACAAGACTCACACTGGCCTTAAAAGTGTCACTTATTTGACAAAATCATTGGTATTTGTGAAATGTGTCCACGCTTTTAGATTGTGTGGGTGACCAGATACAGCAATGATTATTCTAGCACTTTACACACACATTTTACAATATGCTGGAAGAATTATTCTAGTAGTTTAGCAGATTTTACTTATCAGGTAGGCTTGCAACTCTTAGTTAGCTTTTCACATTTTTAAGGTGCTTATAGACATAACATGATTACTATACAATCTGGACCATTTTTTACATTTCCAGGAAGAAAACATGCAACTGTAACAAACATGGTTTAGCATACACAAGATTTATTGGCTAAATTAGAATCTTCTGGGCTGATTGCTAATGTCTCCCTATTGTATAGCCAGTGGCACAAATTGTTGTAGAAAGCATTTGTCTAGTATATATATATATATATAGTAACATGGGGACCATTAGCTCTAGTGGTAGATTCATTTTCAAATGAAGTGACTCATGGTAGTCAAGAACTATATTTTAAGGGCCTGGTAGCCCATTTTTATTAAAAGGCAAATAAAAGTCTACAACATAGGTTTGCTATGCAAGGGTTCTTCCCCAGTAAATACACAAACAGTAAATGCTAGCCCACTTGGATCTTTATGCTGGTCACCCCAACCATAAGTGCTGGTCGTCCACAAAACCTGGACACAGGGTTGAAGATTCCATCCCGCCCAAGGCACTATGGAATCTCCCAACTACAGAGTCTCATCCAAGTTTACCTAAACTTGGAGAAAGCCGCAAAAGCATTTTTTTCCACTCAACAGCTACACTCTGTAGTCCTGCACAGAGCCAATGCGCACACTCTTTGTCCTTTAACCAACCATTTTCACCGTGACCGGGTCTCATCCTGTCACAATATATATACAAAAGTGAGTACACCCCTCACATTTTTGTAAATATTTTATTATACCTTTTCATGTGACAACATTAAAGAAATGACACTTTGCTACAATGTAAAGTAGTGAGTGTACAGCTTGTGTATAACCGTGTAAATTTGCTGTCCCCAAAAAATAACTCGACACACAGCCATTAATGTCTAAACCGCTGGCAACGAATGTGAGTAAACCCCTAAGTGAAAATGTCCAAATTGGGCCCAACGTGTAAATATTTTGCGTGGCCACCATTATTTTCCAGCACTGCTTTAGCCCTCTTGGGCATGGAGTTCACCAGAGCTTCACAGGTTGCCACTGGAGTCCTCTTCCACTCCTCCATGACGACATCACAGAGCTGGTGGATATTGGAGACCTTGCGCTCCTCCACCTTCTGTTTGAGGATACCCCACAAATGCCATGCAGACCAATTTGATGCAGTGCGTGGCATATGGTCTGAGCACTTACAGGCTAACCCCCCACCCCTTCAACCTCTGCAGCAATGCTGGCAGCACTCATAGACAACCTCTGGATATGACGCTGAGCACGTGCACACAACTTCTTTGGTCGACCATGGCCAGGCCTGTTCTGAGTGGAACCTGTCCTGTTAAACCGCTGTATAGTCATGGCCACTGTGCTGCAGCTCCGTTTCATGTTCTTGGCAATCTTCTAAGGCCATCTTTATGTAGAGCAACAATTCTTTCTTTCAGATCCTCAGAGAGTTCTTTGCCATGAAGTGTCATGTTGAACTTCCAGTCACCAGTATGAGAGAGTAAGAGTGAAAACACCAAATTTAACGCACCTGCTCCCCATTCACTTTGTAACACTAACGAGCCACATGACACTGGGGAGGGAAAATGTCTAATTGGTCCCAATTTTGACTTTTTCACTTAGGGGTGTACTCACTTTTGTTGCCAGCGGTTTAGACATTAATGGCTGTGTGTGTGTTGAGTTATTTTTAGGGGACAGCAAATTTACACTGTTATACAAGCTG
This sequence comes from Pelophylax lessonae, assembly GCF_965119305.1. Lineage (NCBI taxonomy): Eukaryota > Metazoa > Chordata > Amphibia > Anura > Ranidae > Pelophylax > Pelophylax lessonae. The sequence goes on along the minus strand of NC_138769.1, from coordinate 379,618,715 downwards.
TAAATTCACTACTTTACATTGTAGCAAAGTGTAATTTCTTCAGTGTTGTCACATGAAAAGATATAATAAAATATTTACAAAAATGTGAGGGGTGTACTCACTTTTGTGAGATACTGTGTATATATATATATATATATATATATATATATATATATATATATATATATCTGAGACAGTTATTTGTATAAGCTCAAACTAGTCTGGTTCTCTTAAAGCCTAAGTGGCAACCAGAGGTTCTAATACACAATGGTTTCCAAATGAAATCTCTCATAAGTAGAATTATTAAACAAAAGCATTAGTCGAGAGTCAAACTGGATTTTAATCTGCAGTGATTTAGAAATCCTCCAGAGAGACTGTTGAGTGGATTGAGGTTTAAACTGTAAAAAGAAACTGTAACAAACATAGAAAGGGATTTGTAAAGGATGTTAAAACAGTGGATTTAAATAAGATCTATAATAGAGATTTGGTATTGTCTGCAGAAGCCTGCTTTCCTGGAACATGTTACCTTTTTAGAATGGTTAGGTCAAGCCATTTGGAAAGATGTTAAAGTGGTTATAATCCTCAGACATGAAATATGAATAAAGCATATCCCTCTATAGTGTCTACTTGTCTCAATTCAGACTAAGTGTAATTTCAGTCTGCTGCTTTGTTCTACTGCTATCTGCACGACCCCGAGGACAGCAATATTAGTGTGAGCCAACACACCAGTAGAAAATCTTCAAAATTAAAAAAAAAAAAAAAATACACAAATGTAATAAAACATCCCAAGGACCATAAAGATCTACCCTGCCAATGCTCCTCTGTACCTGAAAAATTAGGACAGAAAAGCAGAGACTTTGACCCTAACTGAGACTAGAGTCCAGCTATTAACTAACTGTATTCTATGAGGGCAACCGAATTGAGAAACCCTTGACAGGGGCCAACGTGGCTAAAAGGAGTCCAAAGTCCAACTCCCAAAAGTACCAGACTAGCGGCAGGCGGCAATGGAATTGAGAGTAGCCAGAAAGTTGAGCTGTAATCTGGCAAGTTGGCTCCTGTTGGACATGCACCAAAGAGTAAATGCATACCCTGCATATTGTCACCACAGAAAAGGTAGAAGGTGGATGAAAACCAGCAAAAGAAGAGATGACACTTGCTTGTCAAAAGAGAAGATTAAAAGATGTCAGTCACAGCAGGTATCCAGTGGTCAAGAAGCCATAGATGAAAAGCTGTCAGCGTGGTCTAATGGGCATCAAGCCAAGATGTAGCAGCATCCAGAGTATCGAAAAAATTAACAGTGGGGGGAACATGATGTGCTCGCTCCACTACAAAAGTTGGGAGATTTTGTAGGCCCAAGATGGTAGTGAGGAAGGTAGTGAGGAACACAGCAGTGTTAGCACCTTCTGCCCATTCAGGCAGCCCCAGCACTCTGATTATTGTGGTGTAGCTGGTTTTTAGTATCAATAGCCTTTTTCTGTAGAGCCTTAACTTGCCTTTGCAGAGCATGCAAATCAGTAGAGTCCAAAGCACTGTATCTTCCACATCAGAAATCCTCTCCTCTGCCTCTGACAAGCAGGAGCGAAACTTGTCAAGATCATTTCGGATAAGGCCTATGTCAGTAGAAATTGAATCTATATTTGCAGTAAGAGTTTCTTTACAAGCTGGTATAGCCACCAGAATGTCAGCAGTGATTATCCCATCTCAGTCAGTGTAGGCTGAGGAGGTCTAAGTGCTTACCGACATGGTAGAAGCAGGAGATCATGTGTCCAAGTTGGCTGCCGCAGCCTGTGTGTGACCAGTAGGCACTGATGTGCGGGTGAAGCTGTACTTGGGAGGTCACATAGGGGGAGCCAGGGTAAGACCAGAGGATCGCCAAGTATGTCAGTATGTGTCCCTTGGAGTAAGGAGGTATCTAGATGCTGTCAGGATCATAGAAGGATGCAGATCAGTGTGAAGCTCTGGAGCCGTGTGTCTGCCTCCATTCACATCAGGCCATGCCCCCTTGCATGAGCCACTTCTGACAAGTTTTCCTGACACCAAGATAAAAAAATATGACCGGGGAGCAAACTCCAGCCTCTGCTCTGTTCCTGTGTGCTGTGTAAAAGGAGTGTGCTCTTTCTCGCCAGTCAGCTCTCAGAGAACTTTTCTTACTAAGCTCTGCAGTGTGTAATTTCAGCTCTCTGATCGGATGTAGAGAAAAGAAGACTGAAGATAAATGGGTTCATCCTATGTTTGAGAATTTGTTTCATCTCTGTGTGTTACCTGAAACCAGTCACTTCACTGGGTATATGTGAGGGTTTATAACCACTTTAATGTCTGTAGACATCAGTAGGGTTCCAGATCCTCAACTGTGCTGCGTATATAGGAGAAAGCGTTTGGGAAACAGTCATAGAAACTTGTCAACATTTTGTTTTAGGTTACTGGCCACACATTACAGATGGACTATTACATCTCTGAGACCTAGGACATTACAGGATATTTAAATATCCTACATCTAATAAAGATTTATGGCATAGGATGATTTCAATGATGCAGTGATTCTCACTAAGTTGCTCAGAAGCAATATGTGGCTTTCATCTTTAATTTGTAGCCAAAGTATACTGTTGGAATTAGCAGGTTTTCATTGATGCATCTACAGTATCTCAGAAAAGTGTGTACACTACCTGACATTTTTGTAAAAAAAATTATTATATCTTTTCATGGGACATGTTAAACTTTCAGTGCGAAATAGAAATACATTTTTATTATTACAGGTCAAGAATTGTGAACTTTGAGGCCTCCATTGACCTTGCTACATATTGAGTCAAAACTCTTTCAGTTTGAAACACACATTGCGTCCATTGTTGAGATGGTTTTGTTTGCATGTACTTTGAGATAAAAAGCTGTGTTATCTGCCCCCCGAAAGGAAACTGTGTTTGACAAACTTTTAAATACAATACTCAGAAAGACAGATAAATAAATCGCTTATCACAGGTGGATCGGCCTTTGGGGGAAAAGGTTTACATAAGACATCCTTCCCCTGGTCTTGAAACACGAAAAACCAGAGAGGTCGTAAAACTTTATGTTCAGGCCATGACTCACACAATGGGCGAAACTCAATTTCAGGATAACACCTGTGTTCACCCATCCACAAGCAGGATAAGCTATTGTCTATATCATGAGGAGACAAACAAACGGAAACGGACAAAGACTAGAATCTGTCATTTATTTACCTAAACACAAACAGGGGGATAAAGTCGTTGAAATCTACACGGAGTCACATAAACATTGTCACTTAGATTGATGAGAACTGCAAATCTCAAAATGAATTTCAGAAAATCATAAATTGATATCTTTGCCCCATCATATACAAAAGGTGTTATGGAACTATGATGTTATGACAACCTCCTACTGAGAAGTACATTATATTCTATCATATAGTAGTGTCAAAGGGTCAGACATTTCGCCCATATTTTATAATCCAGTCCCCATATCATGAATGTACTGTTGTTAACATAATAATGCCTAAATGGATAATATATTATGATCAGAAGTAACCATGTATAGGACAAGTTACATATACAAGCTGTTGTGTATCAATATATATATAACCGTATATTTTTCGATATAATTCTTACTGCTACTAATTGAAGTCTTGGGTTAAAGAGTAAAATCCAATATATATATATATTACATAAGAGATATTAAATATGAGAATGGTGGTATCCAGATTAATCTTTATTCAGATACCTGGTGGATTAAATGGACGTCATAGATGAGAGCATGATTACATTTATGTTTTTTATAATAGTCTTAAATGGAGAAATCTTTAATTAATTTTAATATACTGGTTAACCAAGAGGTGTCACCCTATGACATCACCAGTTAATGAATAAGATGTTCCAACCAATAGGAATAATGTTCCTCCCACTGGGTTTGGCTTATGATAATTTTTACTGCCCTTTTGTTCAACACAAAATAAAAAGGAATCAGAGATGTAATAGAAGACAACAGAACACAACACAACACAACGGACACACACAAGACACATCACACTTACAACATACACACTACTAACAGCCATGCATAGACTCATCTACACAGACGCCATCTTGGTCCACCATGTATCTGAACCTTTGAGGGACGCCAAGCGAAACTCCTCCCTAATTGGCCACCATCTTGGAAATGCAGCCTTCTTAAGGAACCTGGTAACTACCATTCTAAATTAGCGGCCATTTTAAATATAGTAATTATGCCTTGCTGTTACTTGATTATTATTCAATATTGTTTATGTACTTCCTTAAATGTTTTACATTTCCTATTTAAAGGGTAATGAAAGTACAATCCCAGCCGTATAAACCATATGTAGATTTTTCTCTAAAGAGATGATTTTTGTTTTTATAACATTTTAATATCAGATTAAGCGCATTATTTGAGATTTTACGTCTTCCGTTTTGCATGGCTTATTCTCATTTCATCTGCAGTGGAATGACTTTCGGCCATGTGATTCGCAGACTATTGTGGTCTGATTATATAGAATATTAATTTATGGTTCATACTACACCTGGGAAAAACATAATCTTGCTTTATTTCACTTTCATCGTTTAGCTAAATATCACATTGCATTTATCGTTTTAAGTTTGTATCTTATGTAAGGTTATCTCTTTGTGTCACTCAAGTATGATCATTTATGGTGAAAATATGTCTTGCGAATAAATATTCTTATATATATATTCCCTATTGTAGACTGTTTCACTAAGATTGGTATATGCTTTTAAAAAGAAATTAACTGATAAAAAAAGAACTCGGGAAAATTATTGTGGTATATTATTGGAGGTCTGAACAAAATTGATTGGGTTTTTCTTAGTTATTAAGTTATTTGCCGTAATCGGCTGGAGGCACTGCGTCATAATTTTATTGATAGTTCAGACACCGCCTTTTAGTAATAAATTAAAAATAGTCAAATTTTATACCAAAACGCACAACAGACAACGCTGAAGAAATTACACTTTGCTACAATTTAAAGCAGTGAGTGTACAGCTTGTATAACAGTGTAAATTTGCTGTCCCCTCAAAATAACGTAACGCACAGCCATTAATGTCTAAACCGCTGGAAACAAAAGTGAGTACACTCCTAAGTGAAAATGTCCAAATGTTCCCCAAAGCTCTGGGAAACTTCATGCCCAAAAGGGTTAAGGCAGTGCTGGAAAATAATGGTGGCCACACAAAATATTGACACTTTGGGCCCAATTTGGAAATTTTTACTTAGGGGTGTACTCACTTTTGTTGCCAGTGATTTAGACATTAACCGGTTGCCGACCGCCGCACGACTATATACTGCGGCGGTCAGCCCCGGCCAGGCAGAGTGACGTATCGGTACGTCACTCGCCTGTCACTGACTTGCGAGCCTATCGCGGGCGGGCGCGCGCCCACCGAGGCGCGCGCCCGCCGCGGCTCGTTCACAGGCAAGTCAGTGCGTGTGACCGGCGGACTCGATGTCCGCCAGTCACACTGCGATCGCTCCTGTGAAGGGAGAAAGACAGAGCAGCTTGTGTAAACAAGCTGCCTGTCAGTTCTCCCTGTGTAAAAGTGAAGATCTGTCCGTTCTACTATGTAGAACGGTTGATCTTTGCTTTTACACCAATAGGAATGTCCCTACACAGTAGAAAGCACGCCCCTAGGACACACTTAACCCCTCCCTGTCCAATAAAGTTAACCCCTTCCCTGCCAGTGTCATTTTTGCAGTAACAGTGTATAGCACTGATTACTGCAGTAATGTCACTGGTAACCCCAAAAGTGTCAAAAATGTCAGTCAAGGGTCCGATCTGTCCGCCGCAATGTCGCAGTACCGGAAAAAAAATCGCAGATCGCCGCCATTACGCGTTAAAAAAAAAAACACCAAAAATGACAAAAATCTTTCTCTTTGTTAGTAAACGCGATAACTTTTGCGCAAACCAATCAAAATACGCTTTTTGCGATTTTTTTTACCAAACATAGGTAGCATAGAACAAATTGGCCGAAAAATGTTAAAAAATTTTGATTTTTACTTTTTTTTTTGGGGAATTTCATATAAAAAAATGTGAAAAATATTTTTATTTTTGCAAAATTTACGCTCTTTTTTTGTTTATAGAGCGTGATCAAAAAATCGCACAGGTGATCAAATACCACCAAAAGAAAGCTCTGTTTGTGGGAAAAAAAGGACGTCAAATTCGTTTAGGTACAGCGTCGCACGACCGCGCAATTGTCCGTTAAAGTCACGCAGTAAAAAATCGCAAAAAAACCCCTGGTCCTTTAGCAGCCAAATCCTCCGGGGCTTAAGTGGTTAATGGCTGTGTGTTGAGTTATTTTGAGGGAACAGCAAATTTTCACTGATATACAAGATGTACATTCACTACTTTACATTGTAGCAAAGTGTCATTTCTTCAGCGTTGTCATATGAAAATATATAATAAAATATTTACAAAAATGTGAGGGGTGTACTCACTTTTGTGAGATACTGTAGCAGTAACTAAAACACCAAAAGAGAGAAAGAACTGCAGAACTGTCAAATGTACTTTGCTATTTTTTTGGTTTTAGTACATTTGTGTATGCAACAACATTCATTGCAACATGTAATAAGCTTGGCCTAACTAAAACAAAAGTGTACACAAAGTACATTGATAACATTATTATGTGATTTTTGCTGCTGTTCTAGATTCTGGACATAAGATTCCTCAACAGAGCAATTTTTGCGCAGTCGTCAAATATCTAGCTTTTGGTGACGTCTGCTTATTTTGTGTCGTTTATTTAGTTCACACAGAAGCAATATATTGTGCATGATAACATTCACAGTTCCCTCCATCTCATTAAATGTGCAAATAAGAGCACCAAATCTTTGCTTTTCCTTTAAATACAGGAGACTAAAATACATGTTTTGGTTCTCTGGGCTCATAGATAACTTTTACTATGCTTGATTTAGAGGGAGAGTTTAGCAGTTTTTTTTCTATCTGCAGGTGAATCACCACACAGCAGTTGTGTTACCTTATGACAGTTTTAGCAGTGATGATTTTCTGCCTGCGGGGTATAATGTCCATTACAGTAACATATGGGATTAGAAGAGCTCATAAAAACTCTAATGTGTCACCACGAGGTGCCATTCTACAGTGAATGTGTTTACACAAGAGTCTAGATAGTAGGATGCAAGAATGGCACAAGTGTTTCAGCCTTGTTATTTACGATCTGTGGTCAGATATGTTTTCAGTTAAAGTCTAAGTGTAGGAAGATATAAAAGATACCAGTGTAATTCTGTAATGTTTTTTGTTTTTAAATATTTAAAGCATATCTAAGCTCAAAAACACAAATGTAATGCATTGGAGCTGACCAAACTATAGGTGTAAATTATATCTGGCATAATGAGAATGACACGCATCACTAGCTAACATGTCAACCCATTAAGAGCTCATTAGCTTTGAGCTTTATTATACTATTAGTAAAAACATATTTGACTGGTATGTGTTCTTTTACATATTGGACCTTTCATATTCACGTTTGAGATGCAATGCCAGCCTGTCCAATATTCTATTTGCTTTCAAATATACATATATTTCTTGCCTAAATTTACTGATCCTACCACATATAAGGGACTCTATATAAAAGTAAGAAGGTTTCATATACTGTACATCTAGCCACTGTGTGTGTGATGCCAGGGTGGTCATTTTGAGCTTATGGTGAATTAGGCTGACCATAGATGAATAGAATTTCGAACAAAAATTATTAGGGAAATTCTTAGAAATGTTTTTACCAAAAGTCTCATAACACTTGAATGTCATTAGAAAGAGTTTGTTTGTGTTTATCATTTGATTTTTGAATGAATGGATGTTACTTAACGAAAGCCACATACACTGTTAGAAATGTGTTTGTTTAAGAAAAAATTTCCATCCTACTCCTTTAAATTTTCTCGTCATTGTAGTCTAAAACAAACACTAATTTGGCCAACTAATGATTAGAAAAATTAACAATTTTATTTTCCTAAACATTTCCGTCCTAAATTGTACCTATCTATGGCAAGTGCTACACCATAGGACCCAAGTTTTATGGAATTTGGATGTTTTCTCCTCTCATGCATATTTTTTCATATCAGGAGATCTGATTGATCAATCATTTAGTACAGTAAGAGAAGATTCAGTAAGAGAAGGCTCATCAATTTAATGGCTCTGGCTTTAAAATCTGTAAACATTGGTTATGTTGGAAATATTCTAATACCAGAGCCTCTCCAATCCTGTGGAACTCCTTACCCTTATCTGTCAGATTATCTCCTACTCTATTAGCTTTTAGGCGATCTCTGAAAACCCTCCTCTTCAGAGAAGCCTATCCTACCCACACCTAACAACTCTACCTCCATTTTATCCATCTGCCCATCCCCCTTGGTTACTGCCTTTTGTTTCACTTGACCCTCCCTTGTAGATTGTAAGCTCTAACGAGCAGGGCCCTCTGATTCCTCCTGTATTGAATTGTACTGTAACTGTATTGTCTTCCCCCACACTACAACTGTTGGCGCTTTATAAATCCTGTATAATAATAATAATAATATCATTTAGTTAGTACTCTTAATCTAATATACCAAAAAGACGAACTTTAGATATACAAGGAGAGGGAGTTGCATTCGAATAGTAAGCATGGTGACTATCTGCTCCCAGAATTCTGAAATTACCAGACATCTCTAGATAAGGTAGACAAAATCAGCCTAGGGTTGAGTATAAAGTATGAAATATGAGTTGGCATTATGTCCTGTTTTATGCAATTGAACACTGGATAAATAGGATTTATGAGTAAAATACAATTGAGTTAATTGCAAAAATTAACATATGGGAAGAATAAATATTATTCTGGTCCTCTGTAGACATAGTTTCCATTTAGCATTGATGGCAAGTGGCGTTTTGCCTACCTTAGTATGTAAGAAGTGAGAATAGGGGATGCAAATTAACCCTTTGGTACCTTGTGATTTGAAAATTCCTATTAGAGGGTAGTTAGAGATGGGTTTATCAGAGATTCTCAATTGTTTCTCCAGACCATGGTGTTGTAAAAATCTATAGAAGAAACAGTTTCTCGATGGACACAGTGCTCCATAAACCATAATTAAACCATAATTACTGGGTTATATTGCCTCCTCCAGGAGAAGGACTAGGCAGAACAAAAAACACCTGGCTACGCCCATGGGCCGTCCTCAGCTTGGAATATAACCCCCTCTCTGTTCTAGGTAATCAGTTTTTAATCTGTCTAGTCAGAAGTAGGGACCTAGGCTCCTGTCTGGGATCTCTGGTCATAGCAGTTTTTCTCCTTCCATACTTTTTTTTGGTTTTTCCTCTCGGGAGATCTACAATGAACTGCTGGCTGGGCGACGGGCTGGATAATCTAGATCCAGTGGTCCCCCCCCCCAGCCCAGCCAGCGAGTGCATGCAGACCACAGCTACACACTAGGTCAACCACAACATAGCCTCATGACAGAGGCTTGCCCGGGAGTTAACTATCTCGCAGGGTCGCAAACGACAGGACTTGGGTCCCCTACTTAGATGGCGAGGATTCTGTCTGGAGTGTTACTCGCACCATGGAAGGGTAAGTACAGTCCCCCCTCTCCCCTTTTGGCATTTTTTTGCGGTTACATAGTGAGATTGAAAAAAGACATCAGTCCATCCAGTTCAACCCATAATGTGTGTGTTTGCTGTTAACCCTTTATGTTGTGTGCCCATCTATTAGCTTTTTGAAACTAACGATGATCCCTGCTGATACCACTGCTTGTGGAAGAGAATTCCTTATCCTTACTGCTCTGACGGTAAAGAACCCCTTACATAGTTTAAGGTTAAACCGCTTTTCTTATAGTTTTAGTGAGTGTCCCCATGTCTTATTGAATTTCCTTTCTCTGAAAAGTTTGTTCCTTATGCTATGGTCACCAGTACAGTATTTGTAAATTGATATCATATGCCCTCTCTGCTCCAGAGAGAATAAGTGCAATGCTTGCAGTCTTTCCTCATAACTGATGTCCTCCATTCCCTTAATTATCTTTGTTGCCCTTCTCTGGACTCTCTTCAGTTCCAGCACATCCTTTCTGAGGACCGGAGGACGATATATTCAAGATGTGGCCGGACTAGAGTCTTGTAAAGTGGGAGAATAATCTCTTTATTTCTGGAGTGATTACCCTTTTTTTATACATGCTAGTATTCTGTTGTCTTTGCTTGCAGCAGCTTGGCATTGCATGGCATTGCCAAGCCTGTTGTCGACTAAGACCCCCAGGTCCTTTTCCATCTTAGATTCACCCAGAGGTTCCCCCCCTAGCGAGTAACTTGCATTCCTATTTCTGACACCCAAGTGCATTACCTTACATTTTTCAACATTAAACCTCATCTGCCATGTAGTTGCCCACCCCATTATTTTGTTCAGGTCTGCTTGTAAGGTTACCACGTCCTCCATAGAAGATATTAGCCTGCTTAGCTTAGTATAGTCCGCAAATACCGAGATTGTGCTGGATATCCCACCCTCTAGGTCATTTATGAATAAATTAAGTTGTTGGAAAAAAATAAAAAATTAAGCAGGATTGGTCCCAGGACAGATCCTTGGGGGAACCCACTTTGCACGCCCGCCCAGTCCGAGTACTCCCCATTTATCACCACCCTCTGGACTCGCCCCTGGAGCCAGTTCTCTATCCAGGTACTCACCCTATGGTCCATACCTACGTACCTTAGTTTGTACAGTAAACTGTGTCAAATGCCTTTGCAAAGTCCAGATACACCACATCCAAAGGTCTTAAGGTCTTCCTTCATCTAGATGGCAACTCACTTCATCATAGAAGGTTAATAGATTGGTCTGGCAAGAATGTTTTTTTCATGAATCCATGCTGATTACTACTAATAATACCTTTTTTATTACTAACGTCTTGTATATAGTCTCTTATCCCCTCCAATATCTTACAGACTATTGATGTTAGGCTAACGATAGTTCACAGGGATATATCTTGGCCCTTTTTTAAATATTGGTACCACGTTGGCTTTTTTCCAATCAGCTGGTACCATTTTAGTCAGTAGACTATTCATAACAATTAGGAACAATGGTCTGGCTATTGCCACCATACCCGTCTGTAGACTATCCATAAATATCAAAAATAACGGTCTGGCTATCACCTGGCTGAGTTCTCTAAGGACTCTCGGGTGGAAGCCATCCGGACCCAGTGATTTATTTATGTTAAGTTTCTCAAGTTTAGTTCTAAGTCTATCTTCTGTAAACCATGGGGGTGCTTCCTGAGGTGTATTATTTCTTTTAATATTACAAGCTTGGTTAGTGTAGCCCCCCAACTCTTTTGTGAAGACCGAAGAGAAGAATTTATTTAGCATTTTCGCCTTCTCTGTGGCCAGATTCCCTTCATCGTCTTTTATGGGGCCAATGTATTCTCGTCTCGCTTTCTTACTATTTATATACATAAATTATTATTTTTTTTTTTTACTCTCTTCTGCTATGTGTCTTTGCGTGTTCTATTTTAGACACCTTTATTTTGCCTTTACATTTCTTATTGCACTCTTTGTAATGTTGGAATGCTGCCAATGAACCGAAGTTCGTGGCAAGATCACGGGTTCCTCTGGCAGATGCCGCAGGCATCCAAGGGCCACGGTAAGGCCAGTGTCATCCTCAGCTCATGCTTCTTCCGCAATTCCTGTGAGGAATCAAGAGCGAGTAACTTCCAATCATCCTGGTGCCCATAAACGTCCCTCTGGGGGCTTCCTCTCAGAGAAGGCAAGTTGTCCAAAGGACTGATCTACCATCCTGCTTTACAGTTGCTGGTTTTAATGGCTTAGCTATTGAAAGTCAGGTACTGAGGTATAAAGGTTTATCTGCATCAGTGATCCCTACTATGGTGATGACGAGAAAGTCATCTTCCAGCAAGAAATATTATCGTTTGTGGAAAGCGTACATTTCTTGGTGTGAGTCGATTGGCGCTCATCCTCAATCCTTTTCTGTGGCTCCGATCTTAACCTTTCTTCAACGGGGCATTGTTCAGAAGTTGGCCTTGAGTACCATCAAGGGCCAGGTGTCTGCCTTGGCAGTCTTCTTTCAGCGACCCCTAGCCACGCACTCTTTAGTTCGTACCTTCATTCGTACCTTCAGGTGGTTTGACATGTGGCTCCACCTCTATGGTCTCTTTTGCTGCCATGGGATTTAAATTTAGGGTTTTTGGTTCTCCAGAAACCTTCATTTGAGAATATTTGGGAGATTCCCTTGTCTACGTAATCCCAGATGGTGACACTCTGGTAACTATTACATCGGCCTGCAGGGTATCGGAATTGGCGGCAACATCCTGTCTCAGGCCCTATGTGGTGGTCCATAGGGATAAAGTGGTTCTTCGTCCCTGTCCATCATTTCTGCCCAAAGTTGTCTCTGACTTCCATTTGAATAAGGACATTGTGTTGCCTTTCTTGTGTCCCAAGCCGGCTCATTCCAAGGAATTTGCTTTGCATACCTTGGATGTGGTTCGTGCGATTCGGGTGTATCTGGCAGCTACTGAGTCATTTCGGAGGTCAGACTTGCTTTTTGTGGTTACGGACGAACCAAGAAAAGGGCTCTCCACTTCTTTGGCTACCATCTCCAGATCAGATAGACGGTGTTTCAGGCTTATTCCATTAAAGGTCGGGTTCCACTTTTCCCTGTCACGGCACATTCTACTCGGGCGCTGAGTGCTTCTTGGGCCTTCCATCATCAGGCATCAATATCGTTTACAAGGCGGCCACTTGGTCATCGGTGCATAGATACTTTGGCATCTGCGGATGCTTCTTTTGGCTGCAAAGTTTTGCAGGCTGTTGTTTAAGAGGGACTGTTCTCTCTTGAGGGGTGTTTTTCTTTAAACTTTTATTTTTTCAGACGGAGCACCTGTGACCCGTTTAAGGCTCCTGTGTCCTGGTTTAGGGCACTTATGTTTAGCCTTGGATTATTTTCCCCAACCCTCATATTCCTTTTGGCTCTGCTTTTGGATGTCCCAGTAGTTTTGATTTATGGAGCACTGTGTCCGTCGATGAACGAAAGTGAAAATAGGATTTTTGTATTTACCTTAAAATCTATTTCTCTGAGTTCATCTACGGACACAGCACCCACCCCTCTATGGAGTTCTGATACTTTGAATTCTGCTTGCTACTAAACTGATTGCCCAGAGCAGATGGGGGAGGGGGGTTAAATACCGACTTGAGGATGGCCCATGGGCATAGGCAGGTGTTTTTGGTTCTGCCTAGTCCTACTCCTGGAGGAGGCAATATAACCCAGTAGTTATGATTGATGTAGCGCTGTGTCCATCGATGAACTGAATGATGAGAAATTGATTTTATGGTAAGTACAAAAATCTCAATTCCCCTTTGTGTAAATAGTGTAAAGGAGTACATTGTTATCTTCTGATAGACATCTAAGAGGATTAAATTACCATGGGATTGCCATAAATCAGTGTCAGGAATTGTACAAAGCTTTTCCAGTATAGGGTTGTCCTATAGGGACAGGCTGACTGGAAGATGTTAACTTGAGACTAAAGCTGGGTATACATGTACCAAAAGTCAGCCAGTTCAGCAGGAACTGGCCAACTTTTGGTACATCTGTACACCTCTGTTCCACAGAAGCTATTAAAATGACCATCTTTTGTCGAACGGTTTTGCTGGAAAACCAGCATTTGATCAGTGCTTGCAGCCAATGGTCTCTAAAGAAAATTGTCCAATTGTCTCTAGGACAAAAAGTGAAGCAAAATCTCCCTAAAAACGTTACAGAGGTCTTTACCAGGGGCGTTGCTAGGTGAGAAAAAGACCAGGGGCTTCAGCCCAAAGGTAAATTTGATAACCCCTCCCACATTTTAAAATAAGTCCCGTCTAAACTCCACCCAATGCCCCCCTCACCCCTGCCCAATGCCCCATATAAAATGTTATAAAATGTGACCACACGCATGTTATTCTCTCAACTTTCTAATCTGCACTTTTACTTGTAACCCTTCCCATAAAGCAATTGAGAGCACTCATTATGGCAATCAGGGTGTCCCATGTAGAAGCCTTTCTGGAGGCTCCTATGGAACTGCTTCAGCCACTTTCGAAATAGCAGAGGTCCCAGAACATCCACAACACGCAAAAGAAATACATTTCCCAGTAACCTAGAAGAAGCACCAACACCAAATCTTTCCAAATTAGCTGTAACCAGAAAATAGTGAGTCAGCTCCTCTATGACTTCCTGGGAAAGTTGAACATCAAGGGCTTGTTCAAGAAACCATGCACAAAGCAAAATGTTAAGTACAACTTGCAGCAACCCAGAATAACTAATCAGAATTTACTTCTATGACATCACAGTAGCAAAAGATGAATTCTGATTGGTTGCCACAGGGTTAAGGGTGCCTTTGTACAGTTTCAGTAAATTAGGTTGAAAGGCTAATATAGGCAAAGGTTTCAAAAATCAGCCCTCCGTCACTCACCCACCATCTGTGTCTTCTGCCCTCCTGTGCTTGACTGGGCCGGCAGCCTGTCACTTCCCTCGGCTCTAAGCTGAGCCATGCTGCCGCCCGAAGAAGAGGGAGGTGGGTGGAGGCGGAGACGATTCTAGGCACGGAGGAGGAATTTGAAATCCTCCTCCGTTCTGAACGCTGGGAGTCTCTCCTGCTGCTGCTGTCACGCGACAAGTAACATCACTGGTTGCTAGACGCCAGGCGATACTAGCAACCAGTGTGGCAGGACAGGCAGTTGAGGCCCAACGGAGAGGAGGAGGAGGAGCATATTGGACACTCGGGGCTAATAATTATAAACAATCCACATGAGACCTGGGGCTTTTTGGGGGCCCACTTGGGGCTATAGCCCCGGTCAGCCCCCCTCTCCTGACACCACTGAACTTTACCCTTCTCTGTTCTGGATTTAAAACCTCCTTTTTTATGTTGTATGTCAGTAATAATGATTCCTATATTTGCACAGAAGGGAGGTGATATGACTGTTAATGTATAGTACTTTTCGTAACGAACTTTATTTCTCCAGGCAAGCAAGTTCTCTGCTGCTACAGTGGACCACACAACATTTTTATCATTTACGCAGGTATTATGAGGATGTTTTTAGCTGTAAACAGATCAGAAAGATCCTTGTAAAAGTTTACAAGCTGCCCTGAACCAGGAAGTAAATGCAGGCTGTACACCTTGCATTGGAGTCTTTTGATTCCTATCTAAGTGTTGATTGCTTGTTGCTAGGAGATGTAAGCAATGTGGCGCCTCTTCTTATCACTAGTCATCACCTTGTCTCACCTTCAAAGGTTCCATAAGGTTTTCCCATCACTTTGTGTTTAACCTTTTCCTATGTGTCTTGAATACATTGGTTGCGAGAGCATTAACATCTCTTGCAGTTTCATGTGTGTCTTATTGTATTTTCTCAGCAGAATGCAGTAAAACAGCCTAATTTAATATATTTTTATGTTACATTTGGTGACAAGGCAAGGATATGACTTCATTTGTAATTTAATTACAATGACTCACACAGATGTGTGACTATAACAATTTAATTTGCTCTGACCTGGATAACAGCAACAAAACAAAGAAAATTTGAATTGTGAGGAGATAGTATATCATAATCTACAGTATATGTATATATATGTGTGTGTGTGTGTGTGTGTGTATATATATATATATATATATATATATATATATATATATATATATATACAGTGATTTACTGATGTACCTTTTATTTGTATTATTACATTGTATAGTGTATAAACTTTTAACCTATACATGTGAATCATTTAGTATAAATGTTAGGCATCTAGTATTAATTGCAGTTATTTACAAGGAAATATTCAGTTAAAAAAATGTTGAAAGCTGGAGTTCAGCCAATAAGATAAACATGTAGTTTTAATACCTTTATGTGAACAGTTTGAGCTGACAAAATGTTTGTAGTTCTATTTGGTCATTTTACGATTCACACGCCTCTGTTACACTGTAGAGGCAGGCGGGTGGCACCAGTTTATCGGTCACAGCCAGTTTATCGGTCACAGTTAAAAATACAGTGGTGTCATCCTCTTCTCCTTCGTCTGCAGATTGGACAGTGAAGGAGCGTTATCATAAATAATGATTGTTCATTGAGGGTCAATTAAAACAGGGCTTGTTAACTTGCAGTTTTTTATTATGATTCTAGTCGTGGTTCTTTCGGTTTTTTGCGAATCAAATGCTACTTAGAGCTACAAAATCAAACCAAATATTTGAATTATTGCATGGACTAAATATGCACACTAGAGACATTTTCCATTATTTATTAATGTAAAGTGCACTGTAACCTATTGCAAACAGTCAAAAGTCATGTCTTTGTTTCAGCTGTTTAGAAGTGAGGAAAGTTCAAATCAAGCTACTGGTAGCTGCATATCTGTACTTTTTTTTTTTTTTTTTTGATTATAAACGTTTATTGAAAATATATTCAAGTACAAAAATATGGACATTTGTGTCAGTAACATAAAAGTGCATCTTCAATACAACTTTTCAAGTAATAGTCCACAGAAAAAACATAAAAGTAAGAAAAAAGAAAAATAAAAGGACAAAGAATAAAACAAAGTAAACAGTATATATCTGTCTTTGCATAAAATATAACATTGCCAGAAAATCTGTACTTTTTTTAAGGAAAACCTGTCACACGTAAAAGCTAGAAAAGTAGACTGCGAGTACGTAAACGGATATTATAATGGGATGTGTTTGTCCCTATTAGCTTGATGTTCCTTCCCTGTTTAAACCTTGTAAATGTGTGTACCCTGTTAGGTACAGACATTTCTCTCTGGGCTCCAGTATGTTAATTCAGAAAACCACAATCTGCAGGTAGGCATTAGTATGCTGCCATAAATGTGATGTGCTGCTTCTTATTTGAAATCCCGTAGGGTAACATAACATTGAATTGACAATAGGCCCACTTATTATTATTATTTTTTTCTGCTCTTATGCCCCATGAAATATCCCACACATGCATGATAAAGAACCAGTTTAAAGAGCAGGTACGGGCTGTTAAACCCTAATCATACCTAAAGTGCACCTGTTCCCAGACTATGGAAAGCATTTACATATTAAAAAGCAACAAAAGAGCTTTAAAACAAGCCACCTAGCCTCTCTAGCTGCATGTACTTCCAAGTTATTAATTCTCAAAGATCACAACAAAAAATGTCATAAAAACACATGCTGGTTGTTTTTATTAGATGGCTGTCTGGCTGCTAGTTTCTGTAGTACAAGAAAAAAAAAAAAACTTAAGTCTTAAATATTTCTGTTGTGAAAATGAATTATTCTGCAATGTCTATTGCTTTTGAGGCTAATGTGGGTTTGTTACAAAGTGCTCTTACTGCTTGTTCAGAATATGAACTTTTGTGTGCAGAGTCTGGACACAGGTTTATTTTAAAGCCTAATCTCAGTAAAGAAAAGATGTGTTTTGTCGTATTCTCTGTCTCCACTGGAAAGATTTCCCATCAGTTTCTGTCCTTGACCAGAGTGAAAACCAGAGACATGATGGGGTTTATTTACTAAAGCTAGAGAGTGCAAAATCAGTTACACTTCTGCTGGGAAACGAATCAGCTTCTAACCTCAGCCTGTTCAATTAAGCTTTGGCAATAAAACTTGGAAGCTGATTGGTTTCTATGCAGAAGTGTGACTGATTTTGCACTCTAGCTTTAGTAAATAAACCCCACGATCTATCTCTAACCCAATCTGTTCAAAACAGGCTGAAGTTAGAGTTTTGGCTTTCAGTATTTGTATTCAAATCAACCCTTCTAATAGGTTAGTTCGAGTTATTACACTTGAAACACCACATTTAGAGTTCATGCAAATTTATTAACCATGCAGTTCTTTCTTTGTTTATTAAAAGCACCAGGGTCTGCTACAGTTGCATGCACATCCATTTTTAGGTTTCTACACACTGTAAACTCTTGTGTATGGAATCATTTTCTTCAAAATCTGTCTTATGTACACTTAGTAAAAAAGAATGTCAACCTTTAATTTACAGTTACTTGGATAATCTGTGCTAGGATACAGCAGCAAGTTGCACTGTTTGGCTTTAGAGTACATAGGGAGCTTTGTCCTGTGCAGACCTAAAGCAGGTCTAAAAAGCAAGGTCTGTTGAATATATTAGGGTTGCCATACCCATAAAAAATGGCATGAAAGTTTAAAAGAAAATAGGAACATAAGTTAGGGTACCTTAGGGTACTTAATTTTAGGCTTCTTCACCTAAGCACACCCTCCTGCCTGCATGCCTGAGCTTATGAGTGTCTCCTTGTGAGATGTGAGATACTCCACATTCCATGAGATCTTGCCAGAAGTATGGCTCTGTTACCCTCGCCTAACAGTCCACTTTAAAAGTAATAAAGAACCTCTTCTGTTCCTCCTGTCACCTTGATAGGTGCTATGGATGCTGACCTAGCATGGTCAACAGTGGGATTAGAAAACCTGGTTAGGTTTTATTGCTTTCTGTGCCCCTGCCTCCTCTCTGTTTGTCCTGTTTTTTGTTATCACCAAGAATGAAAGTGAAAGAAAATCCAAGGTTTTGTGTTGTCAACAAAATAGGAATAAAAAAGAAATTGTCCATAGGGGACATCAGTTCTGGTGACCCTAGTGATAACCAGGGATTCCCTTATTTTGGAGAGATTTCCTCTAACTTCCTGTTTTGCCATGAGACAGGAAGTGAAGGAAATCTCCTCAATGTTACTCAGATGACAAAAAATGACAGGGGTTATAACTCTCTCATACTCTATCCAAAATGTGAAAAAAAGGTTTCGCCTTTAGCGCCACTTTAACCTTTGCAGTGTGGGGGAATTCCACTGTAAGGATGGTTTTATCAGTTTCCATGGAGTTCAGTTTTAGTATGCAAATACTAATATATATTAGCAAGGCACACTGTATGGTAGAGGTAGCAAAGTTAAGGAGGAACTAAACTCTCTCTGTCGATTATTATTATTTTACCTCAATCAATTGTTTTAATCCTTTTGCTGCTAGCATTAGTAAATAGAGAGCAAGGTATATTGTACTTATATTATTATTATTATTATTATTATTTATACTTTTTTTTTTATATTTCTTCAGTTCCTTCCTGGTTTCTGGCCTAGGCCAACATGATATCATACTCCCCATAAATCTTCATGGCCCTTTTTCTTTTCTTTCATCTGTCCTGTGCATATTTAAAGCAGACCTTGCAATAAAAAGAAAGGTCTATTAAAGAGGTTGTAAACCCATTTTTATTTCACCCTGAAACAGAAACACATAATGAGCTAGTATGCATCGCATACTAGCTCATTATGAAATACTTACCTTAGAACGAGCCCCCGCCGTGCCGCCCGCTTACCTCTATGACAGGCAACATGTTCAGTCGCCCGTCTTCCGGGATCGCGGCATCCGGCCATCTGACCGGAGCCGTGGTAACGTCACTCCCATGCACGCGCGCGGGAGCTGACGGTCACGGCACGGGGCTCTGAAGGAATGGCACCAGCGGCCGTTCCTTCAGAGCGCATGCGCCAGTGACTTCACTGGCTGCATGTAAGGTAAATATCTCCTAAACGGTGAATGTTTAGGAGATATTTACAGTACCTATAGGTAAGCCCTATCATAGGCTTACCTATAGGTACAACTTGCAGAGGAGGGTTTACTTCCTCTTTAAATATACACTGAGCAAAATTATAAACGCAAGACTTTTGTTTTTGCTCCCATTTTCATTAGCTGAACTCAAAGATCTAAGACTTTTTTCTATGTACACAAAAGGCCTATTTCTCTCATATATTGTTCACAAATCTGTCTAAATCTGTGTTAGTGACCACTTCTCCTTTGCCGAGATAATCCATCCACCTCACAGGTGTGGCATATCAAGATGCTGATTAGACAGCACAATTATTGCACAGGTGTGCCTTAGGCTGGCCACAATAAAAGGCCACTCTAAAATGTTCGGTTTTATCACACAGCACAATACCACAGATGTTGCAAGTTTTGAGGGAGCATGCAATTGGCATTCTGACTGCAGGAATGTCCACCAGAGCTGTTGCCCGTGAATTGAATGTTCATTTCTCTACCATAATCCATCTGTAAAGGCAATTCAGAGAATTCGGCAGTACATCCAACTGGTCTCACGACCGCAGACCATGTGTAACCACACCAGCCCAGCCACCCCCCCCCCAAATGCTGGGGGGGTTAAAGTATTTTCACACAAAATAAAGCATGGAGACATAGATGGATGGGTGGCCTTGCTTTGAATATTGAAAATAAGTGTTGTGCAGTTTTATGAAGCTCTAGGAGTGAAATTTCAATACTTCAAGAGCTCTGACAGGAGAGACACTGTGTTCTCACACACAGCATCTCTGCTCAGCCCCCCTCCACTAATCATTTACAGAGTCCCTTGCATTTTGTTAATGAGTTCACTTATTACAAAGCGCTCTGTGATTGGGCAGGAAAAGGGGAGGGGGCGGCACAGTGGCAGGACCCAACTCTGCAGCCTTGGGAGCTGAGACCAAAGGGTCCAGTTTTGAAGCACTGGAAACATAATGATAGTTATGCGCCTGGCACAAAAATGTAAACTGTAAAATAAAGAGATATATCCACAGGGTGGCATGCACCTCATTAGATTTAACTAGTCCACTACATTTTACAAAGTAGCTGAATTCCAGGAGTTTAACTTTAAAAACCATTTCATTCTTAAAGAGATAGAATATTAGGTTTTTACTGTATGCTCTAGGGTGTGCTTGCTCCTTCACATTTGTGAAAATCAAATTTTGCAGTAATTCTGACCTGTGCAGCTTTGATTCACATTTGATTAGGCCTGTGCTGCATAAATGAATATGTTTGTGTGGCACAGCATGTGGTTGCAATAACCTGCTTGTCTCTAGCCATAACAAGTAAACCTCATGAAAACAAGAGACTTTTGCTGGTGGTGTGACTAATCTGATCCAGGTAGAATGCTGTATCCTTGTATCGAGTTAAAAGTAAAATAAAAAATAACTGTTGTCTGCTGAGAGAAGAAAATACATTTCCTCTTTAGCATTTCTTCACCAGCCCAGCTTTGGCGTCAATATAATTATACAGAGTAGTAGGTGACTGACCTATCTGATGTGCTGTATTAAATCCATATTAAAAACATTAGAGGATCTGTCATTTATTTAGATTGCCTGTGATTGTCCTAACAAAGATAAAGCTATATTGCTGTAGATTCTGGTTTCGCAGAGCTCACAAATTGCAAGTTAATTTTTCATTAAGAAAATATGTTGAGATACTCCTCAACGAGGGCCTCTTTTTCCAAAGATGGACATACATTGAGTGGTAAATGTTCTGTGATTTCCCTAAATAATTTGAGTGTGAAGTGCTTGCTTGTTTTTACTTAAAAAACAGCTCTACCCATACTAAATATATATGTATTTTAGGTGGACACTGATGGATTAAAACTCCTGCCTTTTTTATTTCTCTTGGAAACTTTAGCTAAAAGCTTTTTCTGCCTCCAGCCTGCCAGAAAGCCACAGCATAGATGAAAACCATTTGCAGCTGGACTCCCATCTACGTGTTTATTGAACATTATAGGGAATCCATGTAGGATTGCAACACTATCATTTGACTTCTGGTGGGAATATCTCACCAATTGAGTTTCCAAGAGATATAAGAAGTTAGCATGTGATTCTTTCTGTCATCAACTACTCACAACTAAAAAGCAAGTTTGGGTAAAGCTGTACCTAAATAAATAGGATAGTATGGAATGAAATAGAGATTGTCACTACCTAGCTCACCTAGTGGTGCCAATGGCCTGTCTGGTGGAGATATTTTCTTTTTGTTAAAATCATCACACAGTTGTGTTGGAATTGATTAGATTGGGTGACCCTCATATGGATAACTTTCTATTCTGGTGATCTGTCCAAAGCACCCATAATTGGTATTATATATTAGTTGGTATATTATTGTCATATTTTGTATTGCTGTTCTTACATGTAATGTGTATGTGTTTTCCGCAGCAGTGATTATATTTCAGGTGGTCAGGATGTGTTAATAGAGCAGGCAGATGAAGTCACCCACAGTATGAATGCTCAATCTGTTCTAATTGCTGCGGGCAACAAATGACAAGGCTGAGTGGTCATCAGGGTCTTATTACTGGCAATGATAGAACTGGAAGAATCTTGGCGTCACAGGACCTTTAAGGCTGTCCCTCCATGAGCAGATCCAGCCAGTGCTTGAGGGGCCTTGTTGGAACAGCAGTGAAATCAATATGGTCTAGAAGCCTTGACCTGAGCCTGTAATTACCTGCATGGCATAAAGGCAGCTTGTGTTGTTACAGATAGTGCTTGCTTTCAGACCTGACGTGCTTTGAATTAATCTGTTAAGGGAGGATATTGCCCTTTTTTTATATTTCTCGTAGCAGTGAACAAGGAAACAATAGACATAAAACTGGTTATTCCTTCGGGGTCAGATTTCTATTTCTTGCTCACATTTAATTATATGCTTAATGGTGTGTATCTGTGATGAAAAAGGGCAACTTTTTTTTGTAAAGGGGTACTCATGGCAGATAGCATTGTGTTTCAGGCCAGTGTTAGTTTATCACATCATTATGATACTAAACAGAATCAAACAACAAACTACTATAAAGCATGAGAACAGAGAAATGTTCCAACAGAAGTTGGCTGTGACTTGTACCAGTGCAATAATGTTTATTAATATTTATTCCACCCTTGCCCTCTATATAGACTTAAAAATTGTGGTATATATGGAGGATACATGTATATGTTGCAGAGAGCAACCAAGGTAGAGGACAACACGATACATTTATACATTTATACTGATTTGTGCATAGGCACTTGCAGCTGGATTTAGTACAAAACATCCAAATAATAATGCATGGACTCCAATGCTTTTCAAACAGCAGCAACCTATGGCAAGGTAGGTTTCCCCCCTATACAGTATATGGCTAATGGATTAGTGCATTTTGCTAAGAATAAGCAGTAGTTATAAGATTTGTATCTAACTCTGTTTATGATCAAAAAAATACATCAGCTTACACATTGAAATTTGAAGTGTAGATATTTCTGAATTCAGTTATAAATCATTATTGTATTGTTAATTTCTCAAAATAGACAGTGTTTACTGCACTTACAGTGTACTATTGAAAGTGTACCTGACAGTGTACACAGATGCCCAGTTTTCATGCTGAACCCAAGTAAGTTGGATACAACACAGATGAAGGGGAGTGCCTCTGACCTGTTAACTGCACCATTTACTGTAGTAGTTGAGGTATTTGTGAAGACCTACAACAGATTCAGTATGGGGTTCTATGTATCAGTGTCCAAAGTCTACTAACTTTCAGTCAGAACTGGACGAGGAAAATATGGAGCACTAGGCAGGAAACAGCCAAGAAACCCCTTATAATACCAATTTACCATTTAGACTTGCAGACTTTATTATAATAAACTTATGATGTGAGAAACATTGAAATACTAATATGTCACTGAATTAAAAAAACAAGCCTGCAGATAACAACCCACTGAAGAGAGTCTGCATGATCAGTAACTAGCATATTGAGAAGGAGGTAAGCAATACCATCTCCAATATTTTTCTCATTACATTTTTGGACCAAGCGGGCTTGTTTTTTTAAACACCCCTTACCTTACCTTTCCACCTTTGCTGCTCCATTAAGTGCTTGGAGCTTGAAAATGCCTAGTACTGCTGGGTATGCAGAGGCATGTGATTTAGTCCTTATGAAGCACTGGAACAGTCATCACTGTCATGTGGGGAAATTATGGTCTTTTGTAGTCTACCACCAAGTGAACTCATAGCTTTCACAAGCCTTTCTTTTTGATTCATGTCACTCCATCCAGTTCCCCCAAAGATAAATGATGACTTGATATAAGGTAAGCATAATGGTCTGTATAGGTCTGCATTAAACTTAGCCTGTTGCTTTCCCCCTGAGTGGGCAAAACATGGATTGACTTTGGTACGTACATCCCAGTAATTCTCAACTGTACCAGAAAAGCATTTTGTAAAAGAGTTGTGAGGATCACAGATATTTACAGGCAACAACTATCAAAGAAAACTGAGATTGAAGGCAACTATGGAGAAATAGGTAGTAGTGTGGTAAGGACAAAAACAGTATAAACATTATCTTTATTACTAGAACGCAAATAATGAATTAGAATTTGAAAGCATCAGTACAACTACATACCCATTTCTGGATTAATAAACACACAGCTTCTCTTATCAAACATATGTGTATAACCCCTATTCCTAGTCCCTTTATTTTTACATGAATAGATGTGCCCTGTTTTATTGTCTGCTCATCATTATACTCTTTAAAGTGAACCTTTACCCCCCACCTTAATACACCTGACAACACTAATGCAATCTCTGTAGAAAAACCAAACAAGTTATTATTGGTTACTTTAGGGACTACATGCCCCAGGGTACATTGCCGTCTGTAAGCAGTGAATCCTGTAACAACTTTTGCTCCTGAAACTCTTCCTCTCAGTTCTTATGTAGTTTAGAAGGCAGGCTCTGTGAAATGTGTGGCACAGCAGTGCCTACCCACAGGGCATAGGGAATATGTGTCACTGAATTCAAGAAACTAAATGTGTGGAGATCTTCAGAAAGTAAGATTACAAACTTCAAGAACATTCAGTTTGATAGGAGTAGGCTAGAAATTATTGATTTTCAATGTGGAAATGAAAATATGTTTTTACATTTTGATCATAGATAGACTTTATGATTGTCATTTATTTACTGACCCATTCTATGTAAAGTGTGTCATATACAGAACATATGCAAACAGCTTGCCTGTACTGATTAAATGGGAACAAGGTTAGAAGTTGTTATACTCCACCACAGACTGTATAGGTAGCCCGTTGGGAAAAGAAAATATAAAACTGCCTTTTTTCATAGTTATTAACTGATCCTTGGAGTTGATTCTATTTTGTGTTTTTGACAGAGTAGTAAATGATTACATATGCATTTATACTGAACTAAATATAAAAGGATATTGGATTCCTTGCCTCTTTAATTGAATAGATAAATCACTTTAACAAAATCCAGAGTATATCTAATTTCCATATTTAATACAGTGGTTTTTCATAGCTGTAACTATGGATTAATTATCGGTGAAAATATACAAAAATAGATTTTTCTTTGTGCAAGTACATTGTCAAATTTCACAAATTATTATGTGATCATAGGTCTGAATTACCTTCAAAGCAAAAGTCAGGGCAGTGTTGACTAGCTTTAGTATTAGTCATGGGCAGTACAATTGCCTGGAAATTTTGGAGTCTCAGTATAAAACCTGAAGAAAGCTGTGTGTTTAGTGACTCTTGTCACATCCCTGTGCTAGAAAAATGATGGCTAAATTGTATTGTTACAAGCATTAATTGGTTTAATTACCTGTGATTACACAACATTTCATTCTTGGTAGCAGATTGTCAAATCAGTAGCTGGAACAAAAGTACAAACTGAGTTCTTGCTTCATGTCACACATATAATAGTCGTTTTCATGCTATTAAGTGCTTTTGAACACTACCTAGAGAAAGTGTTGATTCTAATTAGTCTTGACACTTTGGTCTTGCATCATGAAACTGCACATAACGCCAGGGTTTCCCTTGGGTGCCCTGGAATACAATATTTACGTGACAGAAGATTTAGGAGCTGCTAATCACTGTGCGGAATGTTATAGAACAGTGACTACCAATGTTTCTGAAAAACTCCCAGAATTATGATTCTTATTGTATCCCATTCAGGCTCTGGATGCCTACTGTTCATCCTGGCTGAGAGTCTGGGAAGTAGACTACTACTAGCCTGGGAAGAGGTTTAGTGTATTTACGACTGATGTAGCATGTATACTGCAAAACTAAAAACACATTAGGGGATTTACTAAAACTGGTGCACACGGAATCTGGTGCAGCTGTGCATAGTAACCTAATCAGCTTCTAAATTCAGCTTGTTCAATTTAGCTTTGACAATAAAACCTAGAATAGGTTAGATAGTTACTATGCACAACTACACCAGATTCTGTGTACTTCAGTTTTAGAGCCCCCCGTTGATTTGGATCATAGATAATAGGTTTAATGCAGTCTTGTTTCAGCACCTAATAGCCCACCTTTGTCAAGGGAACACACAGAGTACTCAATGCACTATGATATAACATAGTGATTTGTCCTATTTTATATGTTAAATTTTGTTCACTGTGGTGACACAGTATGCTTTAGCTGGAGGTTTTTGGTTTGAGGTTGGTCCCTGAGGGCCATTTATGGAACATTGTGCATTTTTATTGTTTCCTTGAGAAAGGTGGGCTGTGACACCAAAATGGCAGTTCAGTTAAACTAATATATTTTTCTTCTTGTTCACCTGTGGAAGCCTACAATGTTGCAACATCATTATTTGTTTTGTGTGAAGCACCATGGATGGAGTGATGGTGTGTGTGCTTTTTTAACTATATATATATATATATATATATATATATATATATATATATATATTTTTTTTTATATTCACCATTGGTTTCACAAACCATGAAGATCTGGACCAGACGTGAGCTGTGTAGTATTGCACATGTAAAGGTCCTAACGGAGAAGCCTTCTTCTTGGAAGCCTTCAGGGATACAGCTTCTCTAAAAGCATTCCTGAATAGAAGCCCATATGCATAGCACTATACGGCATGCTGGTTCAGTTGGAAGGTGGAAGCCTCCTCTGGCAGTTTACATAGAATGAAGCTCCTGTTCTAGATCATCCAATGGTCTGAAGTTTTTTGTTGGTCCTGTTAAATGGTTTGGAAAGATCATGGAGACAGGTTGAACCTAGAGTGAACATAGTCTAGGTGTATCCTGTTTATGCAATCAATATGTTTATTTTTTGAGGTGTGCATACGTTATAATGAACAATAATTCCAATAACAGAGACACCTTTGAGGTGCTAGTTGGAACTGTACAATGCTTTTTTTGTATATTGTTTTCCAGCAATGTACTTTCCATATGAATCCCCAGAGAATACCCCACTAGTTCTTGACTGAGCCTGAGCTCATTGTGAAAGCTGCAGATTTGGCTTATGTGTTCATCTACAGTTCAGTGAACTTATACTAAAGTAGCCTGCATGCAATATTATGGGAAACATGCATCATAATCAGCAGCATACATTTAATGTACTTCTCTTTTTTTCTGAATATTATGAGGGTATGTAACAAGAAAAAATGCATAACTTACTTGTACAACCAGGTGTGTAGAATGTTGATGGTATTCTGGTAAAATGACATTGTTGTTGATAATAAGTTATGGTAAAAACCCTGATTTATCGGACCTTAAGATGATTCACACCAAGAGCCCTTACGCCTAAAGTCATCACTGGTAATATAGATGAAGTTGTTGCTGTATGATATATGGACATAAAACATTATATAACGTGCATCATTGCCAATGAATGTCATGTGAACATATTTCAATGTTAATACAGAATATAGAATACTTTATTAACCACTTAAGCCCCGGAAGATTTTACCCCCTTCCTGACCAGGGTTTTTTTTGCGATTTTTACTGCGTGACTTTAACGGACAATTGCACGGTCGTGCGACGCTAAACGAATTTCACGTCCTTTTTTTTCCCACGAACAGAGCTTTCTTTTGGTGGTATTTGATCACCTGTGTGATTTTTTTGATCATGCGCTATAAACAAAAAAAGAGCGTGATTTTTGCAAAAATAACAATATTTTTCACTTTTTTTTATA
This sequence comes from Pelophylax lessonae, assembly GCF_965119305.1. Classification (NCBI taxonomy): domain Eukaryota; kingdom Metazoa; phylum Chordata; class Amphibia; order Anura; family Ranidae; genus Pelophylax; species Pelophylax lessonae. The sequence goes on along the minus strand of NC_138769.1, from coordinate 379,591,074 downwards.
TGAAATTCCCCCCCAAAAAAAATGTAAAAATCTAAATTTTTTAACATTTTCAGCCAAATTGTTTTATGCTACATATGTTTGGTAAAAAAAATCGCAAAAAGCGTATTTTGATTGGTTTGCACAAAAGTTATCGCGTTTACTAACAAAGGGAAAGATTTTTGTCATTTTTGGTGTTTTTTTTTTAACGAGTAATGGCGGCGATCTGCGATTTTTTTTGCGGTACTGCGACATTGCGGCGGACAGATCGGACCCTTGACTGACATTTTTGACACTTTTGGGGGTACCAGTGACATTACTGCAGTAATCAGTGCTATATATATGCACTGTTACTGCAAAAATGACACTGGCAGGGAAGGGGTTAACTGTATTGGACAGGGAGGGGTTAAGTGTGTCCTAGGGGCGTGATTCTAACTGTAGTGGGACATGGCTATTGGTGTAAAAACAAAGATCAACGGTTTTACATAGTAGAACCGTCTGATCTCCATTTTTACACAGGGGAGGCTTGTTTACATAAGCCGCTCTGCCTTTCACCCGCTGTACCGACGATCGGCGAGTGACCGGCAGACATGGGGTCCGCCGCTCACACGCCCGCACTCCTCCCTGAACGAGCCGAGGCGGGCGCGCGCCTCAGCGGGCGCGCACTCGCCCGCTATTTGCTCTAATACCAGTGACAGGCGAGCGACGTAGACCTACGTCACTCTGCCTGGCCGGGGCTGACTGCCGCAGTAAATATACTGTGCGCAGTCGGCAACCGGTTAATCCCACGGGGAAATTGGGAAGTTTTTACAACACAGCCACACTCAACAAAGTCAACACAGGATCACAACAATGAACAGAACAAGAGTCAAAGACACAACACAATTACTAATAACAGCCATTAGCACCAAATAAAACAAATTAAAACTACGCTACAAATAAACCATCCATACAATTAAAATACAACATAGAATACAAAACACAGATAAAAATAAAAGAAAATTAAACTACCAAATGCAAATAATACACCACTTTCTCTAACATTACCCCAAATAATAACATATTACCAACAAACTATAAAAACAACATACAATCCTAATCATAAACCAGAATCCTCAACTCCAGCCCTCACAGAGAAGAATTCTATAACTTGATGGCCACAGGCAAAAATGATAAAGTAATGTGGTTATATAAATTTCTTCATGTGTTTATATTACATTCATTATAACTATACTGTAGTGGTAACTTGTTGCTAAAACAGGGGTTTGTCACTAAATCTTTTTATTTTACACTTATTAGAAAAAATAACAGTACAAGTTATTTTGTATGTAAGTTCTATAAATAATAACTAAATATTAGGCACTTCTGAATTCACATAAATAATTTTTTGCATTTCATCAATCTCTATATGTAGGTACATATTGCCTGATAAAGGATGTATTTATATCAGTTTCCGGCAAATTAATAGACATATCCACAAATTCTAGGTCCAATATGATTTCCTGTGTGAGGAAACAGGAGTACCTGATGAATACTTGCATTAAGAAAATACAAACTCAATACAAAATACAAGTGCAGCTATATTAGGTCTATTTGAAACAATGTCATTAATTCTATGGGTCCTGGAACCGTGGTGATGTCTCAGCTACAATGTGATAGTGTCAACACAGGAATCACAATTCATTTATTGTGCCCTACGTAACTCTTCATACCATGATTGTGCAGGGAAAGGATTTTGACTCTGTTCGTAGTGGTACTCGAAGCTTTGACAAATACATCAACAAGATGCAGAGGATCCGACACCTAGTAGCTGGGCACAAGGGGTTGTATCGTAAGTTGAGCTGCTGGTGTTAGTCTTTGCCTTATACACTATCTTAGGGCACTCTGAAGTACAAACGGAGGCCAAAGGACAAAGATTTGAAATGCTATTGCTGTGATGTTCTTAAACTGACAAGGCCATCTTGTGTGTTAACAAAGTAAGACCTTTTGGTACCATATGTGAGGGACGTAACATTATCTGTATTATACTTCGCAAACATACATCAAGATTTTTGCGAGAAAGTCTTCCAAATATTCACATATGTCTCTAGACCACCACCATTTCAGAGATAAATTCCACAAGGGAAGTGTCTGAAGGTCACCTTAGATTTATGCAAATAAATATTGTAGTTTGAGAACTGTTATGACATATTCCATATATTTCTGTAGGCTTGTATATACAAATACATGTATGTTTACAGTTTTGTGAGCAGATTGTAAAAAATGTTACAGGAAAAAATATGTAGCTGTGAGGTATTTTATTAAACAACATGCAACACTCTCTCTTAGTTTAAGCATGCCAAGAATGGCTGCCCTTTTTGACAATACTAGGCCACAAATGCTTCCCTATGGAATCTTAAGTGCGCCATGATGGCTCCTTAAATATGAGAAGCTGTCAGCCAAGCCTCTAAAAAACGGAGATGAAACATTGCATAATCTACATGGTAGACTCTAATATTCTTTAATAAAAGAGGGAATTAAATGTTAAAATGTCATGAAACCACAATACACAGAGTGCCAGATGTTGGCTTGATAAATATGTGAGAGAACTGAAGCAGCTCATCTCGCTGTTCAATGTTATTGTCCTTAATAAAGGTGACAACTCTTGCGTTTTTCATCTGCTATCATATTGTATATATTTTTGAAAACTGGCTGTATGGGTTATAGTCTCTAGATGCTTCATTTTAATGCTAAGTAGAGTAGACAGTTTAGTGATGTGGAAGACCATTATCTCACCTTTGTGCATTTAAACGACAGTCACTTGCCTTTCCCTTTTTTATAATACATTGGCTGCGTTACAGCTGAGGAACTTTTTAACACCTATTGGAAGCATTAAATAACTAGATATGCCATGGTGATGATGGAACTGTTTAAATATGCATGAAAAGATAAAACAAAAATAGCCATTTTTTCTGTGCTACTTACTCAGAATGCACTCATCTAAAAGCTAAAAAACAGCAACCTGGGTCATCTTTGGACACATTTTGCTATCCATCGCTGCCTACTGTTTGTTATGTATTTGTTATATATTCACCTTGACAGCTGCTATGGAGTAACAGCTTGGTTTGAATTTGCAGTTTGAGCGACAAACCTGTACAAACTGGCTGCGCAAGTTCATTTTGGTGCCAGAATAAGGTAGATTTACAGTGATAATGAAATAAATTTTTCCGAGGATTAGAAATGTAGTACACAGTTGTAATAAGAAAGCAGAGAAATTATTAAAGCCCATATTAGCTAGTCAAGTTTCCTTTAAAGAAAAAAATTAATGAGAATGTAAGAATTTCATGCAATGTAAATGCTATTTTTATGCTATGTAAATGCTCAATTAATAGCACAAATAATAGGTAAGAACATTTTTAATAAGTAATTTCCCAAGTAGCCATACAGGACTTGGCTGGGAGGGCATTTGCCTGCAAGGCCAGTACTAATAAGACTAATAAGATGGGTTGGTATGGTGGCCCAGTGTAGACATACTTCACCATCCAAATGGGATTGATCAGAGTAGGACTGAGCCAGTGATAAGGAGTGATTATTTACATATATATATATATATATATATATATATATATAGCTGCTGCCAGATCAGCAGACCTGCAAACCCAGGCTCTGACAGAGGGAAGTCATCCATTACCAACCTCATTTTCAACTCTAAGATTTCATGTGCCTGAATGCCAACATCTGCCAATTAAGATGATTCTGGTAGATTTCAGATATGTGCCACAAATCCTGGCTTTTAGGAAAACCCTACTTTCACCATGCCCACCAGTCAGTGCTGCACCATGGTACATTTTGAGTGGTACACTTTTATTAGCCCACAGAATTATGCCCCTGTAATGAAAGTGCTGGTTGTTTGTGTTTGCCTACCAGGCCAAACAGTTCCCAGTAGTCCTCTATAGACATACAACACAAGATATGTGTACGCACAATCACTAAAATCCCAATCTTTAATATTATTCATTTTATTTCAGAAGTCATTTTCATTTTTACATTTTCTGGAACTGTGCATTTGCAGTACTGTTTTGCTCTCCCGCTCACAAAGCCATTTGGGGTATAAATCACATGGCAACCACAATTCGGTTTAAAGTAAAACTAAAGCCACAACTTTTTTTGGGATAGTGCAGGCTAAGGTTTCATTTTCTTTTCCATTTCTATTTATGTCATTTGTGTCCCATTGGGGAGATTTCCCTTTACATCCTGTCCTATAGCCAATGCAGGAAATGAGAGGAAATCCATCCACAGTGAGGGGAATCCCTGGCTGTACTAGGTTCTTCAAAACTATTGTCCTTGTTGGAAGATATTCTCTTTCCTCGTGTTCTGGGATTGGCTTTCACTTTTTTTGATAACAGTAAGTGCCGGTTTACACTATAGCGTGTGCGGCGATCACATGTAATATCGTAGCGCACTGCTCCTTCATTACATGCGATCGGATGTGCAGTGCGAATTCAGCCATACACTTTGTATGGCTAAATTCGCACTGCACCCGCACAAAAGTCGCACATGACCCTTTTTTTCAGCCGCATCAGGATCGGATCGCACAGTGGTTCACACTTGTGCGATCTGATCCTGTGCGAACTGTCAGATCGCACTGTGATATGCGATCAAACTGGGGGTGTCGTTAACATTTAATTGACACCCCCTGCGTATCGCATATGGCAGTGTGAACTGCCAGATGTGCGTTTGCGATGCGGGAACAGGCTGCGAATTCGCAGCCTTCCCGCATCGCACAAGTGTGACCCGGCACTAAACAGGACAAATAGGAAGGTTGAATCTTCGTAATGGAGCACAGACATCAGTAAAAACCTGAGAGGTGTTCTGATTCCTATCCAAAAAGTCCAAAAAGAAGCTGCACTGCTCGCAGTACTTGACCTCATTATGATAGGTATTCAAAGTGAACCACCTAAAGTCCCATGCCAGAACCAAATGTAAAGATGTAAATTCACCAGCACTCTAGTATTCAAATCCCTATCCACTCTACCCAAAAAAAGTTTTACCTTTAATTATAATTTAAAGAAGAAGTATCACCACAGCCTAAGCATCTTTGTTTAAAGACTCACCTTTAAAAAATAATAAATGCACATATTTTTGCAAAAAAAAAAAGTTTTTTTTTTTTTTCTTTTGTACAGAATCCTGCAAAGTATTGCACCCACAGGTACAATACCAGACTGCTGAAAACACCTTCTTCAGCTCTCTGCTCATAACTCTGTATGGCCTTTAGTTAAAGAGAAGGAAGAAGTGTAAATGGACTATAAGTGCACTAATTATTGTGGTTGTTGTATATTGAGAACTACAAGTCTGTCTGCTGCGGTGACAGTCGGGACTTGTAGTTCATTCATTTACAGATATCTGTGGAAAATTTAGAAGTGACAGTGGCTGTGAGGGAGAAACCCCCACACACCTGCTGTCATGAACATTTGCATTATGTTACTTGGTACACCTAAATACTGGTGTAACATGGGGCGAAAGGTGTAAACATAACCTTTAATCTTCCAGGGGAGTATTAGCACTTGGTCTCATTCTGATTTGTGACCACATTTTTCAAAAAATGCACATTTTTTTTCTGTTTCTGCTGGCTGTCAGCTCCCCCCATGCAGAATCCCAATTTATGTTAATTCCTATGAAGGGACTACAGTACAGCACCCCCCCCCCCTTTGAATCATGCTGTACAGGATAATTCAATTCAAAGGTTACTTTACTGCTGCCAAAAATCCCCCTCTTTACCATGTGTTCAGTGAAGTGCAATCCTCACCTCCTTCCCTGTACAGCTTCCAAAAATCACCCTCTCCTCCATGGTTGCAGTGAAGTGCTAGCCTTCCCACCATTCCTGTACTGCTACTGCTAATCTCTCTCTCACCTGTGTGTGCTATCTATGCCCCATCTCTTCTGTGTGCCTGTCACTGACAACTAATTATGTATTTGTGTCTTGTTGAGCAGCATGGTCAAGCAGTGTTATGGGGAGGTGGGGGTTTTTGTTAAGCTTGCTAGCTCAGCATCTACAGCATCAAAATGGGACAGAGTGCTACATGCACTTTGCCCCCTGGAGGACAGGAGGAACAGAAAATGTTTATGTCGAGACTATCCTTAACCCTAAAAAATTTATTGTTATTCTTAAAAAAATGTATTTTAACCGGTTGCCGACCGCCGCACGACTATATACTGCGGCGGTCAGCCCCGGCCAGGCAGAGTGACGTATCGGTACGTCACTCGCCTGTCACTGACTTGCGAGCCTATCGCGGGCGGGCGCGCGCCCGCCGAGGCGCGCGCCCGCCGCGGCTCGTTCACAGGCAAGTCAGTGCGTGTGACCGGCGGACTCGATGTCCGCCAGTCACACTGCGATCGCTCCTGTGAAGGGAGAAAGACAGAGCAGCTTGTGTAAACAAGCTGCCTGTCAGTTCTCCCTGTGTAAAAGTAAAGATCTGACCGTTCTACTATGTAGAACGGTTGATCTTTGCTTTTGCACCAATAGCAATGTCCCTACACAGTAGAAAGCACGCCCCTAGGACACACTTAACCCCTCCCTGTCCAATAAAGTTAACCCCTTCCCTGCCAGTGTCATTTTTGCAGTAACAGTGCATATGTATAGCACTGATTACTGCAGTAATGTCACTGGTAACCCCAAAAGTGTCAAAAATGTCAGTCAAGGGTCCGATCTGTCCGCCGCAATGTCGCAGTACCGAAAAAAAAATCGCAGATCGCCGCCATTACGCGTTAAAAAAAAAAACACCAAAAATGACAAAAATCTTTCTCTTTGTTAGTAAACGCGATAACTTTTGCGCAAACCAATCAAAATACGCTTTTTGCGATTTTTTTTACCAAACATAGGTAGCATAAAACAAATTGGCCGAAAAATGTTAAAAAATTTTGATTTTTACTTTTTTTTTTGGGGAATTTCATATAAAAAAATGTGAAAAATATTGTTATTTTTGCAAAATTTACGCTCTTTTTTTGTTTATAGCGCGTGATCAAAAAATCGCACAGGTGATCAAATACCGCCAAAAGAAAGCTCTGTTTGTGGGAAAAAAAGGACGTCAAATTCGTTTAGGTACAGCGTCGCACGACCGCGCAATTGTCCGTTAAAGTCACGCAGTAAAAAATCGCAAAAAAACCCCTGGTCCTTTAGCAGCCAAATCCTCCGGGGCTTAAGTGGTTAAAGCAGCACCTCCAGGTAAACATAAAGAAAAATGTAATGGGGCAAAGGGGCGGGCAGTGGCTTGCATTTTTACAACACAAGGCACTGTTTTTTTTCTTTTTTATAAGCTGCCGTGCATTAAAATGCAGGGTCGCACAGAGACCTGTGAAGCGATGTGGAAAAATGCAGACATGTTGCATTTTTTCGCACCACTCTGCCCCACAGCTAACAGCAATGGGTGACAATGGGACACAAAGAAAGCAATAGTTTTCTGTGTGCCCTTGAGGACAGCTGTGTTTTTCCCATGCAGAAAACATAGCTCTCCACTAAAGTGGGATCCAGGCCTAAATCTGATGTGTAGAAAAAGTTTACTCACATGAGAAAAATGCCACAATTGGGATCTCTGTCCTACAGTTTCATTCAGGCCGGATGGTAAAGCTTTCCCTACACTTCCAGCGCTGAGGCTCTCATATACTGCTGTACTGTTGTTTATCCTTTCCTCCTTTGCCCTTGTCCGTGTATACAACGTCTCGTGTTTTGTGAATGGTTTACATAATAGAAGGTTATCCTTTTCAACATTTTGGGGTCACTGGGGATGCTGGAATTGTGAAAGTTTTGAAAAGCATATTTGGGGGCCATGTTCTAAATGGCATGCAAGATGTGCTTTGCATGTCAGGCTGGCTCAGTTTGAGACCCTACTATTTTTTCATTTTTTTTCTATTTTAGTTAACGCCAACAAGCCAGTATTATGTGGTGAATATTGGGCAGAACTGAAGATATTCTCAAATCTCCCACCTGTGCACTTTAACCAGATCTGGGTGGAACCTCAAACTTTGCAAATCCATCACTCTTTCTAGTATTTAGTGAAAGATTAGTTTTATTTGGTTGCTAAAAATTACTGCACTTTATTACTCTTTTACTTATGGTGGTAGCCTGTTTTTTTTTTTTTTAAACTTTAGTAACAAGTAGTATCTTGTAACTTTGTGCAAGGATAACTGGAGCTAACCATTATGTTAAACATCTTCTTCATATGCATCGTATTATTGCTGCTGGGTAATTTACAGTTGCACAGTTCGATCGTGCTTCTTATTTATGCCACCATATGGCCTCAACAATACATCTGGGCCAAGAAACCATACCTTTAATTCATTAGTCACCATTTGGTTTCCATATTTTGTGAAGTGCGGACTTCTACATAACTTTTTCGGATTGGTTGGAAGCAAAGGTCTGGATAAAACATTTCTAAACATTCACCAGAGCAGTGATCAAAGAGCATACTGTGTACAGCTTTAATTTATCTGATCATAGTCAAAAATCTCATAAGAAAAAGCTTAGCCATTGTGTGGAGAAACTGATATTTTTTTCCTTTCTAGTTAATATTATGAAAATTCTCATGAGGATATTTTCTAAGGTTATTGCTTGTATGGCTGCCAGACAGTGAACTTATATTTCCAGTTTTCTATCATTTCACTTCACACATCCATGAAAGCGAATGTAAGTTGAAACAGAGCAGCCTCCTTAGTGCACAGTCTTTTATGGAAACAAAGGAAAATAGTTAGATGCAGAACCTGATGAGAGGTCTTCTTTAAAAGGAATCTGTCACTTTACACATTCATGGTAAAATTACAGATTCTCTTGCTAGCCGACTTCTCTACCCAGTGATACTTTTTCTGCACTCTCCTGATGTTCCATTTGTCTGTTTGAGCTCTGGCTCTAAAGCCTTGCACACACGGGCTGAACATCGGGTGGTATAAGCCGTTTCAATAGAAATTGGCAGACATTCAGTCTGTGTGTACAGCAGTTGGTCGGACAAAAGCCCCCTTCTGTCGAAGGGACATGACTGAAAAGGTCTGCTGACTAGTGTGTTGTGGCGGGGGGCTGTCCCTCTGTCAGAACACAATAGATCAGCGGTGGAGATCCCTGTACTAACATTGGATTGCTAGTACAGCAGCTCCTCCTGAGCTCTTAAGTTTTTCTTTCTCGTTCAGCGCGCTGGGTTGAACGAAAAAAAAAAAAAACTACTAGTGTGTACCAGGCTTAATCCTGGTGTAAGTTCTTTGTTGGTCTGTTTTAAACTTTTGAGGTGTTAGAGACCTTCTCCCCTCCTCTACTTGAGAATGTTCAGGTCTGGCAATTGACTGCTGAGGCCCAAGCAATGAATCCTTGAAGTAAGGGGAGAAGGTCTCATGGGACAGTAGACAGGACTTTTACAATATTTATCATTTAAAATGAAACGCAGACACTTTACTTTTGGAAAAAAATTGGCTGCGGCTGTTTATTATTGGTTTTAAAACTTTATTAAATAAGCAAACACAACACACTTTAAGCCTCCGTTCACACTACGTTGCTCCGACTTAGGTGGCGACCTGTGAAGTCGCGTGCAGCGCGACTTCAGCGCGACTTGCACGGACTTCATAAAATGAATGTCTATGCAAGTCTCCTCCAGGTCGCCCCGAAGTAGTACAGGACCCTTTTTCTAAGTCGGAGCGACTTGTGTCGCTCCTATTAGAATGGCTCCTTTACTACACAGTGACAAGTCGCCTGACAAGTCGGATCAATGTGAAAGCAGTCTAACAACCACGGCTCAGGCTGCATAAATAAATAATTTCAGATAAAATTCATAACTTCCAACTTAGTAAAACAATGCAACCCTCCCCCTTTGTTTAACCACAAAGGTGACCCACCAAATAACAACAGCCCCGACAAGGGGAAGGAGAAATGGGGAACATCATCTGAGGCGAATGAGCACTGCTGGGATGAAACCTGCTTTTTATAGAGCCCCTGGGCAGTTCCAGAAGCTTCCCTGAGACCTGTCACCTGCAACGCCACGTGACCTCCTTCTATCAGCTGACTACCTCAGGAGAATAGCCTTCCCTTCCCGCCATTTTTCCCTGAGGAAAAAAGGAGGGAAACTGCCTGACCTAGCTTTGACCTCCTTCACCCCCCTCTCCCATGAGGAAAAGGGGGCATATTTTGCCTTCCCTTTTCCTATCATTCTCTCCCATACCTGGAAGCTCCAGTTACTGTATGTACAAAGACTGACAGGAGTACAAAGCAGCAGTCGGCCAAGGTGTGGTAAGTGGGTAAGAACCTGTCACTTTGCGCTCAATGGTTCAACTCCTGATTACATTATCCTTACCTTTCTAGCACTTCTCTGCAACTCCTTCTTCAGTTTGCACCACTGACTCAGTGCTTCCAGGTTCAGGGGAACATGTGACCTTCTCCCATGATTCAGTGTTCGTGCTTAGTGACCAAATTCTGCGCTGTCACTTGATGGAGAGGGTAATGTCACCACTCCCCTGGGCATTTGTCCCCTAGCAGCACTGGGCATTTTGTCTGCAGCTTCAATGGAGTAAGCACTGGAGAAGTGAGTATAAAGTGGCAGAGGAGTGGGCTTTACACAGACACTGTCAGTTTACCCTCAATGGGCAAAGTGACAGTGAGACTGGTTTCCTAAAGGAATTAAGCATGTTCACACAAAATCTTTTGTGGAGATTAATTTCAATAAGCAAATCCCGGTTTATTTTATCTGCACATGATTGGTTAATTAAAGTTTATATTTCTTCACTTTATAGTGTGAACATAATAAATTAGCCTCATTGTTTTTTTAAAAACTATGTTCCAGGCAAAAGTTTATTTTAATAGTTCTAGGCTTGACCAAATGTATGTTTCTTTAAAAAAAAAAATAGTTTTTTTTTACAAGCATGCGTTATTTGTTGGTTGACCCTGATCTTTATGAAGTTACAGCAAGCTTCCCCATGCACATAAAACATGCAGTGGTGCCTGAATCTATAACATGATTTTAGAGGGTGTGAGAATTTGGGTTCCAGCCTGCTTTGACCTGGAGTAAACTGCACCAATGGTAGATTCAGCTGTGATTTGTTTGCAGTTTTTATCGCCAAAATGATATATAGAGTTATCTAAAAAAAAATGATTGTTTATATTAGTGGGCAATATCTGTTTTTTATGAGCCCGCTAGTAGCTAAAAATGAGCTAGCTTTTCAGCAAGCATCTCAGCATCTCTCATATGCCTGCCAAGCGGTCACAGGTGTGGGGTTGCAGCAGGTAATTTCCTGTACTGCATTTGTGCAGATGATTTTCTGTGTCAGAAGAGGGTATCGCCTCACCTGGCCTTTCCCTGTGACAGAGAAATCCTTTGTTTATTCATTTAGGAGAGAGATTAACCCTAATGAATATGGCTTCCTGGAAACAGATACAGGTGACAATAGCAAAGCGAGCTGTCAAAGGAGTGTGTGTGGGGGAGTAGGGGTACATTCCCTTTTCTTTCTTCACTTCCAAATAATGGCAGCTTTCATTCACTCACACTCTTTAAGTCAGAAAGGAACGCAAAAAATGTCATGTCTTTTTTTCCATGAGTGCAAGTGCTTCTTTCTCTCATTTACAAGATATTTATGTTGTTCATTCATGTGAGATTCTCTTTTTGTGAGCTTTCATATTTTTCTGGAGAACCCTTTTATTTCAAGTCCAATGGAGTTATTAGTTAAAGAGCAAAAGGTTTTGCAATCCTAACAAATAATGCCAAAAATAAATACCTGCATGTTTGCCAGGTATCTGTTCACTCTCTGACCTTTCCAAACCTTATGCCTCGTACATACGTTCAGATAATCGGACAACTTATCGTTTGCATTTTGTTGCATGATACTAATATCGAATTCAACAATGCATATAAACGTAGGATTTTTTTCGTACGATTACGGAAAAGCTTCCTGGTTTCTTAGCTACGTATCAGATGCTGCAAAGCAAAAACAATGGCAGCCAGGCTTTTTCCGTGCTATTTTAGTGTTTCTGATCATGCGCGGTCTTTGTTGATCGATTTTTAGCGGACGCATACTGTACTGATTAAACAATTGTCGTTCACTAGGCTATCGTACGACAGAAGTTTTCGTGTTTGTCCCTTTGGATTTTGTTGGACGAACTGTCGTGATCGGCTGTCGAAAGTTGTGTACCAACGATCAGATTATCGTGCGATCAGGTCGAAAGCGATTATTTTCGTACGAGTATCTGAACGTGTGTACGAGGCATTATGCTGATTAGGCCAGCTATAGCCCTGATTCTGCCCATCCTTGTTGAATGCCTAAAACTTGAACTTGGCTTTTCTCAAGATTTCAGAGACCATTTGGTGCTATGTACAGGTATATATTGCCATTTAGCATAATTCATTTTATTAGGATTATTCCTTTTCATGCAAAAAAAAGCTTTTTTCTGCATGGAGAATTAGCAAATATTCTAATCATGATGGAAGCTTACATGGAATAACAAGTCTAATAGGTCTAAAGGAGCAAAAAAAATAAAAAAAACGATAAACAGAATTAGCTGATTTCAGTGAAAATAGAGTTCTCCTTTTTTTTTTCATTATATCCAAATGGAGTTTTTTTTATGTGTAATCTTTTTTATTATTGGCGTTTTGTTTATAACAAATTCACAAGAAAAAAAAAAGGAACACAAGGCACAGAGAGATAGTCATAGTCAGTACAATATTGGTGAAAGTACATTGTAAAGGCTTATATATGAAGCGTAACAAAAGAAAAACATGGAACTACTCCACGGGGTAAATAATAAACAAGCATACTACCCCTTTGGGTGCATAAGATGGCAATAAGACTACATATAAATCTATAAACAAAAATCTCTCAAATACACCATATACCCAGGGTACAGAGGACATCAAGAAATACACAAGGAAAAGGTTAGCTGCATTAAAGGCAACAAAACGCCTCTCCTCCGGGTATACATGTAAGGAACAAAGAGAGAGAAAAAAAGGGGGGAGGTAATGTAAGTCAAAATTTAAGAGAGCGTACAGGATCCAGGCAGCACGCGGTGGATACCCCTCACAGAATAAGAAATAATGGGGCAACAGGATCAGAGATAGGAGGCAAATTTGTGGGAATGCTGGAAGTGATTCCACGCTAACCAGGTGAGACTGTAGTCTTCGGTTTTCTCCATTTCCGAGTAGATCCAACTTTCTAAGTGGCTGCTGAAGTCCATTTCACAGGCCTAGTCTGCGAAGGATGGAGAATGAGGTTTGTTTTTCTTTCAATATCTCTTTTATTGTAGTTTTCAAAAAAAAAAATAATAATAATACACATACAGAAAAGAAACAAAACAGCAAAATATCAACATAAAATGTTGCAATAAAATTATTGATCATAACATTTCACCTAAAAAAAAATAAAAAGGGGGGGGGAGGGGGAGAAATGAGTTTTTTGTATGGGGCTGAATTAGGTAAGTTTATTTTTCCTATTTGTTATTTTCTCTTTTTTTGTCTATTACATGTTTACTGTTATGTTAAATGTTTGATAATACTTTTTGTTTTTGCTGTTTTGTGAAAAAAAAAAAAAACATGGTTTTTAGAATAATTCCAAGGTAGTTGAAAACAGCTTCCGTAACTCTCAAAAGAGATCTAAATCTTAACTCTTTGGAAAAAAAATATTTAGTTTAAACTGCTTATTTTCAAGGTATGATGAATAAGGTGATACACTTTTTTAAAGGAGAAGTACAGCCAAAGCTTGTTTGACTGTTCTTCTCCTATGGATCACAGGAGTGTAGTTTGTTCTGTACTCCTGTGACCTGTTTTCAGCAGACATCAGGCTTAAGACCACTGTTAACTAACGTCACAGAGCCAGTCCAGATTGGGGGAAGATTGCGACCATATGATTGAAATCCACCCAGATATCTGGACCGCCACCCGGGTCAGCCTCTCAGTGAGCCGCAGAAAGCCTGAGCCAGCTGCTGCCGCCCCTCCACAGCCCAGTGCTCAAGTAAGCACTGACAGTCACCATCTCTCTGTTCATGGAGCACTGAGAACTGAGAAATCAGCTGTGTTTAATCGCTCAGCTTTCAGCCTTAGAGCAAGCGGGGGGACAGATGCAGTATCGGACCGATGCTACATCCACCTAGGTAACTGTGATTTAAAAAAAAAACAACAACTTAACTTCTCTTTTAATCCTTGCTCCAGCGACAACTGACTCTATCCTCCACTGTTTGTCCTGGTATGTGGGCAGGCCATCTATGTGATTATCACAGTATCTTTGCATAAACAGGAGAAAGTCTGCGGGGTGAGGAATAAGGTAAATATACCACCTTATTCAACAAGCTATGGACGTACTTAACCACTTGCCGACCGCCGCAAGTACATATACTGCGGCAGTCAGCCCCTCCTGGGCAAAGTGACGTACCGGTACGTCACTCACCCATGAGCCAATAGGGGTGAGCGTGTGCCACCGGAGGCGCGCTCCCGCCCCCGCTCGTTCACAGGGATCCCCGCACGAGTGACAGGCGGCTCCAATGTCTGCCGGTCACTCGCGATCTCCCGCTGAAGAGGGAGAAAGGCAGGCGGCTAATGTAAACAAAGCCGCCTGTCATTCTCCTTGGTGTAACTGCAGAGATCATACAATCCTGCTATGTAGGATCGTATGTCTCTGTAGTTACATCAAAAGCCACGCCCCTTGACAGTTAGAAGCACGCCCCTAGGGACACACTTAACCCTTGGATCTCTAATAAAGTTAACCCCTTCCCATGCCAGTGTCATTTTTACAGTAACAGTGCATATGTATAGCACTTATTACTGTAGTAATGTCACTGGTACCCCCAAAAGTGTCAAAAATGTTAGTCAGGGGTCCGATCCATCCGCCGCAATGTTGCAGTCTCGCAAATAAAATCGTAGATCGCCGCCATTACTAGTTAAAAAAAAAAAACTAAAAATGACACAAATCTTTCCCTTAGTTAGTAAACGCAATAACTTTTGCGCAAACCAATCAAAATACGCTTATTGCGATTTTTTTTTACCAAAAATATTTTGCAGAAAACAAATAGGCCTGAAATGTTAAAAGATTTTGATTTTTTAATTTTTTTTGGGGGAATTTCATATAAAAAAATGTAAATTGTTATTTTTTCAAAATTGACGCTCTTTTTTTGTTTATAGCGCAAAAAATAAAAATCGCACAGGTGATCAAATACCACCAAAAGAAAGCCCTGTTTGTGGGGAAAAAAGGACGTAAATTTAATTTGGATACAGCGTCGCACGACCACGCAATTGTCCGTTAAAATCACACAGTGCCAAATCGCAAAATAGGCCCTGGTCTTTAAGCAGCCAAATCCTCCGGGGCTTAAGTGGTTAATCGTTAACTCTTGCAGTGGGGATGGAAGCCAACTGCAGTGTGATAATTATTTTTTCCTTTAAGTCCGGGTCACACTTATGCGATGCGGTAAGGCTGCGAATTCGCAGCCTGTTCCAGCATCGCAAACGCACCCCTGGTAGTTCACACTGCCATATGCGATACGCTGGGGGTGTCAATGAAATGTTAACGACACCCCCAGTTTGATCGCATATCACAGTGCGATCTTTACAGTTCGCACAGGATCGGATCGCACAAGCATGAACCACTGTTCGATCCGATCCTGATGCGGCTGAAAAAAAGGGTCCTGTGCGTCTTTGCTGCGGGTGCAGTGCGAATTTAGCCATACAAAGTGTATGGCTGAATTCGCACCGCACAGCCGATCGCATGTAATGAAGGAGCAGTGCGCTCCGATATTACATGCGATCGCCGCAGCCGCAAGAATGTGAACCGGCACTTAAAGTCTTTTGTACCATTACAACAAACAAAAACACCTTCATTTCGTCTTCCCAATTGATTACAGTGCATATTGAAAAAAGTTTGCATATTCCCACAAACAAAAAATACTACCTAGTAAGTTTTACTATAAGAATATGTACAGCATTGTAGACACAAGAGATCTAGATACTGGTAGTCCAGGATATAGACCTGATTTTATCAAATGTAAGTGCAATACCAAAATATGCAGTATATTATAGCTGATATAATTTTTAATAGTTTATGGGGAAAAGCTGGGTGATCTTCACTGTAAAGCAGTGCGTACCCTTGCGGGTATAAATGTGTTTGTTAGTTACACTGGATCCCTAAATACATAGAATGAGGGTTGTAAAAATAAATTGCACTTGATTGTTTACACTAGAATGTTTGTACCCTAAAGTGTTACTAAACCCACAACAGTAAAATCAGTCTGTATATACAGTAAAGCATGCTTGTTATCCTCCTCATTGTGTAAAAAGGCTGTTTGATCCTGTATGCACAGATCCTCTCCTCTTCTTCCACTGACTCCAGAACATGTCCGGATAAGACAGAGCCTTTGGAGTCAGACTGCTTTGCTCAGTTTGTGTGTATTGCTAGAGAGTTTTTTTTTTTTTCTTGGGAAAGAGTCAGGGGTCCTGGATCCTAATAGGACAGCTCAGTGCAGTAAGAAAATTCCTCCTACAAGCTTTAGTTAGTGCTTGGCTGACACTAACAGAAGTCACAAGACTGCGATATACTGCTGATGAGAAAAGGTATTTAGCAATTTATGTTTACTAAAATGATTGCATTTCCATGTTCTGTGTACTGTGGGAGACCAGGAATGCGAATGTAGGGTCCTGGGTTTAGTATCACTTTAAGAAAAAGGGACTCTGTGTGGCTCCTTAAATGCAATAAACTGATTCAAATAAAATGCTCCTCTGAAGTGATGGCAAATTTTTGAGAAAGGTCCACACCTGTGTGCTGCAGCTTTATTTTTGCATTTTTAAGTTAACCACTTAAGCCCCGGGAAGATTTTACCCCCTTCCTGACCAGGGCCTATTTTGCGATTCGGCACTGCGTGAATTTAACGGACAATTGCACGGTCGTGCGACGCTGCACCTAAACGAAATTGACGTCTTTTTTTTCCCACAAACAGAGCTTTCTTTTGGTGGTATTTGATCACCTGTGCGATTTTTTTGATCATGCGCTATAAACAAAAAAAGAGCGTCAATTTTGCGAAAATAACAATATTTTTCACATTTTTTATATGAAATCCCCCCCCCCCAAAAAAAATGTAAAAATCTAAATTTTTTAACATTTTTGGCCAATTTGTTTTATGCTACATATCTTTGGTAAAAAAAATCGCAATAAGCGTATTTTGATTGGTTTGCGCAAAAGTTATTGTGTTTACTAACTAAGGGAAAGATTTTTGTCATTTTTGTTGTTTTTTTTTTTAACGAGTAATGGCGGCGATCTGCGATTTTTTTTGCGGGACTGCGACATTGCGGCGGACAGATCGGACCCTTAACTGACATTTTTTACACTTTTGGGGTTACCAGTGACATTACTACAGTAATCAGTGCTATACATATGCACTGTTACTGTAAAATGACACTGGCAGGGAAGGAGTTAACTTTATTTGAAAAGGAGGGGTTAAGTGTGTCCCTAGGGGCGTGCTTCTAACTGTGATTGGATGTGGCTTGAGGTGTAAGAACAGAGATTAACGGTCCTACATAGCAGAACCGTATGACCTCCATTCTTACACAGGGAAGAATGACAGGCGGCTTTGTTTACATTAGCCGCCTGCCTTTCTCCCGCTGTAACGGACAATCGCGAGTGCCTGGCGGACATCGGATCCGCCGGGCACACGCGTGGGGGGGTCCGTGAGCGAGCGGGAGCGCGCCTCCGGTGGCGCACGCTCGCTCCCTAGAGCCTCACAGGCTAGCAAGGTAGTCCTATGTCACTTTGCCTGTGAGGGGCTGACCGCCGCAGTAAATAGTCGTGCGGCGGTCGACAAGTGGTAAACTTTGTGCTGCATATTGTGTGTTCATATGTGTTAAGAAGGACCATTGAAATAGATGCTCAAAAATACATAAATTATGCCCTTAATGATTCTTTTTTAAGGATAACTAAACCCAAAAACAGAAATGCAATATATTGCAACTGACAGTCTTTGAATGTGGTGTTTGCATTTGTTTTCTTTCTTTTTTCTTCTTTTTTTTATTCAAATCAAGAACATTTTCAGCAAGTACAGAAAATACCTGCTAAAAAAAGCAGTGTCCTTGTCACTTCCTGTGAGCTGCACAGAAGAATATCTTGCTTCCACGTTGTCCTTGTCACTTCCTGTGTACTGCACAGAAGAATATCTTGCTTCCACGCTGTCTTTGTCACTTCCTGTGAGCTGCACAGAAGAATATCTTGCTTCCACGCTGTCCTTGTCATTTCCTGTGAGCCGCACAGAAGAATATCTTGCTTCCACGCTGTCCTTGTCACTTCCTGTGAGCTGCACAGAAGAATATCTTGCTTCCACGTTGTCCTTGTCACTTCCTGTGAGCTGCACAGAAGAATACCTTGCTTCCACGCTGTACTTGTCACTTCCTGTGAGCTGCACAGAAGAATATCTTGCTTCCACGCTGTCCTTGTCACATCCTGTGCGCTGCACAGAAGAATATCTTGCTTCCACGCTGTACTTGTCACTTCCTGTGAGCTGCACAGAAGAATATCTTGCTTCCACGCTGTCCTTGTCACATCCTGTGCGCTGCACAGAAGAATATCTTGCTTCCACGCTGTCCTTGGCACTTCCTGTGAGCTGCACAGAAGAATATCTTGCGTCCACGCTGTCCTTGTCACTTCCTGTGAGCTGCACAGAAGAATATCTTGCTTCCACGCTGTCTTTGTCACTTCCTGTGAGCTGCACAGAAGAATATCTTGCTTCCACTTTGTCCTTGTCACTTCCTGTGAGCTGCACAGAAGACTATCTTGCTTCCACGCTGTCTTTGTCACTTCCTGTCAGCTGCACAGAAGAATATCTTGCTTCCACATGGTCTTCTGTAAACTACTGTTTGTCCTGCCCCCATGCAATGCAGATGAAGAGATATAGACATATTTGTAGTCCATATCAGTAGAGCAGCCTAGGGTAACAGCCATGCCTCCCTCCATAAATCAATGGATTAGTGATATAACCTCCCAGGGACAGGATGTGTGTTATTTGCATGAGAACCAAGTGAAAATAAAGCAGAAATAGCTTAACTAAATAAAATGAATGCAGTCACAACACCAGAGGCTAGTAAGCTGAAATATATTACATTTTTGGTTTTGGGTTTAAATGGACTTTCACTCTCCATAATGAATAAACAACAACAATTAAATGATAATGCATATGCACAGATGTAAAAAGACAAATGGCTTGTAGTGAGGTATGGGCCATCAAGAAAAACTATGTGCAGTATGTATCAGGTATGCTAGGCAATATAGAAGATATCCTACATACCTGAAAGTGTGTAATACCTGTAGAGGTTGTGGAGTAGCAAGTGGGAGCATTTCAACACACTGGGCCCCAAAAAGGTGACAGGGTCATTTTAAGAAATGTTATAACTTGGCATTAATGTTAGGCTGGAATTTTTGGAATGTTTACATGCAAGTTGATTTTGCAGTATGTAGCTAAACGTCCAGCATATTTAGTCCTGTTTCTTTTTTTCCAGTATGCGTGTTCTGTTTTCATAACTGATTTTTGCAGTATCATTAGCTCGAGTCCTCCCCTTGCCCCCTTCAGTGAACTTAAGCCATGCCACAAGATCACAAGTAGCACACTACTTTGCTACATTCATGAGATTGAACACTTTCTCACATTTTTCTGTGAACGTTACGACAGATCCATTATTCCCTAGACACGAATGTGCAGACACAGATGTGAAACTAACTGCACTTCTGCCTGGACTTTCCAGATTTGTATCAAAATAAATTATTCTTTATATTCTCAAAGGATGCACTAACATTCTGAAACATTAAGCATAGTGGAAATTAGTGCCTGTTCCCAGATCATGATATTGATTAGGCCTTTCCTTATCCTGGTATTTTTCAATCTTTAGAATGTTTAGTTTAATTCTTTGCTTTTTATAAATTATTAAGAAAAAAAACATTTTTTAAGCAATGGGAATAGGACATTTGAACATATTCTCTCACGTAGTTACAAATAAAAAAAAAAGCATTTTCCATAATACAAAATTTTACAAAGTATGCATGCTGTTGACTATATTGTGTCTATGTGTCTCTGACTGATCTGGGTACAATGGTGAGGTGAGCTTTTCTATGAAGCCACAATTCTCACTGTGTAGTTTCACAGGGTGTAAAAAAGGGTTAATAGGGGAAAGTGGGTGGTAAAAAGGAGCAGTGAGAGAGGATAAGAAATAAGGGTAATAAGAAATTGATTAAAAAAAAAGAGGGAATCAAAAAGGGTGAGGTGGGGTCTCTCCATGGGCATAAGCATCCGTCAAGCCATGTGTCTCCCATCTCCGATCATTGGGTCTGTGTATTGATGAACAAGGTCATTGCGCAAGATAGCCCTAAACTCAGTGGAGAGGATACATTTGTTCCAGTAGAACCAGGTCCTCAAAAAATTGTCAGTAGAATCACTGCTAGAGATGAGATCTTCCATCTTCTAAATATGATTTATTTTTGCTAGCCATAGGGAATGGTGGCCTGAATCCTGTATAATAAAAAAACAGGATTTTTGCTTGCAAATGATTGGATGATGGAAGTCAGCAGTTTCCACTCATTCACTTAGGCAGGCCTTAGACGGTGCATATTTTTTTCCAACTATAGGTTGCAGGAAAGAAATTTGCACGATTCCCCCATCAACACAGACAGCATTGACAGGGGAATCCCTCCTGCCGAGCAAATGTGTTCTCCTGGAAGATGGGGGGGGGGGGGCAGCCATCCCCGCTGGGAGAAGACAGTGATTATCGCTAGCGGCTATAGCAGCCGCTTGCAATAATTGCATGCAAATCTTGCAGGCTGGTTGTACCCAAGATCAATTGATCATCTTAGGACATTAAGCATGCCTATTATTGGTGCGAATATCAGCCATGTCCTGCTGAATCGGCCAAGATTTGAACTGTGTATGGGCGGCCTAAGCTCTGGGGAAGTTCCCTTGCAAAGCGTACTGTACCTTCCCTTGCAGAGTCAGTTGATTTGCCTTTAGTAAATCAATTTCATTATGTGCTGTGTGGCCTGCGCAGATTCTTTGAAGTAACTGTGTGTTAAGATCTGTATTTCTAATTGTTCTAAAAGTATAATAAACCTTAATGTCTGCATTAGGTGTCTTTATGTTGTGCATTCTTTGTTCTGCTCCTATCCTGTTTATATTGTCTTGGAATTATCTTACTGAACATTCCAGATCCATTACGATGACCTACTCCAGTAGGTAGTAGAGGCAGTCACGTTATCTGAAAAGTAAGGTAGGTGTTAGTGGTGTTTTTAATGTACTATTACAGTAGTCCTATATCAAACTCCCCTGTGTTGGCAGAATGCTTTCTTTCCAGTGCCCCATCTGCACTGCTTCAATCAACAACCTGGCTCAGAAAACATGAGCCTTGTTGACTGAAGCCCATTGTAACTGCGCAGGGACCATGTTGGACTACTGGAGATCCGAATTGCTGTACTATGTGTTAGAGCAGCAGTAGAGATCTCCAGCATGCTGATATCACAGAGAAGTATGGTATGGGGCTACAGCAATAGCAGGTTAAAAAAAAAAAAAACACAAGCACCTACTCTACTTTCTAGGCAACCTGACTGGATCCCACAAATAAAACCAGAAAGGTTCAATTGGGTTTTAACTTTCTAGTGGCTCTGCATTTTGGTCCATAAAGTTTTTCCTGCAGTACCAGATACTGCCCTTCTTCATTCACGATTGATGATGATTACCAGGGTCTGCTGCATCAGAGAAAGCTGTTGAGTTTGAGAAAACCCAGCAAGTGTTCTCGCATGTGCTTTTGTGATTTTGCACTTAATTTAACTGACATTTACTGACATATCTATCAAAAGGGACTAAATGCATGTGTTGACGCGTTTTTATCTTTTGAATAAGTGAGTTTCTCAAGAAAATGAGTTTAATGTAGACTTTGGAGCACTGCAAAAGAACAAGAGTTTGTTGTGTTATGCATATCTAAAATTGGCACTCTGCCTACAAAAGCTGACAGGCAAACTTCATGAAGTAAACCCGTTGATAGCTAATATCATATTTTGGTCAAAAAGCTGCAGATCTGCACATGTTGAACCCTAGAATTATGAATGATTTTTTTTTAAACAGCTGTAAATTGTATTTATAATGAGTTGCTTTATATTTAGATCACGCTGTCCCTCTTAAAAATAATGTTGATATAACCTTTGACCATTCATGCAATTGCTAAAATATTTTTCAAGGGTGAGAATTATGTTTGCGTAATACAGCCGCCATTCATACTGTGTGGTAAGTGAGAAGGGTTACATTCTGATCATTTGTCAGCTCTGCTTTCAAGATATTAAGCAACCATTATTTACTGGTATTTAAGATATTCTTACCAACAATTGCAGAACATTAACCAAGAAAGTTGCCAGCACCCTAAAATACACTATATGGTATATATTGTTACAGCCATCTTCAAACAGAATGTTTTCAGGTTGTGTATATATATATATATATATATATATATATATATATATATATATTCAGTATAAGTAACCATAAAGTTAGTAATGGATTCTTAGATGTGGTGGATGCATTCGATTTCTTTTTTGGACTTTCTTTCTCTTATTTTCACCTGGTGACCTGGCTTGTAAGTCTGTTTTTTTTTCAAAAGAACAAGCCCTTTTGTAGATGTACCAGGTAAAGGGATGAGACAAACCAATTAAAATTGACAGAGGTGCTTACAATGATCAGCTTTTATTTATTTAGGTAAAACCTTTATCCCGAAAGGTGCCCGAAAGTGTATCTAAATCTGCTAGTACATCTAACACCCCCCCTTCCCAGACTGACAATGCTGCTGACCAAAGGTGCCCCTGTGTTCCTTTATCCAGAGTGGGGACACTCTAATACAGGAGGTGTGTTACTGGCCAGATCACCAGGTGAAACAGAGGGAAAAAGCCTTAAAGAGATTACATTTTTGATTTTGGATTTTATACAATTTTTATTATTTTTATTTGTTATCTAAGTTTAGTCAAAATTTACAAAAAATGGACACAAGGGCCATTAGTTACTATTAATGTGTCCCTTGTGCTACTGGCTCCTGGTTTTGTTGAAATCTTCCTCCTCTGATCCCCCCTACCCCCCACAGTCATAATCTTCCAGTTCAGTGGGAGTTAAGCCTGGTACAAACTATGATTTTTTTTTCGAAAATAAACTGTCAGTCCTGGTTGGAGCTGCTGTACTAATTATGCAAAGTTAGTATAGTGATCTCCCCTGTTGAGCTGTTGTGATCTGCTGTGTTGATGCCCCCCCCCCCCAGCCAGAACACTCCAATCAGCGCTCTCTGTCACTGCTGGTTTGCATACTCATGGCCGGCTTCTGTCGGACAGTGGCATATACACGGGCCGAATGTCTGACTTTTTTTTTAAACCGGCCTATGTCTCCCGACATTTGGCCCGTGTGTACGGGGCTTTAAGTTGGGGGATTTGTGACAGGCACTCATCAAAAGTTACAACTTTGCTTGCCCCTTCTGCTCTTCGCCTTCTTTCATAGACGCTGTACTACAGCTTCTGTTATTGCAAACTGATCTGTAAATGGAGAAGGAGGACCTAAATTCCTAGTGTGCTTTTCATTCATGGAAGCTTTAATACAGAAGTAGCCATGGCTAGGCAACTAATCCGATACACCCAAAAGCAGTTACCCCCTCTGCAGTCTAGGTACATATGCACTAACATTGGCACATGGCTGGCATACTTCAACACTGGCAGACATTTTTTTTTAATGACAGTCTGATACAAATGTACTGACATACACCCATTAACAGACATTATCACTGACTAACAAATATTGTCAGTGTCAGAAACATATAAACCACATCTATACCCCTGCTGGATCTCTAACAGACCTTTAGTTCTTTTTTTAATTTAGCAACTAAGATAACGTGTCAATTTTTTCTCTAAACAATTTATATCAAAACCCCTTGAAATAAACTTTGTTTTTATTGAAAAATAGATTTTGTTGCCAAAAGCTTATTAATAAAGTATGATAAAATACCATAGTAGTACCATATATATATATATATATTGTTATATTCAGGGCCGCTGATAGAAATCATTGGGCCCTGTACAGCCTACCTGACGGAGCCCCCTTCAGTCCCACCCTCAACCCCACCCCTGGCCCCTCCCCAGACCCCGCCTTGAAGCAAAGTGCAGGAACAGGCTGGATGAAGTACATGTATGCGATCCAGCCTGCCGTGCCACCCTGCTTGCAGTAAATGTACTGAGGGTGGGCTGCAAGCAGTTAAAGGGAAAAGGTTGGGGGTGGATCCACGTGACAGGACTGATCAGGAATGTCTGTCCTTTTTACAATTGGACCTGATCTGACCCTCTATACTTGTGTCCATTTTACACCCGCCTACCTCCAATCTGATCCGCTAAACAAAATGGAAATGGATCAGTTCCCCTCCGTCTAGCGCATCGAATTGGATGGCAGTCGGGTGTAAACGGACAGCTGATTTGTTTACACCAGCCATCCTTAGAGCAGAGTGGGCTGTGTCCGTTTCCACTCTACATAAGCTGAGTGGTCACAGACCTGTCATCTGCCCACTCAGTGGACAGATCCACCTCTGAAAAAACAGATTCCACTCTATGTGAAAGCCTTGATAACAAAACACAGGGAGGTTAAGATCATCAGAATTATGATAACACGCAGGCAGCAGGTGCTCTATCGTGGCTGGTACTGTCGCAGTGCGTCACTTGGCATGGCTGTTGGGTGCTGACCTTGCTAACTTACGACAAATAAGTTAACAAAATCAGCACCCAATAGCAATGCTATGTGACGCACTGCGACAGAGAACCGTTACTGACTGCTGCCCGTGTGTTGTAGATGGTAATATGGATGGTGACATTATAGTACAGTATGTACACTGCACTGTGGTATATATTTCACCCACCCCCAGCAGCTGCCTGCCGCCACCGCTTGACTCACAGCCTCCTGCTCTCAGTCTCTCGGACCGACTACTGACTGAGTGAGGAGCTAAGCGGATCACTCTGCCAGGGAAGGAAACAGGCAGCCGCAGTGGCAGGCCGGCGGCTAGTACATTCTGTACATGTTCCCGAAACTGAGAAAAAAGTCCCTCTACTCTCACATCATCAGAGAGGAGGGGCCCGGAAGATAGCAATATTACACCCCCCCCTAAGCTAGTATGAGCAGGTGAGTGGGGGTGTAATATAGAAAGCTGGTTTGTTTGTCATTTTATTTTGTGCTGTCTGTGAGGCTGCCCGGGCCCCCCCTGCCAAGCTGAGGACGCTGGGCCCGGTACAACAGGGCTGGTTGTACTGGCCTATCAGCGGCCCTGGTTATAATAACTTGTTAGCTCAACATAGAACATGCAGTAAACTTCCACAACTTTGGCCAGTAGGTTGCAGCTTTTAAAAACATGCAAATCATTTTTGTCACCAACACTGCAACAGCTTAGTGGTTTGCCATCTGTGTCCTTTAGTCCTGTTCCATGGTCAGAACAGGAAGTAAGAGTAAATCCCTCCAAAGTGAGCAAATCCCTTGCTGTCGCCAGAACAAGTGACCCCCATTGGAAGTTTTACCCTCTATTACTGTTCTGTGGACAACCCAAATTCAGGATTTCATTTCACTTTTAGGGATGATGGTTACCAGGACAAACAAAGAGGGTGCATCTCCCTAACAAGGACACAGGCAGCAATACAAACTTGACAGGTGTTTAGTTATACTTTAAAGTAGTTGTAAAGCCTAAACATTTTTTACCTTAACGTGTTCCTTGCATTAAGTTAAAAAATGTATAGGTGTCAGCATCCCCCCTTACCCCCCCCCCCTTTACTTACCTGGCTGTGTGTTGAATCATTTTGAGGGACAGCAAATTTACGCTGTTATACAAGCGATACACTCACTACTTTACATTGTAGCAAAGTGTAATTTCTTCAGTGTTGGCACATGAAAAGATATAATAAAATATTTACAAAAATGTGAGGGGTGTACTCACTTTTGTGAGATACTGTACACAGCACTTCTTCCAGGAAGCAATCACTCCCAATTTTTATGTGAGGAGCTCTCTGGAATCTGGCTGCAATGAATTAATGGGAAGAACTCCCATTAAGGTTAATATATGCAAATATCGTACTTCACATGGTGTCAAAGATTTCATCTGAGGCTTTATAAATTATCATTTGAGGATTGGCCTGCTTGAAGACTTCTTGCCATAATGTACACTATCATATGTAAAAAATACAAAATATTCTGAAAACCATGTGATTATGAAAATTCAGCTATATGTCCTCCAACCATTACAAAACCTTTTGTATATTGTGAGTGTGTGAGATGGGCCCTTATTACTTTACATTGCAACTGTAAAGGTAATTTAATTGGCTCAATTCACCAAAGCTTAAATAATTTAGGAACCTATAAACAAACACATGGCAGCTTTCAGATTATACGTTTTAGCACATCACTATATAGCTGCCATAAGATATCTTTTTTTTTTTCTTACTTGAGTGGAAAGGCGAAAGCACAGCAGTCATTATGTGATTTTGTATTTTAAGTATTTTCATAATCCAGCATAAATTGGCCCACCCAAAGATTATGTCGTTATTATAAGGACGTGTTTATATAGTCTTTGGGTGAAAGATTGCAGAAGTTGAACCACTAGTTTTGAAAGCTGAGCCAGGCCAGGAAAAATCAGGATACAATTTGGCACTTATGGAGACTAAATGATTTCCTTTTTAGCCGCTGATTTCTACTGGGAAATGTATCCTTGGACTGAAAATTACATCCGGAAAAATGTTTATGTAGTGTTTTTCAAGTGACTGATTATTCCTCTAACCTTTAACACACACTGCCAAGGATTCTGCTTATATTAACACTATTTCTGCTGGAGAGAGGAAAGGGACAAAAACTTGGCAAAAAAGTAATTGAGAAGGCACCAACAGCCCACAATAAAGTAAACTATGATTGTAATGTCATTTGATTAATTGCACAACAACCAAAACTGATATGTTTTCTGACTGCTTGCTGCACATCATAGAAAACAATGCATGAATTTTAGTCTGTATACAATTATATATTCAGCATTGGATTAAACAGCATATTTTACACTACAGTTAATCTGCTGTTGTAGAGAAATTAGAATGGGGAAGTTTATAGTTTTTTTTTTTTTTTTTTAGTTACTGTATTCTCATTGGAGATGTATTTACACTAATTTCCTGTTTGGTCACTGGAATAGGAAATGAGGATAATTTCCCACAAATAGTACACAACTATAAAATCCAAAACGTTCTAATGCTTTCCTGTACAATCCAAAATATTGAAAATGTAGTTGGAGTTCCACTTTCAATTTCTGGGTTGTATTAATTGTTCAATAGCAAATTTGGCTGTGGTATTGTTCCATGGTGCAAGATTTCACATTGCTTGGAGGGAAAAACAAAATTTACAGGAATTATAGCAATACCATTACTAATTCACGTGGGTTTATCATTATTTGTTGTGCTGCAATTTAAATGAGAATTTGACCTGCTTTCTTTTCTTTGTATAGTAGGTGGAGAACAGGAGCTATGGCTGTCACAGTGACCAATTCTATTATTTAAGGGGCTTTCATATGCACCTAGGAAATGAACACATTTTTTTTGTCTTCTTATTAGTTTAGCTAGTTGGGGCCTTCTGTTAGTAATGTCAAGCCCGGTTGCTTTACTGCACATTGATGCTGTAAATAACTTCACAATTATACAGTCTAACTTGATGATCTATGTTTCTTCCCATATTTGGAAACCTACTAAAGCAATGTAAAGTAATGCTCTGGTCTTTTTTTCCCCCACAAAACCCTTTATTCTCTCTGTGCATATATATATATATATATATATATATATATATATATATATATATATATATATATATATATATATATACAGTATCTCACAAATGTGAGTACACCCCTCATATTTTTGTAAATATTTTTTTATATTTTTCATGTGACAACACTAAAGAAATGACACTTTGCTACAATGTAAAGTAGTAATTGTACAGCTTGTGTAACAGTGTCAATTTGCTGTCTCCTCAAAATAACTCAACACACTGCCAGGTAAGTAAAGGGGGGTAAGGGGGGAATTTAATGAAAGTGAAAATGTCCAAATTGGGCCAAATTAGCCATTTTCCCTCCCTGGTGTCATGTGACTCGTTAGTGTTACAAGGTCTCAGGTGTGAATGGGGAGCAGGTGTGTTAAATTTGGTGTTATCACTCTCACTCTCTCATACTGGTCATTGGAAGTTCAACATGGCACCTCATGGCAAAGAACTCTCTGAGGATCTGAAAAAAGAATTGTTGCTCTACATAAAGTTGGCCTAGGCTATAAGAAGATTGCCAAGACCCTGAAACTGAGCTGTAGCATGGTGGCTAAGACCATACGGTGGTTTACCAGGACAGGTTCCACTCAGAACAGGCCTTGCCATGGTCGACCAAAGACGTTGAGTGCACATGCTCAGCATCATATCCAGAGGTTGTCTCTGACAAAATAGACGTATGAGTGCTGCCAACATTGCTGCTGACGTTGAAGGGGTGGGGGGGGGGGGCAGCCTGTCAGTACAAAGACCATACACCGCACACTGCATCAAATTGGTCTGCATGGCTGTCGTCCCAGAAGCAAGCCTCTTCCAAAGATGATGCACAAGAAAGCCTGCAAATAGTTTGCTGAAGACAAGCAGACTAAGGAAGTGGATTACTGGAACCATGTCCTGTGGTCTGATGAGACCAACATAAATGTATTTGGTTCAGATGGTGTCAAGCGTGTGTGGTGGCAACCAGGTGAGGAGTACAAAGACATGTGTGTCTTGCCTACAGTCAAGCATGGTGGTGGGAGTGTCATGGTCTGGGGCTGCATGAGTGCTGCCAGCACTGGGGAGCTACAGTTCATTGAGGGAACCATGAATGCCAACATGTACTGTGACATACTGAAGCAGAGCATGATCCCTTCCCTTTGGAAACTGGGCCACAGGGCAGTATTCCAACATGATATAGATCCCAAACACACCTCCAAGACGACCACTGCCTTGCTAAAGAAGCTGAGGGTAAAGCTGATGGACTGGCAAAGCATGTCTCCAGACCTAAACCCTATTCAGCATCTGTGGGGCATCCTCAAATGGAAGGTGGAGGAGCGCAAGGTCTCTAACATCAACCAGCTCCGTGATGTCGTCATGAAGGAGTGGAAGAGGACTCCAGTGGCACACTGTGATTCTTTGGTGAACTCCATGCCCAAGAGGGTTAAGGCAGTGCTGGAAAATAATGGTGGCCACACAAAATATTGACACTTTGGCCCCAATTTGGACATTTTAACTTAGGGGTGTACTCACTTTTGTTGCCAGCGGTTTAGACAATAATGGCTGTGTGTTATTTTGAGGGGGCAGCAAATTTACACTGTTATCCAAGCTGTACATTCATTACTTTACATTGTAGCAATAAACAGTATATGTAAAGTTGCCTTTATGATAATCCCTTATTTTCTTTTTTACAAGAGGCAGCAAATTCGCAAAGCATGTTACTATTGGACACTACTATTGATAAAGTAGTGAATGTGACATTCACCAAACATCCACTGCAGGTGTATCTTCCTAGTGCACGTGTTTTAAATTTCAGTGATTGATTCACCTGAAGTGAGTGTCACATTCACTGCTTAGTGAATATTCCATTAAGACCTCATTCACATGTGCATACTATAGCAGACACATATATGAAGGCCATGTTTGCCCACATGGGGGTGCACAGGTGTTCCATGCATCCCTGTGCAGGAAGTCGAAATTCATTTTAATTAGGATACTACGGCTGCATGGACACACCTGCTGCTTGCAATATGACAGCCGCGTGGGTGTGGATGCACAGCCCCCAATGCACATTGTCTGCGTTTGAGGCCATGCACTCACACTCACATGGCTGTCAAATTGGCATCAGCAGCTGTATCTATGCAGCTTCTGCATTCCCAGTTTAAATGAATGGGACTGCCTGCACGGGTATGCGTGGAACACATTTGCATCCCCATGTGGGCAAACACGGCCCTTGCATGGGTGTATGCGAAATGTACGCCCCATGTGAACGAGGCCTAAGGGGATAATTCCCTGAAATTAGATAAGAGAACTTATAATTAAAAATGAAACATGATTTGTTGCTGCTGTTATCAACTTTAGCCCCTAAATGCACTAATGTATTATTCAGTGTCTTATGAATTTTACCTCTACCTACCGCTGGGCTTTTTTTATGTTCTGGAAGGGGCATATATTTTATTGCAGTACTATTATATATTTTTTCCCAAGTTCAAAAAACGCTATCTCAGCCTTGGAAAGCTGCAATAGCGCTGCTGTTTTAACTGTTAACAGTAGAAATATTTAAATATATCTAATTTGTTTTAACAGTTCTACAGGATGTAAAATGTGCTGATCTGGCCTTAATTTGTAAGCATTGTTCTTCACAGAAGAAAAAGACATAAATGTCAGCAGTGCCCTGTTTTATGTTTGCATCATAAGTCTGTCTGTTTATTGTGTCTGCATGTTAGTGGCGTCTGTGAGTAAGTCTTGCTTTCTCTTTATGTGATAGAGGATAGCGTTTGATTTTTTTTTTACTATATACAATATTTGTATGAGTGTGAATAACAAATTCATTTGTGTGCAATTATAGGAAATGTACTTATTTCAAATCTTGTATAAATGTTTACTTCTGAATAAACTTGTAATCAAAATGTTTCTTTTCTCGTTTGCTTAAAAGGTTTCATTTGCAAAGCTAGCTTGTTCTGTACTTACTGACAAGCAGACTGGTTGTTAAGGCGACTCTGTCACTAAAAAAGAAACAAACAAGCAAATAAATTAATAAATGCCAGGCCACCATTCAAAAGAAGAGTAATAATACCTGTACAGATACCATGTTTCCGATATTTATTCTTTTGCAACATTACACCTACTGAAGAGATTCCAGTGTCCAACACTTCTAGGTGTTTCAGATACCTTCATCCCCCTGCTGTGTCTGTGTTTCCATGTTTCGGCTGTTACATTATTACTGTGTCCCTGTAGACCTGTACCGATATAGCAGCTGGTGGATGGAACCACAGTGCATTCCATGGGGCTCAGACATCCAGCACATCCAGGAAGTGTCAAATGATGGCGATTTGTTGGCGGGGGTAGCACAGCAAGACAGCAAAGATCAGAGGCATGGGTGGTGTTACAGGTATTACTGTTTTTTTCTTTTTTTTCTTAGCAACAGAAGAACACCATGAAGTTTTACTTTGAATCTTTGTGGGAAAGTGGAAACTAGAGTCCACCATTAAAGATCAGCTCTATTCAAAACATAATGAAGCAGTTAATTCAAGGTGGATTGGGACAAAGTTAAAGGATAGCTGTGTTTTATTGATCATGAGCTGTATGCTCTTGTCTCTGTAGCAGAAAATAGTAAAATATCACCATTGGTTTAATAAGGTGACTGTTCACATCCTTTTTTGTCTACAGCCTGTACTAGTGGCTGGGAATGCCCACTGTGATGGGGTGTAAAATCACCATATATAGAAGATTGGTGGCAAAAACTGTTCTTTTTTTTAAATGAACACAGCTATTTACCTAATATACTTAATATTCTTCAGGTGAAGACTCTTTATCCTCCACTTCTGTGCTTCAGAATTTGAAAGTATGGAAATATTTAGATCACTTAGGCTTCCTGCGCTAACACCATTGTATGTGGCTCAGAGAATAAATGGTTTTAATGTGTGTCTTATGTGGTGTCTTGGGTTTGATTCTCTCTAGATAGGACATTATCTGCATGAGGTTTGTATGCTCTTCCTGTGTGGGTTAGCTCTTGCATGTGTATAGTATATGCAAAGAAATAATACATTCCTTAAAAAGGTCACATAAAATGTACATGGCATACTCAATTTAATGATGTAAATTTAAAAAAATTCAGATTTGCCATATTGAAAAAGTAAGTACACACCTACATTAAGCACCACTTCAAACCTGTGAAATTAGAATCCAGTGTTATAGATTAGGTCCCACTACCTAGAAATTCCATAGGGAGTATGTTGGTGTAATCTGTCTTATTTAATATATATATCTAATATTCAGTGCTCAGCATAAATGAGCACACCCCAACAGATCTGTCAGAAAACTTTTACTTTCCTTTCAGAATTAACATTTTGTATGGGACACTATACTAAAAAATACTCCCACAAATGCTGGCCATTGCAACCAAGATTTGATCATTTGCACACACAAAAAAGTATTTTTCCTAACAAATTAATTCAAGACCATGTTGCAAAAATGAATACACCCCATTAAAAGTCAAAATTTTTAGACAACAAAATCCTAATTAACAAGAATTCAACTACAGGTGAGTGTATGTATTAATTAAACAGGTGTCCAGCAGACAGTTTATTATAAAAGGGTATTACTTAACAAAGAAAACCCCTTCCCATTTCAAGCTGTCCTGCAATAGCACCGCATGGAGGAGAAGTGTCACAAGGCCTGAGAAAGAAAATCATTTCTTTGCACAAGAAAAGTGAAGGCTACAAGAAGATCAGCAAAGCTTTACTTATCAGTCAGAATTCTGTAGCAAAAGTGATTCCAAAAGTTAACAAAGATGGAACTGCAACCGTCCCACAGAGACGTCCAGGTTGTTCACAGAAGTTAATACCTCGACAGGAACGTCTTCTGATGAAAAAGATGTGGAAAATCGCCATGCAAGTTCACTGCAGTTAGCTAAAGAAGTAGAAAGCCAAACTTAGGTGATTGTTTGACATAATATGGTGTACACTGCAGAGGAATGGCATGCCTACAGTGAAACATGGTGGTGGCAGTGTCCTTCTGTGGGGCTGCATAAGTGCTGGTGGTGTTGGGGAGCTCCATTTCATTGATTGTATCATGAATTCACAGATGTACTGCTCAATATTGAAAGAGAAGATGCTACCATCACTCCGTGCCCTTAGTTGTCCTGCACTTTCCAACATGACAATGATTTAAATCACACATCAAAGGCCACTGTTGCATTTCCGAAGAAGAACAGGGTGAAAGTGATTCAGTGGCCAAGTAGGTCTCCTGATCTGAACCCAATTAAACACCTATGGGGTTTTCTGAATAGACAAGTTGAGCATCACTCTCCATCCAGCATCCAGGCTCTAAAAGAGGTTGTTCTTGAAGAATAGAAGAAGATTGATGTTGCAATATGTTGCCAACATGTTCATTCCATGCCTAGAAGATTGGGTGCTGTCCTTACAAATCCTTGAGGTCATACAAAATACTAGATGTAGTAGTTTTTGTTGTGGTGTGGGTATTCATTTTTGCGTCAACTAATTTGAGTAAAACTGAAGATTTTGTAATCTAAGTTATATTATTAAACTTACTTTCATGTAATGAGCTAAACAAATATTCTATATACAGTGGGTACGGAAAGTATTCAGACCCCCTTAAATTTTTCACTCTTTGTTATATTGCAGCCATTTGCTAAAATCATTTAGGTTCATTCTTCTTCCTCATGAATGTACACATAGCACCCCATACTGACAGAAAAACACAGAATTGTTGACATTGTTGCAGATTTATTAAAAAAGAAAAACTGAAATATCACATGGTCCTAAGTATTCAGACCCTTTGCTCAGTATTTAGTAGAAGCCCCCTTTTGATCTAATACAGCCAGGAGTCTTTTTGGGAAAGATGCAACAAGTCTTTCACACCTGGATTTGGGGATCCTCTGCCATTCCTCCTTGCAGATCCTCTCCAGTTCTGTCAGGTTGGATGGTAAACGTTGGTGGACAGCCATTTTTAGGTCTCCCCAGAGATGCTCAATTGGGTTTAAGTCAGGGCTCTGGCTGGGCCATTCAAGAACAGTCACGGAGTTGTTGTGAAGCCACTCCTTCGTTATTTTAGCTGTGTGCTTAGGGTCATTGTCTTGTTGGAAGGTAAACCTTCGGCCTAGTCTGAGGTCCAGAGCACTCTGGAGAAGGTTTTTGTCCAGGATATCCCTGTACTTGGCCGCATTCATCTTTCCCTCGATTGCAACCAGTTGTCCTGTCCCTGCAGCTGAAAAACACCCCCACAGCATGATGCTGCCACCACCATGCTTCACTGTTGGGACTGTATTGGACAGGTGATGAGCAGTGCCTGGTTTTCTCCACACATACCGCTTAGAATTAAGGCCAAAAAGTTCTATTTTCTATTATATAGACAGGTGTGTGGCTTTCCTAATCAAGTCCAATCAGTATAATCAAACACAGCTGGACTCAAATGAAGGTGTAGAACCATCTCAAGGATGATCAGAAGAAATGGAAACCGCCAGTTAAATAGTTAAATATAGTTAAATATAAAGTTAAATATATGAGTGTCACAGCAAAGGGTCTGAATACTTAGGACCATGTGATATTTCAGTTTTTCTTTTTTAATAAATCTGCAACAATGTCAACAATTCTGTGTTTTTCTGTCAGTATGGGGTGCTATGTGTACATTCATGAGGAAGAAGAATGAACCTAAATGATTTTAGCAAATGGCTGCAATATAACAAAGAGTGAAAAATTTAAGGGGGTCTGAATACTTTCCGTACCCACTGTATGTCAACATTTTGGAAATTGTTCTTGTGTTCATTGAGATATTGATACAAATCTAATTTTTAAAAGGGGTGTCCTCATTTATGCTGTGCACTGTGTGTGTGTGTGTGTATATATATATATATATATATATATATATATATATAATCTAGGGTCTGGCGTTCTCTCTGCTATTGGCAAGTCTAGTGTTTTCATGCCGAGATCAGTAGAGCTTTGTAAGGCCTTCAGAAAGAAATTTGTGAATTTCTATGAGTTTAGCAAGAGATTTAAAAAGATCACAATATTATTTTAAACCAAAAAATTCCCTGTAGATAAAATAGTCTACAATTGGTGCCTATTTATAAAAAACTGAAAATGTGTCCAGGACTGGCCAGCCTGGCAAGTTCAACCCAAGAGCTGACTGTTTGACACTAAAAGAAGTCTCCAGTAAACCCAAAATATTGCAACAGATGGAGTCAGGAGCAGGCCTTCTGGAACAATGTAGTGAAGACTGATTGATCCAAGATTGTGTAGTTTGTTTGCAATGGACAGTGGACATGTTTGCTGTGGACCAAAGAAAGTATTTCAGGAGAAGAACCTCATAACAAATGTAAAGCATGAGATTGGAAATGTTATAGTCTGGGATGGTCTCCTGCTTTGGGGGCCTAAACAGCTTATTGTCATCAAGTCAACTATATATTCTGCATCATATCAAAGTGATGTGTTGCCTTAAGTTGAGGTTGAACCAGAAATTAGTCTTTCACACAATATTGACCCGAAGCACATTATCAAATTCACCAAGGAATGGCTCAAAAAGAAGAAACAAAGGCTTGTGAAGTTCCCTAGTCAAAGCCCTGATTTGATCCCCATTAAAATGCTGTGGGGGGGGGTGGGGGGGTTTAAAGGGGCAATTCACACAAAGAAATCTACAGACATCTTGCAACTCAAGGGCAATGACAGCTTTTAATACATAAATAATACATCTATTGATTTTTTTTTTTTTTTAAATATATTATTGCAAAGGCATTATTTTCCTATGTTCGTTTGTTTTTATTCAAATATTTCACCTTCATTTGTAGGCACTGTTTGAATAACTGTCTAATGTTTGCATGTTTATATGTGTTGAAAAAAATTAACTAAGTTCTTTAGTTTTTCACATGGCCGTGTGTGTGTGTGTGTGTGTGTGTGTGTATATATATATATATATATATATATATATATATATATATATATCAGTTGCTAGTGCTTGTAGCTACAAGTAGGTGACCGTATTATTGATGTATTATTCAGGTCAGTAGTTTCATCTTTCCTATGAGTGGAGGAATAATTCTCCAAATGTGTATCGAGAATCTCTTGAACTTCAGTATGTATTTGAACTTGACAACCTCCAGTGTTTTGGAAAGACTGCACACTAAAATGACTTCTAACAGAAACCTCCTCTTTAAATAAACATATTAGGAGGTCAGTAAACTTTTTCCCTCCTACTTCCAGATGCCTGCTGTCAGTCACGGCAATTGGAGGTGAGTGTAAATCTAGGAGAGGAAGCTGTAAGATAAATGGGATGGGAGGGGGGGTAACTTTATTTATGTTTGCTGAACTGAGGTGCTCTCTGATGATAACTTTGCTAAACAATTTGAATGTAACTTATCAAACCAGCATATCTTTTTATTACTGCAAACTGAAACTATTTTCATGTTTGGAAGATGTATCTGATTATGTTTTTCCACTTCTTACATTTATTGATTATAGATTAAATGAGAAAATTTAACAACCCCAATTTCAAAAAGTCTGGACGCTATATAAAATCTGCATAAAAACAGGATGCAATGATTTTTTTCATAGACCCATTTTTTTTGTTCTCAATAGAAAACATATCAAATGTTTAAACTGAGAAAGTATTCCATTTTAAGCAGCAACATGTCTCAAATAAGTTGGAAAAGTACAGCCCCAATTCCAAAAAAGTTGGAACAGGGCCATATTTACAATGGTGTAGCATCCCTTCTTCTTTTAACAAGACTCTGTAAACGCATGGGAGACCAGTTTTTTTGAAAAACATGTCTATACTTACCTGCTCTGTGCAATGGAATTACACAGAGCGGATGCAAACCTCCTCTTCTTTAGATCCCCCACTGGCACTCCTGGCCCCTCCTCTCTGTCCAGTACCCCCAAGGAAACCGCTTCCCATGGCTCCGGGTGCCCCAGCATCCTTAATCAGTAACAAGCTGGTTTTTAAGGAACGAGCGGTAAAGCCGTCTGCCACGTCGATGAGTCATCAGCTGTCAGCGGGGTTCCCCACTGACAGCTGAATGTAAAAAAAAAAAAACATTGGCGGCAATACAAAAATATGAAAAAAATGGCATGGGGGTCCCTCTATCCATACCGGAACTCCACAATACTATTATTATTATTATTATTTGTAAAAATGGTGTGGGGTCCCTCCCACAATCCATACCAGATCCTTATCCGAGAAAGCAGCCTGACAGGCCAGGAAAAGGGGAGGACGAGTGAGCTCCCCCCTCCCCCTGAACCATACCAGACCACATGCCCTCAACATAGGGGGTGATTTGGGGCAGGGGGTCCCCCATCAACATGAAGACAAGGGCCTCTTCCCAACAACCCTGGCCAGTGGTTGTGGGAGTCTGCAGGCGGGGTGCTTAACAGAATCTGGAAGCCCCCTTTATAAAGGGGGCCCCTAGATCCCACCCCCCACCTATGTGAATGAGTATGGGGTATGTAGTATCCCTACTCGTTTACCAAAAAAGTGTAAAAAGGTAATAAAACACAACATACGTTTTTGACAAGTCCGTTATTTAAAAAAAAAAAATGACCCCCCCCGCTGTAGATCCATTGTCAATCACGCTGTCACCACCGACCCAAAAAAAAAATAAAACTCTGGTCTCAACAAGGGCTCCCACTGTCTGACAGCTCTTGGAAAATTAAGGGGCAGGGCCATACGGTGATGTCGCTGGGTGGACCGCCTCCTTGGGACATTACCGACCGAGGGCATGCTCAGTGAATATTCTTGTAAAAAGAAAAACAAATGCCCACTGCCCCCACCTATAACTGGCCTTTGCAAAAAGGGAGCACATGAAAGGGCAATGCATGTAAAACAAAACCAAAGAGAATTTCCAGCTCAACTCCCCAGCCAGGCTGCTAGCAACCGAATTAACCTGTCTAACACATTTGCACGCGATAAGGCACCCCATTAATATCCGTAGTCTTAACTCTATACATTTTTGAGAGCCTCCATAGTAGAAGCACATGCCTTATAATGAATAAGCAGAGGGCAGGTGAGCCTGGAAGATGCCACCCATCCTTAAAGACACAGGGGCGCACTGGACACTCAGCATATATCACAATGGCAGCAAAGGTATCCAGTGCGCCCCTTTACCAGTATTGAGTACAAACAATTGGCCACTGCCCCCACCCATAACTGGCCTTTGCAGCAAGAAGCACATGGAAGGGCAATGCATGTAAAACAATGGAGAAAATAAAGGTAATCCCTAATGCCGCACATCCATGTAGTCCTACAATGGAGGTGAAAGTGACAACCTCAGCCTGGACTCCAACCAGGCCACGTCCCCAACATGTTTCACTAAGCTCCAGGGTGGAGTGAAATGTGTTGGGGGCGTGGCTTGGAGTCCAGGCTGAGGTTGTCACTTTCATCACCAATGTAGGACTACATGGATGTGCGGCATTAGGGATTACCTCTATCATCTCCTTTGAGCTATAGCTAATGGCAAGGATGGGCTCTGTCCCTTGCCAGCACTCCCTGCAGTGGAAGCTGAGGAATTCACACACATACCCCATATCGGCGAGCCTGAGTGGCACACAAAGTAATATCAAAACAAAACCAAAGAAAATTCCCAGCTCAACTCGCAATTAACCTATCTAACAGTTTGCGTTAAAAACAGGGGTTTAGTTAGCACACATTAGAAAATACATATGTAAGCTGCGGAGGCTGTGGCAAGGCACCCCGTTGTTATCCGCAGTCCTAGCTTTATACATTTTTGAGAGCCTCCATAGTAGAAGCACATGATTCTACCTTTGTAGAAACCTTTGCTCTGAGCAAATCAGTTCTTTCAGGCCTTTACATGAGGTCCACTATGTAGGTCCAGGCCTGAGATTGCACTTTGTATCAGACAGGATGGCCTCCTACTTGATGCAATAAGCCTTGTGCTTGGATAGATCTTTGCTTTCTGAACATTCTGTTCTTCTGCAACTTTATAAACTTTTTTTTCATAGCCTGATTCTACTTTTTGTAAAAGAACACTTTGAAATACCTTTGTTGTATTGTTTTTCTATAGAAGTAAACATACATTTGTGTGTTATGAGTTTAGGGCTACTTAACAGAAAAAAGACGCCAACACCATTTGTTGCACCGACTCATGTTAAAAAGAATGTCAGACTCAAAGAAATATTTTTTTCTATATTGACGCTTCACTCCAAAACTGAGCAAGATGTTTAAAAACCTGATATTAAACCTTATTTTTGATTTATTTCATCTTTGTAAACGATTTGACAGCTGTGCATATCCCTTAGTCCTTTGGCGCTGCGAATGTGAGGCACCCAGCAGAGTTCCTGACGGAAACTGTTGACCTTTCTTGTGTAGTTTCTGCACTGTCTCGTTAAACATCTGGAACGCAGCATGCTCTCAAAGCGTTTCACAACATGATTTTGCATTTACATCACTACAAACAAAGCAGATAGATTCATAGATAGACAGATGAATGTAACCAATAGAAAAAGTTGCAGTGTATGAAAAAGTGCTCAGAATGACAGCAAAAATATGAATCAATACAAAAAGAAAAGAAATAGACAAACTGTAGTTAATTAAATATACTTTGCTTTAAACCAGAGCAGCTGAATGCACAATAATAAGAAACCACAATGCGAACAGAGCCCAGGGTCAAGCTGAGAACACTCAATACGCTGCACTAAAACATATGATTACCTCAGAAAATTTAAGGCAGTTTCCAAAAAATTTGGTAACTATTAGGAGACTTCCTATTTCAGTTCCGGATCCCAGCCTCTAAGTTGAAAGGGGAATGAAGGCGAGTTAAGCTTTTCTACAGTTTTCCAATGGAAGGAGAAGGAGGGGGGTTGAGTTTGGCAGCTTGTTTGACTAAAGAGCAAATCACGCAAAGCATTGCTAGACAGGAAACACTTCTGAGAGCGAGTGTTTTGATAGAGGATCAGGAGATAGGGCAAAAAACTGTGAACTTTATGTGCAACCACAGCCAGAGTTACATGGAATGGCCACCTGAGGGCTCGCAGAGACGAACGGAAATGAAAGGATAATTTAAGTGAGAGAGGAATCAGACACAATTTTCTGCAGTCCCAAGTTTTTCCTGTGCCTGACATTGTCACATTCTCTCTAAAATATATTG
This sequence comes from Pelophylax lessonae, assembly GCF_965119305.1. Lineage (NCBI taxonomy): Eukaryota > Metazoa > Chordata > Amphibia > Anura > Ranidae > Pelophylax > Pelophylax lessonae. The sequence goes on along the minus strand of NC_138769.1, from coordinate 379,551,229 downwards.
CATTCTTTTGAAAAGTAGTAGCATGATCTGGAATATTATTTCTTCACTATAAGAGTGACAGTCACAAAGCACAAGGAAAAGGGATCTGCATTTCTCTATAATGTTATATGTCTAAAATGTTTTTTATAATAATAGATAAGAAATTTGTAGCTGAATTTTCCTGACAACTTAACACTGAAATATTAGTTTTCACACAATAGAACACATTTATAAAACAATATATGGATTAAATCTAGCCTTTATTGCGAACGTCTTTGTTTATTTTACTGATTTGTGAGTTATTACATAGAATACAATTATTATTTATAATACAATTTCTTTAGTGCATTTCTCCTATGGGGACTGAAAGTGCTTATTCAATTAGGTTGGGATCTGTCAAGGTATTGCTGTAATGCTGGCCATAGATTATGCAATTTTTCCTTCTTTCAACCATGGTCTTGCTTGAGAGTCAAATTATTTTTTTGAGTGGAGAAGTATAGCTAACAAAAGGTTCTTTATAAATGAGTGGACTCATTTTGACAGATATCCTCCATTTCACTGGGGTAGTTGGATGGGTAGCCTGTCTGCTGCGTTCTGCATCAGCTAAAAATTACATAGTTGAAGTAACACAGTTTGGATGAAACAAAAACAAGGACCAATTTTGGCAAATTGTCTGATACTGCAGAAGAATGGACTGGATGGCAGTTGATACCTATTGGTAAATAAATGTCCAGGATCAGATCTGGGCTCTGCACAAGGTCTGAGAACACGAGTGTTGTATTCCCAAAGTGTAATCCAGCTGGGTACATTTGTCATCACTTTGATATTAGCCTCTGCCCTCAAATTGCAAACACTTTTTTGGGGTTCAGTTTCACCCAGTTACAGTTTTTCCACTCTTGTAAGTCAGGTAGACACTTGTCGATCTTAGTCATAGGGTCACTAATGTCTGGTTTGAAAGACAGGTAAAGTTGTGTTTCTTCTGCATAGCTATGGTAGCTAAGGCCATGATGTTATATAATCTTGTATATTGCAAATAATATTGATGACAGAACTGAGCCTTGTTGCATCATGTGATGTAATGGAATGGAAGTAAAGTAAAGAGGATAAGTGTATTCCTGCGCTGACCATTTATGATTGACATGACAAGAAGATTCTGAACAAGCACTATACTCTCTAGACCACAGAGCAGCTTTAAGCGATCCAGTTATGGTTCAAGCTGTCAAATGCGAAAGAAAGATGGAGTATTCTCCCTTGTCTGTAGCCTATAGGTTTTTGTGAAACGACATTTACATTTTTCAAATGTTATTTGTCAGCCAGATTACAACCTGTTAATATCTGCCTTTTTGAACACCTTTCCAAAAAAAACAGACACCTGTCACTGGTTTATGTTTGGTCATGGTCTCTAGAACCGTGTGATGGCTTTTAGTAATGGCTCCCTCAAGTTAGTGTGGGAAGATCCCTGCATCTAGAGTATTACACAGTTGTTTAGACCCATTTGACTAATGTTGCTAATGCATGCTAGTAGTAGGCCTGTTGGACCTGGTTCAAGGGCACTTGAAGTTTGACAGAGCCCTGTGATGACCAGCACAGTTTCTTCAATATAATTAAGCGTTTTCCAAAAGCTTGTTGATGTGGAGTCTATACTACTGAACTACAAAGGGATCTGATTTTTTAGACCTAATTCTATCTCTGACTGAGAAGATGTTGTTGCTAAAGTAATGAACAAAGTCCTCACATGTTTCCTGCGAGAGGTTTAGACTCCGTTTAAAGCAACCTGGTTTGTACAATATTTCCAGTGTGGAAGAGCCAAGCAGGTCTGTCTCTTGTTGAAACTTCATGTGATAAGTATTTTAAATGATTTTTTTTTGTGCAATATTGGGCTAATAATCCTTAAGATGTGAGTTCAGGGATTTTCTGGCCTTCCCAGTATGTGTTTCCTCCATTGCCTTTCTAGCCTGTGTCTATTCTCTTTCATTTTCCTTACAGTCCTATCATTCTTATCCGGGTTATAGGAGTGTGAGAGGGAGAGACATGATTTTGACAGGAACAAAAGCAGAAGTGGCATTTTTGGAGTATAGGTTGTTGTATTGTATAGAAATAGTTCCTATTTCCCATTTGTATAAGATGGAAGAGCAGTACAGATAAGCACAAAGTGGTGATCTGACCATGCAACTTGGTTTGTAGTTAGATCAGTTATTTTGAGTCCCAAATGGAAATCAAGGTCAAGTGTTGACCTTTAATGTGAGTGACCGTAAAAACAGATGATACTTCTTTGAGTGAATCCCACTGCTGTCATGGTAAGGAGGAGTTCTTGTCCAAATCTAGATTGCTTCTTATTTACCAAGGCATTTAAATCTCTAAGGATGAGTAATCTAGGTTGGCCTACAGCCAGCACCATCATAATCCTAGTTATTGCCAGAAGAAAGATTTTCTATTACCTGGTGATATGACGATGAGTAACATTTTAAAGCTCATTTTTTCTAACTTGTTCACTTATGGGGTGACAGCTCGCCTACCCTGTCTGTCTCCCAATTGCTTATCCCCCTGTTACATAATCTACAAGTGACTGTTCCTAAAGACATTGCGCAGTCATGTTCCTCCACTGCCACCACCAGGAAGCCTATTGTGCAGCCGCTGATGAAGCATGCATGTGTAGACTGGAGGTGGCTGCAAAGAAGCTGTAGGATATTAGCACGAGATGCAAAAGAGAAAAAAAAAAAAGTGTTTTTATCCTTAATGCCTAAATTGCAGTATGCATGAAGAAAAATATGTACTTTTTCAATACCCAAAAACACATAAATCAATATTTAAACCATACAAAATAAAAATGCATGTAGCATTACAAATACCTTGCCCCCAAGTACTGCAAGCACATAAGTGTGAAAAAGCTTTAGATTGCAAGCTCTAACGAGCAGGGCCCTCTGATTGCTCCTCTATTGAATTGTATTTTAACTGTACTGCCTACCCTCATGTTGTAAAGCGCTGTACAAACTGTTGGCGCTATAGAAATTCTCTATAACAATAATAATAATAGATGACAGATTATATGAGATGGTTAATTGATTAGTTGACTGTTGATTACTTAGCTTTTCAGGGAAGCCTCCACCTAAAAACTGTTACATTCCCTCTTCCATGCCATCCCTTACGGTTAATGTATTTTCTATCACTTGCATTTAAAACAGTTCAATTTAGGCTATGTTTGTTACATTTTTATGAGATTAGGTTAGGTTTTTAGGTTAATAAGTTTGTTGATTTACTTTGATTAATTGGTTGGTCAATTAATTTATTTGAATAATTAGACTCATTTTTTATTTATTTTTTTAGTCATTTTTATTGAATCTAGATGCAGGTAGTACACACATGATAGGTCTCCATAATCTGAAAAAAGTTTTTGCATGAATAATTGTGTGTTCTTTTTTAAGTAGTAAGTTTAAAAATATGACACATGCGAAGAAAAAAAGTCTCCACACACGTATACAGATTGCAAAGTTTGGTCTAGTCACAAAAATTGTATTTACGTGCAGTCATGAAGGGTATACAGACATTGCAAATGTCAATTATATTAAGAGTCAAGCTGTCACCATAGCAACCAATGACACTGTAATTAAGTATAGGGTTTCCACCATCAGCTAGAAGAAGCATCTTGCATGGTTCTTAACTGGGAGCATCTGTAATAGTGAGTATACCAGTGCCACTGTATGCTGTTGTCACTTTCTTACATATCTAGCTCAAGGCTCTTGGTAAAGGGAACAGGTGGTGCAAAGGCATGGAGTGGCACGAGTGCCAAAAGTTGGTACAGGTAGACAGGCGTATCTGAACTGGTTAGTGCGGAGTAGCTTTCTCCAGGAGATGGCAGACTGGACAAAGTGAGGGATAGCAGGCTGGAACATTGCAGCAGCAAGTGAAACCCACTGGAGCAGCGGACAGGTGTTATACTGCCACCTAAGCTGTGACCGGGGTCAGGTATGTAGGCAGGAGTGTCATCTGAGAGACTTCAGGCTGGTGATTACTGTGGCACTGAAACTCAGGACTGGTGCAAAATTAGGCAAGCTGGGTTAGCAACTGGCTATCAGATCTAGTACAATAACGTAGCCAGAAGCATATTTGGGGTTCAGACTATAGTCAGATAAATGTCAGAAGCAGATCAAGGCAAGCTGGGTCAATAATGGATGGTCAGGTACAAAGTCACAGATCACAGATTTCACGCTGTAAACAAGAGAGCACTGGTTGTGTGCAGCTGATCAGTTTAAGTAACCAATTTGGTGCCAGACACACGCACATTCTCTTGTACTGTATGTGCACAGGTATGCATGGCTATGAGCCAATCGGTGCCTGCGCACAGATATTCATCCAGATCCGCAATTCTGCATACTAGCATGAACTTTGTAACAGCTACTGATCTATTCATTATTTAAAGTATATAACATACTGTATACAGTATATTGTGTTTTGCTGTTCTTCCCCTTTAAACTTTACAGACAATTAGACATGCATGCTAACACCTCAGAAGAACAAACATGACTATATTTTACATAAGGCTCTCCAGTGTCTATGGCAGCAGGGTAAGAAAATGCAGCATCTATGTATAATTTTTAGGTAGTTTGCATTGTTTCATTTTTGTGAGCCTAGCTAAGCATGCTTGTAAGAATATACAGCAGCAGCCACCATTGCAGATGCAGTGTAGAGCATGTTTCAAACAGAAAGCTTTGAAAGTAACAATAAACACATTTTCTCATTTTTAAAGTTTATCTGTAGATACTTTAACATTAGTATACTTTCACCTGGACCTAACAGCAGACACCCGCTAACACATCAATGAAGCTTTCCTAAAGATTGCCCTGTGAGCACTGAAAAATCTATTATGTAAATGCTGACCAAAGCTCAGAAGGTGAAACTCTTGCTCCCCTCTTCTCCACATTATTATACTTTGCATTAGATTTAAACTGATGCAGTTTCTATTTTATCAGTAATTTTAAACGTAGGTGTTAAAAGCTGTGAAGTTGCCAGTTGCGAAAAACTATAGGTCTATAATAATTTATCCAACATGACCACTAAAAGTGAATAAATAGGCAACTTTTCACTGAATGATACTGACTGCATGCAGATGTTTTCCAGCAAAGCGTCAAATTACGGTACTCTTGAAATCCACAGTGCTATATTAGAGAAAGAGCAACCAGATTTCACATGGTCTCTGAGCAGTCCACCACCGCCCTACTCTCCTCTTCACTGGCACAAAGGGAGGCAAAAAGAGTAGGAAGGGCTGACTACTCAGTGACCATGAGAAATCTGATTGCTTTTTCCCATGGTTCTTCAGTTTGTTGGGGTGCTTTGCAGAAAAGTAGGTCTCCATGCAGGAAATGCCTGCAGTATCATTCCACCAGCATTTACAGGCAGAGGTTTTCAATATCTTATTGTATTTCTACTGGTGGAAATGAGTAGACTGATTTGCAGTTGCTACAGACCAGACAAATAAATGTGTATCTGGCAAACTGATACTTTTCAGGAGAATAATGGTTGTACCATTTTCTAAGATTATGATGTGCTGATTTGCCCAATCTGCTGAGAATACCGTATTCCTGAAACCTAGATTATAGGATTCACAAATTGTATGAATTTTCCATGGGTTAAATGTTTTAGAATTTCCATGTTTAGGAAAGTTGTGGTCATTGTACTGTATATGTTAGTACATGTAGGTTTTTGGTAATCTATTTATTTCATAACAGGTTTAGGTTTGTCCTTTTTTTTAAATTAAACATTGGTATTATTCTATTGGCATAAATGTTTTACTGCAGTGAGATTCTTTAATTCATAATTTCTATGGTTGTGATAATATTAATAAACCATTCAAGTTGTAAAGCGCTGCATAAACTGTTGGCGCTATATAATAATAATAATAATATGGTATTCAGCAGGTTCCCTTTTTCCTCCAAAGGCTTCTTAAAATTGTGGGACTTCCCAACACCAGTAAGCCTTAGAAGAAGTAATGGTTCACTGACTTATTATGTTTTCCTCAGACTATTCTTCCTCAGGGCCAGTAAGCCTCCAGGTTTCTTCAGACCTTTAGTAGTTTGAACTTTGCTGTTATCGTTTCCTTAGGAGTGGTGATTAGTGACTTGTGGTGTGGACTCTGATTTATCGCAGTTGAGAGTTGCCCCATGGGGGTTGAGCAGGAACACACATGCAAGAACCCTGATTAAAAAGAGTTGTAATGAAGACAAATGATTCACAGGGAGTCAACAGCAAACCAATGCCCTGACATTTCCCACTGCTCTTCTGAGCTTTTTGAAGAGGGGTTGATGGTGGCCAAAGGACGTATTCGCCTTCTCTTGTTTATTTCATATGGCACTGCTGAAATGTTTCTTTTCCTCCTGGGTGTTCTTTGTCTCACTTGTTAACTGCTTTTCATGCCGAGTGCAATTAACCCTTGACAGATAGTTAGCACACTCTCTTTATGAGAGTACCCAGTACATAAAAGAAGTTTTAACGTTCTGACCTGTTAAGCACTTAAGCTTCTTTGAGGAATTAGTGTACCAGCATAAGACATACAATTAGCATTGCTTAGTTTGTTAGCCTTGCAATTTTAAATGAATCAGTGGTCACTCATATACTATATGCTGTATGTCATGTATACAGGTATGTGTGCTGCTATCTGGAAACTCATTATGCAGATACCTCCACCAAACAGAATGGAGAAAGTTAAATGGTGCTTTTGTTTGAGTGTAATCATTTTACGAGAAGATACGCGCGGCAAAGAAAATTTTTGTATTCAGATTAGTTAACATGGAACGTTCACACTGCTCATGCCTTTGTACTTCCCCTCTGATTGCATCTTCACACATGAGCCCTTGGGATTTCTCTAGTGATGCATCCTGTGGGGCTCCTTTCAGAACCTTTCATTTTCCATTTAAATCTGGTCAATTCAGGTCTATGATATCCTTTTCCGGTCACATTAAAGCTGAGCTCCAGGCAGTTTATATTGTAATGAACTTGCCTATTCCTTTATAATGATTTAATATTTCAACTACCACTATGTTAAAGAGGGTTTAAAACCTGAGAAAAAAAAACCTGTAAGACAAAGGCATAATGAGCTTAGTGTGCATCTCAATGTAGGCCGGACCTTCAGAACGAATGCGCCGATGACGTCATTGGCTGCATGCACTCTGAATATCTCCTAAACTGTGCAAGTTTAGGAGATATTCGGAGTACCTACAGGTAAGCCTTATTCTATGCTTACATATAGGTACAAATTAAAAATAAGACTTTACTTCCTCTTTAAGTGCCTAAATATGTCCTGATATCAGTCTCTGTCATTCATTGCAAAAGCAACACTCAGACTGGGAGAGGGTTATTATTAGGAGCCAAACAGGTTTTGCTCCATGTGCTGGCAAATGACATGCTAACAGGAGGTAGGAGCAGAGTGGGCAGTGTAGGAGTGTCGTTACTCCTTCATTGTCCAACCAGCTGGATGCAGGCGTGGTGGGGCGGTGGGAGGATCGGATACCAAAGTTTGCCCTACCTCCAACAGAATGTGGTTTCATACCTATGGTTACATACTACTGGCTGATCTCTGCGACAGTAGTATATGGCTCACAAAAGTGGTTTAATAGAATTACAAATCAATTGGCAGCTAAGGTAGTTTACGCATATTATACATTTGTATTTAGCTGTTTGCCTGAACTTCAGATTTAATTACCCTTATTTCCCCCATCATAAAGATGTACAGCCCTTTATGCTTACCCTCTAAAAATTCCTGAACATATCTGTAGCTTGACATAAATCATAACTGTTTGGAAAAGGAATTTCTTTCTTCTTTTTCTCAGGTTTTTACTTACTTTGGTTGCTGCAATCTATTACAATATCCTCTCCCTGATCATTTGCTGTGATTCCAAATGTTTTGGTATTTCTGCAAATGCCCGGCAATCATTTATGATTGACCATGGATGATCACACTTTGCTAAACATTTAAACAGTGTTAAACTCAATATCAAAAATGTATTATGTTGCATCTTACCAATTCTTAGATGTGATGGCTGTATTAGTATTCTTTTTTAGGCTTTCTTTTCTTTATTTCACCTTGTGACCTAGTCAGTAAGTCTGTTGTTTTTAACAGAGCAAACTGTCCTGCAGGTGTCGCAGTTAGAGGGATGACACAAACCATTTACCACTGACAGGGGCCAGCTTTCATTTATTTGTGTAAAACATTTATCCCAAAAGAAAATAAACTGTTGCTATAACTGAAGTGTGAGCTGATGTTTGGCTTCAATTTGTTAGTGTATCTGAATCTGCTAGTCCATCTAACACTCCCCCCCCCCCCCCGACAAGCTGACCTCTAGCAGCATTTTTTACTGACATGGAAACTTTTTACTGACTGAGCAAATTTTTTTACTGGACAACCTAATAAAATGACAGTGCTTCTATTAAAAATGATTAAAGAGAATTGATATTTAAACAGTATAAACATAATATGGAAACACTGAAAATACCCATAGCAAGTAATTTGCCTGGTTTACACTTAAAAACTCAACAAAGAATGACAAATTATCAGCCCCGATATTTAAAGACAGTTGTAAAAATCAGTGATTTTTACAAACTGTCCAAAATTTACTGATGGTTGGCAACTTTGCACCAGACTGACAGTGCTGTTGTCCAAATGTACCCCCTGTGCTCCTTCAGACAGACTGGGGGCACTCTAAACAGGAGGTATGTTACTGGCCAGATGACCAGGTGAAAACAGTGGGGGAAAAAAAAAAAATTAAAATAAAACTAATGTAGCCACCACATCTAAAGACAGGTAAGCCGCAATATATTATTTTTTTGGGTTGAATACTGCTTTAAAGAGGGCTGCAGGAAACATCCATGGTGATCAAGGCAGTGCACATGTGGCAGTTATCTTAATACCTGTCAGCGGTGGAAGAGGTTGTAGGATAGAGCGATTGGAGGCAATGTTTAGTTCCACAGCTTGTGTGACTGAAAATAATGCTAGAATGTCTCATGAAGGTTGGTCCAAGCAATATACATATATCTTCATCCATTAAGAAGCTTCTATGTCCTGTGTATTATAAAACTTGATGTTTTTGTAGTTTCCCCATCAAATTCCCCTAAAAACATTTTTTTTTGTAATTTAAATATACCTGATCTTAGCCAAGGGCCATAACAGCAAGCCAGATGTCCCCACAGAAAAAGTATTGCTATGGCCCCAGGCAACACTCTCCCTTTTAAAAACCTCTTTCTGCAGCATCCGACAGTGTCACTGTATTGACAGCATAAAATACGTTCATACCAGTGACTGATACTGACAGAGCTGCCAGCAGCACATCTCTCCCCACAACAAATCTTTACTTTACCTCCCTGCAGGAAGGATCAATCATAAATAATCGCAGGGCAGTTGCAGAAAAACCTCCCTAGCAGCCTATATACCCACAAAGCCCATGTACCCTCTGGAGCACAGGCTACTACATATCCTGTAATGATAGGAAGGGTTTGTAAGGTCCTACCCTTTACCAGTTGCAGCTAGTCTAAGGGTGAAGACTAGAGTGCATTTCTGGGCACTACAGATCAGCACCTTGGAGTAGAAGAGAAACCTTAAGTAGCCGAGGGGCCAAGTGTGAGGTCATATGTACTTTTAACCAGATCTCTTAAGCTCCGCAAACAAACACCTTTAGAGTTTTACAAAGCTATATTATATGAAGACCTACCTAAATAGTTCAATTGTGTTGTATCCATTCAGGCAGGTCATTGCACTACATACTGTAGTTGGTGGTAGATCTAAAGGGAATTGTACGGTCAGATTTTAACTTTTATGGTGAATTTTAAATTAGGGATAGACCGATTATCGGCAAGGCCGATATATCGAGGGCCAATATGCACTTTCTCCGATATATCTGTATAGGCCCCGGAACTGGCCGATATTGCCAACTTAGGACGCCTCCCTCGCCTTGGACAACCTCGTCTGGAGTCGGGACTAGTCTCGCGGGAGTGCATAGCAGCCATATGCCCACCCACAGCAGCCCAGTGCCAGCCAGCCACCCACATCCACAGGCCCTGTACCAGCCAGCCAGCCACCCTCAGGTCCTGTATCAGCCAGCCAAAGGCACTGTGCCAGCCACCCACAGGCCCTGTACCAGCCAGCTGCCCACAGCCCCTGTGCCAGTCACCCACCCACCACAGGGTTCCAGCCAGCCATCCACCCACCACAGGGTGCCAGACAGCCATCCACCCACAGACAGGGTGCCAGACAGCCAGCCACCCACAGGCCCTGTGCCAGCCACCCACCTACCACAGGGTGCCAGCCAGCCACCCACCACAGGGTGCCAGACAGCCACCCACCACAGGGTGCCAGACAGCCAGCCACCCACAGACAGGGTGCCAGACAGCCAGCCACCCACAGGCCCTGTACCAGCCAGCCACCCACAGGCCCTGTGCCAGCCACCCACCTACCACAGGGTGCCAGCCAGCCACCCACCACAGGGTGCTAGACAGCCAGTCACCCACCACAGGGTGCCAGACAGACAGCCACCCACCACAGGGTGCCAGACAGCCAGCCACCCTTCCACCACAGGGTGCCAGACAGCCAGCCAGCCACCCACCACAGGGTGCCAGACAGCCAGCCACCCTTCCACCACAGGGTGCCAGACAGCCAGCCACCCACCACAGGGTGCCAGCAAGCCAGCCATTAAGCATTAAACAAAAATTAACATGTTCAGTAACAGATTTGTGTCAAAAATTTTCTTTATTTTTCAAAACTTTAAATGTTCAAAATATCGGCCTATATCAGCCGATACCGATATGTTGTGACCAAAATATCAGTATCACCATATCGGTCTATCCCTATTTTAAATGTATAGGTTTTCATAAACAAAAGTTCCAGATTTTCTTGAGAATAGTTACATCGCCATGCAACAACAGTATACATTTCCGCTATATCCAAATTACCAAACAATACCATCAGTATTGAGTCATATTTATGGAAGTAGATAAGACTTAAAGTATAACTAAAGGCAAAACTTTTTTTTTAGTTTTGGCTAGAGTGGAGATGAATTCGAACACCTGTCACTTTTTTTTTTTTTCTGGCTGTGCCTCCGTTAAGGTGATTCACCCTCTCTGTTTGTCCTGTTTACAATTATTATTGAAAGTGAAAGTAAGAGAAATTACCCAAAATTTGGGTTGTCCCCAGAAAATTCTAGTAACCGAGGGGTCCTCAAGGAATTCCCTTACTTTACAGGGATTTCCTCTCACTTCCTGTTTGGAAGTGAGGTGGCGAAAAAAAATCTGACAGGGGTATAACTTTCCCTTACCCTTTCCAAAGTGAAAAAAAAAGTTTTGCCTAAAGTTCTACTTTAAACTGACAAATATATGACTTAAACATGGGTCTCGTAAGAGTTCATCACTATTTATGGTTAGCAATTTTGAATATATTTTAACATTTATTTTCTCATAAAGACATGCAAGATTGGGCTATTCCATAAGTCCTTTTCATCAGATTTAATTTCAAGGAAAATCTTCACACATTGTGCATTGATATGTACAGTATACAGTAATACCTGTCAAGTTGTACCACATTTATGTAACCAATCCAGGTGAAAATGGTCCATACATTTTTAATTTAAAATGTACTATTCATATACCATTTGCCTCTCCACATCCACTTTTTCGACTACTGTAGTTGAATAGTACTATGTTTCCTGGCCAAAGGCGATTTCTCACACGATTAATACAGTCTCATGTGTTTATTTGTTTTCTTATATCCTTTGACTGAACTGTGCTGTAGGTCCTAGGACTTTGGTTAAAAGTTTAAATGGAGCACTGTTTATCCTTATCCATCATATTTGATTGCTCTTCTATTCATGTAGTCCCCAATTGTACGCTGATTTTAGTGTGACATTTCACTTCACCTCTCATTCTAGTCTTGTAATCAAACCTTTTTTTTTTCTAATGCCATTTAGATTCTTCATCAGCAAGATATGCAGTTTCCTTTTCCACTCAGCAAAACTTTTATATACCGTATGCCCTCATCATTTCCTGCCTTGATTACTGCAACTCTCTTTTAGCAGTGTTTCCTGCTACAGAGCTTTGAAGTGTAATCAAACCACTGAAGCAGAATATATGTCTACCCAATGCAAGTTTTGTGGGGACATAAAATAAAAATCTGTTTAATGACCTGTTTTCCAATTTTCAGCAGGTCCAACTGTAGACCTTGTAAATTTAGACATCTCTACCCTTACCACGTTCATAGTTTTGCATGCAGGGCATGCTTTGCAAGTTAATGTAAAGGCAAGTTTAGAATTGGTTTATTAGCTGTATGAATCCAGGCACCAAAAGACTGACTTTAAATGGGTCATCTTGTTTGTCACACAAACGTAATGAACTCTTAAATAGTACAGGCTTCCCTAAAAGGATTTAATTTCACGAAAGACCTCTTCAAGCTAATATGCTACCTTAAACAGACTGAAATTGAGCTTGTAAAGTGGCTATCCATAACTCTTAGAAATTAGGGTGTTCTGCTCTCTTTTAAACACATATACTGTATGTTATAATGTTACCTTAATAGCAGCAAAAACATACATTTATATTGTACATTATATAAATGGCCATGCCATACACATAATGGTCATTAAGTTAAACATAAGCAGTCCTGATTAAATAAACACTAAGGAAAAAAAAAAAAATATATACACACACACACACACACACACACACACACACACACACAATAGAACCACCCCTTGCCCCCCTTTTTTTCCACTATACACGTTGTTCTATATGATAATGCATCTAGTACATTCCCCGCTGTTATGTGCAGAGAAGTGAAAATATAGGCTCTTCTTTGACTTGGGCTTACATCAAATATTTTGCAGTGAAGGCTTTTGAGAATACCCAGTTCTCTTTATCAGGTATGGTGCTTGACAAAGAGAACTGAGTATTCTTAAAACCATACATTAAAATATTTCCAGATATCGAAGGCAAGTTATCACCTACATTTTCCTTTGTAGAGGACTCTCTGATCTATGTCTAACACAATACAACCCTTTACTACAAGCCACTTATTTGTGGAAGTCACTGGGCAAATTGGGAACCTATAGATAATACTGGTGACTAGTAATTTGCCCTATGCTTGGTTTTTCTTGTGCACCAATTCCACAGTGTAGGTCATCTTTAACTTTTCTGGAATCTTAAGACTTGCATATTTTGTTGCTTATTATATCGTTTTTATAAGCTCATACAATTGAATCTTGTAATTCGTGTGTTGTTTTTTTTTTTTTTTTAATCAACTTTATATATTAATTGTTGTTGATTAAATAATAATGTATTTTATTTAGCCTTCCCTTGTTTGTATTACATACATTGTACAGCATCACTAGAGATAATGGTGCTATATGAGTCATTAAAAGCTAAGTACACTTTTGGTACCCTTATCCTTTTACCCTTTTCTGCACCCCCCCCCCCCCCCATCCCTCCTTCTTAGAACTAGAATACATACCTCACTATATTGAGATCTTCACTGTTTGACATGCCCTTATTTATGAATGAGCAACTTCACACTGTGGTTCAAAATGCTTCCCTTTCCTCTTTCAGTATACTATAAAGAGAGTTACAATAGGCTGATAACCAAACAAATATGGTACTTCATACTAATTGTATATATGTAACTAGATTAAATGTATTTTTGTGCTATCTGCAGTCTGTGAAACATTAGGGTTTAGGTACACAAATCTTGCCCTTGGCTTATTGTATCACCAGTAGCAATTTATAATTGCCATAATGGTTCTACTCTGCTATTGCAATATCCTTTTCTCCATTATAATACATTTGGTTAATTAACTGGCATAAACTTTTATATGTTTTATTTGCACAGGTTTGGGTTACTTGCTGCACATGGAACAACTTGGCCTCAAAGAAGGGGGGGGGGGGTGATGGCTTCTTTGACTCGTATTCAAACCAATATATTTGCCAATCTCCTTGGTGCTGAGGGTCTTTGCATATCATTCAGTTTAGCAGGACTCTCATGTGAAAGTCTTCTCGATTATGGGAAAAACATGTTGTAGCACAGGGTTTCTGCTATGTACAATTCCATGTAGAGCTTCATAGCACCCGGCACTTCATTATGTGCAGGGGATTTACAATTGCCAGGTGCCTGCACTGCCTGTTACTTGCACACACAAAGCTGACAGCTTTTTCAGGGTGTAAATGTTCATGACTAATAACCTGAGTAATGCTACCAAATGTTTTTCCATCTTACAAAAGATGGCATGACCCATTGATGTTAATCACACCTTTGCTTGCCTTGATGCAGATCTGACCACCCAGCTTACTGGTTTAATGCTTTCTTACAAGGCTAAGATACGTTATTTCATTTTTGTCATTATTTTTCATCACCAACGTCATGAAAGATTGTTTTGTTAAAGAAGGACTCTACATTTTTCAATGTGATTATTTGTCAAATGTGTTATGAATATCCTGTGTTCACTTGTGATGTCTGCTATACTTGCTGGGTACCTGGTGATGTCCTAGTCATATCCAGATCCTACTAAAGTTGTTAGATTGTGCATAAAATGTAAAATTTTAGTAGATCTTAATGTAGACCTGAAGGCAAAACTTTATTTACATTTTTAAGAGTAAGAGGGGGTATAACCCCTTTCAGGTTTTTGGTATTTTTTGCATCCCATGGGGAGATTTCTCTTCACTTACTTCTCCATAGCCCCATAGCCTAAACAGGAAGTGACCCTAATTCCCTCCAAAGTGAGGGATTTCCTGCTAGTCACCATGGTCACCAGAACTGAGTGGGCGAATCTCCCTAATAGGTACACAGGGATAGGCTTCTGCAGGGTAAATCCCTGGGGTCGGTATAGCTGTTCTGATTACTTTGCCTGATACTATGTATTCTGTATTGTGTTAAATACAGTATGTCTAGGTCATTGTTCTCACTCTCTGCTTTTTTATTAATTAATTTTTTTTTATATTTAAAAAATATATTTTTTTTATTACGATGTTGTAGTGGCACTTATATATTATATATGGGAGGCCCTTATGTATTATATATGGGAGAGCAATACACACCTGACAGGCATTCTTTTCCCTTTCCACTGTATCTAAAAAAAAATAAGTTTTATTTTTAAGTGTATGGAAACCATTCTTGCCTAAAAAAAAAAAAAAAAAAGAAGAGTTTTGTTAAAAAAGAAAACTAATATAATTTAAAAAACAAAAAAAGCATTTCAAATGCATTTTTAGGTGCATTTTATCCATGATCACGTGACTGCTGTACAGCCCTGCATCCACAGGCATTGAGGGGTGGAGGTGGGTTCGCTTCCACCAATGTCACAGATTGTAGAAGCTCTTTTGCTCCATGTTTACTTCTGCTGGATGGTGGATGTGTCAGCAACATTCTGACGGCAGGCGCTCTAGTGGAGCTGCTTGCCGTAGCTACCAAGGAGAAAGAACATGTACCCAGAACGACTATGCTTACACCGATCTAACTTGTAGTTTACCTAAAAGTTAATATTCACTGTTTAATACTTTTTCATTCATTTTTACCACACAGCATACGTTGCTTTGTATTATTAGGAAATGCCCTGGCTATTGGGGCAGCTTAGGTACAGTGGTGATCGAAAGTTTGGGCACCCCAGGTAAAAATTTGTATTAATGTGCATAAAGAAGCCAAGAAAAGATGGAAAAATCTCCAAAAGGCATCAAATTACAGATTATACATTCTTATAATATGTCAACAAAAGTTAGATTTTATTTTCATCATTTACACTTTCAAAATAACAGAAAACAAAAAAATGGTGTCTGCAAAAGTTTGGGCACCCTGCAGAGTTAATGTCTTGTACTGCCCCCTTTGGCAAGTATCATAGCTTGTAAACGCTTTTTGTAGCCAGCCAAGAGTCTTTCAATTCTTGTTTGAGGTATCTTTGCCCATTCTTCCTTACAAAAGTCTTTCAGTTCATTGACATTTCTGGGCTGTCTGTCACGCACTGCTCTTTTAAGGTCTATCCATAGATTTTCAATTATGTTGAGGTCAGGAGATTGTGAAGGCCATGGCAAAACCTTCAGTTTACGCCTCTTGATGTAATCCCCCGTGGATTTCGAGGTGTGTTTAGGATCATTATCAATTTGTAGAAGCCATCCTCTCTTTAACTTCAGCTTTTTCACAGATGGCATCTGATAAAACTGAAATTTTATTGAATCCATTTTTCCTTCTACTCGTGAGATGTTCCCTGTGCCACTGGCTGCAATACAACCCCAAAGCATGATTGATCCACCCCCATGCTTAACAGTTGGACAGAGGTTATTTTCATTAAATTCTGTGCCCCTTCTTCTCCAAACGTACCTTTGCTCATTCCGGCCAAAAAGTTAAATTTTAACCTCATCGGTCCACAGAACTTGCATCCAACTTGCAACCAAAATGCATCATGCTTGTCTATATGGTTATTTGCAAAGTTCAAACGCTGATTTTTGTGGTGAGAACGTATAAGAGGTTTTCTTCTGATGACTCTTCTATGAAGACCATATTTGTACAAGTATCTCTTTATAGTGGAATAGTGTACCACAACTCCAGTGTCTGCCAGATCTTTCTGGAGGGATCGTGCAGTCAAACGTGGGTTTTGAATTGTTTTTCTCACAATCCTGCGAGCTGTTCTGTCTGATATTTTTCTTGGTCTTCCAGATCTTGCTTTAACTTCTTCTGTTCCTGATGACTGCCATTTCTTAATTAAATTCCGAACAGAGGATATTGACATCTAAAAACGCTTTGCTATCCTCTCATAGCCTTCTCCAGCTTTGTGAGCGTCAACTATTTTCAGTTTCAGTTTTCTAGACAACTGCTTAGAAGATCCCATGGTGCTGATTGTTGGGGCAAGGTCAGATGAGTCTGGGCATTTAAAACCTTTGAGATAGACATCACCTGGTCTTCCCAGACGATGATTGAGAACAATCCATGACACTGGCAGGTCTCAGCCTTGCAAAGGGGGCAGTGCATGCTATATATTCTGCAGGGTGCCCAAACTTTTGCAGACACCATTTTTTTGTTTTCTGTAATTTTGAAAGTGTCAATGATAGAAATAAAATCTAACTTTTGTTGACATATTATAAGAATGTCTAATCTGTAATTTGATGCCTTTTGGAGATTTTTCCATCTTTCCTTGGCTTCTTTTATGCACATTAATACAAATTTTTACCACTGTATAATGGCACCCTACCAAAAGTGTAGTATGCACACTTTACCTTGAGAAAGGGTGGTTACATGACTTGAAACGTGGCGATGTTAAAAAGAAACGTGTTAAAGTGATATTAACCACTTAAGCCCCGGAAGATTTTACCCCCTTCCTGACCAGGCCCTATTTTGCGATTCGGCACTGCGTGAATTTAACGGACAATTGTGCGGTCGTGCGACGCTGTACCCAAATGAAATTGACGTTCTTTTTTCCCACAAACAGAGCTTTCTTTTGGTGGTATTTGATTACCTGTGCGATTTTTACTTTTTGTGCTATAAACAAAAAAAGAGTGACAATTTTGAAAAAATAATAATATTTTTCACATTTTTTACATGAAATTCCCAAAAAAATGTAAAAATCTAAATTTTTTAACATTTTAGGCCAATTTGTTTTTTGCTACATATGTTTGGTAAAAAAAATTGCAATAAGCGTATTTTGATTGGTTTGCGCAAAAGTTATTGCGTTTACTATCTAAGGGAAAGATTTTTGTCATTGTTATTGTTTTTTTTTAACGAGTATTGGCGGCGATCTGCGATTTTTTTTGCTGGACTGCGACATTGCGGCGGACAGATCGGACCCTTGACTAACATTTTTGACACTTTTGGGGGTACCAGTGACATTAATACAGTAATTAGTGCTATACATATGCACTGTTACTGTAAAAATGACACTGGCAGGGAAGGGGTTAACTTTATTAGTGATCAAGGGGTTAAATGTGACCCTAGGGGCATGCTCCTCACTGTAAAGGGGCGTGGCTAGTGATGTAACCACAGAGACATACAATCCCTCATAGCAGGATCGTATGATCTCTGCTGTTACATCAGGGAGAATGACAGGCCGCTTTGTTTACATCAGCTGCCTGCCTTTCTCCCTCTGCAACGGGAGATCGCGGGTGACCGGCGGACATCGGAACCGCCGGTCACTCGCGCGGACATGTCAGGGAACAAGCAGGGGCGGGAGCGTGCCTCCGGCGGCACGCGCTCACCCCCTAGAGGCTCGTAGGCGAGCTACGTAGTACTACGTCAATTTGCCTGTACGTGGCCGACTGCCACAGTAAATAGTCGTGCGGCGGTCGCCTGTACGTGGCCGACTGCCACAGTAAATAGTCGTGCGGCGGTCGGCAAGTGGTTAAATTCATTTTTTTTTCTAAAAATAACAAACATGTTATACTTACCTGCTCTGTACAGTGGTTTTGCACACAGCAGACCAGATCCTCCTCTTATCGGGTCCCTCACCGATGCTCCTGGCCCTTTCCTTCTTCCTCCACAGCAAGCAGCTTGCTTTGAGGATGCCCAAGCCAAGCTGCTGCTCTGTGTGTCCATTCAGACATGGAGCCGTGGCTGGCCCCCCTACCCTCTCTCTCTCCTCATTGGCTCACTGACTTTAATTGACAGCAGCGGGAGCCAATGGCACCCCACTGCTGTCTTAGCAAACGGGAAGGGAGAGTCCCAGTTAACCACGACTCTTGTGCAACATCGCTGTTTTGAGATGGGGATCAGGTAAGTATTAGGGGGGCTGCTGCACACAGAAGGTTTTTTATCTGAATGTATTAAGATAAAAAATCTGCCTTTAGAACCACTTTAAAGTAATTTGCATCTGCAGCTGTCAATCACAGCCAGTGAGCCAATAGGGAGAGAGTGAGGGGCTGGGATGAGCTGTGCTCTGTGTGTGAATGAATAATGTCCATTCACAGGAGCGCAGCTTGGGAGTGAGCCTGCTCGAGTGCCCCCATAGCAAAAGGCTTGCTTTTGGGGGAGGAGCCAGGACTTCTGACAGGGGACCCAAAAAAGCAGAGCATCAGGGCTGCTCTGGGAAAAACCATTTCACAGAGCAGGTAGATATAACTTGTTTTTTTTTTAAACTGCAAACCTTTAAAATCACTTTAATTATTCTACAAATAAAAGAGCTTGAATTAAAAGACCTTTAAGCATGCCTATTTTCCATACAAAACAATACAGTATTAATGATATGTATTGTGTTCAGGTATTGCAAATATAGCATGGTTCAAAAAAAAACATAGTACATTGTATTATTGTGATATGAGGGCATCCTATTCAAAAATGTTTCCTTTAATCTCCCAATAAATTATATGTTGTCTATTAATAAAAGCAAACATTTTATCTGCATGCAAATGCTCAGTGCAGCAGATTGCTCTGGTTCTGCATATACTTTTCTGTGTTTAAATGTTTTTACCCATCATTTCATGTGCCTGTATACAAACACATTAGAGTAAAGGTAAAGCAATGGGAGCAGTGTTTAGTAGATGTGTGATCTGGGAGGCTGGGATGCATTATGTAGCTTTGATCTCTTTGTCTTTGTGCCGCTTAGTCCAGAGTTGTTATGGTTAGCATTTGTTACTGACAATGACAGTGATTATTTTTTATAGTCATTTGCACCCTAACAGAGAGGGCATAAAAATAATTGTAGAAAGTGTTGTGCATACAATAGAGACGAGTGACTACAGAGAGAATGGATTCAATACATCCTGAGCTTTGATATGTATACTTTTCGTAGCAGCCGTATTATTATTATTTTTTACAAGGAAGGAAGCAGGCCTAGGATATTTAGATGGAGATCAGAAGAGCAAACTGTTACTGTGCTGGATATATCAATAGTTTTAAAACTTTGATTTTTTTCTTTTTTTTGTGTGTCTTTTTTTGCATTGTTTGAAATGCTTTCTCACCAATTATACCAGTGTGTGATACTTCCCATACTAAATGCGATACAGAGGGGAACTTGTCTTGATCAGCTTTGGACGTGCCAGATTTAGCTTGGTTTGAGGCTAAGTAGTGCTAAACTGTAAAGCAAACAAACCAAAATAAATCAAAAGCCTTCTGACACATTAACACTCAGTGAACAAAATGAATGGTCTTAAGTGGCAGAGTTGACATAAACATCAATAAAGTGACTAATAGTACATAAAACAGAGTAAAATGTCACCCTCTACACCATGGCAATCTCAGCTGAATGTAGAGCCTATGGTGGACATGGTATTTGGGATCTATTGGTTATGTTTTCGGATCTGCAGGTTGCCAGATTCTGATATCAATGAAAATAATAACGCAGGTTCATTATGTCAGTAATGTTACATTATCATCCTTTTTTTATGGATAGTGTAGGACCCACTGATAATGGGGTACTTTGACGTAGTGGTGGGCTTGAGCACGATATGGCCATATGGTGGGACCAAATCCCCGTTTTTATTTATGCATTGTCTTCATATTTGATAGTCATTTCTTTTGCATGTGTGCGCTATTCTTTTTTAATAGTAATGTTACATTGCCAGATTAAATGGGGTTGATTTACTAAAGGCAAATGCACTATGAGCATAGTAAATGAGGGAAAGTGTTGCTGACTTCCTTCACCCAATCATCTGCAAGAAAAAATGTTTTTTTTTTTTTTAATTTTCCTTGCATGTGATTGGGTCATCTTTGTAAAGTGAAGCTTTACCTCATTTACTAAGCTCTGGAGCAACTTCACTTGCAGAGCACAACTGCACTTGCAAAGTGCACAGTCTATTTTCCTTTAGTAAATCAAAACCTGTATCTGGCGATGGTAAAGGTTGGATAAGCTAGCTTTGCCTAATATAGTGTCTTTTTTAAGGGATATGTTTAGCCCAAACAGTTTTTTTTTTTTTTTTTTAAGTAGTCAGAGCATCAAAACCTCTGTCTGATCATTGTGCATACAGTAGCTCTTGTAGAACTAGGGCCTCTGGCAGCATCTTCACATTTGATACAGCTTTTGGGTATGCCAGTTTGGCTGGTCTTCTTCCGAGCACAATGGTTCCATCCACTGTCCCATACACTAATAAAGAACATAGTAGTGACATAGGGAATGGCAAATGGAATCCCAGTGCACAGTGGGGAAAGCAGGTGTCTAATACAACTGGATGTGTTAATATTATTCCAGAAGCAAGACAAGTGAGTATTGATGCTATTCTTTTGCATTTTTACTCTATAAAACAGTGACGGGATCGTTTAAGGAAGCATTTCTTGCTAATGTTGCTAATGTTTATTTAATTAATGAAATGTTGTATGTGTGCAATTGGACGCTAGAAAATTTGTTTCAGAAAACTATTAATCCAGTGCTCTGGAAATGTTTTTAAAAGCCTTCTAAGGCATCATATAGCTTATCTTTAGAATGGTGTTAATGAATGATTTTCTCTTAAGTGGGCCCATGGAGCTTTGCTCCCAAAGTGTTTCTTAATTGCTGGCAAATGCAGCACCATTTACTATTGTGGATGGATTTAATTTGAAGCAAATGAAGTCATTAGCAGAAAAGACACTATTACATTGTTTTTAAATATGTTTTCTCAAGCTTATACTGCATGAACGCCAGATTTTTAGTACTGGAAGCATGTTTAGCACTGTAGGAATTATTATTTGAATTTCAAATTACAATTTTAAAAAATCAAATGATTTTAACCTAGGCTCTTGTTTTCCATAAAGGTACATACCAAACTTTAGTTGTGTTCCCTTTGCATCCATTGCATTGACAAGTGATCTTATTACCCCTATCCTGGAGTCCTTGCACTGGCTACCTGTCAGGTTTCGCATAGACTTTAAGGTGACCTCTTGCTCACCTAAAAGGCTCTTTGTGGTTTGGCACTCTATTATCTGTCTGAACTCAACTTACTCCCCCCCCTCATAACCTCCGCTCCTCAGATTGTGGTCTTCTGTGTGTCCCCCCTACTCACCTACACTCGATGGGAGACAGAGCCTTCTCCTGCTATGCTCCAGAACTCTGGAATTCACTTCCAAAGAACATCAAAGAGTCATATACTCTAAACTCATTCAAATCAAATCTAAAAACTTTTTTTTAGATATGCTTTTATGTATTTGTCCCTTTTTCCTTTGTTTTATCCTGTGTATTTTCTTGTGTTTTCTTCTTAAAGCTATTTGAGAAGCTACCTTTTAAGCCTATGTTCACACTGCTCCGACATGAAAGTCACACGACTTCTGCTCCAACTTTGCCCCGCAACTTCAGTCTGTCTTTGATCTGACTCAGTGTGACTTTTTACACTCTGTTGCATTGAAGTCATATCAAAGTCTGACTAAAGTAGTGCAAGAACCTTTTCCAAAGTCGGACAGACTTGCGTAGGATCAGTTAAGTCAGCTCTCATAGGGAAACATTGAATTTCACATGTCATCCATTGGATCCCATGTCACACCAGTGTGAACCGGACCTACAGGCGCTATATAAAATACATTTTAATATTTTTTCATAATGAAATGAAAAGGCTGTAAAACAAGCAATCACACATACATATTTGCCATTGTAGGATGACTTGTGATTGGATGCTGTGAGTTATACCAAATCCTTTACTCTTTGCATTAAGTTATTAA
Source organism: Pelophylax lessonae (assembly GCF_965119305.1). Classification (NCBI taxonomy): domain Eukaryota; kingdom Metazoa; phylum Chordata; class Amphibia; order Anura; family Ranidae; genus Pelophylax; species Pelophylax lessonae. Next base: position 379,528,698 of record NC_138769.1, on the reverse strand, counting down.
ATAGGCGGAAAGGCATCATTTTGTAAAATGGGTAAATCCATTTGGTTTAATTTAATTGATTGTCCAAACTTATATGTTCAGTTATCATAGATATGTGCAGTTAATAATTCCCAGTAATCAGATTGATTTGCTGAAATCAGTCATTATTTAAAAGATAATTTCTTTCTCAGTGGTTATAATACAGCATTAAACCTTTACTTTGCTTTGTTCCCATGTTCACTTTTAAAGCGCATTTACTATGAAATTGAAATAACATCACATTATCAGGAATTGTTTATTGTCTTTAGAATGGGATTTGTCTTTTTTCACTAATTTACTATATTTTTGTATTATACTGACTGAGTGTCTGTGTTTAGTAGGCAAGCGTTTGAACTTTTGGGTGTTAGCAGAATTAGTTAGAGGCAGATATGGTTGCACTAGTCAGAATGTGTCACTGTCAGGCGCCCACTAATTATGAAGAAATTTATGGCTGCATTAGGTAAATGTCACTTCATTACAGTGGCCTGGAATAAGAGCAGGCTTTGCTTTGAGTTAGATCCACAGGCATGTCATAGAGTCTATTCAAGCAAGCGATAGGCTTTATTTTTCCACAGGCTTGTTAGTCTTTTTACATGTAAGTTATGTTGTATGATTTGAGGCAAGAAGTCACCCTGTATTCCAAAGTAAACAAATTGAGAGTGCCAACTAAAGCAAATTTTAACTTCAAAGCCAGGTTGACACAGTTGCACTTTGCTGCAGCATGTGTGCTGGTGCGCTCCAGTGCCATTCACTCTTAATGGCACCCCAAAACACCTTGACAATGCACATACAATTCTGCACAGCAACATTATCACATAATAGTGCATGTACGTTATTTGAATGCGTTAGGCATCCTATTCAAATGAATTGGCTGCCTTAACAGAACACACATTAACACATGACATAATTCATATTACTGCGTAACATATATAAAAATGATTAGAACTCAAAGTGAGTCCATATGAAAAGGAGGCTCCACCAAGGAACAGACTGTGGCATAGCAAAACCAAATTTTATATTGAAAAATACATATGACAAAAAAAAGCACACCAAAACCTTCACCGCATATCAATAAAAACAAGCATGACTTTGTTGTCAAATACTTAAATGTTAATGCGTCACTGCAGCGTAATGCTGTGAACCTGGCTTATAGGCTTCCACAGATGAGCCCCAGGTTCAAAGTAAACTCAGTGCTTCTCTCCCAAGCTGATTTCCAGTTTACTGCTACACTGTTATAACAAACCTGTGGTTCTGATAAAATAAGCGGTCGAGCTTGTACCTTTTTATAAGACAAATGCCTTGTACTTAAGCTCTGCATTTTAAAAGCACAACTGTGCTATAAAGTATAACTAAAGGCAAAACTTTTTTTTTTTTTTTTTTAGTTTTGTATAGAGCAGAGATGGATTAGAACACATCAGGTTTTTATTGTTGCCCCTACCCCTGTTAGGGAGATTCACCCGTGCTATTCGTCCTGTTTACTCTCATCTCCGAGAGTGAAAAAGAAAGAAAATTCAAATTTTTAGTTGTTACCAGAACAGGAATAGAGAGGAAAGGGGAGCTTTTCCAATGGGAAGACCAGTTCTGGTGACCCTGGGGAAAAAAAGGGATTGCCTCACTTTGGAGGAGTTTCCACTCACTTCCTGTTTTGGCTATGGCACAGGAAGTGAATGGAAATTTCCCCAATCAGACACATATGGCAAAAAAAACAAAACTAAACGTATTATAACCCTTCTTTACTTTCTCCAAAATGGAAAAAAAAATAGTTTTGCTTGTAGTACTATTTTAAGGTTAATCTACTCAAAAGCATTCTATTATCTTCAGTACAAAATCGTTAAAGACTCTAAACAGAATACTAGCTGTTGATTTTATTTATCATTTTTTCAAACAATGGAATTTTAAGTCCTGCGCTTAACTGTGTAGACATACATGTGATACTTGTATGTCACACAGCCATTATGACACATTGTACTACACTCAATATATGCCAGTCTCCCTGTACCTCTTGGCACATTGGAAACAAAAGAAGGTATATTGTATATGTAATTTGTCTGCAATGTGAAGCCCTAGATCTTCCCTTTAAAGCACTTTTCCTCTTTAACCTTCTTAGCGGTATTCCCGAGCGTGGCTCTGGGTTAAATTTCAGAGCCAAAAGCGGTAACCCCGAGCCACACTCGGGGTACCGCCAGAAGCATCGCTGGATCCTGAAAGCAGGGTTACTTACCTTGTCACCGGGATCCAGCGATGTATCCCGGCGGTGTCTAGCGGCGGATCTTCCTCCCGATTCTCTCAGTGCCCCGGCTTCCGTCTCCTGCGACGTGACGTTCGCAGGGGGGGTGGAACCGGCGGCAAATTCAAATGTAAAACACACCAAACACACTGATACAATTCAAAATAAAATAAATTCACATTAGATTGCCCCCCAGTGCCCTTTCCTGCTGTTTTACTGTACTTTTTATGTGTGTGTATATATGTATATATATATATATATATATAGATAGATACATATACATACATATATATATATATATATATATATATATATATATATATATATATATATGTATACGTGTGTATATATATATATATATATATGTGTACATACATACTTTAACTTAATTATAGTTTTTTATTATATTATAATTTATGATTTTGTGTTTCAAACTTTATCATACCCAAGATGTTATAAAGAAGAACGCACAGTAAAAAAAATAATATGTAAATATTGGTTTGGGCTGCTCACAAGAATTACATGCAAAATAATGGTACCGCTTTCAGCACCTAAAATCCGAAAGAATCATACCGCCAGGGAGGTTAACTGTGCTGTCACAACTGGTGCAAAACATGGCGCTGCTATAGCAAATACATGGACACACGTGTGGGCATTTTCTCCTGTCCTAGACAAGAATTTCTCTCTGATGATAAATGGTTTGTAGCAAAATTTGCCTTGGGAGTACATGCTTTTTTTTTTTACAATATTATATGCTCCAATGCCAGGGAAATTTTTTCTTTTTTTTGAATAAAGCTTATTAAACATTATATTGCTTTGGCAGTGTGTAGTTTAACAAAAACGAGTGTAACGTCCTGCCTGTACAAGTTTAAAAAGATATCTCAGGTTCTGGGTTTTTCTGAAGTTATGTGATCTGAAATATATGTTACTGATTGATGCTGTTTGAGAAACAAATGAAATACTGAGCTAGCTGCCTATTAACATATTGCCTGTCCTAGTAACAAGCAACAAACAGCTTGCCCTTTTCCTTGGCTATAAATTAATAAATAAACAGACATCCTTCGTATGAAATTTTAAAATTTTTCTTCTCCATGAGAAGTCACTATAAATAATTATGCATGATTGGTATAAATATCACATTGCAGCATCTGGATTTTGCATGATTTAGGTGAGATCTGCATTTTGTTATACAATGGCTGGTAGAGAATTTTTTTTCTCTTAACTTTTAAATCCCTATTTATCTTAAGAAAAGTAGCCATTTTTAAAATTTGGAAATGTTTTCATAATATCAAATTTATTCTTGACAACAAAAGTATTTATCCAAAAGAATAGGTAAATGGCTGTTCCTATTCAATACACTTTCTAGTATGGCATTTTAGGCTCGGTTCACACTGCCACGCCTTGGGTTCTGACTTGTGAGACCCCCAAGTCACGTGACATGTGAAATCCCATATTAGTCAACGAGAGCTGTCCTAATTAGTAACTACTTAAGTTGCTTTGACTGTAGAAAAGGTTCCTGTACTTTATCAAGGCGACTTCTATCTGACTTGTGCCCCTAGACTTTAATGGATGTCGCCATCATCTATACTTATGTAATATTTATGTAATTTGAGTCCTACATTACATAGCATGGCAGCTTCCTGTATGCTGTAATCTCTGCATACCTGCACAAGACAAAGTCGCATCAAGGTAGTACTCAAGTCACCAGAAAATAACTAGGAAGTTGCATGGCAAAGTCACGCGGCTATCAGGTTGCAGTAGTGTGAACCGAGCTTTAATGGGGTTTTAAGTAAAAAGTAAAACTAGATTATTCAATTCTGTCTATGTGATCACACAAACATCCTCCACTTTTTCAAGCCCTTTTGTAAATAGCAGTAGGATCCATGTGTTACTGTTTATTTTTCTTGCCAAAATGATGACCAGCCATGATCCTTTTCTATTATTTTGGAGCACATCTGCTTTAAATACGTAAAACATGTTGGGTATGAAAGGCATAGGAGCCCAAAGGTAAAGCCTTATGATCTCAAACCCCATACTAGGCTTCAGCAGAGCACTCTGAACAGACCCTTCCAACATTTATCTTCTCAGCCATGTCTTCTGGACCTACTTCCTAGGGATTGGCTAAGGTCAAATAAACGTAACCCAGTGGGTAACCCTCCCACTCTATTTTTGGAAGCTTCTTCCAGAGGCAGGCAGGAGCAATCAACCACTAGGTTTACGGAGACCTGACCAGATCTACAAAAACAATTGCTGCTCAGCTGGGTATAGCAGAGTCAAAAACAAAATGTAACCAGTCTGGGGCAGGGTGCTACATAAGAACACTGAGATATGCTTAGGTGGTTAAATCTGAAGACAATTGAGAAATGCCATGGTAAGGTCTACATCCTAGCAGATGATTGACAAATGGTATGGTAAGGTTTACTTAAAAATCAGACAAAGGATATAATCTACAAAAAGTTATCTAAAATTCTTGAGATTTATAAAGTTTATGTGGAGGAAAGAAAGGTCACAATGCCTTAGTCAGAGTTTCTTGTAATCCATTTCAGACAGAATCCAGCGACATCTTATGCCTCATACATACAAACATTTTTTTAGCTCTAAAGTCCTTAATCATAAAATAAAGAAGAATAAAAGAAAGCACTGGGAACTTTAGCTTGAGGACTTTGAAGCTAGTAAATGTCTGTGTGCATGAGGCCATACAGGTTCAATGGGACAGTACTTTCGGAGCTTTGTGCTGTGTAACATTTTCTCTGTCTACTGGATGTTAGGGGCATGGTGCCTTAGACAGTGTCTTTTATTTTCTACTTAATATAATAATCCTTATACCTCTCCCTATTATTTACTCAGTATTGCCACCTACAAATATCTTAAACATAGACCGGTAAATCAAATACTAAACAATTAGCATTATAAAAGTCCTGTTAAATAATAATAATAAAAATAATTCACTGTAATAATTGCATACCTCCTTAGTCTAGAATAGATAGAAGCTAGTTAAGCTGCTAGTAGTGTTCTGGATTGTAACTTGGGCTGTATCTAGACATAATACAGCCATGGGAATACCTGATGATATCCTTTTTGTACAGACTCCGCTACTTGTGCCTAGTTACTATGATAGCAAAATCTAATGGAAGATTGAATGCATGATTGGAGGTAGCATACCATTTGCTTTATATGTAGGTGTACAAGACCACCAAATATGAGAAATGAGAGATGACAGCCTTGATTGGAAGAAAAATAAAATCTCAGGGAGATTTTCCCTCAAGCCCAAGTAGAACACCCAAGAACTATACATGGGGCTGTATACAGGTTGTAAAAAAAAAAAACTGAAAAGTTGGAGCAGTTGCTCCTCATTCCCAAGGAGAATATACATAAACTATACATGGTGCCTTATGCCGATTGTAAAAGAAAAACATAAAAACAAAGCGAGATTCCCTATCATACCCAAGAATATACATGAACTATACATAGTATAATACTAAAAAAAACTGAAAACGCAGGGACAATCCCCCTCATACCCAAAACGAATAGAGTATACATGAACTTTGCGTAGTGCAAAATGCAGGTTGTAAAAGAAACTGGAACCGGAGGGAGGGTCTCCTTCATACCTAAGCAGAACACACATGAACTAAACATGGTTTTATACATGGTGTTATACCTGCTGTATGTAGGTTGTAAAACAAAACTGCAAAAACTAAGGAAGATTCCCCCTCACACCCAAGTAGAACACACATGAACTATACATGGTGCTGTATGGAATTTGCAATAATTAAAAATAAATTAGAAGTCCAGTCAAATAATAACAATATTTAAACCTGCTCCCACCCCTATTCTGAGCCTATTTTAACTACCTAGTAAAGGAAAGATGTCTATACTTATATACTTATACTGCCTATTCGGAGTGTGTTCCAGTCCAGTCACATAATCTTCCCAGCGGCAGGCTTCAGGGGCTAGGAGAGATCACCCACTATGGCTGAAATGCCTGGGCAGTGACGTCACCCATAGGCTTACTGTGGGGCATCCATTGTCGACTGTCTCTCCTCTACAATGAAGCTGGTGCTGGGAGCCGACCATTTGACCAGACCAGAGTGTCCTCAGGGGATTCTCAGGGAGATCTCCCCTCATACCCAAGTAGAACATACATGAACTATACATGGTACCATATGCAGATTATAAAAAATGCTGAATACTATGGTAAATCCCCCCTCATACTCAACAGAACTTACAAGAACTATACATGGTGTCTTAGGTAGGTTGTAAAAAATACCTGAATACTAAGGTAGATTCCACCTCATACCCAAGAAGAACATGCAGTACATGAATTATATTTGGCACTGTATGCGAAATGTAAAAAAAAAAAAACATGAATACAGAGGGAGTTTTCCCCTCATACCTAAAAAGAATACACATGATCAATACACGGTGCTGTATACAGGTTTAAAAAAAGAAAAACTGAAAACCAAGTAAGACTTCTCCCATACCCACACAGAACATATATAAACAATACATCGTGCTGTATGCATGTGAAAGATATTGTGCAAGTTGCAAGTCATTTTTATAGATAAGAAAGTAAACATTTTTTTTAATGATTTGTTTTGTTTGAAATTTCACTTAAATTACACAAAAAGCAGAGTGCAGTAACCAATACCAACCAGTTTATTGCCCTGATTGCATTATAATATTGAAAGATGAAACCCAGGTTGCTATAGGTTTATGTCTATCATAACCCATTGTGATATTAAATGTACAGAGTACATTACAGCTTAACCTATTCATTGCTTAGATAGTAACCTGATCCACTATTAGACTAACAGGATTTCTTATAGCTACTTGTTTCTGCCACAAGAAGCTTATATGAAAATTCAGACATAAGACTAAAGAAAATACAAGGTAAATGTTTTATCCATTAAATACACTCAAGTAATATGTCAGCAATCTAATTACATGTGTCTTGGCTTCTTGAACCCTCTGTTAAAGCAACAGAGAAATATGTAAATTGTTCCTGGTGGAGGAGAGTGCTGTTTAAACATTGATATGGTTAATAACGTGTACTTTTAGTATCAGTTTTCTGCACATATTAAGCCATGTAAGCCAGTACATGGTATGTATCTGTATTGTAACATGCTGCAATTAGGTATGATAAGCACTAGAGAGTCTGTGGCATTCCAGGGTCACTACAAATTACAGCACTAATGTACTACTGCCGGATTCAGGACCTTGAAAGGAGCATTTTTGAGACTTGATACTTAATCAGAAATGAGCATCTCGCTTAAGTGTATGCTAACGGCAGTAAAGCATTCATGTTTCCTTCAAATAGATAACTGTTCTAGATGAATGTGAACCTTCTTGTTTTATAGACACACTTTTGTGTAATTATTCACTGCCCGAAGCCTTGTTTTCTGCAGAAAAGAAAGATTTCACCTAAAACATAAATGATTTATCCAGATAAGTTCTACATTTTTTTTATTGCCAAACTGAATTTTCAGTTGAAATCAGCTAAATACATTCCAGGTGCAGCTAAACTAAAGGTGTGCATAATATTACATTTTTTTTTAAGTAGCCACAGCCTAAGTAGAAAAGCCTGTCACCTACTATCACAAGTTAGCCTTCAGTTTCCTGCTTGTGTATTCTTACTTTCTTGCTGCAGTGCTTTCTCTGCCCTGATTCCTTTCACATGTGCGGTTTGGCTCTGCTCACCTATGGGTATTGTCTGCTATTCTGTGGGCTTTTATTTCCTTCCCTTCCATCACTGGCCCACCTCCTAGTTTGCTTGCCTATATAAGACATGTTCAGTGTAACCCACATTGCCTGAGCAACTTCACAGTTCTCTGAGCTCCCGTTCGCTTGTTACTTGTGTATCCTGTGCCTGACTACCCATGTACTGACCCGGCTTCGTTCACCATCTGTGCTTGTTTGCTGCCCTTCCTGACCTCAGCTTGTATTCTGGATTTCCCTGTTGTCTCCTGCGCTTTGTACTCTGCACATGTGAGTGGTCTTCACGTCCCCAGCTGGGCGTACCTGGGGGCCGTGACCTGGTTCCGGCTTGCTCTGGGGCTCTGGTGAAGAAGCAAGCTGGGGCTTAGACTCCATGCCCTGGGGAACCCAGAGTTGGTGATCTACAAGGGCTCACTACTATAGACGCTTGACACCTACCAACTTGTAGAGAAGGGCCATTGCTCTCTGTGGGGAAGCAGTGGTCTCTCTGCATCCCCAGCTCTGTCAGAACTTTAGCTCTGCAATTACCAGAGCAGAGCTTTGCAGATTCCAGAACAATAGGTCTGACTCAGCTGGTAGTGTGTTGGACCTCTGCAGGGAGACTACTGCTTTTGCACAGAGAACAAGGGTCCTTCTCCAGAACATGCTGACAGGGTTCAGGCTTTTCTGCTCATGCTGTGACTACGTTCTATCTAAAGGAAACAAGCTGTACAGCTTTGCACTTTTAGGATTACTGAATTGGTTTAGAGATCTGCCAACGTGTGGTGCTATATAGTTTATTTTATGTGTAACATATGCTTAATATTATGAAATTTTATTATACATGCTGTACATGTTGATGTGAATAGTTGTTAGATTTTTGGACAGGAAAACGGAGGGATTGTATGGTTTGTACTTTTAAACTATTAACCCTTGGGTTCTCACCAAAGGAGAGAGAGAGCGCTGATTGCAGTAATATTGAGAGATTTGTACTCCTTTAATTTTGATGCATCTTAAATGTATTTAGCTGATTTTAACTAAAAGTTCAATTGTGCTTTAAATAACAACTGTTGCTTTTATGGCGAATCAGGATATTGTTTTCGGATAGCATTTTAAAATCTCTAAAAAGGAACCTGTCATGATGGAAATTTAGAAGCTGTTATTGGTAACTTGTTTCTGAAGGTGCAGGCTCTGGAGTTTGTTATTTTTGCATTTGATTCACTACTTAGTCACTAATTTGATACTACAATGTTCATATCCAGTGTCTAGACCTCTTGCACATGCTCATTAAGAAACCAGGCAAGCAGCGGACACCCACTGACTTCATATATAGATGTAGGGGATGATACCAGCAATACAATTTTCCAACCAATTCTCATAGCTCTGTTCGCAAATACCTTGAAGTCTTTAGTCCATCAGCCCTACAAGCATGTTTCCTTTTTTATACTCCTTATATTGCTTATGGAGAATACATATATCTTTCAAGTTTTCATTGCTGTCCATAACCTCGTTCAGAAGATTTCACATGTATAGTACAGAGGTTCTGTCCCCTTCCCACTCCTTGAAAAAAAGAGTCCTAATGTTTTCTATTTGACTCTGGATACATATCCGTTAATATTGGGTTCCCACAATAGCTGTGAACTTTCATTTGCTTGTAATTATTTTATTAGATTAATTAACCACAAACCATGCATTTCCTTGTATCATCTTATTTGGGCAAACAGTTGTCAAGCAACGTAGCTTCAAGCTGAGTGAGGTATCTGACTCCTGTAACAAATAACCAAACGCTAGTATTGTTGTAAAGCAGCCCGGCTCCCTTGTGTTGTTCTTCCTAGTCACAAACACTGTGAGGATGTAACCAGTAATTGGAAGCAGATGCAGTGGATGCTTTGTAACCAGACTGTTATTTTAGCCTACGCTCGTAGGTTTTTTAATACCACTTTGACCTGACTTTGAAACATTCTCAAAATACTTTACTTTAATACCCATTTCTTTTCTCTTCCAATATTGTGCTAGACTGATTGTAGCATAGGGAGGGTGTGGATTTTTGTGACTATCTCTGCTTCCCTTAACAGGGAAGGAGTCGTTTATTGACATGATTTAAACTTTGAGACTGTTGTATACAGCATTTGAACTGTCATATCTAAAAAAGTACATGTTACATATGTAAACTTGTACAGCATGTAGCAGAATGCTTTCTTATACTTTGTCCATATCTACATTCTGGAGATCCTGGCAGTTAGCCTAGGTTCACACTATGAACCACATGTGAAGTAACAGCACCACATTCCTGTGCAATTTTTGCGATTCAGTGCAGCGCAATTTAAGGCCATTCAATTTGAAGTGTGGAGGTGAAGGTTAATCTGCACTAACATCAAGTCTCTGCTAATTTGTGTGACACCAAAGAGATGTGGACTGTTTGATGCTGCATATGGACTGTTTGCACTTTACAATATTGAGCACAGATTGATTGATTTTTTAGATTGTCACCTATCATGTATTTTTAATTTTTGAATTAAGGTTTAAATATCTGCACAAGCACTTTATGTTTGAGCGCGACACTACCCATTCTTTTAATCAAATCACACTGCATCGCCCTAAAGACATTTTTTTGGAGCTGCACCACAACCAGATCGCATGGTTTGTTTTGTACTATGCAATCCGGTGTGATCTAGTGCAAGCAAACGCACTATGTTTGCAACCAGCATTTGGTGTGTCCCTAGCTTTGTATTGACACCTGCAGCTAATCACAAGGCCAATACGTTTGGAATGCTGTGCGGGAAAAACGCAGGTTTCAGGCTTTTCTGCGCGGCATTAGTGTAAACCTAGGTTTACAGTGCTTCCTGTTCCCGGCTGACATTGCTATGCCACTGCAATTAGCAGCAATGTTGTCAGCTGCCATGTGCTCTTCTTCAGTTGATAATGGGCTGTATATCAGATAGGCAGTTGACTGGCAAATAAAGGAGCTATCCGACAAGGCTGCCACTAATGGTGAGACAGTGGATTAGCATTGTCAGCTTTCAACAGGAAATGCTGTTACTGGCAGGATCTCCAGGTAGGAAAGTTTGCAAAGGATTACAAAAATCAGTTGTATAAAGCAGAATTTCGGTTGTTTCTAAAAAAAAAAATTAAAGTCAGCATCTAGAAATACTGTAGCTGCTTACTTTTAATAAACAGACACTTACCAGTCCAGGAGTCCAGTGCCATCTTCACCCAGGCCGGTCCTTCACCAGGCTTCAGGTCCCCTGCACGGCCATCTTGGATGTGAAAAACTGGCTATGACTTCCTGTTGTTTCACAGCTGGGTCCCACTGTGCATGCATGAGACGCACTATGCTTTGAGAATGGTCCTGGAGTGACGTGTCCCAGGAGGTTGTGAGGGGTGTGAAGGTGGATGAATTTCTGCTTAGATTGCCTAGGCAAGCAAAGCGAAAGTGGGAGTGAGAGAAGAGGAGGGGAGGCGGAGGATGCGCAGAACACATTTTAATTAAAGTTCTGTTTTAAGATAACTATTTACTGTGAGGCATGATGCCAAGCATACTGAAAAATAGATTTTAAGTTTGCATACACTTTAAAACAAATTTAAGCCTGTATTCTTATTTCACTTAGCCTGGATTAAAGCAGCCATTAAAAAGGCAATTGAAGATGACAAGTTCATTATATTTTGGAAAGTGTTTTAGACGTCTTACTAAACCACATTAGATAAAAAACAAACTGCTTAGTCCTACATTTGGTATTTCAAGAGACTTTCACATTATTTTAAATAATTTGAAAGAAGGTATGAGAGTTATCTTTCTGATTTTAGTATGGGTGCAGTGTTTGCTTAGTAGCATTAGTAGCTCACCTATTGCCTTGAACTCTTCTTAAGGGCATTATATACCTATCTTCCTGCATAAGATGTGCATTGATCATATAGTTTCATGTTGTTATTTGTTGTCCTGTATGCCCAGCCTATAATGGAGTACATCTTAACATCCCTGTGTCACCGGTTTCAGTTTGTGTTGAAACATGAGAAATGCATGATGGCACATCCAAATTTATGACCTCTGTGGTCTGAGAACTGACATTTCCGGAGAAGAAAGTACACATCAGTCAATTGCTAGTGCAGGTCTGAACTAAATAGTATTTAGATCTGACACAGACACAAACAGACCCAGAGTCTGGATGCTGTGTGACCAGGACATTGTAATGTCCCTTTGGCAAATAGGGACAAGCTAGGTGAATGAATACATACACATAGAGGAATCGATCAGCCACAACACTACAAACTGCAGTCACAACATATGAGCACAACGTTACAAATTAAGGCAAACAAACAACACAGGGATTATAACTGCACTACTATCTAGGTAAAACAACAAAACATTTGAAAGTGTACAGTGCCTTTAAGGTTTAAGAGTGAGACCTTGGCTGGGATGCTCTATAATAATTACTGTAACAAATTTAAAAATGTTAAAACTATAGATAATGAGTCTAATTGATATTATATGAACTCCTGATCCTGTGTGGAATGCCAGCATAACATTTTATTTTTTGTGGAGGTCCATAGTGGGCTCGTAATCACACTTTCTTGTATGATATCATGTGGGAATCTGGAATTTTTAACAACCATGTATCATATAATCTTGTGTAGTGTAGAACCATAGCTTGTTAGTATAGTTTGCCAGGCTGATGTATACTGTACATCAATGCTTTTGTCTCCAAGACAATTTGCAATTTCTTTGATTGCTATAACAGAGTCAGTACACCAAAAACTGATATGCCAATTTTTGTTGGATGCTGAAGGATTAAACTATGTGACAATTTTCAATATGGCCATGGTCATTCTGAGACATTCTCACTCTCCATGTTTTGTTATGACACATTCAAAAGGAGATGCTGAAACTCTCAAAGGTAGTTGGGAACACAGAAAACTACCAGGAGCACTCGCTGTTTGAGTATCTACAACATATAAGAAGTCAAGAGCTGACCCTTTAAAGAATACAACATATATTAGATAATTACATAAAAATGTATACATTTTCTGTAAATTTTGGAACACAGTTCCTTTGAGATATGGCATATTGGTAGGCGGCACATTATACAGCATTACTTTTAGCTGCATTTGAAAATCTTGGCCCCTAAACAAGATACAGTTGTAACTATGTATTCAGGGTGGTCCTCTTATCTGAGTTATTTAAAAACAAATTCTGGTTCCATGTAGTCGCTACAAAACAGCCGACTTTGTACTGCATCAGCTCATATAACCGTGTCACAATGTCTGGAGTGTTCATATAAAAATAGAGGCGTAATCAGGCTGATAGTGACAAGCTGTTGTAAACCAGATTGGCTGTAGGGCTTCACTGTGCAGAATGTTGCAGAAAAATATGGGAAAAAGACAAAGTGTGAAATAATTTTTTTCTTTTGTCTGTGTGTTTACTTATCAGACATGTTTCATTTGGACTGTAACAACTGTTAGAACGTGATAGCAACTTCAGGCCAGCTGTCAAATGATTACCATTATCAAAGCTATCTCTAGGGTAATATATGACTTTGGCTCGAGACGCAAGCACTAATTTAATTTTTTCTTCATTCTGACTCGGAAATGGCAGTGTTTTTGAAGGCTTCCTCTGTCTGATGACTGAAATTTTCCTTGCAAAATGATTTCCACCAGTCTTGAATCCTTCTTGTTTTCTCCCGTCTTCACCTTTGCTGATGGTTCTGCAAGCCATCACCAGCTATAGAAAGTGACAGTTCACATCCTGGGGCAGCAGCAGAGCTTGGCCTGCAGTAAGGAGCAGCCTGACCAAATTTACGCTCACAAGAGCTCTTAATTCACAAAAAGCATTTGCTCTAGTTCCTGCTTCCCGCTGTAGGGGCTATAGAGGGGCTAGTTGGAGGGATGCTGCAAGGAGAAAAGCAGCACTCTTCACACGCTGCTGAGTACATGGTCTTTGGAGATGAAAAACAGACGGAAAGAGACATTTCCAGCTATCTTACTGATCCAAGCTGGGGTTCAATGAACTGTGCTGCATAGCACCGTGCCCTTGCTCATGGCCAGAAATAAAAAAAAAAAAAAAAAAAGTTGTCTGCAAACAGAAATGTACCGTATTTATTAATTGCAAATTTTGCACTGATGAAAAACATCAATTGCATGTATGTTTTTGTGACTAGAAACTAACATTTTATTAACGCACAATGTTGTAGTTAAAGTCTTGTTACTAATAATAATTTTATTCATATTCTGTTTTTACTGTTAGGAGAATCAAAGTATTTTAATTAACATTTTGGGCCACAGAATATAGTGGTGGATAGAAAATAAAAGCAATATACCTGGACTCAAATCTACTGTGTTTAAAGCAAACTTGTGTTTTGTCTTTTCTGGGTAAAGTAAATCCATGTTGTCCACCAAAGCCCCAAGAAAAAGCCATCTATATTTTCCAAATTGATTTGAGTTGGATATTATAAAGGGCTAAGGGCCCCACTTGGCAGTTCTCAGACATGGCAAATTGTTGTTCTGGAGAGAAAGGGAGAGAGTTATATGCTCCCCATATCTGAGAGTACTGGTTATTTCACAGAAGGTAAGGATCCGCAGTGAATGCCCTCAGCTGTCAAGCAAACGTGCTCTTACCAGGTTTTAGGGGTCATGGCTTTTTTCCACTATGAGGCATGGGGGGGGGGGGGTATAGAGTTAAAATACTGCTTTCTGTAGGCCGCAATAGCATCACTTTAATCTATAGTGCAAATATTTTTACTTCTGTCTCTCAAAAACCTTAACCCACATGATTATTTAACTGTCTGTTGAAAAGTACAGAAGGGTAGAAAATAATTCTGTTTCTTTCCTTGGTTACCTTTGTTACCGTGCAGTGCATTAGAGGTACAAGGGAATCATAAGAGACAAGGGAAGAGTTATTTCTTTCCTATTTTGACCTCTTCTGCTGCATGAGGAATGGAGAAAAAAGGACAGAACACAGCTACCATTGACAGCAGGGAGAGGGGGCTGCACATGGACCTGGTGGGTAGGCTGTACCTTTAGATAATCTAGTCATCTTGAGCAAATATTGCCTAAATTAGTAACTTCCTAAAGTATTCCCCTGTATCACTCTAGCTATTGTTATTCGAATGTCCAGATTATTTTTGGATATAAAAGCCTGCCAATGAACCATGCCCATGAATGATCAATATATAGGTTTGTTATTTTTTAACGAACCTAAGAAATGTGTTTTCTTCTTTTAAATTTCTACGTGAGTGTTATTAGTTTCACCTGAGACACTTGTATGAGGAGAATTAAGCCTGTCATACATGGATCACAATTCAGCTTGTTCAGCAGGGACCCACTAAATTTCGATCCATGTATGGGCTGGTGGGTTTTTCTCGAACGATCAGTCCCGCCAGCTATAGCTGACAATACTAATCATTGTATTCTGACAGTAGGGTAGGCTCCACGCTATCAGAATATACTACCACAGCGAGAGGAATTTCCCTATCTACATGAAATTGTGGATGGGGGTATCAAGGCCTTTTCTTTCATTCAACTCGCTGATTAAATTAAAAAAAAAAAAATGCATAATGTACTGTATGGGTTGCTTTAGAAGAAACTATTACTCTGAAAGTTAACGGTAATTTGATTTTAGTTCATGTCCAATGAAACGCACTTCTACATTCCTACTTCTATATGTGTGTAAAGAGGTAAAGTAGAATGAAATCCTACTCCCATTTACAGGGTTTTCACCAAACTACATCTAGGTAAGAATACAACAGTAAGCTTTCTGGGACAATTAGCATTGCTATCCTATAGTAGTAGGCCCTTTGTGGCAGAAGTAACTGGTAAAATTCACAGTGCATGCATCTTCCTGAACTGCACTAAATTATTGAGACCACTACAGGGCAGTACCATTTCAGAGATAAAAAATGTGTTTATCATTTGAAGGACACCCCAAATATTCCTGTATCTATGGACTCTGTTTAATACTCACTGCATAATGCTAGAGCTAATGTGTTGCCTGACTGTTCCTGTCAGTATTTGTACTTCCATAATTATAATAATAATAATAATGTTTCACTTTCATTTTTCCCCTGGGGGGACAGAAACAGACGCACACATAATACAGAGGGAACAGAAAGAGAGGCACATGTAACACTGTGCCTCTGTTTTTGGTTCCTCAGTGGCAAAATGCCAGTGGGACATATAGCCCCCCCCCCCCAAAACACACACACACACTAGCAACTGCCACACACATTGTCTCTTATCACTACAAAAGAGAGAGCAATAACGCTCAGGCTCAATCAGCTGTGCCCTGCAATCCAGCTGGGTGCTCACCTCGGCTCCCTACCGTAGAAAAGTTTGTAGGAAAAGAAATATGTCGCACTCCACCATGGAATGAAGTTGCATCATCATCATGCCAAACATCCAAACAGACAGAAACTGTTAACGCATTTCACACGGGTCTCCGTGCTTGTTCACAACCACGGAGACCCGTGTGAAACATGTTACCAGTTTCTGTCTCCTTGGATGTTTGGCATGATGATATTTCAATAAATTCAATCAACTTCATGTCATGGTGGCGTGCAACCTACTTTTTTTCCTACATCCTATCACCACAGCTAGTCTATTGCCCCAGATCTCACATACCCTTCAGTGCCCAGTGCTCCATGGGAGCCGGCAAAGGAATTCAGCACTTTTACAATCTTAACAAATGCTGATGCATGGGGCATGGCAATGTGTGGAAGTTGCACAGGAGAACTTCCCAGCAGCTTCAATGCCCAGTTCCACAGCTGGAAATTGGGCTTGGAGACATACCGCTGAAGGCCATATATAGTGTTGCACCACCGCCTCCCTTTGCCACTGCTATGCTTGCATCAAAGGTATCAAATTGCCACAGCAAGTTGTAGCAGTGGCGGAAGCTCCATGTTTGTGGCATGCCAGGGGCAATCTAACATTCTGCTGCCTTCTACGACACACAAGTAGCAGAGGAAAGAGAGTAGAAGCTTAAAAAAAGTCAAACTCCAGGGAAGTACTGCAGAAGAGTGTGGGGATGAACATGAGCTAGAAGGACTGATGGAAATCATTAAAATGTGTACCTCACCCCAGTTAGCAAGACTTCCACCCCCTCATAGGTCCTACTTACCACTCACCCCTGGACCATCTACCTCAACCACCACTCACAGAGCCTCCACACTGCTCAATTCAACCCTTCCTTACAAAGCAACCCCACCATCCACCCTTCACGTTACTTTGTCACTCATCTACTCTTACAGAGTCTGCCCGCCACTCACTTCACCCCGCTTCTGAGTCCCTTGCCACCCACCTCATCCCTGCCAACCCTTTCCACCACTCCCAAAGACTTTTGCCACCCTGTTTACATATTTCACAGACCCTCCCTGCCACACACCTCTTCCCCCCATCACAGATCCTTTCCACCTTAAATACCTCCCACAAATCCTTCCCACCCCTCGAAGATCTTTTCCACCTCACCCACCCCTCACAGATCCTCCCTACCTTACCCATCCCTCACAGATCCCCCCATCACCCAACTCACCTAACCCCCCCCCAGTTACAGTATTCCTCTGCCACCCACCTCATGTACATACATCCCTGCCCAGGTGCCTCACCCACTATTGGCATATATCCCTCCCTAGCCAGACACTTCTGCCTCCATATTCATTCCTTCCTACTCAATCCAGACACCTCAACTCCTTCTCACATCCATCCTTCCTTGCACAGACAACTAATTTCTCGCAGACAACTAGAACCTTCCTAGTTTACCTACACACACAATTTGAATTATTTGTAATATCCCAAACCTTGCCTATTTTGGAATGGCCACACTTTTTCTAGTTTCTATATCAATATACAGATTAACTTCACCTTAATGTACTCCATATGTATCTAATCAAACTGCATGCTTGAATATAGTGCCACATTTTAAAGGATGACATTCTTAAAACCTAACTCCAGCCAAGCTTTTATATTATTTTGGAATAAGCCTAAATCAAGTTGTATATATGTTTGTGTCTGTTGGGTAGATTTCCTTTTGCTTCATGACAGAGCACATTATTAGTAGATTGTGGAAGAGTTAGAGTTTCTGAAAATGTGTTCATTGCTGTTGGTCCCTCATATTTCTTGTATATATGTACATATAACAAGGGAAAAATCTCCCCATTGTGGTCACAGACGGAAATGTTTTCCTCTCCTGCAGGCCTTTTCTAAACAGTTGAAGGATACCCATCACAACTAACATCTGAATTATAATATTATTTTACAATGGTTCCCTTGGAAAATATGTGTGCTTCATGATCCTGCTGCAACAGCAGATTTCACTTGCAGGTGGAACATGGAAATTATGACTGAGTTCTGGTAAAAGCCAGGAAATGTGAAAGGAGGGGCCCTCTGACTTAATGCACAGACATTGGCTTTTCCTAGCAACTCCTTCAATATTTCATTAATTTGTGGATAGATGTATGACACCACTGCATAATTTCTTGATATACTTGGTAAAGTGTTATATGAATAAAGCCGGCACACGAAAAGTCTTCTTCCAAGTAAAATGCTTTATTCCAACATGGATAGCGGTGACAACATGACAGATGCTGACGCGTTTCGGCTTTACGCCTTCCTCATAGCATGTACATGTACAATAAAATCAAACTTATATAATGTGAAAACTGCTCCTAAAACTAGGGGCGGTGCATACTTAATTGCAATTAACAACAATACACAACACCAGGGGAGGGGTGGTGTGTTCAAGTCGGTCAAGGATCAAGGAAGGTGTCCCATAGGAAAACAAACATTAAATGCCAGTCCACACTAATGCAATGACAGACACCGCATGCGACTCGGAGCGCACCGCTCCTACAAACACACGCAAAGTCTGTGCGACACAAACTCAGTCACACTGATTGCTTGGGCGAATCAGAGTCGCATCGAACATGCACATGCCCTAATTTATGTTTGCAGCAGAATCAGGTTGCATGGTGGTTCACACCAGTGTGATCTGACTCGTGTGTGAACTGTCAGCTCGCACCATGACACGCGAGCTATCCCAGGGGCGTAATAAATAAAGCATTGACACCCCCAGCGATTTGCATACGGCAGTGCGAATCGCCATGAAAATTCAATGTGACGCAGGAACCCGCAGTATATGTGCAGGGCTCCCACATCGCACAAGTGTGGACCGGCACCAACCCTTAATAAACTTCACAATTATTTCAAGAAAAGGTTTATATCCATCCTATTGTTCATTCCACTAGGTGCTCTTGTATTTAGCTTATGTATCCACCACACCTCACGCTGTAGTAAAGTGCGGTGGATATCACCTCCTCTAACTGGTCTTCCAACCTGTTCTAAACCAAAAAAGGAAAAAGAACTAAGGTTACCTCCATGGATTTCTCTGAAATGTTTAGACACACTAGAAATATTTTTGGCATTAATGTTTGATGCATCATTGAAATGTTCAGATATCCTTACTCTTAAATTCCGAATGGTGCATCCAACATACTGCAATTGACAAACACTACATTCTATGATATAAATGACCATTTTAGAATTGCAGTTAATATAATGCCTAAGTGAATAAGACTCTCCTGTAGAAAAGGAGATGACTTAGCACTCATAGCGGTTCAACATCACCTTACACGGTATAGCAATTACAGCTCAGAATTGTGTGAATTCATTTTGATGGTCATAGAATTTTTATTACAAAATAATTTTTTCATGTTTGACTCCCAATATTATTTGCAATGTCGGGGAGCATCGATGGGCTCTAAGTTTTCTCCATCTTTGGCCAATTTATACATGGGGTGGTGGGAAGAAAATGTTCTTTTCTCTCACAGCAATCCATACAGGGATCATATTGAATGGCACTCACGTTTTATAGATGACCTGATCCTTGTGTGGAGGGGCCCAATCGATATGATCGATTTGTTTATGAGCTACTTAAATTCTAACCATCTAAATTTAGAATTCACACATAACTTTCATCCAGTCCAAATTGCTTATTTGGATGTTCTTTTGACAGGTAACAAGGAGGATGGCACAGTAAATACCAAAACGTTCAAAAAAGAAAGTGCTGGGAACTCGTTGCTGGCCAATAGCTGCCATCCTCCACTCACTGTGCGGGCATTACCCAGAGTTCACCAGAGCTAAAAGAAATTGTTCCCAGGACAAAGATTACCTACAAGAATGCAGAATTATATCAGATAGATTAAAAGAATGTAATTATAGTAAAGAGTTGATAAATAGAGGTAATCGATTAGCCAATGAGAAAGAACGTAATATGTTAATTAACCCGGTTGAAGACAGAAAACGTTCTCGTCAAAACAAAAAAGGCATACATTTTGTAACATCATATTCAGCACAATATGATCAGATAGTGAAAATAGTCAAACGTTGCCTTCCCATTCTGTATACAGATAACGCACTGTACAACATTTTACAGCAAGGCTGTCATTTTTCCAGCAGGAAAAGTTCTTTTTCCTTTTTTGGTTTAGAACAGGTTGGAAGACCAGTTAGAGGAGGTGATATCCACCGCACTTTACTACAGCGTGAGGTGTGGTGGATACATAAGCTAAATACAAGAGCACCTAGTGGAATGAACAATAGGATGGATATAAACCTTTTCTTGAAATAATTGTGAAGTTTATTAAGGGTTGGTGCCGGTCCACACTTGTGCGATGTGGGAGCCCTGCAAATATACTGCGGGTTCCTGCGTCACATTGAATTTTCATGGCGATTCGCACTGCCGTATGGGAATCGCTGGGGGTGTCAATGCTTTATTTATTATGCCTCTGGGATAGCTCGCGTGTCATGGTGCGAGCTGACAGTTCACACACGAGTCGGATCGCACTGGTGTGAACCACCATGCAATCCCATTCTGCTGCAAACCTAAATTAGGGCATGTGCATGTTCGATGTGACTCTGATTCGCCCAAGCAATCAGTGTGACTGAGTTTGTGTCGCACAGACTTTGCGTGTGATTGTAGGAGCGGTGCACTCCGAGTCGCATGCGGTGTCTGTCATCGCATTAGTGTGGACTGGCATTTAATGTTTGTTTTCCTATGGGACACCTTCCTTGATCCTTGACCGACTTGAACACACCACCCCTCCCCTGGTGTTATGTATTGTTGTTAATTGCAATTAAGTATGCACCGTCCCTAGTTTTAGGAGCAGTTTTCACATTATATAAGTTTGATTTTATTGTACATGCACATGCTATGAGGAAGGCGTAAAGCCGAAACGCGTCAAATCTGTCATGTTGTCACCGCTATCCATGTTGGAATAAAAAGAAAAGGGGACGAATGGCCTCTTTTATTTGTGGGGTAGTGGCAGGTATGGATAGTTTAGGATAAGGATTAGGCCAAGTTCAGTTGTTAGGCAGTTTAGAGCCTGTCAGATATTGTGCTAAGCTGATTGGCTGTTGGGTAATAGCTAGCTTGTCCAAGTATCCAGGGAGAATAAGCCCCTCACCTGTTTGAGCCGGTTTTCTCCCGCCTGTAATACTCAAAGTTGATTGGCCAAAGGTGTTCAAGAGGACCCATTTAAGGGTCCCCTCACAGATGAGTCGTCACTCCGCCGGTCAAGAAGCGAAGAAGGAAGACAGCACAGCGGTTCTCCTAGGGAAAGAAGAGGTCAGCCCAGCGGTTTTCCGGAAGATTCATCGTTGGTCGGCAGCGGTTCCCCATCTGTACAGCAGGAGTAGCCCAACGGTCGTGTGGAAGAGGACGGCATCGGAAGCGGTACCTGGCTGAAGACAGAAGAGAGGAGAAAGGCGGTTCCGCTTACCTCAGAGAAGATGAGCCTCCTGCGAAGACTGATCGAGCGGGCGGGAGAAGATGGCGGCAAAGATTGGCTCCGGAGGTGTCTGGAGTTGCCGCTCGTCGCTGAATCCGGTGGAGCGGCGAGTGAAGATGGAGCAGGAACGTCGCAGGTGGCCGCCGGAAGGGAAGTCGGACGCGGACCGGTGACGCGGCGGTCACGGGAGGAAGAGCGTCATCGGCGGCGACACCGGAGGGAGAAGACGTCACGGGGAGCAGTGTGCGCAGGCGCGTCACACCCGGAAGAGCCGGTCAAGGGATCGGACCGGTGAAGAGGCGGCACACTCCGCGCCATCGGTTCTCCCCTCCGGCAGATGACAGGCGTGCCAGGAGGGGAGGCGGAGACTCTCCACGGAGCGGCCAAAGAAGAAGACCTGCTCCAGGGACCGTAGCGAGGGCCCATTCGGCAGCGGACAGGTCGGTCGGAGGGACGAGGAGTCCGGAAGGGATCGCGCCGGCGAGATCAGGTGAGGAGATATTCAGGGATGCTGTGCCAGACCCCACCATGGACACTAGGCCCCCCGGGACGCTACATCTGGGGGAGGAGCATACTCCCAGGGGCACTGTCACTCAGGACAGTGCAGCCCTGCCAGCCATGTCAGGATTGCTTCAGAATTTCCTGAAGGACTTTAGGTCCTTGTTAGAAACAAACTCTGGTACCGGGTCATATACCCCTGCACATGTATTGCCTACCCCTGCAGCCATATCATCTACCCCTGCTAACATTTTGGGAGATATAGTGGCTTCTCAGCCTGCTCCTTCACCTAGAGATGTATGGGTGCCTACCTCGGGCAATTTGGAGGTTGAACCTCATAGGCCCCAGAGCTTGCATTCGGATATGTCGGCTTCTTATCTCCTGGCTAAATCACAGAATTTGCCTGAGACTTCCCTAAGGGAAGCTCTCACTTGTGAAATGTCCCCGTTAGGATTCCACTTGTCTGAGTCAGTCAAGGAGAGGATATGGCAGGGACATTTTATAGACATGTTGTCACTATTGCCTTCAGCTAGGGATTTTGTTGCTAAAGGGGATAAGAAGGATGACGATGAGCGGAGGCGCCCTATTTCCAAATCTTTCAACAACTGGTTACAGGGTTTTTTTTTATATTTTCGTCGGTTATGTGCGAGAGATTCCCTGCTAAAAGCATCGGGCTCTTTCAGCACGCCGATATCATCCTGGAGGCGTACAAGAATTTTGGTGGGACTTCCTGGTTCCAGTACGACGTGGCTTTTCGCCAAAAGCTGGCGGTGCAGCCTTCTATGAAATGGGGGGAAAAGGACTTCAGCCTTTGGCTGGACCTTTTTCTCCCACAAAGGTCGATTTTTTCCAGGCAGCCCTTTCCAAGCCAGCAGCCCCAAGCCTCCCCCTCAGGTTCTCAGTTTAGAAAGGGAGTGTGCTTTAACTTTAAGGAATCCGTCTGTAAGTGGCCGGGTTTGTGCAAGTACAGACACGAATGCGCCTTTTGCTCTGGAGCTCACCCCATTGCAAAATGCTTCAAGAGGCAGGGAGGTCAGGCCACGGTAGTTCTGCAAAAAGGCAGTAACCCCAGTGAGCCTCACCGCCATGCTCCCGTGGCTTCAGCGATACCCAGACAGGGCGAAGGCCACCCTCCTAACTGAGGGTTTTAGGGACGGTTTCTCCCTGCCCAAATTTTATGGTCAGGGATGTAGGTTGGTGGATAATCTTAGGTCTGTTGAGGGTTTGGAATCAGTCGTGGCCGAAAAGGTGAGTAAAGAAATTGAGCTGGGTAGATTTGCTGGCCCTTTTTTCAGTCCCCCCTTTTAGGAATTTTAGGATCTCTCCTTTGGGCATTATCCAAAAGAAGGAGCCTAATACTTACAGGCTTATTCATCATTTGTCGTTTCCTTTTGGGGATTCTTTGAATGATGAAATAAGCGAGGATTTAGCTACGGTTCAATATTCTTCGTTTGATGATGCCCTGGTTAAATTACGGGGTCTAGGGAGGGGGGTTTTGATGGCCAAAGCAGACATTAAATCGGCTTTTCGTCTGCTGCCAGTACACCCGGACGCTTTTAATTCACTGGGTTTTTTCTTTTCGGGTAATTTTTATTTTGACAGATGTCTCCCTATGGGATGTTCACTGTCATGTTTTTATTTTGAATGTTTTGCCACCTTTTTGGAATGGGTCGTTTCAATATTTTGTGATTCGACCGTTATCGTCCACTATTTGGACGATTTTTTGTTCTTGGGACAGGCGGGGTCTACAGACTGTTTGCGCTTGCTGAATGGTTTTGTCCAGTTGTGCGAACAGTTTGGGATCCCGTTGGCTCACGAGAAGACGGCTTGGCCGTCTACTTGCATTCAATTTTTAGGTATCACGATCGACTCCGAGAATATGGAATTTAGGCTCCCGCAGGAAAAAGTGTCTAAACTCAAGTTTTGTTTATTGTCTTTGATCCGGAGACGAAAGGTACGTCTGAAAGAGATGCAGTCCTTGCTTGGTTTGCTGGCATTTGCTTCCAGGGTTACTCCCCTGGGTAAGCTATTTTCCAGGAAACTGTATGCAGCGATTGCAGGTCTCAAGTCACCCAATTCTCATGTAAGGTTAAATCAGGATATCAGGGAAGATATGTTGGTGTGGTTCCAGTTTTTGACGGATTTTAATGGCAAAAGTGTTTGGCAGGAGGAATTTATCCTGGACAGGGACTTTTGTCTTTTCACTGATTCAGCGGGTTCGGTGGGCTTTGCCGCCATTTGGCGCACACATTGGTGCGCCGATCGCTGGTGTCAGAGATGGGTTCAATTGGGTTACACACGCAACAGCGTTCTTCTTGAGCTCTTTCCCATTGTGGTGGCCCTGGAGGTTTGGGGCCATCACTTTCGGAATAGGAGACTGCTGGTTAGGACCGATAACAGGGGGGTGATGTTTGCAATCAATTGTTTGTCTTCAAAGTCCCCTCCTGTTATAGCCTTATTGCGTTAC
The DNA here is from genome assembly GCF_965119305.1 of Pelophylax lessonae. Classification (NCBI taxonomy): domain Eukaryota; kingdom Metazoa; phylum Chordata; class Amphibia; order Anura; family Ranidae; genus Pelophylax; species Pelophylax lessonae. Next base: position 379,504,028 of record NC_138769.1, on the reverse strand, counting down.
TTAGTGTCTAAATGCTTGTCATTGAATATTTGGATTAAGGCATCTTTCGTCTCGGGCAGGGATAATGGTTTGGCGGATGCTTTGTCTCGCTTACAGATGGAGCGCTTCTTTACGCTGTTTCCAGAAGCGGACGAGCTGAGCTGTCATTACCCGGGACATCTATGGTGCATAGTTTAGACTTGGTCGCAAGAAATGTCTTGCGTTCTTTAGCTCCGTCAACCATGGCAGGATACCAATCAGCATGATCTCTATGGGTGTCGCATCTTCAGTCAATAGGCGTATCCCCTGATAGTTTCTCAGAAAATTTGGTATTGTCATTTTTTAATTCCTTGTTCCGTAAGGAGTATGCGTGGTCTCACGTGAACAAAATTCTGGCCGGAGTATCATTTTTTGTTAAGTTACGGAATTTCCCTTCCTGCTCTTCCTTTTTTACGGTGTGTCAAGCCCTAAAAGGATATCGGAAAGCGACTTTTTTGCCGGATTCTAGGAAGCCTATTTCTGTCCCACTCTTGGCTAGTTTATGTTCAATTACATCGTCCGTTTGTTATTCTTATTATGAGTCGGTCCTTTTTCAGGCGGCTTTTTCGTTAATGTTTTTTGCGGCACTGAGAATTTCTGAGCTGGTGCCGATGAATAGGACACTTAGTTCCGGTCTTTTTCTTTCGGATGCGATTTTATCTGACACGACTTGTAGCATTTTGATACGTTTCTCTAAGACGGATCAGCTAGGTGTTGGGAAGCGTGTTAATTTGCACAGGTTTCAGAATTCGTCAGTATGTCCGGTGCGTTTACTGAATAAATTTTTGGCTATTAGATCGGCCGGTTCCAAATTCTTGTTCAATCACCAGGATGGTAGGCCATTGACTGGCTATCAATTTAATGCAGTTTTTAAGAAATGTCTCGTTCAGTTGGGGCTGGACAAGGAAAGGTTGACTTCCCATTCATTTCGTATTGGTGCCGCTACTGAAGCTGCGAGATTGGGTCTTGATGATCAATTTGTTAAAAAGTTGGGTAGATGGAAGTCGGATGTTTTTCAATCTTATATCCGCCCTGACACTGTTTGTTAAATTTTCAGGACGCTGCCTGAACATATGGATCATCGGACACTCTTTCGTGCACTGGGCTCGCGCACGAGCCAGAAGACGATCTTATGGGGAAAACCTCGGCTTAAATCCCAATTATTTTAGGATCCAGTGGTTTAGCAAGAGAGGTATGCTGTGGTCGGAATTTCGTCCTGAAATTTTTAGACTCTTGCAGTTTCTTTCCCCCCCGGATGTATTGGTAGTGCATCTTGGGGGGAATGATGTAGGTAGGGCTAGAACTTTAGACCTGATTTTTGCGATTCGGGATGACTTGCAATTATTGAAGTTGACGTTCCCTTTTATGTTTTTTTCCGAAGTCATCCCTAGACTCGCTTGGTTCAAGCATTGTTACTTGAGACCACTTGAGAAAATTCGGAAGCGGGTCAACAGGGCTTTAGAAAAGCTGCTGCGCGTCGTGGGTATTTTATCTTTCCGGCATAGGGAATTAGAGGGCGGTACTAGCGGACTATACAGGTTCGATGACACCCACCTATCAGACATTGACCTTGATACTTTTAATGCCAACTTGGGTACTTGCATAGAAGAGGCCGCGCGTTGGGGGTGTGCCAGGCGGGTGTGAGCCGCCTGCCTTTTGGATGTGTTGATATTTATTTGTTAATGGCAACCTGGGTCGTTGAGACCGGGTTGTTTTATACTGCTGTTTTATTCAAGTTTAAAAGATTTATCGATCTTTAATGTGTTAAATAATAAACGGCCGCGGCCTCTTTTATTCCAAATTTAAGTCTGATGGTGTCTTATTTAATAAGTTATAAGCTAAGTTAAGGAAATCCTGCCTACTGCCCCATAAAAAGAAAAGGGGACGAATGGCCTCTTTTATTTGTGAGGTAGTGGCAGGTAAGGATAGTTTAGGATAAGGATTAGGCCAAGTTCAGTTGTTAGGCAGTTTAGAGCCTGTCAGATATTGTGCTAAGCTGATTGGCTGTTGGGTAATAGCTAGCTTGTCCAAGTATCCAGGGAGAATAAGCCCCTCACCTGTTTGAGCCGGTTTTCTCCCGCCTGTAATACTCAAAGTTGATTGGCCAAAGGTGTTCAAGAGGACCCATTTAAGGGTCCCCTCACAGATGAGTCGTCACTCCGCCGGTCAAGAAGCGAAGAAGGAAGACAGCACAGCGGTTCCCCTCCCACCCCCCCCCCCCTGTTTTGTCGTGGTCAGTTTGTTATTTTAGGGTCACCTTCGCTCACGGCGAAGGGGGACGTTTTTTGTTGAATTTGAGTTGGATGTGTTGATATTTATTTGTTAATGGCAACCTGGGTCGTTGGGACCGGGTTGTTTTATACTGCTGTTTTATTCAAGTTTAAAAGATTTATCGATCTTTAATGTGTTAAATAATTAATGGCCGCGGCCTCTTTTATTCCAAATTTAAGTCTGATGGTGTCTTATTTAATAAGTTATAAGCTAAGTTAAGGAAATCCTGCCTACTGCCCCATAAAGCATTTTACTTGGAAGAAGACTTTTCGTGTGCCGGCTTTATTCATATAACATTTGGTTTGGACGTTCAGCCTGAGCACTGACACTTAGCTCTTTATTTTCCCACAGTGCGGTGGAGCTAGGGTGAGTTACTGTTTATACCTGGTAAAGTCCCTGATGTATTTAGCAACCCCCAAACTCCATTTTCTCTTTCGTTCATTGACGGACACAGCTCCTGATCTTTTTAAACATTGGGTTATACTGCCCCCTACAGAAGTAGGACACTAGGCAGAAAAAAAGTCTGGCTACGCCTATGGGCAGTCCCAGGAGGTATACTCCCTCTCTCTGCTATAGCCACTCAGTTTTTTTCTCCCTAGTCAGGAGTAAGGACCTAGTCCATTGCTGGGATCTCTGGTCCTGGCAATTTTTTCTTTTTAGATAGACTTTTTTTCTCCTGGATTTTTTCCTGTGAGATCTACAATCAACTGCCAGACTGGGCGACGGGCTGGATAATCTAGATCCAGTGGTCACCATAGTCTGGCCAGCAAGCACGCACTAGGTTGGCCTGCAAGTTAAATGTCTCGCAAGTGTCGCATACGACTGGGTCTCGGCCCAAATCACAGCGTTCCTCCTGGCCGACTGCCCCCTATTTCGATGGAGAGGAGGTTCTGTCTGGAGCGGTGTCCACCTGGTTTCTGGTATCGTAAGTGACTGTCCCCCCTCTCCCCCTGGAGGGTTTTGGGGTGGATGTGGGCCCCGCCATGGGATGGTCAGACCCCTGGGTTCCCCTCCTTCTCAATAGGCACCCCCCCATTGGTCTGGTGGTGCTGTGGGCCATATCGCCCCCCCATCCACCCCCGCTCCTTCACTGATGCTGAGGCTGTGGGGTGGACTGGTCCACTGCCTGGGGTGGGGCCAGGGTGCTGTGCTGGCTATGGGGGCGGGGATGTGCTTCTGGCGACTGGCTGTGGGGGGGGGAGGCTCCTTCTAGAGGGCCCACTTTCCTGACTGTCCCGTTTTCTGAGGCCAAGGGATCCCTCCTGCCATTGAAAATAGCGGCGGCCATGACAGTGGAGCCCTCTGGGCGATGATTTTGGCTGCGTTCCGTGGTTTCTGGACCACGCACCCTGAATCCTCAGATAGTAAGGAGGATTTCTCCTCTTCTGCAACCGCGTACGAAACGGCACTGGTGGACGCACTGATTATAGCTGTGCGTGAGACCTTAAAGATGAAGGACGCAGCTGAAGCTGCGGCGGAGGCGCAGGTTCCCTTTGGTATTCACAAGCCATCCAGAATGGAAAAGGTGTTCCCTTTCCCCTCCTATTTTGACAGAATTGGGACTAAATAGTAGGGACGATCAAAGCGTGCCCTTGGGGTCTCTAAGCGATTTTGCTAGGCGATACCCCTATGAGGAATCCCTTCTTAAGAAGTGGACTGTCCCACCAGTGGTGGACCCTCCGGCTTCCAGATTTAACAACCATGATTCCGGTTGAATAGTCCCCGGCCTTTCAGGACCCGGCTGGCGGAGGCTGTGGCCCGCAATATGTACACCCTGGCTGGTTCGACACTGAGGCGAATATTCACCATTGCCCCGGTTTTGTAGACTCTGACCATATGGGCTAGGCTTTGACAAGGGTTCATAGCCCTTCGGGGACTCCTCTGGAGGATCCAAGCGAACATGGTTTGGCAAATCAAGAGCGGACTTCTCTAGACCCGCTGACAAGGGCCCTTCAGCATGAAGGTGCGCCTTTACCCGTATCTGGGGTGGGGGGACGTCTTCGCTGGTTCCCCGACCCGTGGACTCCCCTGGTACAAGTCAGGTGGGTCCACGAGGTCATTCGGTCCTGCTACAAGATTGAGTTTCATTCTTTCCCTCCGATAAGGTTCTTCCTTCCAACCTGCTACTGTCCCTGGCTGCTTACAGGCTCTTTTTTTAGGCGGCACAAATTGGATCATGCTTTGCTGGGGTTTTTTTTCGCCTTCCTCTGGATCAACTGCGGGTATAGGATTGTGTATATGGGATTGTATGGTTGGGTTTTCAATACTGTTTTTTTTTTTTTTTTTTGGTTGAACCAGATGGACTTGTGTCTTTTTTCAACCTAACTATGTAAGACACTTTACTTTAAAGGGTGATGGTCCCTGTTCCGACTTCAGGAACATTTTCAGGGGTTTTACTCAAACCTGTTTACAGTCCTCAATAAGGAAGGCAAGGTGAGTCCAATTCTGAACTTCTCTGTGTGGGTGCAGAAGTTCAAAATGGAGTCCGTTTGCACGGTGGTGGCTTTCTTGCATCAGGGGGATTTTTATTGCCTCCATCGACATCAAGGACGCTTACCTTCATATTCCAATATGTGTCGGTCTCCAGTGCTTCCTCCCCTTTGCTGTGGGAGAGGAGCATTATCAGTTTGTGGCATTACCCTTTGGTCTCGATTCTGCTCCTCTGGTCTTTAGGAAAGTGTTGGCCCCAGTGCTAGCATTGTTCAGCCAATGGGGGATTGCGGTACTGGGCTACTTGGATGACTTCCTTCTGCGAGTGGAGTCTCCTACTGCTCTGGTGGAAAATGTGGAAATCACCATACGAGCTTGAGGGTGTTTAGCTGGACATTTTCAGGAGTCTTCTCTGGTTCCATCCACAAAGCTGGACTATCTGAGTCTGACTTTGGACTCAGCCTTAGCCAGAGTGCTCCTTCCTCTGGACAGACTCCAGCAACTGCAGGCTGTAATTCATCTCCTGCTGTCCAGCAGATGGTAATCCCTCCGCACTTGCATGCAGTTGTTGGGCCTGATGGTGTCTACCTTCAAGGTGGTTCCATTTGCACAGGTCCATACGAGGTCCCTTCAGGGGAGATTCTGCCCAAATGGGACAAAAATTTGCAGTCTCTGGACAATCAGATTCGGCTGAGCCAGGGAATGAAAGAGTCCCTGATATGGTGGCTTGGTTCTTCGGTGCTTAGGCTCGGCAAATCCTTGCTCCCCTTGTATTGGACAGTGGTCACCATGGATGCCAGCCTGTCCGGCTGGAGAGGCGTCCTCTGCAAAATTTCTGCTCAGGGGGTCTGGACACTGTAAGAGTCCAAAGTACCCATCAATGTCTTGGTACTCCGAGCAATCAGACTGTCCTGGAATATTGGACGGATCGCCTTCAGGGATATCCAGTGCGCATTCAATTGGACAATGCCACAGCTGTGGCTTATGTCAATCACCAGGGGGGCACAAGAAGTTTCCTGGCTGCTCTGGAGGTAGCCGGAATTCTAAAGTGGGCATAACGGTTGGTTCCAGCCCTCTCTGCCGTACACATTCCCAGGGTGGAAAACTGGCAGGCGGATTACCTCAGTCAGCAGGCATTGGACCAAGGGGAGTGGTCCCTTCATCCGGAGATGTTTCATCAGTTGTGTCTCAGGTGGGGCATCCCTGAGGTGGATCTGTTGGCATCCTGGTTCAACAGAAAGGTGCAGAGGTTTGTGGCTCGGTCACGGGATCCTCTGACGGATGCCACGGGTGCGCTAGTGGCCCCGTGGGATCAGTATCTTCTGATTTACGCCTCTCTCCTCGCAAGCTTCTGCCAAGACTTCAGGCAGGATCGAGGCAGAAGGGATTCGAATCATCTTAGTGTCCCTGGGCTGGCCTCGCCCAACTTAGTACGCCGATCTGGTGCGGCTGGTCGCCAACGTTACTTGGACGCTTCCTCTCAGGAAGGATCTGCTGTCCTAAGGACCAATTTTCCATCCTGCTTTATAGTTGCTGTCTTTGACGCCTTGGCTGCTGAATGCCAGGTGCTGATGGGTAGAGGTTTGTATGAGTTGATGATTCCAACGCTGTTAAAAGCTAGGAAATCTACATCTAACATTGTACGCTGAAGACGTACATTGGGTGATGTGAGTCTCTCATTTTGGTGCTCTCAGTCCTACAGAAGCCTCCTTTTGAGAATCTTTGGGAAATTCGCCTGCTTACTCTGTCCCAGAAGGTGGCCTTTTTGGTGGCTTTCACCTCTGCACGCAGGGTGGCGGAATTGGCGGCCTTAGCCTGTTGTTCACCTTACTTGGTGGTTCACAGTGATAAGGTGGTTCTTCGTCCCTGTCCATCGTTCCTTCCTCAGGTTGTCTCTTATTTTCATTTGAATGAAGACATTGTGTTGTCTTCCCTGTGTCCCAGGCCAAAACATCTGAAGAAAATTGCTTTGGATGTGGTCTGGGGGATTAGGGTGTACCTGGCAGCTACAGAGTCTTTTAGGAAATCGGACTCACTATTGGTGCTTACGGATAGGCCTCGAAAAGGGTTGTCCGCTTCCTCTGCAACCATTTCCAGATGAATCAGACAGACGGTGATTCAGGCCTATTCCATCAAGGGTCAGGTTCCTCCTTTCCCTGTCAAGGCGCACTCTTCTCGGGTGCTCAGTGCCTCCTGGGCCTTCTGTCATCAGGCATCAGTGACACAGGTTTGCAAGGCAGACACCTGATCATCGGTGCACACTTACATAAAGTTGTATAAAGTGAATGTGTTGGCATCTGCGGGTGCTTCAAGGTTTTGCAGGCTGCTGTTTAGAGGACCTGGTCCTCCTTGTGGGTATATTGTTTTTTTCAGGTGAGCTCCAGTTGTTTTGGTTGAGCTCCTGTTTACCTGGTTGGCTATAATTAGCCTAGAGAATTCCTTTTTTGTTGTTCCCACCCAGTCATGCTTAACACTGCTTTGGGACGTCCCAATGGTTAAGAAGATCAGGAGCTGTGTCCGTCAGTGAACGAAAGAGGAAATGGGATTTTTCACTTACCGTAAAAAATCCATTTCTCTGATGTTCATTGACGGACACAGCACCCGCCCCTCTATGGAGTTGTAATTCTTCTGACACTGTACCTATAGCAGAAAGAGGGAGTATACCCCCTGGGAGCCAGACTTTTTTCTGCCTAGTGTCCTACTCTTTTAGGGGGCAGCATAACCCAATGGTCATCTGATCATCGGTGCACACTTACACAAAGTTCTATAAAGTGGATGTGTTGGCACCTGCGGGTGCTTCTTTTGACCGCAAGGTTTTGCAGGCTGCTGTTTAGAGGACCTGGTCCTCCTTGTGGGTATATTGTTTTTTTCAGGTGAGCTCCAGTTGTTTTGGTTGAGCTCCTGTTTACCTGGTTGGCTATAATTAGCCTAGAGAATTCCTTTTTCGTTGTTCCCACCCAGTCATGCGTAACACTGCTTTGGGACGTCCCAATGGTTAAGAAGATCAGGAGCTGTGTCCGTCAGTGAACGAAAGAGGAAATGGGATTTTTTACTTACTGTAAAATCCATTTCTCTGATGTTCAATGATGGACACAGCACCCGCCCCTCTGTGGAGTTGTAATTCTTCTGACACTGCTTGTAACAAAACTGAGTACCTATAGCAGAGAGAGTATACTTTTTTCTGCCTAGTGTCTTGCTCTTTTAAGGGGCAGCATAACCCAATGGTTAAAAAGATCAGGAACTGTGTCCGTCAATGAACATCAGAGAAATGGATTTTACAGTAAGTCAAAAATCCCTTTTTTTTTTACTTTTGGATAAACGTACATATATTTTTTAGTTCTACCCGGTGTTTCAGGTTTTCTTCCATGCATTGCTTTAGTGCAATAGTCTTTCCTGGTCTGGTTTGTTTGTAATCTGATGATGTAGGTGAGCTGTTACAAAATACACTCTCTTGCCCAGTGCACTCCTTCATAAAGAATCCTCAACCACCATCATAGCTTTTTAGCCACCCATTTGTTTCTTGACAGTTTGAATGTAATTTGTTATACAGGAAACAGTAAGGAAGTTACACAGCACGGGCTTCAGGAAGGACACTCCCAGTGACCCTTTGAGGTACTTTCTGGCTCTTGGATTGAGTAGGTTACAGAGAGAACAGATTAAGGAAAATAAGAGAACTTTCTTGTAGCATTTGTGGAATAGCATGAGTTCACTAATTGGTTTCACATGTTGCCAGCTCCATATTTTTTTCAGGTCTTTTTGGTTATTAATGTAATGTTTATAATGTTCATTGCTTAACATTGTTTGTTGAAGTGCATTCTACAATGCCCATATACACAGATGTGAGGGATACGTAAACTGTAGTACCTAGTTTGAATTTATTGTGGGAGGACTTAAGTATAGTGAAGTCTGGTTGCTGAGTTAACCTCACCTTACAGATAATCACTGCCTTTTGCATTACCTTATCAAGTAAGCCTGCTTTAGGCTACATTCACACCTGAGCGTAGCGTTTTTCACCGCAATTTTACCGCGATTTTTGCGGCGATTTTTACCGCGATTTTTACCGCGATTTTTGTGCAGGCGTTTTTAGATTGAATAGAGATCAATGGAAAACGCCTGTAATCTGCCCAAAAAGAAACTCAAGTACTTTTTTGAGCGTTGGGCGTTTTGTATACAGCTTCAAAACGCTCAGATGTGAACAGGGGCCATTGAAATGAATAGGATTTGTCTTGTTGGGCGTTTTGAGAGCTGATCCTAGAGCAGAAAAATGCCCCAAAAACGCCCCAAAACGCCTACATGTGAACGGAGCCTCAGGGTGTGCTGTGTTGACATCTAGCTATTAGTACTACATATAGATTTAAAACATTGCTATTGTCTTTCAGAAAAGCTACAGATTATTCTTTATTGTGTATTCCTGTACGTAACTAAGGAGAACATCACCCATGGAAAATGTGAAGATAAGGTTAAAATTATAAAGTAATAATTCTGTAACATCCCCAGTTGAGAAAAGTCAAAGGTTAAAGAGTTAAGAAAACAACCAAAAAATAGAGGCAAAAGAAGCACAATCTTATCTGTCTTACATTTTTGGTTTGGGATGAAAGTGCTCAGAAGGGGAAAGAAATCACAAAGGAATCCGTCGAAGACTTTGAGAGGTTAAACGTAACAGTTGTTTTCTTTGAAGTGCTTGGCCAGGAGGTTAATTGCCAAAACGGCTTGTGGAAAAGGTGGTAACAATTTAACAAGACTGTACAGCGGCACAGGCACAGATGAATATCAGGTGTTTGCAGATGTGTTGTGCCTAACAGGAAAGGCGGGAGGGGGGGTCTGAATGAGAAACAGGGAACAAGGCAGCAAAACTGAAAGCCCAGCTAAACAACCAATAATTCTTTGTTTGCTTAGCCAATCATCTTCTAATTGGCTGAGATTTTAATAGCTGCCTATTGATTGGTCAGTCGAACTCATGACTGCTGCTATTTTTAAAGTACAGTACCGGACAGCAGATTGCAATTACCAGAGCTTTCATACAAATTCTTTCACTCTACAATAGTTCTGATTTATGTATACTGCTAAGATTGCTGTCGGCAGATAAATATCAGGTATTTCTTTTACATTTTGGCTACTTCAGCTTATTTGATCTTTCTTGGTTAGTTGGCTCAAAAGTCCCAGCCATTGCACATGAGGGGTTTCTGAATATCTAAAAAGCTACTGGCTAATAAACAGAGTAGAGCTGCAGAAGAAACTGCTGCAGCTGGAGCTTGTGGCTGCTTAAAGCTATTGAAAGCATGTGTATATATGTGTGTGTATTACTTACTTTTATTGTTTGTTATTTGTTTTAAGTTGGCTTCTACAGAAGGACCAGGAGCAGGGGTAAGATGATTTGCTGGAAAGACCCAGCAGAGAGTACAACCCTGCCTTACTCCAACTAGAAATATTTGGAGTTGTGCTTTAAAAAGGTAGCGCAAAACCACCGGTTTGGTCTGACTTTCATGCAACTTCAGGGCCATAGACTTCAATGTTAACCCTCAGAAGTTGCATGAAAGTCACACCAAATTGTTATACTATGCAACTTGTGTTCAACAGTTGTCCATTAAAACTGGTCAAAGCCAAAGTCGTATCCATGTTGCATCCATCCAAAGTTGCGTCAAAGATGCATCAAAGTTGCACTCCAAAGTCGGTGCAACTTTGGAGTCGTACAAGTGTGAAAGGGGCCTTACTCTAGTCTCCCCCTCTAGCTGCACCTCACCTTTGCTATGCTGCTCCACATAATTTCCAATAGTGGAAGAATCCATCCTCTGAAATCTATTAATTGCTTAGGTCATAGCTTACACAGGGTTGTGGACTTCTACCCACCTGACAGTGCTAGTACGAACAAAGGTTGCCAACTATAGCACAATGGATTATGGAAGTGGATCGAACCCGGCTTGTAAAAAAGCTGATGCATATGCATAGGAATATGTATAGGAAATGTAATGAAATTTGGTGAGAGTGGACAAAGTTTAACCACTTCAGCCCCTGAAGGTTTTCCCCCTTCACGACCAGGCCATTTTTTGCAATACAGCACTGTGTTACTTTAACTGAATTTACCGAAAAAAAATTAAGGCCCTTTTTTTTCCCCACAAATAGAGCTTTCTTTTGATGGTATTTGATCACCTCTACGATTTTAAATTTTTGTGAAGTTCTTCATCATTTTAGGCAACACTGTATTCTGTTTTTGGTAAAAAAAAAAATCTCAATAAGCATATATTAATTGGTTTGCGCAAATGTTATTACGTCTACAAACTATGGGATAGATTTATGGACTTATTATTTTTTTTACTAATAATGGCTTCGATCAGCGATTTTTAGACTGCAACTTTGCAGCGGACAAATCTGACACTAAGTGACACTTGTTGGGGACCAGTGACACCAATACAGTGATAAGTGCTAAAAAAATGAACTGTCACTGTAAAAATGACACTGACAGGGAAGGGATTGACATCAGGGGCGATCAAAGGGTTAAGTGTGCTCCTAGGGAGTGATTTCTAACTGTGGAAGGAATGGATGCACTAGAGGAAAACAGAGATCCGTGTTTCTGCTTAGCAGAAACACAAGATCTCCTTTTTCCTCGGTGACAGAATGGCAGTCTGCTTTGTTTACATAGGCAGACCGCTGTTATGTCTCTCCTCGGGATGATCAGCGGGTCCTGGTGGCCATCGCGGGCGTCTGACCAGCCGATTGGCTCCCACTGTGTCCAATTACAGTAGGAGCGGGGCTCCGGCGGATAGCGCCACAGATCGCGTGCACAAAATCACATACATGTACATGATTTTGCACAGCCAGGCAGCCCTACCGCAGTATATATGCAGCAGACGGTCTGGAAGTGGTTAAACAGGCATCTGTATACATAGGATATATTAACAAAGAGAGCAGATCAAAAAATCCAATAGAGCAAAGTAATTTATGGATCGGTACTGAGAAAGAGGTGGATTATATTTGGTAAGAGGGAATAAGGGAATGATAGCTAATTGAGAATTTAGGATAATTATTATGGGTTAGCCTCATTACCGCCTGGTCTAGAGGCCAGGACCCTGCATATTTTTTCCCCCATAGTTAAAGGGGGTGTGAAGGAGGAAAAGGATTTAAAAGCTAAGTTCACCTTTGTTCACATTTTTTATTTCATTTTTTTTTCTGAATTCCAGCTCCTGTATGTACCAATATAGCATTATTGTACTTTTTTTTGCAAAAATAAAACCGCTTTCCATTAATTCTACACAGGCTTAACTCACTCTCTTCATAGCTTTTTAAACACACTACTCGATTACTTGCTGGCAACTGCCTTACTTCCTGGTCAGACTTTAGGCCGTGACAGAGGAAAGAGTTGACCAGCTGAGAGTAGATAATGCAGGGAGTGTGCTAATGAGATCAGCTGGTCAACTACTTCCTGTGTCATGACCTAACGTCTGTCCAGGAAGTTAGGCAGAAGTAATCGAACAGTGTGTTTTAACAGCTATGAAGAGAGTGACTCAGATTGTATGGCTGAATTTGCATCGCATTCGGACCAAGGTCGCACAGGACCCTTTTTTTGGTTTACACCTATGCGATCCGACTCATGTCTGAACTGACAGTTCTCACTGCGATATGCAAACTGATCTGGGTGTGTTGTTAAGAGGAAAGCATTGCACCCGTGATCATTTGATCACAGTGCAATGCCAGACTCCTTCAGACTCTCAGTTGAGCTGTCTGCCCATACCTCCCAAACAGGCAGACAGTTACTGAAGAGCAGGAAGATCAATGAACTATGAGAGCGTTCACCAGTGCCCACGCAGTTCACTGATAACTACAAGCCGTCTGCTGCATTGGGGATCTTAACCTTTAAATAAGGTGTACAGGATTATTTGGGTTTGTATGCTTGTTAGTCTGTTTTCCATCATGTGTCATGTCTGTGTATGAATGATTTTAGGAAGAGATGTATGATATTTCTTGTATTCTAGACAAAACGTAATAAAAATGGTCCAAACTTTAAAAAAAAAAAAACCCCGGCTCATAAATATTGATTGGCCCAGTGCTGGCCCTATTGTCAATTACAGCCCTATTGTCAAATGTTCTGGGACGATGTCATATGAGGTCTTCCCACTCTCGCCGCGCTTGCGTGCCCCCACAGAGGCACACAGGGATCGGTTGTGTGCTCTGTCCCTAGGACACAGCGTATCACCGATCCTGGTAAAGAGCCATTGACTAGGCTCTTTACCCATGTAATCTGCTGTGTCCAATCACACCCGATCATATATAAACAAAGAAATGCTGGTTTTCAGCATTCCTCTCCTCATGTTGATAGCATGAGGAGAGTAGAGGGCAATCAGCTGCATTTCCTCATAGGGGAGATCTACACAGATAGACAGGGCACCCATTAGTGCCCATCAGTAATGCCAATCAGTTCCTATCAGTGATGCCAATCAGTGCCCATCAGTTATGCCTGTCAGTGCCTGCCCATCAGTGCTGACAATTAGTGCTATCAGTGCCACCCATCAGTGACACATCAGTGCTGCGTATCAGTGCCGCCTATCAGTCCCCATCAGTGCTGCGTATTAGAGGCCCTCATCAGTGCCCATCAGTGCAGCCTATCAGTGCCCATAAGTGTAGCCTCATCACACATGTCAGTGAAGAAGAAAAATTACTTATTAACAACATTTTATAACAGAAACTAAGAAAAAACTTTTTTTTTTTTCAACATTTTCGATCTTTTTTGTTTTTTTAAAAAACACAGTGGTGATTAAATACCACCAAAAGAAAGCTCTATCTGTTTTTAAAAACAATAATAAAAATGTTGTTTGAGTACAGTGTTGCATGACCACGCAATTGTCATTAAAAAATGGGACAGCGCTGAAAGCTGAAAACTGGCCTGTTCAGGAAGGGGGTAAAAGTGCCCAGTAGGTTAAGTATACTTTCTTTCATCAGAGTTTATACTGTATATTTACTACTTTTCACCTGTAGTAGTTTTAACCACTTGCCGCCCGCCCACCGTCAAATGACGACGGGACGGTGCGGCCATTGTTCTGGGCGGACGTCATATGACGTCCGCCCATTCAGGCGGGGCAGGCGCGCGATCGCGTGCACGCTGCCCTGCACTGTCGGTGGCGGCGTGTCCCCAGGACACAGCGTGTCACCGGCAGGGGGGAAACAGCCATGCCCATTGGCTTTTTCCCACGTGATCGACTGTGTTCCAATCACACAGCCGATCACAATAGGAAAGCCTGGAGAAAGACCGCGCATGCCTGATCGGGAGCGCGCAGCGCGGTCATGTCGGTGGCTCTGTGTTCACTAGGAACACAGCTAGTCACCGGCAGTAGTAAACAGTCACTGACAGTGGCTGTTTACTATGTGATCGGCTGTGATCCATTCACAGCCGATCACAAAATGTAAACACAGAGCAGTAACTCACTGTTACTAGCTCTTCTCCCCTCACACAGTTTCCAGTGTGAGGAGAGCAGAGCCAGAAACAGTCAGTTACTGCTCTGTACACCTGTAAAAGTAAAAGCACAGCAATAAAGGTCCCCACACAGTCCTCAGCCCCCCCCCCAATTGCACCTGTCACCCAACAGTCACCTCATCAGTGCCCAGAAATTGCCACCCATAACGTTCACATGTGAGCGTAGCAATCGCGGGCAGAATCACTGTGATTCTGCCCGCGATCCCGAAATCATTGCAAATCGCGGGACGCCTGTGCGTTGTCCGTGATTTGCAATAGCACCCCAAACGCTGGGCGATGTTGCCACGATTTCCGCCTGCCGAATCGCAGTAACATCGCGCAAACAACGCATGACGCCCAAAAAAGGTACAAGAGCTCTTTGGGGCGTCATGCGTTGTTTGCGCGATGTTACCGTGATTCGGCAGGCGGAAATCGCGGCAACATCGCACAGCATTTGGGGTGCTATTGCAAATCACGGGCAACGCACAGGCGCCCCGCGATTTGCAATGATTTCCAGAATGCCGGCAGAATCACAGTGATTCTGCCCTGATCCGCTACGCCCACATTTGAACGTAGCCTAAAGTGCACCTGTCACCAGAGACTGCCATCAGTACCGCCGTGCACCATCACCTGTCACCTGTCACCCATTGGTGACCATCGCCCGTCAACTGTCACCACATCAATCACCGTCACCTGTCACCCCATCAGTCATTGTCACCTGTCACCCAATCAATCATCGTCACTTGTCACCCCATCAGTGATCGTCACTTGTCACCCCATCAATCATTGTCACTTGTCACCCCATCAGTGATCATCATCTGTCACCCCATCAATCATCGTCACCTGGCTGTCACCCCATCAGTGATCGTCATCTGTCACCCCATCAATCATCGCCATCTGTCACCCCATCAATCATCGTCACCTGTCACCCCATCAGTCATCGCTACCTGTCACCCCATCAGTCATCGCTACCTGTCACCCCATCAGTCATCGTCACCTGTCACCCCATCAGTCATCGTCATCTGTCACCCCATCAGTCATCGTCACCTGTCACCCCATCAGTAATCGTCATCTGTCAACCCATCAGTCATCGTCATCTGTCACCCCATCATTGACCGTCACCTGCCACCCATCAGTGATCATCCGCAGTCAACCGTCACCCGTTGCACAGCCCATCACAGCCAGCACGTCAAAAAGGATGTACAGCAACGAGGAGGCCCTTCAGGTCCTCTCCATGACTGATGAGAGCACCGGGGAGCACTCATCAGTATCCGAATCAATTTCCGAATCCGATTCGGAATTTGAAATCGCTAATAGTAGCGGATCGTAGATGGACTCGGACTATTGCTGTACACTTTCCTTTATACAATGTATTTTGGGGTGCAATTTTTGCTATATACATGCAACCACTTACTGACCGCCTAACGACTATATATGTCGGCCATTAAAAGCTAAATACTGGGGTTATGGCAGCAGATAGCTGCCATAACCCCAGTATTTTTTTAAACGGCGGGCGGTCGGCTTTCAGATAAGGGTGGTCCCAGTGGCGGATTCGCAGTGGAATTACCCTTACGTGCAGGGGAAGAGGTGCCCCCCCTCCCGCCGCGTCCCAGACGTTTTCCCAGCTTACCGGACCCTCCGGCAGCGGGGAAAACTATCCGGTCCCGGATCCTCAGAGACAGGAAGTCGAGTGAGGGCAAGATGGCCCTCATTCGACTCTATGGTCTTGGAGGACCGGAGCTACGTCAAAAGTCGTTGCCTAGCAACCGGTTTAACCTCTTTACCACTGCTCACATTGCTGCTACTGCAGCAATGTGGCTCGTTATCGTCCAGCGACGTAGACCTTCGTCGCTGGACTCCGCCCCTTGTGGGTGATGCGCGCGCGCCGCTGGAGGCTCGCTCCCGCTGTTTTCAGTCACAGCGGGAGTCGGGCCAGGGGAGGAGCGGCGGCGATCGCCGCTGCTCTTCCCTGATCGTTGGGGAATCTAGTTTGGAGATCCGCCCGCTTGTGTAAACAGAGCGGGCGGATCTCCTCAGTCGCAAGGAGTGACAGATTGCAGTGTTCAGCATAGCTGAACATGCAATCTGACCTTGTGTCACTCAGTCACCTACCCCCCCACACGTTAGCAAGCACCAGGCATACATTAACCCCTCCCTCTCCAATAAAATTAACCCCTTCCCTGCCAGTGTCATTTTTACAGTAACAGTGCATATATATAGCACTGATTACTGCAGTAATGTCACTGGTACCCCCAAAAAAAATTGCAGATCGCCGCCATTACGCGTTAAAAAAAAACCACCAAAAATGACAGAAATCTTTCCCTTCGTTAGTAAACGCAATAACTTTTGCGCAAACCAATCAAAATACGCTTATTGTGATTTTTTTTACCAAACATAGGTAACAGAAAACAAATTGGCCAAAAATTTAAAAAAATTTAGATTTTTACATTTTTTGGGGGGGGGGAATTTCATATAAAAAAATGTTAAAAATATTGTTATTTTTTCAAAATAAATGCTGTTTTTTGTTTATAGCGCAAAAAGTAAAAATCGCACAGGTAATCAAATACCACCAAAAGAAAGCTCTGTTTGTGGGAAAAAAAGGACGTGAATTTCGTTTGGGTACGGCGTGGCACGACCGCGCAATTGTCAGTTAAAGTCGCACAGCGCCGAATCGCAAAAAAGTGGCCTGGACGTAAGACAGCAAAATCCTCCGGTGGTAAAGTGGTTAAAGGGACGCTTTTTTTTTTTTTTTTTTCTTTTTCAACAATTTTTTATTTTTTTTTTATTTTTTAGTGTAGTTGTGAGGTCTGAGGTCTTTTTGACCCCAGATCTCACAATAAAGTAGACCTGTCATGCCTATTTCTATTACAAGGGATGTTTACATTCCTTGTAATAGGAATAAAAATGATCAAAACATTTTTTTTTTTAAAACTGTGTAAAAATAAAAAAAATAATAAATAAAATAAATAGGAAAAAAAAAATTAAAGCACCCTGTCCCCGTTAGCTCGCGCGCAGAAGCAAACGCATACGCAAGTCCCGCCCACATATGTAAACGGTGTTCAAACCACACATGTGAGGTATCGCCGCGATCGTTAGAGCGAGAGCAATAATTTGAGCCCTAGACCTCCTTTGTAACTCTAAGCTTGTAACCTGTAGAAATTTTTAAAATGTTGCCTATGGGGATTTTTAAGTACCAATGTTTGGCGCCATTCTGTGAGTGTGCGCAATTTTGAAGCATGACATGTTGGGTATCTATTTACTCGGCGTAACATTATCTTTCACATTATGGAAAAAATTTGGGCTAAATTTACTGTTTTCTTATTTTTTAATTAAAAATGAATTTTTTTCAAAAAAATTGCATTTGGAAGACTGCTGCGCAGATAGGGTGTGATAAGAAATATTGCAACGATCTCCATTTTATTCTCTAGGGTCTCTGCTAAAAAAAAATATAATGTTTGGGGGTTCTAAGTAGTTTTCTAGCATAAAAAATGATTTTAGCTTGTAAACACCAAGTGTCAAAAATAGGCCCAGTCTTAAAGTGGATAAATGGACAACTTTTGTGTAAAGTGCTACTTGGATGTTAGGCCTCTGTATGTGGCAAGTCTGTGAAAAAGTCTCACACATGTGGTATTGACATAATCAGGAGGAGTAGCAGAATGTATTTTGGGGTGCAATTTTTGCTATGTACATGCTATGTGTTGGAAATATTTCATAAATGGAAAAAAATGCATTTTCATTTTCTTTCCAAAGTTTCCAAAAACTTGTGGAAAAAAATGACACGTTCAAAAGACTCATTATGCCTCAAAAATTATACGTTGGGGTGTTTGCTTTCCAAAATGGGGTCATTTTATGGGGGGTTTCCATTGTCCTGGTGCTTCAGGGCCTTCAAAAGTGCGATAGGTTGTCAGGAAATTATATGTGTAATTTATGCTCCTAGAATGCCGGACGGTGCTACTTGGATGTTAGGCCTGTGTATGTGGCTAGGCTGTGAAAAATTCTCACACATGTGGCATCGCCATACTCAGGAGGAGTAGTAGAATGTGTTTTGGGGTGTAGTTGCAAGTATATATATATGCTGTGTGAGAGAAATAACCTGTTAATACGTCAATTTGTAAAAAAAAAAAAAAAAAATCTTCATTTTGCAAAGAATTGTGGGAAAAAATTACAACTTCAAAAAGCTCACCATGCCCCTTATTAAATACCTTGGAATGTCTACTTTCCAAAAAGGGGTAATTTGGGGGGTATTTGTACTTTCCTGACTTTTTAGTGTCTCAAGAAATGAGATAGACCTTCAGTACATCAGGTGTGATCAAGTAAGGTCAATTTTCAATGATTAGCGCCATAACTTGTGGACTCTAGAACTTTCACAAAGACCAAATAATATACACTTATTTGGGTTATTTTTACCAAAGATAAGTAGCAGTATAAATTTTGGCCAAAATTTGTGAAGAAAAATGACTAATTTGCTAAATTTTATGACAGAAACAAAGAAAAATTAGTTTTTTCACAATATTTTCAGTCTTTTTTTATTTATAGCACAAAAAAGAAAAAACCCAGTAGTGATTAAATACCATCAAAAGAAAGCTCTATTTTTGTGAAAAATAGGACACAAATTTTTTATGGGTACAGTGTTGCATAACTGAGTAATTGTCATTCAAAGTGTGAGAGCGCTGAAAGCTGAAAATCGGTCGGGGTAGGAAGGGGGTGAAAGTGCACTGTAGGCAAGTGGTTAACTTGTAGTTTCTTCACAGAAAGTGTCAGTTCAGATTTTACAGACATGTAATCTATTATGCATTAACCTGTGCAGTGTCATGTGGCATGCCTCATATTTGAGTGACAGAATGTCACCAGTAGGGATGGGCCGAACACTCCCCTGTTCGGTTCGCACCAGAACATCTCGAACAGGGAAAAAAATCTAGCGAACATGCAAACTCTATTAAAATCAATGGGACACGAACATGAAAAATCAAAAGTCATCATTTTAAAGGCTTATTTGCAAATTATTGCCAAAAAAAAGGTATGTATGGGGACCTGGATACTGACCTGGGGGACATGTATCAATGCAAATAAATGTTAAAAAATTTTATTTATTTTTTTCCTGCAAAGTAAATGCATAATGTGCTAGTATGCACCGCATACTAGCACTTTATGTGACACCTCCAACGAAGCCCGCGTTGTCCCCATCTTCTTCCGGGTTTGCGGACTCCGGCAGTATTACTGGCCGGAGCTGCATGACGTCACTCCCGTGCATGCGCGCGGTAGGCCCTAGTGACGGCACAGGGCTCTGAAGAAACGGCACGGATTGCGGTTTCTTCAGAGCGCATGCGCCAATTACATCATCGGCTGCATGCACTGTAAATATCTCCTAAACAGTGCAAGTTTAGGAGATATTTATAGCACCTATAGGTAAGCCTTGATATAGGCATACCTATAGGTAAAAGTCTTTAAAGTGGGTTTACAACCACTTTAAGAGGCAAAGCATTTTTTTTCCTATTTTTTGGGTCAGGCTGGCATCGTGATCGACGATGGATTTACATCGAGGGACACTATTTTTTTTATTTTTTATTAGGGACTTGTCAAAAACTGTGTTCTGTGGTTTTTACTTTTTTTACACTTTTTTGGTGAATGGGTATGGGTACAATGTACCCGATACCTATTCACATGGGGGGGGGGATCTGGGGGCCCCCTTGTGAAAGTGGGCTTCCAGATTCCAATAAGCCCCCACCCGCAGACCCTCTACAACCACAGCCCAGGGTTGTCAGGAAGAGGCCCTTGTCTCAATCAACATGAGGACAAGGTGCTTTGGGGGGCACCCAACGCAACCTCCCTATGTTTAGGGCAAGTTGCCTGGTATGGTTCAGGGGGGGGCCCCCCTTTCCTGGCCTGCTAGGGAGTGTGCTCAGATACCAGACCCAAAAGCCTGGTAGAGATTTTAGGGGGGACTCCACTCCGTTTTTTTTTCTTTAATTCTGTGATAGGGTTCACCCCCTTCCTGCCTAGACCAATTTTCAGCTTTCAGTGCTCAGTGGCATCTATGGGAAATTTTGATCAGCTTGACATAGCATTGCTCTCGGTCTTTAACATTGGCATCTATGAGAAAAAATTGGTCAGCTTGACATGGCACTGCTTACAAACTATAAGTGACAGAGACATCAAACTTGGGGAGAGGGGACCCAGGACTACAACATACATTTTAAAAGTGGAGTATGCCTGTACACTACACTGACTGCACTAAACTGACTGAACTCACTATCCACTAACTACCTGCCTAATCTCTATTGTCACACACTATACACGGCTGCCGTGTAAGCAGCAGCCTTATATAGTGTGGGGAGTGAAATTAGCCTCTGAGCCATTATTGGCCAAAGGAAATCTGCCTTTGGCCAATCATGGCTCTGACAGTACATGTGATTGGTCAAAGTATACATGTCAGGTGCATGCTTTGGCCAATCACAAGCACTTAATGCACTGCGATCACGCAGTGCATTATGGGGCGCTCGTCAGCGGGCGAACTTCCCTCCGAGTGCCCCGGGTGTTTGTGTGTTCAGCGAACACACGAACACCCAATGTTCAAGTCGAACGTATGTTTGACTCGAACATAAAGCTCATCCTTAGTCACTAGCACACAACGCATCTCCAAAATGGGTCCAAAGCTTTAATCACATCGTTATAGCTGAAGCAACATTTCAGAACCTCGCAGGACCCCTTCATCAGGCTTGTGACAAGGTGAAATACAGTGAACAAATTATTCAAAGAACCATGCACCAGTCAATTAATATGGAGAAAGCTATGCCATGCCCCCTGATGTCATAATGATGTCATAGGACAACATTGTTTCACTCTGATTGTCTTCGGTTCCAGCTGATAGTCGCTGCAGCACCTGTCCACATACACGGCCATTTCTACAGGAATGTGTGTGTTGGGAATAATATAGTAGAATCTTATGGGCAGGGCATAGCTTTTTCCTGTTTCACTGATTGGTGGATGGTTCTTTAAATAGTTTATTCACTCTATTTCATTTTGTCACATGCCTGATGAAGGCATTCTGCGAAGCTCCAAAACAATGCTTCTGCTTTAACAAAGTTATCACTGATTAAAGCTTTGGACCCATTTTGGAAATCCAAGGTGTGCCTTCAGTTCCAGCCAATAGTTGCTGCAGCACCCATCTGCAAACACAGCCATTTCTACAGGAAAGTGTGCTTGGGAATTATATGCTAGAATGCATCATATTTGGACACAAACAGAAATTGCTGATAAAAGAATGTGAAGAGTTACTTTACTATAGGCTATGTGTACAGGGCATCAAATGACACCATGAAACTACATGATCAATGCACATCTTAGGCAGGTGAAAAACACAAGATGATAGTAGAAAGGTTTATAATGCCTTTAACCACTTGCCGACCATAAAACTTAGATATACGGCGGAAAATTGGCATTGCTGTGCCGTATCAGGTTCCTAGTATGTGATCTGACACTTCCGGGTCTGATCGCGAGGCAAGCCACCGCCGGCCTGCTACCGCTGTGATTATACACAGACTTGGTGTCTTATGGCATCTGCCGATGCTTCGGTACAGAGGGAGAACGGTAATCTGCCTATGTAAACAAGGCAGAATACTGTCCTGTCAGTACAGAAGGCATGGATCCTGTGTTTCTGCAAAGCATGCCTTACCCTAGTACAAGTACCTCCTCCATGGTGATAAAACACCAGCTAGGCACACAGTTAACCCTTTGATCGCCCCTGATGTCAACCCCTTACCAGCCAGTGTCATTGGTACAATGATGATATTAACAAATAGGGGTACAGCCCTAAAGTAAATATGTGCACAAATATTGTTATGTGCTAAATAAGGTGCCTGCTATATAAATAACGATATCCAAAAAAGATATTGGTATAAAGTGGCAGGTGCTTAATAAGGTGCTTGATAATATAGAACAATAATATCAATAATATTATGTCAAATAATCAATCCACTACAATAATCCATACCAGACTAAAATCTATACATTCATTATAGTGCAAAATCAATCAGTCTATAATGAATTTATAGATTTTAGTCTGGTATGGATTATTGTAGTGGATTGATTATTTGACATAATATTATTGATATTATTGTTATATATTGTCAAGCACCTTATTAAGCACCTGCCACTTTATACCAATATCTTTTTTGGATATCGTTATTTATATAGCAGGCACCTTATTTAGCACATAACAATATTTTTGCACATATTCACTTTAGCGCTGTACCCCTATTTGTTAATATCATCATTTACTTTTTAGTGAACAAGTTTTGATATAGCAGCTTAGTGATCTTTCATTTTATGTTATTTTAATTATCGATTGCGCAAATTTTTCACTTTGCACAGTTTATTGGTACAGTGATAGTTCCTTTTTTCTAGCACTGATTACTGTATTAGTGTTACTGGTCCCCAAAAAGTGTCAGTAAGTGTCTGATTTGTCTGCCGCAATATCGCAGTCCCACTATAAGTTACTGATCACCGCCGTTACTAGTAGAAATTAAAATAAATAAAAATATCCCATGGTTTGTAGACGCTATAACTTTTCTGTAAACCAATCAATATATGCTTATTGAGATTTTCTTTTACCAAAAATATGTAGCAGAATACATATTGTCCCTAAATTGATGAAGAAACATTTTTTATTGGATGTGTTTTATAGCAAAAAGTAAAAAATATTGTTTTGTTTTTTCAAAATTGTCGATGTTTTCTTGTTTATAGTGCAAAAAAATAAAAACCGCAGAGGTGATCAAATACCACCAAAATAAATCTCTATTTGTGGGGAAAAAAAGGACATACATTTTATTTGGGTATAGTGTTGCACGACCGTGGAATTGTCAGTTAGTAACGCAGTGCCATATCGCAAAACAAATGGCCTGGTCAAGAAGGTGGGTAAATCTTCCAGAGGGCAAGTGGGTAAACCAGATTGAGTGTTGCCTTCACAAAACTTCTGAAGGGGAATGCAGACTTTTGCCCATCTGTAATGTGCAACTGTTTGCCCATCGGGCTGCAACAATGGCTGACTGGAGGGGTGAATCATTTATTTTTGGTGATTTTGGCATGTATAATGGGACTTCCAAAAGAACACCTTTTTAGCAGTCATAAGCATTTACAGCGTGGGACAGCATCATGAAAATTGTAGGCACTATGTAGCTAAGGCTGTACCTCTGATGTCTTTTTGAATGATACATTTTATTGTTTGATAGGAGTTGACCTTACCGGCTTATTATGTTTCTCAACAGATCAAGCATTTATAGTTTGCATTGATGCTGATGGAATTTATGTTTTTATATTTTTTTCTCTATGTGAATTTATTTTTTTAAATTTGTATCATGAATAAAATCTGTTTTTTTTTTACTTAAATTCTGGTGCTCACGAATTTGTGACAACTCCACATCCTTTAAAGTCCTGATATCTGGAGTGAGATATAAGGACTTACATACTAGGACTTCCCGTGTCCTCTCCATGTTTTTTATGGTTTTACAGAATATATATATATGGATCCGGCTGTGGATAGTTGTGTTCCTAGAACTGATACGTATCAATTTATGCAGGAGTTTACCTTTAAATATGCACCTCTGATGTCTACAGCCTACAGATATGCTGGCCTTGGGATGAGAGACCAGAGGGACCCTGAAATCACTGAGCAGACCTTTAATGTGATTGACACTGTATATGTTAGCTGTTTTAGATATGTTTATGTGTACTACAGTTTAAAAGTGCATTTGAGTTCCATTAGATAGCAGCTTTATATTTCAATATTGGCTGTTCATGTGTCTCTGGTGCTACTAAAAAATGCTTTGCACTGCATCCTCCTCCCTAACTGATGGTCTGGTGTCTCCGAGAGATTGATAGATGACAGAACTATATTTTGCTGATTGGCAAAATTGAAGTGCTAATAAATCTTGTCCTGTAACATCTTCTAACTGCACTTAAAAGTTTGATACTTCACCAACTCGCTCCTTCAACAATGCACTCCATTGCTTATAGATTAGTCAGGCTGCTACACTAACCCTATTTTTGTCGATATTTTAGAGCACTTAACATAAAAACTGTTGGTTTGCAATTTTTTTTTTATTGTAGTAAATGGGTGGGTGGCTAGACAGTCCAGTAGACTCCAGTCAAACTTTTTTTTTTTTTTTGTGTTGGATAGCATAGGGAAGGGTTAGACTCTCTGTCAAATTTTTCTTGCTGTTCATGTCCTGCTGGGGAGATTCACTCTTGTTTCCTTGCTCTATGACAACCCTTTCACCAGGACAGTAAGTAAAGAAATATATCCAAGGAAAACACATAGGGTAAACTTGATCAGCCATAACTTTATAACCACTGACCGTTTAAGCAAATAACATTGATTTTCTCAATACAATGGCATCTGAAATTCAGTGGAATATATTAGGCAGCAAGTAAACATATTGTCTTTCAATATAAATAAAAGCAGAAAAAATGGGCATCAAAGTTTGTTGTGTATGGGGCTGTGTAGCAGGAGACTGGGCATGGGGGCCCATGGTGACCTCTGTCCACAGACAAAATTGCCCTCACAGGGTACGTGAGCATCAGAACTGGACCACAGAACAATGGAAGAAGGTGTCCTGGTCTGATGAATCATGTTTCGTTTACATCATGTGAATGGCCTGGTGGATGTGCATTGCTTACTTGGGAAAGAGGTTTACTAGGATGCAGTGTGAGAAAAAAAGCAAGCCAGTGGAGGCAGTATATTTCTGAACAAAATGGAATTTGCCTGGTTTCCCACTTTAACTGCATTGAACAATTGAACATTTAGCAGTCGAGGCTACACCACTAAATGTGTACCTTTAATATTAGACTAGGTCCACACTTATGCAAATTGGATGCGGGTTTTCCTGCATCCAATTCGCATGACAGGAGAGTGTGACCGGCTCTCAATGGAGCCGGTTCACAAACCTCCGGGGTGGCCCCCGTCCGCATTTGGAAAGAGTCCTGCGCGTCTTTGGCTCTGAATCAGATGCAAATTTAGGCAGAAATTCGGAACTTATTCACACCTGATTCGGTGAACATGTACGCACCGACCCCCTGCTGTGAGCCGCAGCATGTGTGAACCCAGGCTCAAAGGATTAGTTCGCCTTTCGTAAAATTAAATGTTACGAACGGAACTCCTGTGAATGGAAAACTACAACGTTCGGCAGACTTTGCGGCTGTCGGCTTGTAGTTTTCAATGACCTACCAGAGCGCCGTAATAGTTCATTTTGTCTTCCTGTCAGATTGTATCTGCTTGGCCGTACAGGATGTATGGGCAAGCAGATACACTGTCAGATCTGCTGGAGACCTGTATGGTACCTACTGATCACTGGTGCAATGCTTTGCAGGCTCCAAAATAAATAAATGAATAAATGCAAATTTTTATTTCGTTCATCGACGGACACAGCGCTCCGTAGATCATAACTACTGGGTTATATTGCCTCCTCCATAAGTAGGACTAAGCAGAACAAAAAACACCTGGCTGGTGTCCTCAGCTGGTATATAACCCCCCCCCACCCCCTCTCTGCTCTAGGTATTCAGTTTTAATCTGTCTAGTCAGGAGTAAGGACCTAAGCTTCCGGCTGGGATCTCTTGGTCCTAGCAATTTTTTCTCCTTTATTGCATCTTTTTTTGTTTTTTTCCCTTGGGAGATCTGCAGTCAACTGCCAGGCTGGATAATCTAAATCCAGTGGTCCCTCCAGCCCAGCCAGCGAGTGCTTGCAGACCTCAGCTACACACTAGGTCAGCCCTGACATTTATGGTTGCAGTGTAAGTGTAGTGCAGGGGGCTCCCAGTGCAGAGAGGAGTCTCCCCTAATGTATGCCCTGTCTGTGGAAGTACAGTACCTTTTGTGGGGGGGGTCCTCTTGCAGAGGGCACAGCATTCCAGAGGCCACAGGGAAGATTCTGGCAGCATGCTTCGGTGTCTCGAGCTGCCGGCAGCCATGTTGGAGAAGTCCATTGATGTCATGGCTGCCATTTTCCCTTGATTTGGCTGGTCTCCAGCTGGCAGGCATGTTTGTGTAGCCCGATGATGTCACAGCGGCCATTTTCCCTTAGTCTGGGAGACGCTGGAGATGACCGAAGCCTCGTGGGGATGCCGGAGCTCCTTCTCTTCCTCTTCTCCCTCCTTCCCCTCTTCCTGCGCCCAGGACATATGAAAAGGGTGTTGCTGGGTCAGAATTTTCGGTGCTTCTCCGGTTGGTAGGGTGAGTCCTTGGGGGTCCATGTTATCTCTCTCTGCTGATAGGTACCCTGAGCTTTGGGGGGATCCTTTAGTGGTGCCAAAAGATTGTTTTTTGTACTGCAGGGTCTTCCTTTCCTTATTGAACTATAGGGTCACATCTCTCCCACTGACCCCCCCCCCCCCCCCATGGGGGTGGCAGGTCCCTCGGAACCCCAGCTTCCCTTGGTTGCACTGATGGCGGTTCTGCAGTCCTTAGTGTCCCAGGTGGAAGTCTTGTGTGGGCAGAGGCTCAGGGGAAAGTGTCCCCCACCTTTTTCTGTTCAGTCTGTCTCATCTGATTCTGAGTCTGATGCCGCTGTGGACGCTGCCCATCCTGGGGAGCTTAATATCACACCCCCCACATCCATCCGATATTGAGGATGATTCCTCCATGGTCGTAGCAGCGAAGAGGCACTTATCACTGCAGCATGTGAGACTTTAAAAATAGAGGATGCGGCTGATGTAGCTACGGACGTGGCTGTGTCGTTTGGTACGCATAAGTCACCTCGCACTCAAAGGTGTTTCCTTATGTGCCTTATCTTGACAGGTTTTCCTGTAAAGAATGGGAACAACCAAAGTTACCCATTGTAGTCTCCAACCGTTTTTCTGTACCTTACCATTTTTAAGAGTCACCTTTACCAGTGGTGGACCCTCCTGTTTCCAGGTTTAATAAAGCAACCATGATCCCAGTAGAGGAATCCTCGCCCTTTAAAGACCCGGCTAACAGGAAAGCGGAAGGCTGTGGCACGCAGCATGTTTACTATGGCTGGTTCGGCATTGTGGCAAATCTTTGCCTCAGCCCTGGTGTTTCAGACCCTAACTAAATGGGCCAAGCTTTTTTTGTAATGCAGCTTTGGATACAGCTCCTGTGCTGTCCAAACTTTCTGTTTCAGCGGTCATGATTAGGCGTGTGCTGTGGTTTAAGAATTGGCCTGCAGACCAAGCCTCTATGAAAACTCTCATTGATCTCCCCTTTCAAGGTGATTACCTGTTTGGGGCTACCCTGGGGGGAAGAGTGCCTTCCTGCCACAATCCAGGAAAGGGAAGGAGCCTTGTTGCAGACGGGGGACCTCCTTCTCAGCCCACAGAAAATGGTTTCTGGCTTCCGGTACTGAGAATAAGGAAAATAGATCTTTCAAATCTTCCCCGGGAGGTTCCAAGCTACCTTGGTCTGGTAAGCCTAGAGCTGGCTTCTACGGACCCGCAGACAAGACCCCTTCAGCATGACGGTCTGCCCTGGGGGGACATCTTCGCTGATTTCCAGCCCCGTTGACTTTCCTATGTGAGCGTCAAGGAGATGCGCAAACCTTTTCTTTTGAGAGTACCCAGAAAGGGGGACAAAGTTTGTCCTTTTCTGGTTTTTTAGGTCCTGAGGCTCCTTGTGCAGATTTAATTCCTGCAAAGGTTTAGGTAATGTCCGAACTACCTAAAGTCCCCCATATCCCTGTCCAGGGAATTGATTTACCTAGGTCTGATTCTAATTCTGACCGGGGTGTTCCTTTCTCTGGACAAACTTCAGGAACCACAGGCAGTGATTCACCGGCTGCTGTCACACAGACAGTTCTCTCTCCTGATTTGCATACAGGTTCTGAGTCTGTTGATATAAACCTTCAAGACAGTTCTGTTTGCACTGCCCTACATGCAGCTCCTTTAGCAGGTTCGGCTCCACAGGAGGACACCGAGGTTTGTGATGAGGTCACGGGTTCCTCTGGAAGACGCAGCAGGCGTCCAAGGGCCGCGGTAAGGCCAGGATCATCCTCAGCTCAGGCTTCTTCCACAGTGAGAGGAATCAAGGGCGAGAGTCTTTCAATCATTCTGGTGGCTGTAAATGCTCCTTGATGGCTTCCTTCCAGAGAAGACCAGGGCTGATCTACCATCTTGCTTTACAGTCGCTGGTTTTAATGGCTTAGCTATTGAAAGCCAGGTACTGAGGGATAGAGGTCTGTCTGGATCAGTGATCCCTACTATGGTAAAGGCGAGGAAGACATCTTCCAGCAAGATATACCATCTTACATGGAAAGCTTTCATTTCTTTATGTGAGTCAAATGGCGCTCATCCTTGATCCTTTTCTGTGGCTCGGTTGGCCTTGAGTACCATCATAGGCCAAATGTCTGCCTTGGCAATCTTCTTTCGACGACCCCTAGCCATGCACTCTTTAGTTCATACCTTCATTCAGGGGGTTTGGCACGTGGCTCCACCTGTACGGTCTCTTTTGCTGCCATTGGATTTGAACTGTGCTTTCAGTTCCCCAGAAACCTCCATTTGAGAATATTCGGGAGATTCCCTTGCCTACGTTGTCCCAAAAGGTGGCATTCTTGGCTATTACCTTGGCCAGCAGAGTATCGAAATTGGTGGCATTATCCTTTTGCAGTCCCTATTTGGAGGTCCATAGGGATAAAGTGGTTCTTCGTCCCTGTCCATATTCCTGCCCAAAGTTGTCTCTGATTTCAATTTGAATTAGGACATTGTGTTGCCTTCCTGATGTCCCAAGCTGGCACATCCCAAGGAATGTGCCTGGCATACCATGAATGTGGTTTGTGCGATTCAAGTGTATCTGGCAGCTACAGAGTCCTTTTCAGAAGTCAGACTCGCTTTTGGTTCGTTATGGACCGACCAAGGAAAGGGCTGGCCGCTTCTTGGGCTACCATCTCCAGATTGATCAGAGAGACGGTAACCCGGGCCTATTTTATTAAAGATCAGGTTCCTCCTTTCCCCGTCACGGCGCATTCTACTCGGGCACTGAGTACTTCTTGGGCCTTCCGTCATCAAGAATCAATATCGCAAGTTTGCAAGGCGGCCACTTGGTCAAAATTTTTTTCAAGATTTTACAAGGTAGATATTTTGGCATCTGCAGATCCTTCTTTTGACCACAACGTTTTGCAGGCTGCTGTTTAAGAGGGGCTGTTCCCTCTTGAAGGGTTTTTTTCTTTAAATTTTTATTTTTCAGATGGGGCTCCTGTGTCCTAGTTTCCTTTTTGGCAATGCTTTTGGAAGTCCCAGTAGTTATGATCTTTGGAGCGCTGTGTGAAAGGGAAAATAGGATTTTTGTACTTACCATAAAATCCATTTCTCGACAGACACAGCACCCACCCCTCTAAGGAGTTTTTATGCTTCTAATACTGCTTGCTACAAAACTGATTACCTAGACCAGAGAGGGGGCTTATATACCAAGCGGAGGACGGCCCATGGGCGTAGCCAGGTGTTTTTTGTTCTGCCTAGACCTACTTGTCACGCCGAGCGCTCCGGGTCCTGCAGCGTCCCCGGAGCACTCGAGGCATGCTGCGGGTAGCGACGCTCCGGTCACCTTCCCCGACCGTGAGCGCCGCTCCCCCACACTTCTCACACAGTCGGTCCGCGCGGCGGGATGTTCCCGCCCGCGGACTCCACTCACCTTCCGCTCGGCTCTCGCCCTGGCTTCCTCCCGGCGCGCGCGGCCCCGCTCTCTAGGGCGCGCGCGCCGCTGTTCTGAAATTTAAAGGGCCAGTGCACCACTAATTGGTGCCTGGTCCAATCAGTCCAAATGCTATAAAAACCCACTTCCCCTTCCTGTCCTTGCCAGATCTTGTTGCCTTTTGTGCCTTGAGAAAGCTTTTGGTGTATTTTTCCCTGCCTGTGTATCAGACCTTCTGCTGTTGCCCCTGACTACGAACCGTTGCCGCCTGCCTTGACCTTTTGCTCCGTCTGACCCTGCCTTTGCTTTGTCCTTCTGCACCGCGCCTGAATCAGCTGTCTTTGAGGTTGAGCCGTTACCGGAGGATACGACCTGGTTGCTACTGCCGCAGCAAGTCCATCCCGCCTTGCGGCTGGCTCTGGTGAAAACCGGTAGTAACTTAGAACCGGTCCCCTGGTACGGTCCACGCCAATCCCTCACTGACACAGAGGATCCACCTCCAGTGCAGTCACCTGCCGCCAGTCCGGACCCTGACACTACTCCTGGAGGAGGCAAAATAACACAGTAGTTATGATCTATGGAGTGCTGTGTTTGTCGATGAACTCAGAGAAATGCATTTTACGGTAAGTACAAAAATCCCATTTTTTGAACCTGCAAAAAAATGTTCATTTATTTATTTTTTTCTAAAAATTGAACTTATCCTTTAAGTCCAGAATCAGATTGGAATTCAAGCTGGGTAAATGCAGCTGATTTTGACTTTAGAAAACACCTATGATCAAGTTGTTATATTGGTTTCATTTTTGTAAATGGCCATCCTTCCAAAGCCTACTTGATAAATTACAGTGTTCCTCTATTCTGAGGGCTCCAGTGTAAGGTCTCTGCAGGTTTCAAGCTGTGCCCCATTCTCCACCATTAAGTCTCCCTGCTGCTGCAATGCTTAGAGAATCTTGACTATATTACAGTATTTTTGCCTTAAAGTACATTGTTATATAACCTTTTTTTTCTTTTACATATTTTTGTTATTGCATTACATATAGCGATTTTGAGATTAGTCACTAGAGGGAGTGAAATAATTTTGTTTCTCTTTAAGCTGCGATATTGACCACATTGAGAGTGCTGACTGTGGTGAAAAATAGTAAAGCATAACCATTGTGAAGCATCACAAAGCAGTAAACAGAGCCTGTATATGTATTGAGCCCACTTTATAACATGAAGATACGATTTCCAAGATTATTTCTAAGATTAATTACATCAAACTGATCACTTCCTAAAGTTTGCATTTAAAAATTGTATACATTGGGAGCTGTGTGGGTGGCTCTGAGAATTTGAATAACTGACCTGTGGAGGTCCCAAAAGACATACGCTTGTTAATATTAAGCCTACTCATATATACCTCAAACCTGAAATACAGAATGTGGATAGGCTGTCCATTTAATTTAATTTTTTCTTGTATTTGTATGAGCTTTTAAACCCAAATACTGCTGTTCAACATGGAAGAGTACAGCCATCTGTTTGCTGTTTAGAGTCATGGACTGCAAATTGTGTTGAAGCTGCACTAAATGTAATATATTGCAGCTTACCAATCATTAGATGTAGTGGCTGTATTCGTTTTCCTTCTTAGTATTTTCCCCTCTGTTTTCACCTGGTGATCCAACCAGTAACACACCTCCTGTATTAGTGGGACACAACTCTGGAGGAATGATCACAGGAGGTACAGCAGACAGCAGCTTTGTCAGCCGGGTAGGTAGTGTTAAATGTATTATCAGATTTGGATTCACTTCACATGTAAACTGATACATTCTGCGTGAGAGCTTGAACATCAGACTTACTGGCTGGATCACCAGATGAAAATAGAAGAAAGAAAGCCTAAAAAAGAAAACAAATATGGCCATCACATCCAAGAATTGGTAAGCTGCTATATAATGCATGTTTGATTTTGGGTTGAATACTGCTTTAAGATTACAGGCCATATATATTTTGATACAATACAAAGCATTTGATTTAATTTGTACTAGTATCATCACAATTAGGAGTATTCAATAGGCATTGAATACTGCTATCCTTTTGCTCTGCAGCGCTGCAGGATATTGCCTCCTTTGCAGCCTATAAGAACTGAATAATCCAGGAATGGCTAAAAGCAAATGTGATCATCCAAGAGTACACTCCATCCCTTACATATGTCTTTCATATGGAAGCCTTCACCAACACTTATTTATGGAGAATCACATGATGTTTGTGGATGCTTAACTTACTTAGGCAGTCCAACTTTCTTTAGCAATTATTGAAATATTCCACACTATCGAGAAATTCAGAAAGGTTCTGAATATTTATATATGCAACAAATATGGAGTAAATGTTTGTTCTCTGTACAGTAAAGTGTTGCTTTTCGATTTAATATTTTTTCAATTGACACAATGCTTAAAACAACTTTTTTTTTTTTAAAGCTGCTGCACATTCCATATGACTGATCTAAAGTCTGAAATGGATTTACAACTGCTTAGGTTACCATCTGGCTGCAAGCTTGAAAAAAACATGTAAAAATGTTTTAATGTTTGACTTGTGCCATCTTCACAAAAGGTAGTTAGCTGTAAGGGGCCTCATTTCAATTCAACATAAAATGAATAAACAGTCACTAACTCACAGATAACTGCACAAAACAACCACAGGGTTGTAAAATCACATGCCTTTTGCTTTATATCACTGATGGTGAACCTTTTTGAGCCTGAGTGCCCAGACTGCAACACAAGACCAACTTATTTATTTCAAAGTGCCAACAGTGCAATTAAACCTGAATACCGAGGTTTTCGTTTAGAAAAAAAAAACTCATACAGTTGTCCAAACTAAGGTGTCCTTTTATGAAACGGAGATGAGCAGTGATCCTGCTGATCACAGCTCATTTCCGATCATTCTCAGTTTATGAAACAGAGATGATTGGGGGAGAACATGTTCTTCGCTGATCATCTCTTCACACGGGAATCTGTCATTGCATGACACAGAAACAGCCAAGTTATGAAGCTGCGATCTCCGCACTTCACTGGTGATCTGTGCCAGAATTCACACTGTCGGATTCACTAGCCTGGAGGTGGTGAATCGGGGAGTGAAGACCAAATCGGGGGAGAACTGAGGGGGAAAAACGAAGATTATCGACTTCTTCCTCGTTCAGACCCCCCTACACAGTAATCATGTCCCCCTGCCATATTTATGTATATATATATATATATATATATACACACACATACATGTAGACATATATTTAATGTGTATATATATATATATATATAAAATGTATGCGTGTGTGTATTCAGTGTGTGTATATATATATATATTTATGTAAGGGGACTATTATTTATTAACATTAGTGGGGATCGTGTACTCAGCAGTGATAATCTATCACTGCTTATTAAAGAGCGCCAGTGATTTTCATAGTACGTAATCTCGCTTTGTCCCACAAGATTACAGGCGCTCCCATTCACTTGTATAGAGATCTCGGCCATTCGCCGAGGAAACACTTCTCCTCTGATCACCCTGGGAGAACTGAAGTTCTCCGCTTCATAAAAAGGGTGCCAGAGGAGATAATTTTCCCCGGAGAACTGCAGAGAAGCGAACAGAGAAAAAAATTCACCCTTTCATAAACGTACACCTAATTCACATCTTTTGCCTTAAAAACAGAATAACAGAGCTTTCAATGATAGTTTTTTATTGAAAAACAAAAACATCAACTCTAAATGTGCATTTATTTTTGAATAAGGCATACTCAAATTGTAATATGATTATATGCCACATGACACAGCCCAATGATTACTGATGTGTCCCATGTTCACCCCAAGACATCACAGCACACTCTCATCAAGTTCTTTATATTTTCATCTTACTGTCCCTGATGCAGACACCCATGCACCCAGGTGATGACTGCCCACCCCATGAGGGATTGCAGTCAGTTCAGCACTCACCTGGCTCCAGCGTCCTGTGTCAGTGTGCAGCTTCTTCTTCTCACACATTTCATCACCATGCAGCACATTACATATCTCCATGCAGCACATCACACGTCTCCATCACCATGCAGCACATTGCATAACTCCATGCAGCACATCACACGTCTCCATTGCCATGCAGCACATCGCCATGCAGAACATCACACATCTCCATAACACTGTAAACTTCTTGCACTCATTATGTATCGGCCTTCAGCTCACACCACTCTGTTGTCTGACCACATCACATCAGTGACCTACAGCACATTACACATCGCCATGGAACTCATAGCACACCTCCTCAACATTCATCATACCCCTCCATGCAGCTCATGGCACACTTTCCTCTTAATCACACATCTGGTCTACCCTTTGCAGCTCACCACCCCCTCTGCTGTGGTACGGCAGCAGTGCAGTGACACTCATGTAGCCCTTCATGCTCCCTCTGCCCACACACACCTCTCCTTCTATCACTATAGCACAGAACACAGTCATGTGGCACGGCTCATTACTGGCAGCTCTGGTCACATCTTTGGGCTTTCTCACCAATGGAACGAAGCGGCTGCACTCGGGCAACCCCCGGTCAAACAACAACCCACTTGTCCACCCGTGTCAGTCGATTGGCTGTTCATTCCCCAGCTGAGGGAGGTTATTGGCAGCCCCACTTGTCTGTCTGGGACTCAGGCCTGCAGCACTTTCTCCAAAGAGTTGTCTCCTCACTTCCTGTTATTGGAGCGCTGAGCCAAAGTGTTGTGTGTGATCTGGAGGAGGCAGGCAGTGCGGGGACTTTGAACTCTTTGTCTTTTCTGTAATGGCCTCATTATCTGCCTGAAGTGTCCAGCTGTGGCACGCATGCCATGGGTTCACCGTCGCTGCTCTATTGCTATGAAGGTGCATCAGATAAACTGCATTAGTAATTCACTTTGGCATAGTGGTGAAGGCCATGGACGAGTTGAAAGCCAAACGAAAATCCTTGGTCATTCTTTTTTTTCATCGTTAGTGTGATAGCTGCGACACATGTTTTTCGTGTCAAAATCGAAAGTGCCTGATCCAAGTCAGATGAGCTGTACACTGCACACAGATAACAAAAACTCACCAGGAGCTGGAGAAGAAGTTTTTTGCATGTCTTTTCTGCCAACAAATTCTACCACCTGTGATATTTTTGTTAAAGCAACTTTAGCTCTGCTTTAACTGGCTCTTTGGCCACAGTCTGCATTGTTGGAAGAGCAATTCTAAGCCATATCCAAAAGAAATAATGAATTGCTTTTGCTATACAGGAAACATTGGAAATGTAAGTCAAAAAGTTAACCCCCGTGTTTATCTTAATCTGAGTTTTTTGCAACCTATTGCTGGCAAATAATTTAAGGTCCTTAAGTTTGCATCTGCAGCATTTGCTCACATGTGTCTGTTATTCAACTCCTCCCTCTTTTCTGACAAAGAGACAGTGGGGAGCCTACACTGAACAGGATAGAGAAGAATTGGCCTGGATGTTCACATGGCTTGGCAATTGACATTTCTATAATGCTAGATTACTAGCAAGAACATTAGTTTAACCATTGCTGTTGTCTCATAAACTAAAACCATGCCTGGCTGCAACACAGAAGCCTGATCAGGTAGCTTGTCTTCTGTAAAAACTCAAATCCTAGCTACTTTTTGAACCCAAAGCTCCCTTCCCCTTGGGTCCCCTGTCCGCATTTGAAAAAAAAACAAAACAGTATATACCTTTTTTCAACTTGTTGGTCACGTGATATTGCAGGAACATTTTTCCTTTTCCTCCAGCTGTGGGCGGTCCTTAGTCCTGCATAGATCAGCATTCACATAATGTTGTGTTAACCCCATTTACTTACATAGTGAGGTTGAAAAAAGACAGCAATCCATCCAGATCAACCTATGATGAGTTTGTGTGTATGTGTGCTGTCAATAGTACATCATCCCCTGTATGTTGTGATTGTAAAGGTGCCCATCTAATAGTTTTTTAAACTGTTGATGCTCCCTGCTGATACTACTGCTTGTGGAAGAGAATTTCACATCCTTACTGCTCTGATGGTAAAGAGCCCTTTATACAATTTAAGGTTAAACAGCTTCTCTTCTAATTTAAGTGAATGGGCGTGTGTCTTTTTAAATTCTCTTTCGCTTAAAAGTTTGTTCCCTATGCTAGGGTCGCCAGTACAGCATTTGTATATTGATATTATATCTCCTCTCGAATGTCTCCTCTCCAGAGAGAATAAGTTTAAATACTTGTAGTCTTTCCTCATAGCTAAAGTCCTCCAGTCCCTTTATTAAGCTTTGTTGCCCTTCTCTGGACTCTCTCCAGTTCCAGCACATCCTTTCTGAGGACCGGTGCCTAAAACTGCACGGCCTACTCAAGATGCGGCGGGACCAGAGTCTTGTAGAGTGAGAGAATTACCTTTTTAATACATGCCAGTATTCTGTTGGATTTGCTTGCAGCAGCTTGGCATTGCATGCGATTGCTAAGCTTGTCATCTATTAGGACCCCCAGGTCCTTTTCCATTCTAGATTCCACCAGAGGTTCTCCCCTAGTGATTAACTTGTGTTTGTATTTTTGGCAGCTAAAATGCAAAACCTCATTTGCCATGTAAATGTTCAGGTCTTCTTGCAAGGTTTCCACATCCTGCATAGAAGTTATTGTCCTGCTTAGCTTAGTATTGTCTGCAAATGCTGAGATTGAGCTGTTCATCCCATCGTCTAGATCATTTATGAATAAATTAAACAGGATTGGTCCCAGTACAGATCCTTGGGGGACCCCACTTTCCACACCAGACCATTCTAAATACTCTCCATTTATCCCCAGCCTTTGAACTCGCCCCTGAAGCCAGTTTTCAATCCAGGTACTCCCCCCTATGGTCCATACCTGTGTGTTTTAGTTTGCACAGTAAACATTTGTGGGGGACTTTATCAAATGCCTTTGCAAAATTCGGATACACCACATCTACAGGTTTTCCTTTATCTAGATGACAGCTCACTTCTTTATAGAAGGTTAATAGATTATTCTGGCAAGAGCGATTCTTCATGAATCCATGCTGATTACTACTAATGATATTGTTTTCATTACTAAAATCTTGTATATAGTCCCTTATCATCCCCTCCAAAAGCTTTCAGATTATTGATGTTAGGCTAACCGGCCTGTAGTTTCAAGGGATATGTCTTGACCCTTTTTTAACTATTGCTGGCATGTTGGCTTTTCTCCAATCAGCTGGTACCATTCCCATCAGTAGATTGTCCATAAAAATTAGGAACAATGGTCTGGCTATCACCTGGCTGAGTTCCTTAAGGACCTTGGGGTGTAAGGTATCTGGTCCCGGTGACTTATTTATGTTAAGTTTTTCAAGTCTATTTCTGAGTCTTCTGTTAACCATGAGGGTGCTTCCTATGATGTGTTATTACCATTAACATTACATTGTAGGTTACTATATCCCCCCGTTTCTTTTGTGGAGAATTTATTCAGAACCTTTGCCTTCTCTCTGTCCTTTGTAGCCAAATTCTCTTCATCATCCTTTATGGGGCCAATATGTTCTGCCCTCACTTTCTTACTATTTACGTATATGCTTAACCACTTAAGCCCCGGAAGATTTTACCCCCTTCTTGACCAGGCCCTATTTTGCGATTCGGCATTGCTCGGTCGTGCGACGCTGTACCTAAACTAATTTGACGTCCTTTTTTCCCACAAACAGAGCTTTCTTTTGGTGGTATTTGATCACCTGTGCGATTTTTTTTATCATGCGCTATAAAGAAACAAAGAGCGTAAATTTTGAAAAAATAACAATATTTTTCAATTTTTTTTATATGAAATTCCCCCAAAAATGTAAAAATCAAAATTTTTTAACATTTTTGGCCAATTTGTTTTCTGCTACATATGTTTGGTAAAAAAATCGCAATAAGCATATTTTTATTGGTTTGCGCAAAAGTTATTGCATTTACTAACTACGGGAAAAATTTTTGTAATTTTTGTTGTTTTCTTTTTAACGAGTAATGGTGGTGATCTGCGTTTTTGTTTGCGGGACTGCGACATTACGGCGGACAGATCGGACCCTTGACTGACATTTTTTACACTTTTGGGGGTACCAGTGACATTACTACAGTAATCAGTGCTATACATATGCACTGTTACTGTAAAAATGACACTGGCAGGGAAGGGGTTAACTTTATTGGAGAAGGAGGAGTTAAGTGTGTCCCTAGGGGCGTGTTTCTAACTGTGCAGGGATGTGGCTGTGTGTGTAACAGCAGAGATCTACGGTCCTACATAGCAGGACCGTTTGATCTCTGCTGTTACACAAGGGAGAATGACAGGCGGCTTTGTTTACATTAGCCGGCGGACATCGTGTCCATCGGTCACTCGCGCGGAGGTGTCCGTGAACGAGCGGGGGCAGGAGCGTGCCTCCGGCGGCGCGTGCTTGTCCCCATTGGCTCACAGGCTAGTGACGTACCTGTACGTCACTTTGCCTGGACGGGGCAGACTGCCGCAGTATATGTACTTGCGGCGGTCGGCAAGTGGTTAAAGAATGTTTTGGGTTTTTTTTACTCTCTTCCACTATATGCCTTTCGTGTTCTATCTTAGCCGCCTTGATTGTGCTCTTACATTTCTTATTGTATTCTTGGTAATGTTGGAATGCTGACAATGACCCCTCGGCCTTGTATTTTTTGAAGGCCTTTACTTTTGTTTTTATATTCATCTTTACGTTGGAGTTTAGCCAACCTGAGTTTATTTTAGCTCTTTTAAACCTATTCCCTGTTTAAATGCACTGGCCAATACCTTTTTTAATGCAACAGTACTGCGAGCCCAGGGCTGCATAACGACCCTTCCAAAGTGTGGGGGTCCATGACTCCTAGGCTCATGGTAAGTGGGTTGAATAATAGTGGCTGTCATTTAACCTGCAAGACCAGCAGCAGGACAGGGAAAGCTTATTTTTTATTGTTATATGCACTGAACAATTATTTTTTTTTTTTTGCCCAAAATGGAGTTGGGCTTTAGTGTTCTTCTGTGACTGAAATAGCATGTATAGCCATTATGGGGGGAAATTATAAATTTACTCAGTGAATAATGTCGTGGAGTAAAGTTTGGGTGGGGAGTATTGTGTAATTTCACTGCACAGATATTTTTAGCTATTA
This sequence comes from Pelophylax lessonae, assembly GCF_965119305.1. Taxonomy (NCBI): domain Eukaryota; kingdom Metazoa; phylum Chordata; class Amphibia; order Anura; family Ranidae; genus Pelophylax; species Pelophylax lessonae. The sequence goes on along the minus strand of NC_138769.1, from coordinate 379,465,138 downwards.
TTAAAAGTTACTGAGAGAAATTTACAGACTAGGGCAGACTGTAGCAGTTGTGTTGGCAACTAGTTAGCTGCTAGCTTTCAATTTGAAAGCTTAAAGTGGTTGTAAAGTCACTGGTCACTAATCCTGGAATCCTCTCTGTTGCAGTAAGATATACAGTGCAGTGTATGTGCTTTTTAAAAATTTTGCAGCTAAATACCTTAATTTACTGCGCACTGTGTGGTCACAGGTCCTCGAAGCTCTCTTCTTCCCTGATCTTAGGACTACAGTTGGAAGGGCTCATGTTCCCCTGTGACATCAGTAGGGAGGGGAGAAGGAGAGCGACAGAAGGTCACGTGAGTCTGGCACCGCGGAGCTCTGAAATAAGATATTGCTGCATAATTTTTAAAACAAACAGACACTGTATGCCTTGCTGTAACAGAGGGGATTCCAGGATTTGTGATCAGTGACTTTACAGTCACAGCAGAATAGTGGTGGGAGGGGAGAGGCGGGGAGGAGATGGCTTACACACACAGATTCTCTAGATGATAGGCAGGGAGGGAGGGAGAGACTGCGGGATGACAGAGGCACATAAACTGACCATGGTACATGGATCAGCAGCCATGATTACCGTGGTCAGTTCACATAGGGGGAAACAGAAACAGGCAGTATCAACCAGGTATTTTACCTAATAGAGAGGGACAAATTACATAGCGCAAGCATTATACTGTATATCATAATTTAAAAGAACAGAATAATTTTTTAATTTTTTTTTTAGGGTTACAACTTTTTTAACTGAGCATGCTAAGGCTAGACACTGGTTATCAAGCACAGCTGCTCCAGATTATGTCTGCTCTTATTTATTTTCAAAATTCCCTTTAGTCTTTTATGGCTTTCAAATGCTTACAAGCTTGCTCTTCCATATTTTTTGTTATTGTATTAAATATAGAAATTTGTAGGTTAGCCACTAGATGGAACTCTGTCTCTTAACAACTGACAGAATTGGATTTCATGGCTGTCCCTGTGTCCTTTTTGTGTATATCCATAATTCATATCAATGTAAGAAATACAATTTGTTAAACCTGTCTTGAATATATCTTAACAAAGCCTGAAAATATTGTACAGTACATTCGCCTAATATCAGGGTCTTTCCATATGTTTAAAAAAACCTGTCCTCTAGAGCTTTTTAGGTTATAACTTTAATAGAGTTAGGTAAAATGTTATTACTCAATTCAGTGTACTAAAGGCTTGAACAGTCAATAGCTAATTGGTTAGGAGATGTGAAGGGAAAATAAATGTTTCTTAAGGCTAGGTGCACATATGTCCGGCTGCAGTTCGCAGTCCAGGGTCTGGTGCGTTCCTGTTCACCGGTTTAGGTGCCATTTTTTGCTTGATTTTGCACCTGAACTGGACCTAGAAATGCACAGGACCCTTTTTGAAACTGCAGCACGGCCGCCCCGGACATGTGTGAACCGGCTCCATTGAGAGCCGGTCACATTCACATGTCATGCGAAGTGGATGCGGTGCAATTCGCATATATGTGAACCCAGTCTTATTCTGAATTGGTATTGTGTATTATGTGTGCACACCTGATAAATAAAGAGATGCAGCAGTTTTGGTTAGGTTCACTGACCTCATGGATCTAGAATAAATGATCCTTTTCAGATTACTGTAGTTTATATGAAAATAAGGTTGCAGCATTGATGAGTAAAGTTGATTTTGATTGGGAAATGACATGTATTATCACATCTTCAATGTTTTCACTTAGAACGTTTGATTACATAGCTCGTCTAAAAAAAAGTCAAAGGCCTTTGTAAATTTAGAATCTGAATTTCAATCTGTACAGGCACCAAACAGGATCTGTTGCTTTTGTTTAATGTAACTCAGTCTCTCTTCTCTGTATAATAAAATCATGTTGTAATACGGGGTCAGAAAATGAAAAACATATTGATCAGCTAATGTATGGAGTCTGTCCTGCAGGGATGACCTTTTGTTTTTTGCTAGTTAAATGAACAGCTCTGGTTTAGACCTTAAATCATTCATTAATGAAACTCCATCCCACCCTTCCCTTTCCACTTTACCACTTTTTTGCCTCATCCTTTTCTCTCAAATTACCTCAGACTTGGATCATCCAGTGCTATTTATCTTTTAATGTTTCCTTGATGTAATTTCTTTTTTGAAGCAGCCAAAATTAGACATGCCAAGTAACCAGATTGGATGTGCAGTGTGGTTTTGCTGTAATGTAGCGCCGGGCCAGGCAGAGGCTGCTGTGAAAACTTGGCGCGTGAGGCCCCTCGTTCAGCAGAATGTCTACACATGTGTTAGGTGGAAGACAGCAGACATCATTTGTTGACCGATGCTGGCTAGCTCTGACATTCAGTACACGGAATTGATCATAAGGCAGCACTTAATTCTATCTCTGCAACAATAAGATTTTACATAACTTAATGTTTCATGGCTGGCTTTCTTCGGTGTAACATTTGACTGTTTTACAGAATTACCTTTACAAATCTTGGAAGACTTCACGTTATAAATTCTTAATAAGGATAAATGTATCCGTACACTGTGCCAGCAGTGTGTGGGATGTTATTCACTTTATATGTCTGAAATATATGGTTTTCTTATTTTTGGGTAAGTCCGTCTTGAACTAGGAATCAGTTTTGGGTGGACTTCTGGGAATTTCTGTCTTTCAGTGAAAAAATATGGAACCCCAGTAAGCAAAACAATGTTTATGTTTTGAGATCTAAACCTTGCTTCTTCTCACAGTTTGATTTATCTCATCTAGCTTCATGGCAATCAGTGGTGTCATCTACTTTCTCCGTCAAAATATTTTAAAGCCCAGCTTCAGCCTTCTTGGTTTTGGTTTGTATAGAGCAGAAAAGGGTTAAAGCCTCTGTAATTTTTTTTTTTCTTTTTGTCTTATTGGTCAGATTTCTCTTCACTTCTCCAGTGGTGGTTCACACACAGGAATAAAAACACATTTTTAATAGAGTGGATAATGGTTAGAACTTTTGGTAGTGTTGGTGTCCTTATTGTCATGTTTACGACAACTTCCCCATTTCTGATACAGGTGATGCACCGGGTGTGAAAAAAATCTCCCCAATGGGGTTACACACAGAAATTAAACCTAACAAAAATATAAACTCTTTCCTATTCCTAACAAAACTAAATATGTTTACTGATGTTAGGCTTTAGGAATCTAGCACATACCATATGATGCTACTATTTGGCATTAAAGCGGAGTTCCACCCTGGGAATACTTTTTTTAATAAAAATATTCCCGGGACAGTCAGGGCTAGTACATTCCACAATGGCTAGCCTCTGATCTGTCCCGGGTTGCACTTACCTTTTAGAAGAAATACTTACCTTGAAAAAGTATTGTCCAGCACTGCCATCTCAGGTGTGGGCAGCTTGAAGCCAGCGCGATCCTCTTCTGCGTCGTCCTCCGTCTTCTTCGGTCCCACGATGCACTGCACCGGCCCTGCCGTCACTTCCGGTGCCGCAGCGTGATCCCTGTACAGCTTCTGGGCATGCCCAGAAGCTGTTTAGCAAGGTATGACGGCGCCTGCACCGGAACTGACGTCGGGGCCGGTACAGGCACATTGATTCCTGGGAGCGATGACGTTCAGCTCCCGGGAATCATTGCAAAGCCAGGAAGTGACGAATCGCCGTGGCCGCCGAGGGGAGGAAGAGGAAGTTAGGTGAGTATATTTTCTTCTAAACCAGGTAAGTAAAAAAAAAAAAAATTGCGATTATCCATTTGTTTTTCAGGTGACCCCAGGCATGAAGATGGAGGTAAGTTTTATTTTAGGGTGGAACTCCGCTTTAAGTCAAGCTATGTCATGACCCTGGCAGAGAATGGCGGAGGAACTGTAAAGGAGAAGGTCACCTACTTGCTGGAGCCCCTATGAACTATTAACAAGTTAGCATAGCCTTTTAAACACATTGGGGTCCTTTTGGGAGGCTCATTTAAATGTCTAGCTGCCTTGTGGTTAAGAGGTACAGTGCCATATCTACATTTAGTTCTCATGGTCTGTCATTTCAATGTGCTTGTTCTGTTCTAATATCCACAAACATAATAATAGATTACTTATTTTCCATCTAGATTGGCTGTAGCATGTGTTGTATAGAGTGTTGCTACTTTTGTGTAACAGGCACGATTATACAGCTTTAGTTTGGTATTAAAAGTCCTTAATGTTTTATTGAGAAGGGTTGACACAAACTGTATAAACGCTAGAGCGATTTAAGTGATATTCCAGAATTGTTTTTACTTTGCCGTGGTCATATTCCTTAGGGTTAGCTAAGATGTTCTCATTGATATATTTCTAAAATCATTGTGGAAAATGCTGCCTGGCTTTCCTCTTTCATGCAAGCTCTCTGGCTTCCAAGTTTTCTTCCTTTTTGACTCACATTACTATCCACATTTCCCTTTCTCTACTCTAACATCAAACAACATATAAATTACATCAGCGTGCTGTCAGATGCATGCATTTCAGACCTGGATAGTGGTAAGGCTTTAACTCTGCCTTAGCTGGACAGGACAGCAATGTATTCTATGATCTTCCAGCACGGCAGGGTTAGTGTAATGATTGGATGCTGGTGTTGCAGCACTTAGAAGGCAGTCTTTCCCCTCCCTTCCTTTCTCTTTCTTGCTCTTTTCGCTTTTCCCAGTGGGAGTGTTGTTTATAGAGCATTATAATTTATAACTGAAGAGAGTGGATTTAATTTCAGTGGAGGGCCTCGGCAGTAGGGCGCCAGCATGCAATCATATGAATCAGCAAGCTGCAAACTCTATTGAATGGAAAGGATTACCGCTGGCCACAAACAGACACTGTTTCTTCTTAAACAACTCCCCTGACGCTGGAAGACCTTGTCTTCATCCATCTACTTTACATATCTACTAATGTTTTAATTCCGTTTTTACCTTCTCGAATCTTATTTTTTAGACATCCTTTTTCTCCTTCAACCTAATGCTGTCTAGGAAGTGAGAAATAAAAAAAAACAAAAAAACTCTTGGATACTAAATACTAAATGGATAGAAAATCGTATATTCTTCACAAATAGCTATACTATTCATAGATTCTCTAACTTTTGAATTCAGTAAGGTCAAGTGCAATGCATAAAAAATCAGCAGCGATTAGAATGAATCTTTCTCTAAACAAGCTACTATAGACATAACATTGATAAGAGCTACTATGCTATACATATTATCGTTCTTTGCACTGTAAGCTATCTTTGCATTTAGTTTAAATGCTTGCATTAAAGAGACCCTGTTTCCAGTTCACACATTTTCATGAAAAAAAAAAAATTTCCACACAGAAAAAAAAAAAAAAAAAAATGATGTGTCCCCTTGTTTTTCAAAATCTTTTTTCTTTTCAAGCCCTGCAAACTCAATTCTGTTATCTGCTGGCTCCCCCCACCATCTCCTCCTCGAAGTTACTTTTAAAGCTGTCAAGGAGCAGCTCAGATGCCATTGCACATTTAAAGACACTGTTGAGTATTGTTGTCAAAATAAACAAGAACTGTCAAAGAGGCACGCGGTTATCACCGCATTTTCCTTGCTTGCAGAAAAAATACTGCAGTAAGAGGTGAATATAGGTCTTTGGCATATGGCAGGGTTAGACTGGGACACTGGACCACTAGAGGAAAAAGAAGTGGGGCCCACCTTGAAGCAGTGCATTCATCTCCCCACTGCAGGTGTGGATTACTGTGACTGGAGTTAGAAATGTTGCTGTTTTTAGGAACATGGTCTGATGGTGAAAATACTTACAGATTATACAACACTCCGATAGTACATTGTATCATGACATTATAGAACTTATACATGGGCATCATAACAAATTATATCAAGCTGCAAGAACAGTTATATTACCTAGCAAGAGCATATCCTATGCATAACTGTAATTATATCAACCAGTTATAGATAAAAATTACATTACCCAGCAAGAGCATATCGTATGTATAACTGAAATTATGTCATCCAGTTAGAGCTAAATTAACTGTAATAACACATTATATACAATGCTGCCATAGTTGTGTGATATCAGGTCACAACAGCATAAGATACATGCCTTCCACTTTAGGAGTTAAGAAAGTGGGATACATGAATGTAGAGATAAAATGGGGTGCACACGTACAAAGGGCGTGACTGTGTTGTGTTAATTATTTTGTGTAGGTAAAGGGCATGTGTGTAAAAATACATATTTATATATGTAGCGTCTGGATTTACTTTGCATAATACACTGCACGCATATGCTACAGTCCATGTTCCTACTCACAAAATACTTTTTACTTACATATTACTGTGCTACAGCCAGAGTCACACAGCCTGAGTGAGCAGTAATCTGACATCATCAATATGTCTTACCCACAAGGTATATTTTTAACAAGGCAAACCTCAGAGCAATTTAAAGCCTGAAAGCCATCCAGTCAGCCCCAGTCTTCACCCCAGAGCAGATATATGCCACCTCAGCCAAGCCTCCTCCAAGCATACCCACACCTCACCTGTCACAGATAGGTAAATGACTCACTAGTGTCTCACCTTATACTGCGCCACAGTATAAGGTGCTTCTGAGCCTCAATCTGCAAAATGGAAGGTATAATTCACAGCTCCCTTCCATCTGCTGCTGCTGCTCCACAGTGCAATGTCCTTGGCCCACTTTCCTTTCTAAAATTTTTGGGAGGTTGGCCCCACTTATACCGCCTGCCAGATACTGCCTGTATGCATAAATGGGCTGAAATTAATGAAAGCACCCTAGTGGTAAAAAATGTGAAATTACTGCCTAAACCTTGCAGTAGCGCTTCCCTTTAATGGCAATTTCGCAGTCAGAGCGTGTTTGTCCATAAGCACAGTCATTCTTCAAGTCACCAGCTGCCAAAAGGCAACCCTATCACAGTAGAGAGGCTCATGAAGGCCTACTGGGGGATCCTGGCACACCAGAAGATCCTATAATCCTTTTCTTCTTCCAGGTTCTGCTGGAATCACTCTCCTTGGTGCTGGAAAGGACCCAGGTGAAGTGCACTTGGTATCGCTCCACCTGGGAGAGGAGCCAGCGGTACAGAGGAACCATTGGCTTATGTTGCTCCTGCCTCCTCCATGGCTGCCTGCTTCCTCTGCTCCATGCACTCTGGTGCTCTGGGATTGTGGTTTGGCAACCCCTTGGTCACAATATGGACTTGCAGACCAACCGACCCAGAGCATGGATATGCGCTTCCCTGGTTGGAGGTTGGGAGCCACTTCAGAGGCCTTCGCTGACCACCTCCATCTGCCCTGCTTTTTTCTACCTAGTCTAGTACCTCCAATGGGAAGGCATTTTGGAAAGGGTAGTGACAGTCCAACCTGGCAGCATCAAGGACTGGTATGGTAGCTTGTTGGCAGGTGCTGTTAGCTTGCATGTCACTAGATGGCTCTGTTGCCATTATGGTTTGGTAAGGGGAAAGTTGTAAGCAGGTGTTAGCTCCCCTTTACAGAAAACCCTTCTGTAGTAATGTGTGGGATTAGTGCCCACATAAATGCCAGCGGTTGGTGGGGCCAGGTGAGAGTCCAGCGCATGGGAGCAGGACACGCCAGAGCCGCAAAGATGTAATCTTGTATTGAGCTGATCTGAAGGGCTGAATTTCCAGACGGGTGGTACAGATCATTTGAGGAAAAGCTGTATTAGCACTGTCTCCCCTGACCTTATTCTGCAGGTACTGTAGCTGGGTGTGCAAAGCCTTGAAGGCCTGGACAGAATCCTTGTATTTGAGTAAAAGTGGAAGCCTGGGAATTAGATTATCATATGGGAGCGTGGCCAGCTGGGCAAAGCTATAGACGGGAAATTTGGGAAGAGACTGCTATACTAACAAAAGCACTTTATCCCCCTGACCCTCAGCTGCGGGCCCTGTGGCTCAGTGCTGGGAGCCTAGGGCTGTGGACTCAGTATACATAGGGAAATAGTTTCAGCTCTTGGTGCTCCCAAGGAAAAGGAATGGAGGAGAGGGAAGATGACTTAACTAACATATGTGAACCTGTGCTCAACACAGAAGAGAATGCTGCAGGGTGTCTACTCATGCTAGAGGCGCTAAGCTCTGAAAATTATGCCAGTATGTCAAATGTGAAATGTCACAAGAAGTAATGTGAAGATGCGAAGTTGCAGTAAAGTGCTGAAAATGCAATTGTGTGCAGACACTTATTCTGAATATTATAGCGGTAGTAAACCGCTGAAAAAAAAAACCCTGTAAGGCAGTGGCATACAGTGCTAGTATGCAGCACCTGGTCATCACTGAGAGGGCTGACATGTTCCCCTGGTCTTTCTTCCGGGTTTGGCGGGCTCCGGCGCTGTGAGTAGCATGCACACAGGAGCCCTTGGTTTCCGGCAAGAAGCTCTGAAGAACCAACGCGGTAAGCCAGGCCTTCAGGGTGCATGCGCCGCTGATGTCAGCGGCTGCATGCAGGATGTATATCTCCTAAACATAGCTCGTTTAGGAGATATTAATTTTACCTACAGGTAAGCCTTATTATAGGCTTAACTGTAGGTAAAAATAACAAAGCGGGGCTTATAACTGCTTTAGGCCTTCTGGCAAGGTATGTCATAATTGGGCCTCTGGCTAGGAGACATGTTCCAAAATAGTGGCTGCAAAGGCAGTAGGTGGGTGCTCTATCCAAGAAGCGGAATGACACTAGTACATTCTGGCACCAACATCTGGCCAATCACAGGTCTCTCTTACAAGTTGCAAACAGTTCAGCCTTCCTATCGATCCAGTACCATCCTGAGGTTTCCTGAGGTACATGTGATGTAGCCAGTGGTATATGTGATGTAGCCAGTGCCTACCAGCTACCTCCAAGTGTTACCAGTGCCTTCCAGGGAGATCTTGTGTTCAAACTGAAACTCAAAAAAAAACATCTTGACCAAAAAGTTCAGACTTCAGCAACGTGAGTCTGGGGCAATGTAATGACGCTCATGTTGCAAAAGTCATGGTCATGTATAAGAAATAACAAACCACACCAGAACTCCTACAGCACATTCAAAAGATCTGGTGTTTATGTCATTGGTGGCCCAGGAAGAACAGAAAAAAAAAGCTGGCCATGTATGACGACTAGTACTAACAAAAAATAGCTAGGTTAACCTAATTAGTACATCCCATTGACATCAAAAAAGGGAAAAATGATAAAACCCCAAGTGACATTTATATTTTTTGATGATAAAATGCTATTTTTATTTAAAATTAAGAGTCATTAGTAGAAACTGTAAAAAGCATAGCACATTCAGAAACAATTTCACTTTTTAAAAAACTACCCCCTTAGTTCTGACCTATTCTGTTGGCAATTTAGAAGGTTCTTCCAGCCCACTGTATTAAAAGTTGGCAAAATGTTGGCAATGCTAATATTCCCTGTTGTTGCATCAGTTTTCTGTGAATAAATAAAACACCAGTATAAATAAATAAAAAAAAAAAAAGACTGCACCCACACAAATAATTGGAATACCTTTTGAGATCTTACCTCCCTGCTAGTGTTATATGGAGTCCTTTGCCACGGTTGTTAAAGAAATGTTGGAAATCCTGATCTATTGATCTATGTGCTGCTTCATGGTTCCAATATGATATAGTAGGTAGCTACATTTGTGTAGTTTGCCTTGTATTTCTTAGTAGGGCACAGTGGTTTACTAGTTAAACAGCTGTATAACTGTTAAGTGACTACTAATGATGCACTGGTCAATATTACAGATAAAATGGCAATACAGTGGTCCCTACATTTCGCGAAGTGCTTTTATAATTAAAATTTATTTGTTAAAACGCATCACTTAAATGTTTTAAAAAACTATTATTTATTTATTGCTGTTTAGACAAGGACAGGGCTCTTCTGTAGTACTATTTTCTCAACGACAATTTACAAATCAACGTTACAGCATTATTCAGACAAGGACAGTGCTTAGCCTGCGTCATGCAAGGGCAGCACACATGCTTTTGAACTGCATTACCAAGAACAGTAATGCTAACAAAATAATAATATTTCCATAAAGACAAGATTATTCATGATTCAGATTTATGCAGCAAAACAGTGCAAGAGCCACAATGCATGACCCGTGACAACCAATCACAATACATTTTGCTCCGCTCTGGCTTCAGTTAAGTGAATTCCAACAGGCTACTGTACTTTATTCTTTTTAATTGTGTAATAAATATGGCTAGCTGCTTGCAGATGTTTAAGCCAGCACACACCTCAACGGTCTGTAAACTATTTCACCAACTACTTCACAGACTGCATTACTTTTTGGCAATCTGCTTTTGACCACCTCTGGTAATTTTGGCAGGGCTCTCTTCTCCTTTGTCATAAACAGGCACTCTTAGCTGATCGAAGAGTGTATGTTTATACCAAAATAGATTTAAAAAAATGTAATAAAAATCTTGTTGGGCCTGTTTTTCTGGATGCCATTTATTGTCTATGACCATCTATATTGTTTATTATGTATACTTAGTATAAGGAAATAACAATACTGTTCAGAAATGCAGCTTTTGACCTATCTTTATCTGTCACTTCAGTCCTCATATTTTCAGGTTTTAAAATTTAGAGCAGGTTGGAAATGTTGGGTGCAGGTACATGCATACTTACTCTTGCTAGCAGCTATCAAATAAAAATGCTTCAGATTTTGCTGATATATGTACCCTCTAAATTTCAGTTTTTCTATTCTATAAAACAAAACCAGAAGTTAGCTCCATAAATGAAGGCATTGTAGCTGAAGGTCTGAAGTAACGTCATTGCAATGTTGTGTAGTATTAATGCCCTTGTATTGTAATTTGTAATTGTAATTGATCATTGTAATGGTTTGCCTACTTTGCTTAACAAGCAACCTTTATGGTTTCCTTTATGAAATAGCTGTCTTATTAACTTTAAAAACAGTCATGTGTTTTTTTTTTTACTAATTATACACTTATTGTAATATAATGTTTCATTTGTAGTAACACTATAGACTAAATTCATAAATATTTAACACAGGGATAAGGATCTTTATTTTAGCCATGTGACTGTAATTTGCATACCTCAATGGACTACCATTAAAAAAAAAAAAAAAAGGATACTTATCCTGGTGTGTTACCTGTGCTTTAACATAAAAGAGGTCTCCTGCTTCCAGATTCACATGCTGTAACAGTTATGGGCAGAGATGTAACCCATTAAAGCTGTCTTGCAGGCAGCAGTAGCAGTGGGTTCAATGCCCTTCTATACTTAAATTTTTCTTGTAATGCTGCTGTTTACTCTTGGTGGATTATGTCCATTAAAATATAATATAGATTATAAAGTGCCATTGTATTTAATGGATGAGCTCCAGTACCAGCTTTAACTTATAAAGGCATTATAATATATATAACTACAAGGCAAAACCTTGGACAAACAGTAAGTGGCTCAATGCTGCAATACTAGGGGTCTCAGGCAAAATCGACTTTTAGTTTATCGTGATAGCTCCTTTTAACTTGTAGTCATTTCAGAACAAAATAACATTAACAAAATAAGTTTACATGCTAGAATCTTTGTCAAAATCTTAAATGTATTAACATTTTTAGCATAAAAACATCATACTGTCCCATTTACATAGTTTCAAAATTGATATATTTCTTTGTCAGCAATTTTTTTTTCTTAAGAATTTGCTCTGTTTTTCTTAAAAGACTGCTACATCCATCTGCTTCTATGGGTGTAATTGATAAGTCAGTGTTTGAATGACGATCCCACCAGCAAAGAGGCTCTTGTGATTTTCTTCACTTGCTGCCTCTTTGATGTACTGGCTTACTAATTAATAGATGGGTCATGAGAAGGAAAGAGTTGCCTGGGCTTAATATTTCTTAATTTAGCATAATTAATTACTGTTTTTTTTTACTGACTATGATTAACTGATCTTGCACTATTTATTTTACCTCTTTGAAACTTCAGTTCATTATGAGCTTTATTATTTAAAGGCTTAGTTCACCTTTTGGGAAAAAAAACAATAAATGCACATACTTCTGCAGAAAAAAAAAAAATGAAATATTCTAGTATTTTAGGCAAGTCTAATGGTGTTTCCAGTTTGGAATCGGTTGGTCAAGTCCCTTTTGAACTATGTATCACTTTGATCACAAAAAAATAGACTACATGCTAGTACAATCTCAATTGCAAAAAAGTTGGAATGCTTTGTAAAATCTACATAAAAACAGAATACAATGATTTGCAAATCTCATAAACCCATCTTTTATTCACTATAGAAAATAGAAAACAAAACACGTGTTTAAAATCAGAAAATGTACCATTTTAAGAAAAATAAGGTAATTTTGAAACATCTCCAAAAAGTTGGGACAGGGCCATGTTTACCACGGTATAGCATCCCCTCTTCTTTTATCAACACTCTGTAAACATCTGGGAACTGAGGAGACCAGTTCCTGGAGTTTTGAGAGAATGCCGTCCCATTCATGCCTGATATTGGATTCTAACTGCTCAACAGTCCTGGGTCGCCTTTCTCGTATTTTTCTTTTCAATGTTGGTCAAGTATTTTCAATTGGTGAAAGGCTTGGACTGCAGGCAGGCAGTTAAGCACCTAGACTCTTCTACTACAGAACCATGCTTTTGTCATAGATGCAATATGAAGTTTAGCATTGTCCTGCTGAAATATGCAAGACCTTTCCTGAAAAAGGCTTCATCTGTATGGGAACATATGTTGCTCTAAAACCGGGATATATCTTTCAGCATTTATGGTGCATTTCCAGATGTGCAAGCTTCCCATTCCATACACATTTATGCACCCTATACCATCAGAGATGCAGGTTTTTGAACTGAGCACTCATAACAAGCCAGAGGGTCCCTCTCCTCTTTAGTTCAGAAGATGCAGGGCCCATGGTTGCCAAAAAGAATGTCAAATTTAAATTCCTCTGACCACAGAACAGTTTTCCACTTTGCAACAGACTATTTTAAATGAGCTTTGGCCCAGAGAAGATGGCCGAATTTCTGGATCATGTTCAGGTATGGCTTCCTCTTTGTATTCTAGATCTCTAACTTGCATTTTTGGATGGAATGGTGAATGGTGTTTACAGACAGTGATTTGTGGAAGTATTTCTGATCCCATGCAGTGATGTCCATCACAGAATCAAGGCTGTTTTTAATGCAGTGCCGTCTGGGGACCAAAAGATCACAGGCATCCAATATTGCTCTTTGGCCTTGTCCTTTGTGCACAGAGATTTCCCCAGATTCTCAGAATTTTATGATGAATTCATGTACTGTAGATGATGATATATTTAAAGTCTTCACAATTTTACGTTGAGGAACATTTTTCTGAAATTGTTCGACAATTTTTAGATGCAGCTTTTCACAAATTGATGAACCTCTGCCCATCTTTACTTCTGAGACACTGATTCTGACTGTAAGATGTTCTTTTTATCATGTTACTGACCTGTTGCCAATTAACCTAATTAGTCTCAGCACGTTAATACTGGCTATTTGTTGCCTTGTCCCAACTTTTTTGAGACATGTTGCTGCCATCAATTACCTTGTTTCTTTCTTAACAGTTTAAACATTTGATATGTTTTCTATTTTCTGTTGTGAATAAAAAATGTGTTTATGATATTTGCAAATCATTGCATTCTGTTTTATGTGTGTTAACTTTTTGGGACTGGGGTTATTTAAAACTTGACTGTACGTTGTTTAGAATATTATGTTTTACAGATTATCACTGATTGTATTTCAGGCTTTTGAAATATCCTTTCATAGTATCCCATCTAGGACTCTGGCACATGTATAGATGTTATGGGTGGATGTAAATATGTGTTTTGTTTCTTTTAATAAAGATAGTTTGTTTCCCATTTTTCCAGCTACTAATGCTATGTGGGGCATGTTGTTTCATGCTACCACTGGAAACTCTGTAGCTTTCTTCCTGTTGTCAGTTGGTAAAAAGCGCATGGCTAGGGAATGAGCCTCACAGTAATATTTACAGTATCTCACAAAAGTAAGTACACCCCTCACATTTTTGTAAAATTTTTATTATAGATTTTCATGTGACAACACTGAAGAAATTACACTTGTAAAGTAGTGAGTGTACAGCTCGTATGACAGTGTAAATTTGCTGTCCTCTCAAAATAACTCAACACACAGCCATTAATGTCTAAACTGCTGGCAACAAAAGTGAGTACACCCCTAAGTGAAATCGTGCAAATTGGTTCCCATTAGCCATTTTCCCTCCCCGGTGTTATGTGACTTGGTAATTTTACAAGGTCTCAGGTGTGAATGGGGAGCAGGTGTTAAATTTGGTGTTATCACTCTCACTGTCTTATACTGGTCACTAGAAGTTCAACATTGCACCTTATGGCAAAGAACTCGCTGGCGATCCAAAAAAAGTAATTGTTGCTCTTTAAAAAGATGGCCTAGGCTATAAGAAGAGTGCCAAGACTCTGAAACTGAGCTGCAGCACGGTGGCCAAGACCATACAGCGGTTTAACAGGACAGGTTCCACTCAGAATAGACCTCGCCATAGTGGACCTAAGAAGTTGAGTGCACGTGCTCAGGGTCATATACAGAGGTTGTCTTTGGGAAATAGACATATGAGCACTGCCAGCATTGCTGGAGAGGTTGAAGGGTTGGGGGGTCAGCCTGTCAGTGCTCAGACAACACGCCACAAACTGCATAAAAATTATCTGCATAGCTGTCGTTCCAGAAGGAAGCCTCTTCCAAAGATGAAGAACAAGAAAGCCCACAAACAATTTGCTAAAGACAATCAGACTAAGGACATGGATTACTGGAACCATGTCCTGTGCTCTGATGAGATCAAGATAAATGTATTTAGTTAAGATGGTGTCAAGCGTGTGTGGTGGCAACCAGGTGAGGAGTACAAAGACAAGTGTGTCTTGCCTACAGTAGAGCATGGTGGTGGGAGTGTCATGGTCTGGGGCTGCATGAATGCTGCCGACACTGGGGAGCTACATTTAATTGAAGGAACCATGAATGTCAACATGTACTGTGACATGCTGAAGCAGTGCATGATCCCCTCCCTTCAGTGACTGGGCCACAGGACAGTATTGCAACATGATAACGACCCCAGACACACCTCCAAGATGACCACTGCCTTGCTAAGGAAGCTGAGGGTAAAGGTGATGGACTGGCCAAGCATGTCTCCAGACCTAAACCCTGTTGGGCATCTCTGAGGCATCCTCAAATGGAAGGTGGAGGAGCGCAAGGTCTCTAACATCCACCAGCTCTGTGATGTTTTCATGGAGGAGTGGAAGAGGACTCCAGTGGCAACCTGTAAAGCTCTAGTGAACTCCATGGTGGCCACACAAAATTTTAAAACTTTGGATCCAATTTGGACAATTTCCCTAAGGGGTGTGCTCGCTTTTGTGGCCAGCGGTTTAGACTACTGATCGATCGATATAGTTTTTTTAGTGCCGATTCTGATACCGATATTTTGGTCATCGGATATCGGTATCGGCCGATATTGGCCGATATTTTCGGACATTTACATTTTTTTTTTTTTACAGGTACTCTGGTGGAGGGATCTGGGGGTATAAAAGACCCCAAACCCCTCCTCTGCACTTAAAAGCATTCAAAATACCAAGTTTGGCTGTTTTGAATGCTCACATTTTTTTGAATTTGACACCGAGTACCCGGAAGTGATGTCATGACATAACTTCGGGGTTTTTTACATGGACACCCGATCGGGTCTTCTGTTCGGCTGCAGTGCAAGTAGGATGCCCGACTCTACCGGTGGGATGGGAGACCCGGGCGAGCTGCGGAAGGCAGTTTGAGGGGGGAGACGTCCCCTCCCGCTCCTTTTAATGACAGCCGAGCGGCTTCTCAGCCGTATCGGTTGTCATTACAAGACAGCCGACTGTCGTCTATGGACACTCTAGCTGCAGGCATCACTCCGGTACAGCACTTTCCCTAAATATCGGTAACCTCAGGGGCCGATTCCGATATATCAGGGAAAGTGCATATCGGCCCCTATATATCGGCATTGCCAATAATCAATCGATCCCTAGTTTAGACAATAATGCCTTTGTGTTGAGTTATTGTGAGGGGACAGCAAATTTGCAGTTATACAAGCTGTAAACTCACTACTTTACATTGTAACAAAGTGTAATTTCTTCAGTATTTTTACATGAAAAGATATATTAAAATATTTACAAAATCGTGAGGGGTGTACTCACTTTTGTGAGATACTCTATATGCCTACTTGAAGTCATTTCTTGCATATGTAAAAAAAGTAGGGTCTGTTAGAAAAGGGTGCAAATACCATCATTCTTCACCTTGAAAATGTAATAGCATAACATAACCTCAATACAATTTTCTATATTACACAATCTAATCTAATTAGATCTGGGTCTTCCAGGCACATGTATTACTGCGTATACTACTCCTGGTCATCATATCGTAGCCGAGCAGGTTTGAACCCGGGAACAAAAGCGTATAAAGTCAAGTAGGAGTGTTGTCTACTCTGATCTACAGTATCTGTATTGATGTAATGAAGGAGGTTGGCACAGACACAAAATCTTTTAGATAGTCGGGTACTAGATGTATACTATTAGTTTTCCTTTAAAAATGAATGCAGGATATAACAACAACTTACTATGTTTATTAATTTTAACAGCTTCTCATTTTTTACGGATATAAAGACTTTTTTGTAGGCTGATTTACATTTACCCAATACCAGCAAAATCGTTTGACTGCAGTACAGCAGTGCTACCACAGCTGGAATATAATCACAAAGAGCAATAAGGTTAGTTTGTAATCGTATTTGGAAAAAAGTGTATTTTTTCACAACTTTCAAGTGTTCACTAAAATTCAGGTGGTAAAACCAATATAGCATTGGATGTGCTGTTGTTCAGGGAACTTTGCTTCAAACTTAAGGATTTAACTTAACCAGTTACCACACGCCCACTATTAAATGATGGCAGAGTGATGCGGCTCTCTTTCTGGGCGGACGTCATATGACATCAGCCCATTCAAGCAGGGCACGTGCGCGATCGAGTGCACGCAGCCCCACACTGTCGGTGGCGGCGTGTCCCTGAGACACAGATTGCCACTGACAGGGGGTAAACAGCCAATGAGCGCGGCTGTTTACCATGTGATCAGGTGTGATCTAATCACAGCTGATCACACAGCTCTGCCTACTTTGTAGACTTAGCATGCGCGCGATCAGAAGCGTGCTGCGCAGTCATGTCGGTGGAACACAGCTCTTGAATGACAGTGGTAAACAGCCAATGACAATAACAATGACAATGGCTGTTTACCACGTGATCGGCCGTGACCTATTCACAGCCGATCACAAATGTAAATACAGAGCTGTAATTGACTGTTACCAGCTCTTCTCTCCTCACACACCGTTTTTTGGTGTGAGGAAAGAAGAGCCAGGAGCAGTGAGTTACTGATCTGTGTTTGTCAGTGTACTCTGCGCAAGCACACAATAAAGAGAAACTGTCCCCATACAGTATTTGCCGCCCCCCCCCCCCCATTGCACCTGTCACCCAACAGTCACCACATCAGTGCCCATAAAGTTCAACTGTCAACTATCAGAGACTGCCATCGGTACCATCAGCAGTGCACCTGTCACCCATCATTGCCCATCGCCTGTCACCTATCACCCATCAGTGACCATTGCCTGTCACACGTTAGTCACCCATCAGTGACGGTCACCTGTCACCCATCAGTGACCGTCATCAATCACCCATTTGTGACCATCACCTGTCACCTATCACCCATCAGTGCCATCGCCTGTCACCGTCAGTCACCCATCAGTGACTGTCATCAATCACCCATCAGTGACCATCGCCTGTCACCTATCACCCATCAGTGCCATTGCCTGTCACCTTTAGTCACCCATCCGTGACCACCACCGTCACGGTCACTCACCCATCAGTGATCATCGCCTGTCACCTATCATCCATCAGTGCCGTCGCCTGTCACCTTTAGTCACCCATCCGTGACCACCATCAATCACCCATCAGTGACCGTCACCTGTCACCCATCAGTGATCATCATCTGTCACCCATCAGTGACCGTCACCTGTCACCTTTCAGACACCCATCAGTCACCGTCACCTGCTACCCATCTGATACGGTCAGCAGTCATCTGTCACCCGTCGCACAGCCCATCACCAAAGTACCGTCACACAGCCACCATCATGTCCAAAAAAGTGTACAGCAGTGAGGAGTTGTTTCAGATCCTCTCCATGACTGATGAGAGCAGCAGGGAGTTTTATCAGATTCTAATTCAGATTCCAAATCCAATTCAGAATTCAAACCAATTGATTGCAGTGGATCGGCGACGGAATAGGAGGAGGAATGGGTCCCTCCTAAAAAGGCAGGGTGCTCTGGAAACCAGGCTGTCGCCAGCAATAGACCCCAGGATCAAATGCCCAGTACCAGCACTGCTACCAATAATAGACCCCAGGATCAAATGCCCAGGCCCCGTACCAGTACTGCCACCAGCAATACACCCCAGGATCAAATGCCCAGATCCAGCACCAGCGCTGCAGTATCACCCCCAAGTACCAGCGCAGGAATTTTAAATCCCCCAACTACCAGCACTGGAGTTTCACACCTCCCAATAGTCGGGGCCACTACATACACTACATACCTCCCAGATACTCTTGCCGACCCAACATTCACCCTTTCCCGCACAGCCAGGTGTGCAGGCCAATCTTGAGAATTTCTCAAAAATTGATTTTCTTTATTTTTGCCCAACACTTTGCTGCAATTTATTGTGGGCCAGGCCAATCTCTATGCCCGAACACGTATTTTCAGGATACCAGCCGCAAGGCCACCCCTCAAGTGCAGGAGTCATTTGCTCTTTGTATAATTTCTATCCCCAGCAGAATATTGCAAACAACCCCCAATCATCCAAAGCCCATCACTTTTGAGTGGAGAGATTTGACTTTGGAGAAGTTCAAAGTGTTTATGGGCCTCACTATAAACATGGGGCTTACAAATAAAAATGAAGGACATGCCTATTTGTCCAACAACCCTATCCACCACATGCCCTTTATTCTGCTGTAATGTCCAGGTTCCGATATGAGAGACTTGTGTACAGTAAAACCTTGGATTGCGAGCATAATTCGTTCCGGAAACATGCTTGTAATCCAAAGCACTCTTATATCAAAGCAAATTTTCCCATAAGAAATAATGGAAACTCAGATGATTCGTTCCACAACCATTTATTCATAAGTCTTTCAGTTTATAGTCTATATACAAAGATTATAGCAGTGTCATAGGTTGTGTCATCATAAAATGTCCATCCACAAATGGTGCCTCCACAAGGGGATTAGAAGCAAAATCCAGCAGGAGCTACAGAGTATAAAAGAGAAGAGAGGCGCCTCTAAGTGTAGCAGTATGGGGACATTTAATGAAGGTACAACATTTAGCAACTCACATGGTTGATGATTAAAGAGGCACATCTAAGTATGCAGGCATCCGGGGTAAAGCTGTCCACATAGACCATCTTCTGAACCACTGGCTCTCACCGATGTCAGTCTGCAATTGGGATTGGGAAGACTACCCTGCAGTAGAGTGATCTGAAAGCGAGACTTTGAATTGCTCGTGGAGCGCAGCGTGGAAGGGTGTGATGAAGATGGCAGTGCGGAGGATGGTCTATGTGGACAGCTTTACCCCAGATGCCTGCATACTTAGATGTGCCTGTTTTAATCATCAACCATGTGAGCTGCTAAATATTGAACCTTCATTAAATGTAACAATATTGCTACACTTAGAGGCGCCTATCTTCTCTTTTATACCCAGTTGTGACGCTACTTGTATATCAAGACATCGCTTGTATATCAAGTCAAAATTTATTTTAAAAATTTGCTTGTCTTGCAAAGCGCTCTCAAACCAAGTTACTCTCAAACCAAGGTTTTACTGTACTTCCTTCACTTCAGGGACAACACACAGTGCCCTCCTCGAAACCATCCAAATTATGACAAATTGTGTAAAATTCGCCCACTCATAGATTTTTTTTCCCCCAAAGATTTGCAGAACGTTATGTCCCTGATCAGAACATATGTGTGGATGAGTCCCTGGTACACTTTACAGGCCGGCTAGGAATAAATTAATATATTCTTAGCAAAAGGGCCAAATATGTGGTCGAAATTTACAAGTTATGTGAACGAGCCATGGGATATCTGTATGCGTTCCGCATATATGAAGGAAGAGATTCCCAGCTCCAGCCCCCTGAGTGCCCGGCCTACATGGTCACAACCGGAAAAATTGTATGGGACCTGGCATACCCACTGCTGAACAAAGGTTATCATATATACCTGGATAACTACTATACCAGCCTGCCCCTTTTCAAACACCTACACCTTGCAAAAACCCTGTCCTTTCGGAACCACCAGAAAGAAAAAGAAGTGCTTTCCACAATCTTTGGTCAACTAAAGAAGGGGGAAAAAGCAGTTTTGAGAAGCAACAAAGTGCTGGCCTTGAGGTGGAAGGATAACAGGAATGTATATATAATGTCCACCATCCATAATGACACCACAGTTAAAGTTCAAATAAGGGGGGGCGTGGTCTGGACATGGACGGCTGAAGTTGTGCTTTCCCCGAGCTCCGTGCCTGTCCGACCCTTACCCGGCCGACGTTCACTGCTGACGCCCGGGATGAGATCAGCGAGGCGCAGGAGGTCAAGGGGAACGGCTGGACCACCGAATACACCCCGCCGGAACCCGGTTCGTGGAGCTATTCAGCACTTCTTTTCTCCTACACCGGCTCCCGCCGCCGCCTCCAACATGGCGGCTGCACGCTCTCCCCCTCTGCAGGATGCGAGCCCTCCTCCAGCATCGCCGGCTTCCACCGCTGCCTCGGAAACCCTGTTGGACACTCCGGCTGCCTTTGGAGCCCCGGGACCCAGCCCTTCCCATCTGACTACCCAAGTGGAGGTGGACTCTGAACTCCGCGCCCTGTTGCGCGCCCTCCCCACAAAGGCCGACATCGAGGCGATCGTGGGTCGCCTGGAAGCGAAACACCGCCAGGAAGTGACCGCGGTCCGGGCTGAGGTACAGACTGTGGCTGATCGGGTATCGGCGGGGGAGACCACCATACAGGCTATGGAGGGACGCCTGGCCTCGGTGGAGGCTGCACTGCGGTCCCAGGAGGAGGTGACCATTGCCATGCAGATCCATATGGAGGATCTGGAGGACCGCAGTCGGCGGAACAATGTCCGGATTAAGGGCCTGCCCGAGGCCACGGGTGCTGATGACCTTCCGGCCACGGTCACCGCGATCTTTGCGCAGCTATTGGGGGAAGATTTACCCCCCCGCATGGACTTTGACCGCCTGCACAGAGCGCTGGGCCCGCGTTCTTCGGACCCGGACAGGCCACGTGACGTACTGTGCCGCCTGCATAGGTTTGCCCACCGTGAACTTATCATCCGGAAAGCATGGGATGTGGGCACCCTGGACTTTGATGGAGCGGCCCTCAAGTTGATGCCGGACCTCTCCAGGGCCACGTTATACCGCAGGGCCTTGCTGAGACCTCTACTGGATCTGGCTCGCCGCAGTGGCGTCACCTACAGATGGGGATACCCGCTTTCTGTCACCTTCCGCAAGCCGAACTCCTCCTTCACACTCCGCTCCCGAGCGGAGCTCCCTGCGCTCTTTGCCTTTTTGGAAGCTGACCCTATTCAGGTACCCAACTGGCTCCTTCTACTGCCCAGGCCGTCGGATCGCAGACCACCTTCCTCCAGAGGCTTTCTGGGATCTCCCCGTCCTCAACGTTCCAGACGGAATTCCAGGCTCCGGGCGCCGGAAGCACGTAGAGAACCTTGAATGTATTTACCCTTCGTCCCGGGCACCCTCTGATGCCCCGAAGCACCTCGTCAGCTGGCTGAACTGATCCCTGGTTCCTTCACCTTGCCCTGCAGATGACGGCTTGACTCAGGTTTGCTTGTTGTTGGTAACCCCCCCCCCCTTTTTTTTTGTCCGGGTTGTGCCTCCCCGCAGATGCCCCTGCTTCGCCTGCCTGCATGGACTGGCCTTGCTGCCCCCCCACTGACTGGCAATTACTTCACCCGCTGCCCCCACTGTCCGAGGCGGGGGGGTGCTACGTCCGGGCACTGCCAAGACTGACGTCATGGACCGTTCTATTGTCCCCACTTTGGGTGCCCGCAGCTGCTGCAGCCTGCACTGCCATCCGCAGTGCTGTACATGGAGTCCCAGGGGTGGTTGCCTGGGGGGGGTCGCCTGTGGGCTCCCCGTGGGTTGTGTGGGGTGGGGAGGGGGATTGGGGTGACCTGCTGTGGGGACCTGCACTTGTTCTCATGGGGATCTGTTACCGGGGACGTTATGTTCTTATTGTTATTGCACTGTTCGCTCCTGCGATCCTCGCATGCCCCAGAGCGGGGGGGGTCCTCTGACCCCTGGTCTTTTGTGGGCCACTTAGCGGTGATGCAGATGGCTGTGGTTACACTACCTGTTTTCATTATGTGCCTTAGATGCTGCTGTGGGTACTAGACTTGCCCTGAGGGGCCCTCGGTCTGCCCCCTCCACTTCCAGACACGCTGCTTTTCCTTGCTTCTGTTTCTGACGTCTATCCTACATACCATACTTACTAATGGGTCTCTCTCTCATGATGGTATCCTGTCTCCCTCGCCTCCTACTCTCTACTCTCCCTCCTATACACGTACACAGTGCTGGGTGGGCCGGACAGCCGGACTCGGGTTCCATTTTTCCTGGTTTTTTTCTTTTTTGTACTTCCTGGTCTGTCCTTCTCCAGCCCCCGACCCCCAGTAGGTTGACGCCTGGTGGGCTCCGTGCCTCCTGGCGCTCGTGCAGTAATTTCTGCTCTCTAGTTTTGCTATCTCCTCCCCTCCTCTGCTTCTTTCTCCCTCTCGCACTCTCTCTATCCCCTCCTACTCCCATTCTTGTCTACTCCTGACCTTTGCCCCTTCTCACCCCCCTCCCCTTGTTTGTGTGTACCCCCCGCTCCGTACGGGCTCATGGACGCCATTCATATTGTTTCTTTGAACGCCAAGGGGCTCAACGTCCCCGAGAAACGGAAAGTCCTCCTCAATGAACTTCGCCGCAGTAAGGCGGATGTAGCTTTCATTCAGGAGACCCACTTTCGGGACGATCGCCTTCCACTCCTTAAGAACCGTTTCTATCCCTTTGCATACCATGCCACTAACCCTGTGGCGAAATCTAAGGGAGTCTCGATCCTCCTCTCTGCTAAAGCTCCCTGGCATTGTGAAGGAACGCTGGTGGACCCTGCGGGCCGTTATCTGTTTTTGAAAGGGACTCTGGGCCCGGCTCGCCTCACCTTCGCGTGCGTGTACGCTCCTAACGAGGGACAGGCCTCATTCATGGTGGGCGTTCTGGAGAAATTGAACGCGTTTCAGGAGGGACAACTCGTTCTAGGGGGAGACCTCAACCTGCCACTAGTGCCCGATGTGGATACCTCCTCGGGGACGTCCTCGATTCCCCACGGACACCGGAAGAGGTTTTTGCAAGCCCTCCACGGTGCACAGCTGGTGGATGTCTGGAGACTCCAGCATGGGGGGGAGCGGGACTACTCGTTCTATTCCCCACCCCATCAGACATACTCCCGTATCGATTATTTCTTGGTGCCACACCGCCAACTCCACGCGGTGCGGTCCACCTCGATAGGATCCATCACCTTTTCAGATCACGCGCCCGTCTCCCTGACCTACTCCCTGACTGAGGGATCGGAGCTGGGGTCCAGGGTGTGGCGTTTGAGCGACTCGCTCCTCCAGAACGCCGAGGTACAAGCGGAGATTCAACACGAGCTTTCTGAGTTCTTTCGGGTAAATGTCCCGGACGACTGTGACGCAGGCATGATATGGGAGGCCCACAAGACAGTGGTGCGGGGACTTTTTATTAAGCACGGCTCCCGTCTCAAGAAACAGCGCCAGCAGCTACTGGAGCGACTGTTGGACGAGATCCATGCCCTGAAAATTAGACATAAGCGTTCCTTTTCGAGAGAATTGGAACTGGAATTGATTGCACTCCGCCAAAAGGTTCAGGACATCCTCTTTATGAAGGCTAAGGCTGACTTGCAGAGGGCTCGTCAGAAGTTCTATCTTTCTGGCGACAAATGTGGCCGGCTGCTGGCGTCCTCCATTCGGGCGCAGAGGTTGGCTAACTACGTCCCACACGTTCTGTCCCCGTCGGGGCAGCGGGTTGCCCTCCCGAAACAGATCGCCGCGACCTTTCGCGACTTTTTCTCCACCTTATACAACCTCCCCCCCTCAGTGTCCCCCGCATCTCATCTAGAGGAATATATCGCCTCAGCGCACTTGCCCTCCCTCGCGGCAGAAGACTGTGAGTCGCTGGAATCCCCGATCACGCTGCTGGAGTTGCAGGGCGCTCTAGGCTCCTGTAAGGCGGGTAAGGCCCCAGGGCCTGACGGCTTCACACTCCCCTACTTCACCACTTTCCTACCCACCCTCGGCCCTCACTGGGTGAAGTGGCTCAACCTTCTAGGATCTGGGGAGTCTGCCTTCCCGAGGGACTCCCTTAGGGCACACATCTCCCTCATCCCGAAGGAAGGAAAGGACCCCTCAGCCTGCGCCAGTTATCGCCCGATTTCATTATTAAATGTGGACCTGAAAGTGTTCGCTAAAATCTTGGCGAATCGACTTGGACCTTACATGTCCCGTTTAGTCCATTTGGACCAGGTCGGCTTTATACCATCCAGGGAAGCTCGTGATAACACGACCAAGGTCCTCAACCTCATCCATGTTGCCCGGTCCACTAATACCCCTTGCGTTTTCCTGAACACGGATGCCGAAAAGGCCTTCGACCGTGTCAGCTGGAGGTTTATGACGTCCACCTTGCGTACTGTGGGCCTCGGTGCCACCATGCTGTCCTGGATTGGACATCTCTACTCGAACCCGACTGCGCAGGTGAAGTGCAATGGAGTCCTCACAGACTCCTTCTCGATCTCCAATGGCACTCGTCAGGGCTGCCCTCTCTCCCCCCTTCTCTTCGCCCTCTCCCTAGAGCCTTTTCTGTGTAGGGTGAGGGCGAACCTGGACATCACCGGACTTACCGTTGGGGACTTTGAATGTAAGGTCTCTGCATACGCGGACGACCTGATGTTTTCCTTGACCAACCCTGTCGTCTCTGCGCCTAACCTTCTCAAGGAGTTGACGCTATACGGTACACATGCTAACCTGAAGATCAACTTCGGTAAGTCAGAGGCGATGGGGGTCGCTATCCCCCCGACCTTAATGGCCACCATTTCTTCCTCGCTGCCTTTCCGCTGGACCAAAGGGGCGCTTACGTACCTGGGCACCCGCATAGCGCCGATTATCTCACAGCTTTACGAGCCCAACTTCGCCCCACTGCTCGTCACAGTCCGCCGCCTCCTTGAGGCCTGGTCAACCGGCCTTCACTCCTGGTTCGGGAGGTGCAACCTGCTGAAGATGACGGTCCTCCCTAAGGTTTTGTACCTGCTTCAGGCTCTCCCAATCAAACTTCCATCTGCCTTTTTTAAACAGCTGCACTCTCTCTTTGTACGGTTCATCTGGGCCACGGGTGCCCCACGCTTGTCCCGGGCACTTTTGACGTTACCCAAGCACTGTGGCGGCCTGGCCCTGCCGGATGTGCACAAATATTACTTGGCGACGCACCTCGGTCGCCTTCTCGATTGGCGCAGGCACTCCACATACAAGTTGTGGGTTGGCCTGGAATTGGCGCAATCTACGATACCCCTAGGGGGCGCCCCCTGGTGTAAGGGGCACTGGCCACCTGCTCTGGTATCCCACCCTACGATTGGGGTTACCCTCTCTGTGTTGTCCCCGGTAATCCTTAACCCTGCTATTTCTTCTGCAACTTCCCCGCTGTTTCCGATTTTGGGGAATCCGGCGTTCTCTCCGGGCCTGATAGATCGGACGTTCCAACCGCTGGTTGACCGTGATAAGAGAGTGGCGTCTCGCTTTACGTGTCCAGGTGGCTGGCCCTCCATAGCAGAACTGTCAGACCCGACGGGGCGCTTTGCCCTTACCTTTTGGCCGGCTGTGCAATTACACCACTTTCTCCTTTCCCTCCCGGAACCTGACCTTTTCAACAGGGAATTGACCCCTTTTGAGGAACTTTGTGAGGGTGAGGGAATGCTCCCACACACACTGTCTCAGGCTTATCACCTCCTGATCTCCCCGCCGGAGGATTTCACCCCTCCTTTCCTTTCCAAATGGGAACAGGATCTCCAGATTTCTCTCTCACCGACGCAGAAGCTCAACATCTGCACAATAGCTTTAAAGACGCCGACCTGTACCAGACTGCAGGAGTCCAACTATAAGTTACTCACCAGGTGGTACAGGGTCCCTTCCCGTCTGAGCAAAATCTTTCCGGGGACCTCCGATACCTGTTGGCGCTGTCAGGAAGACAGGGGTACCCTGCTTCATGTATTCTGGTCCTGCCCGAAACTGCGAGACTTTTGGACCGCGGTGGGCTCCCTACTACGAGATCTGACCGAACATACTATTCCGGACACGCCGGAATTTTTCCTCTTACAACGCGCCAGCATCCCTCTGAGGAAATATAAACTTTCTATTGTGCCCCATGTCCTCTGTGCGGCTAAATCCTGCATTCCGCAGTACTGGAAGACCTCCCGATCGCCCACCATCAGGGACTGCATGCGGAGGCTGGTCGAGGTGAACAGACTGGAAGATTTGACCCTTACAGCGCTCCACCAGCGTGAGAAGTATGAGAAGGTATGGGGATACTGGAGGGTTTTCGTCCTGTCAGAACGGGGAACTTCTCTGTTGGGCTCCTGAGTCTGGCCGAGAAAGTCATCCTCGGAGGGAGTGGTCCCCGGGATCCGGTGCGGAGCAGTCCCCCCCCCCACCTCCCCCTCTTTCCCCTTCCTTCCCCCCCTCCCCCCCATCCCCTTGCCCCCCCCTGTCGATGTGTGTTTGTCCCCCACTCTGTCTGTCCTCCTCTTTCTCTTTCCTGCTCTTTCTTTTATCTCTCTAATGCTGTCTTAGCCTTACTTCCTAAACCTTGAACTGGAACTGTGCTGCGCAGACGATGAGTCTGCATTGGTCACTATCACTTATTTGGTACTGGCGCACAACAACCTTGCATACCTCCACATGGGCCTAGTGCCCCGGAAACTTGATTATTTGTATTTGTCGATGCTTATATGACACACTTGTTTTCCTCTGTTGATGCTTCCGTATTTGTCCTGACCTTTGCACTAACAGCACGTATGTGCGTGCTTTCTTCCTACTTACTTGGTGCTTGCCTCGGTGATTTACATGTTTTTGGTTATATTACACTGTACTGTACTGTTTATCTGGTTCAACTTTTACAATAAAATCATATTTGAAAAAAAAAGTTCAAATAAGATGAGGTCCCATTCAAAAGCCATTATGCGTCCAGGAATATAATCTTTATATGGGAGGGGGGTAGATTTTAATGACCAAATGCTTCAGCCCTATTTGGCAACAAGGAGGTCCTGTTTCTGGTACAAGAAAGTAACAATTTATTTAATTAATTTGCCCATTTATAATGCATTTATTATCTACACCAAATCCAAGGGAAGCCCCAACCGTTTCCTAAAATGAATCTAAGAAATTGTCACCTCCCTCATCTATCAACAAAGAACCCCCCCAGAAAATCCTCGCTCTGATGCTGTTAGCCGACTTCATGAGTGCCACTTCCCAGACAACATTCCACCATCTGAAGTAGGCCTAAGATGCCAAAAAAGATGTCAAGTATGCAGCAAAGAGGACTTTGTAGAGATACCAGCTATTATTGCCCCCAGTGTCCCTCCCAACCCGGCCTGTGCATTTGAGAATGCTTCTAACTTTATCACACATCCCTAAAATATTAGCCCATGTTTTTATCATCTGTGCTGACCATTTGCCATTTTTGATCTGTCGCCCATAGGGGTCTCACATATGTGAAGGGCTCCAGAATTATTTTTCCAGATGGAGAAAACAAATATTTTGGTTCTTTCCGGGTTTCGTAATTTCCGGATTAGGGTCTGGGGTCCGGAGGCTTCAAAGAGATTTGGGTGGGAGAAGCCTCTGCCCCTGTGCCCAGGTCTTACCTGACCGAGGCCCTCAGTCTACTGCTGCCTTACTGCCATCATGCCTCTGCCTGCCGCATGAACTGACCACACCTCTATCTGTACTATGGGAATAATTAGCTGTAGCAAGAGGCAGTATGTTTATGAAGTGGTGGAAAGTGGAACAAAAATGAGTTTTGGCAAATAACAGTGTACCAGGACCAATATTATGGCTGTGCTAACCATGTCTCTGCCTGGACAATTCCTTTGGACAAACGCTTTGGCTGTGCTGACAATATCCCAGTAATTACTATAGACAATATTCCTGCCTGCTGCCTGGACCAATGCTCTCCTCCGTGGACAACTGCACTAATAAAACCACAGGTAATACTTTTTTTTTTTTTACTCTTTCCTCAATAGAATGTATTTTGGAGTGTAATTCTTGGTATGTACATGCTATTTGGGGCATTCAAAAATGATAGGTTGTCAAAATTAGATTTGTATTTTAGGTTCCTAGAACGCATGACGATGCTACTTGGATATTGAGCCTATGTATGTGGCAAGGCTGTGTAAAAGTCTCACATATGTGGTATTGCCATACTCAGGAAGAGTAGCAAAATGTACTTTGGGGTTACATTTTTGCTATGTACATGCTATGTGTTCGAAATATTGTATAAATGGATGACTTTGTGTTAAAAAAATGCATTTTTATTTTCTTTCCACATTTTACAAAAACTTGTGGAAAAAAATTACATGCTCAAAAGACCCAGTATGCCCCAAAGATTATACGTTGGGGTGTTTGCTTTCCAAAATGGGGTAATTGTGTGGGCGTTTCCATTGTCCTGATGCTCCAGGGCCTTCAAAATTGTGATAGCTCCTCATGACATTAGATGTGTAATTTAAACCCCTAGAATACCTGACCGTACTCCCTGCATGTTGGGCCTCTGTATGTGGCTAGGCTGTGAAAAAGTCTCACACATGTGATATCACCATACTTAGGAGGAGTAGCAGAATGTGTTTTGGGGTGTAGTTGCAAGTATGCATATGCTGTGTGAGAGAAATAACTCGTTAATACAACAATTTTGTAAAAATAAAAATCTTCATATTGCAAAGAATTGTGAGAAAAAATTACAGCTTCAAAAACTCACCATGCCTCTTACTGAATACCGTGGAATGTCTACTTTCCAAAAAGGGGTCATTTGGGGGGAATTTGTACTTTCCTGGCTTAATAGTGTCTCAAGAAATGAGCCTTCATTACATCAGGTGTGATCAATTTTCAATGAGTGGCACCATAGCTTGTAGACTCTTTAACTTTGACAAAGACCAAATAATATACACTTATTTTGGTTATTTTTTTTACCAAAGACATGTAGCAGTATACATTTTGGTCAACATTTATGAAGAAAAATTACTAGTTTGCAAAATTTTATGACAGAAACACAGAAAAATTAGTTTTTTCACAAACTTTTTGGTCTTTTTTTTCTTTATAGGACTAAAAATAAAAAACCCAGTTGTGATTAAATACCACCAAAAGAAACCTCTATTTGTGTGGAAAAAAAGGACACAGATTTGATATGGGTACAGTGTTGTCTGACTGAGTAATTGTCATTCAAAGTGTGGGAGCGGTGAAAGCTGAAAATTAGTCTGGGCAGGAAGGGGGTGAAAGTGCCCTGTATTGAAGTGGTTAAGCATCATTAAATAAGGAATAATGAACATACTGTAACAAACAAGTCACAATAAAATATGACATGTTGTTCTGTGACCTCCGCAAACCATTTGGCTTATTCATGTACATTGTGATCAGTACCATGGACAGGGCAATTATGATATATGAGGCAACACGGTAGGTTGAGCTGATGACACAGAAGCAGTTCAAGATTGCATTACTCTTAAAAAAGGCAGAGAAAGATTGTTGACCTTACATAAAAATGCTTGACTGAAAGGAAACAGGACCTGTTGTTCATAGTATTTAAAAGGCTATGTAATTGCTTTTTGCAACCTGCACTTGAAATGAAGAAAAAAAAAATGACAGCTGTGATATTGATTACTACGATTATTACGAGCAACACCTCCCTTTATGCTTTTTTACATTAATGTCTGTGCGTGCCATTAGCACTCTACCATACGCTGAATATGCACAAGTTCGCATATATGTAGGATGCATATTATGTGTCCAAATGGTAGGAGTGGCATGTTTCCCCACTTAACAGATGTGTCCTTAATGGGAAATTATTATTTACTATAAGCAAGTGCAAGGGTCATATGTCGTGCTTGCTGCCTAAGGCCATTATGAGTACATTTTTGTGTGTTATAATTCACACTGCTTTGCGAACAGTACCGTTAATGATTTTGATTCTTTCTCCAAAAAAGATGTAATTATAATAACACGTAATTATTGCTTCTGTTGAACTTAACAAGGTCTTGCTTACACCAATATCATGTAGACTTCTTTGACAAGGTTTTCTGTTTGATACTCACTGTTTTAATGTTAACTAGGTGCCTACATTGGTATTACTAGTACCTAATAGCAGCCAATCTGATTTTGGTTTCTTTTTGACAGATTGTAGTGGCCAAGCTATTGAAAGTGCAATACTACTTGATTGTTTTACTGTTTACCAAGCACACCTTTACTCACTGTATCATTATAGAACAAATCTATTCTTGTCAATGAAACATTATGATTAGAGCTTTCTGTACATACTTACCCGCATTTCCAGGAGCACCCTGAGGTGCACTAATATGTAAATTCTACTTTGCCATTTTACTTGACCTGCCCCCTACTGCTTCCAAAACCTTTCTCTTGGCCCATGCAGCTGCCCATCACAATAATGGACCAAAAGAAAGATGTGGGAGGAAAGGGACAACTTAGTTCTTTGCGTCATTTTTTGAAGTGTCGTGATGTTAAAATATGGAAGGCTCCTGGAGCATTGGTGAAGATGTGGGATTGTACCTGCCTCAATGGAATAGAGGCCTGCAATTAAGTCACATAGCTAGTTCAGCATATTTTTTAAACTGACAGTACTTTACATTAGGTCATAAAGTTCACTTAGTTTACATACTGTATGTTTGATCATAAAACTTAGATGATAAAATTTACATACAGTATACAGCTGCACAAACGCTTCCATGTGTTGTTGGCAAGCTCATAATGGGGTGGAGTTGGGATTACCTGGCCTGCATAGTCACACGGCTCTGCCTT
Source organism: Pelophylax lessonae (assembly GCF_965119305.1). Taxonomy (NCBI): domain Eukaryota; kingdom Metazoa; phylum Chordata; class Amphibia; order Anura; family Ranidae; genus Pelophylax; species Pelophylax lessonae. The sequence continues at coordinate 379,434,018 of NC_138769.1, read as the reverse complement.
TGGTGTTACCAGAAAGGCGATTTAAGGCAGTTGGTGTTCTTATGAACCTTGATGGGCCTTGATGAAACATAGCAGGTAGGTAGTGTGTCTTTTTTTAATTTGAATGAAGTGTACTGTTAGCAAGTTGGGCCATTTAGATAGCATGAATTAAAAACAAAACAGAACTGAGCGCAGAAAACGTTTAAAACCTGACTTATAATACATTCAGCTTTCCTGAAAAAATTAAACACATCATTTATTGTAAAAATTTGTTGTATGCCTTATTTAATGATATGCATTAGAGCTTCTGGTCGTCTTCTTCCAGTTGGTCTGTTAAATTCAAGCTTAACCAGCTAGGGGTATGTTGAATTCCATTTAGAATGCAGAACATCCTGCACATGTGCCATTTCCCCGACACCTTGTCATAGTATATAACCTAAGAGCTAAATCTTTCACTGTGATCTTTGCAAAGAAAGCTGCCAGTTACAGACACACTGCCTAGGCTTTCTGTAATAAATGGAGCCTAATTATATTTCTCTTCTACAAAGAGGAATCAGTGTTATGCTTTAACTAGATTATGCTGCCTTTTGTAGAGGAAATAAACCAAATTGTGGTCAGCAGCCGCCATATAAATGTTTGAAGCTTTTATACATGTATTGGAAGTTTTATGCCGTTCATGTCTGCCTCCATTTCTGGCAGTGCTTCTGTGCCAGCACTTTACAAATATACAGTAAATATGCCTCAGTATGCACCTTTAGTGCTGCACATTAGGCAGACCTCAGTGTGTGGAGATAGTAAAAAGAGATATTATAGGCATCTGGACATTTCACAGTTTAGATCATCTGAGGCTAATCTGCTCAGCTGAATAGATGAGGCATACATTACTTATCTTTCATTTTGTTACGAAAAAATTATGTTACCTCTTTCTACAAAAAAATCTTTGGTATAACATTAACATGGGTAATTCTGTCCTTAAAGCATGTGTGGGTTTTTTCCTAGGTGGCAGAACCATAACACATTACTTACGAGTTCCTTTTAACCACTTCAACACTGCTCACTGTGCTGCTACTGCAGTACAGTGGCTCGTTATCGTCTGGCGACGTAGACCTACGTCACCAGACATTTCCTCCTCTCGGCGGCGCACGCGCCGCCGGAGGCTCGCTACCGCTGTATTCACTCACAGCGGGAGTCGGGCCAGGGGAGGAGCGGCGGTGATCACAGCTGCTCTTCCCCGATCGTCGGGGATCGAGTGTGGAAATCCGCCCGCTTGTGTAAACAAAGCGGGCGGATCTCCTAAGTGACAGGCAAGGTCAGATTGCAGGATTCAGCATAGATGAACCTGCGATCTGTGCCTGTGTCACATAGTCCCCTCCCCCCACACACGTCAGTAAGCACCAGGCATACATTAACCCCTTGATCACCAATAAAAGTTAACCCCTTCCCTGCCAGTGTCATTTTTACAGTAACAGTGCATATTTATAGCACTGATTACTGTAGTAATGTCACTGGTACCCCCAAAAGTGTCAAAAATGTCAGCCAAGGGTCCGATCTGTCCACCGCAATGTCGCAGTCCCGCAAAAAAATCGCAGATCGCTGCCATTACTAGTTAAAAAAAAACAATAAAAATGGCATAAATTTCCCGTAGTTAGTAGCTGCGATAACTTTTGCGCAAACCAATCAAAATACGCTTATTGCGATTTTTTTTACCAAACATATGTAGCAGAAAACAAATTGTCCTAAAATGTTAAAAATTTTTGATTTTTACATTTTTGGGGGGGGAATTTCATATAAAAAAATGTGAAAAATATTGTTATTTTTTCAAAATTGTCGCTCTTTTTTTGTTTATAGCGCAAAAAGTAAAAATCGCACAGGTGATCAAATATCACCAAAAGAAAGCTGTATTTGTGGGGAAAAAAAACATCAATTTAATTTGGGTACAGCATCGCACGACCACGCAATTGCCTGTTAAAGTAACGCACTGCCGAATCGCAAAATATGGCCTGGTCAGGAATGGGGTAAAATCTTCCGGTCTTAAAGCGGTTAAAAATACGCTCATTGAGAATTTTTTTGTCAAAGACATGTAGCTAAATACATTTTGGCCTAAATATATGAAAAAAATTTAATATATTGGATATTTTTTAACTGTCAAAGTAGAAAAATATTGTTATTTTTTCAAAATTGTCGCATTTTTTTATTAATATCTCAAAAAATAAAAATTTCAGAAATGACCAAATACAACCAAAAGAAAGCTATGTTTGTGTGGAAAAAAAGGACGTAAATTTCGTTGGGGTACGGCGTTGCATGACCGCGCAATTGTCAGTTAAAGTTGCACAGTGCCGAATCGCAAAAAGTGGCCCAGACGTAAGACAGCAAAATCCTCCAGTGGTAAAGTGGTTAAAGTGGGCCTGAATTCCAAAATAAAGGTTAATGTTCTTATAGAGAATGGCTGGGTCCCTTGCCCTCAGCGGTACCCTCATGGGATAGCACAAAGCGGAGTGAATTTCTCTCTCCACTTCCAGCCTCTCATTTTAGGCTGCTATTGGAGATTTTAGCTGGAGCCACAGGTAGCAACAGAGGTTGGTATGGCCGGTTTTGGTGGGCTTTCACAGCCTGCACTTCCTGCCCCTTTAAAAGCCATTGCTCCAGCGCCATGGCAACCCTAGAAGGGACTGAAGTGCGGCTCCCACCCACTCACCCATCCTTACTGATATATGTATATATGTTGTTATATGTATATATATATATATAAACAGTATCTCACAAAAGTAAGTACACCCCTTACATTTTTGTAAATATTTTATTATATATTTTCATGTGACAACACTGAAGAAATAAAACTTTGCTACAATGTAAAGTCGTGAGTGTACAGCTTGTATAACAGTGTAAATCTTCTGTTCCCAAAAAAGTGAGAAAACAAAAGTGAGTACACCCCTAAAGCAAAATGTCCAAATTGGGCCCAAAGTGTCAATATTTTGTGTGACCACCATTATTTTTCAGCACTGCCTTAACTCTCTTGGGCATGTAGTTCACCAGAGCTTCACAGGTTGCCACTGGAATCCTCTTCCACTCTTCCATGATTACATCACAGAGTTTGTGACTGTTAGAGACCTTGCACTCCTCCACCTTCCATTTGAGGATGCCCCACAGATGCTCAATAGGGTTTAGGTCTGGAGATATGCTTGGCCAGTCCATCGCCTATACCTTGGGCTTCTTTAGCAAGGCAGTGGTCATCTTGGAGGTGTGTTTGGGGTCGTTATCATGTTGGAATACTGCCATGCGGCCCAGTCTCCAAAGAGAGTGGATTATGCTCTGCTTCAGTATGTCACAGTACATGTTGGCATTCATGGTTCCCTCAATGAACTGTAGCTCCCCAGTGCTGGCAGCACTCATGCAGCCCCAGACCATGACACTCCCACCACCATGCTCGACTGTAGGCATGAGACACTTGTTTTTTTACTCCTCAAATGGTTGCTGCCACACATGCTTGACACCATCTGAACCAAATAAGTTTATCTTGGTCTCATCAGACCACAGGAAATGGCTCCAGTAATCCATGTCCTTACTCTGCTTGTTTTGAGCAAATTGTTTTTGGGCTTTCTTGTGCATCATCTTTAGAAGAGGCTTCCTTCTGGGACGATAGCCATGCAGACCAATTTGATGCAGTGTGCGGCATATGGTCTGAGCACTGACAGGCTGACCCCCCACCCCTTCAACTTCTTCAGCAATGCTGGCAGCACTCACACATCTATTTTCCAAAGACAATCTCTGGATATGAGGCTGAACATGTGCACTCAACTTCTTTGGTCGACCATGGCGAGGCCTGTTTTGAGAGGAACCTGTCCTATTAAACTGCTGTATGTTCTTGGCCACCGTGCTGCAGCTCAGTTTCAGGGTCTTGGCAATCTTCTTATAGCCTAGGCCAGCTTTATGTAGAGCAATAATTATTTTTTTCAGTTCTTTGTCATGAGGTGCCATGTTGATCTTACAGTGACCAGGAGGAGAGAGTGAGAGCTAAACACCAAATTGAACACACCTGCTCCCCATTCACACATGAGACCTTGTCACACTAACAAGTCACATGACATCGGGGAGGGAAAATAGCTAATTGGGCCCAATTTGGACATTGTCACTTAGGGGTGTACTCACTTTTGTTGCCAGCTGTTTGGACATTAATGGCTGTGTGTTGAGTTATTTTGAGGGGACAACAAATTTACATTGTTATACAAGCTGTACAACCACTACTTTAAAATGTCATTTCTTCAGTGTTGTCACAAGAAAATCTATAATAAAATATTTACAAAAATGTGAGGGGTGTAATCACTTTTGTGAGATACTGTGTGTGTGTGTGTGTATATATATATATATATATATATATATATATATATATATATATATATATATATATAAAAATTGTTATTGTTTGGTTTTATTAAGGTTAACTAAATTGCACCGTGGCCAAAATAATTCCAATAAACTGCTGTTAAATCTATTTCACTATGTGTGGTGTGTTTATTCTTGTTTGTAAACTCCTTTGTGCTTTCCCATGTTTTAAAATGGTTATTGAGCATAACCATACCCTTTAAAATTTACTTTTTGGCATGAAATCCTCATGAGAAACAGCAATACTTGACATGTGACTGCGCTTAGGTTCAATACCTGGAGCTGTACATAAGGGTTTGCAGTGAAAGGATCCCCATGCTTTTGGTTCAATCATTCTGTTTCCCCTTCTTTCCCTCTGCTCCTTGGTTATTATCCCCACCAGTCATCAGTTTACCAGTCATCGGGGGGGGGGGGGGGGAGCGAGCTCTGACAAACAGGAGGCAGAGCCCTACTTTTGCACTAAGATGTCCACCTCCAGCGAAATACACTGTATGGAACAATGGAAGATTCGAGGAGCATACAGGAAATACTGGCAACTAGTCCTTTATCCTGTTTTAGGCACAGCATCCATAGTAGAGAACCACAGAAGGTGAAATTAGTAGATTCATGTGGGTGCTTCTATTGTTGAACTGCTAAGAATTTTAGCTGCTTAGTTGTATTTGGCTTTCAAACGTTCTGCTTTATTAACCTGGAATAAGTAAAGAATTGAACATTTGTTCCAGATTAGTATTGAATTGCCACAGCAGCTAAGCAGTTAGGAATAAGAGTTGTGTAGCGGTAGCCTCAATATTCTATCACTACTGGTTTATTTGTGTTTGCTTTGCACAGGGACTTTTGGGTTAACACTGTTTATCAGTGAAGCCATTTGAAAAAGTGTAGAGAAACTTCTGAGGGTAGTTGATCAATGCTTAGTGCTTAGATTACGTTTTGGTTGTTCATTTAAAATGGCCTGGACCAGCAGTTCTGGAATTTTATGTAAAAAAAAAAAAAAAAGACATACAGTGCTACCTACACATGCTGTGATGTCAGCAGCTGTACGCAGAGCAGGAAGTTGTCATGGTCCAGCCCTCAATTTTTCTAGAAGCTATCGTATTCCCATTACTGGGCTGAGCACTTTATTTGTGAAAATCGCTGGATTGTTTTATATGGATTTTAATAAAAAGGATTGTTTGTTTTTTAGCGAAGAGCCTTCTCTCCTTTTTTAACTTTCCTGAATGTGACCTTCTTTTCTTAATAAAAATGTGTGGGAAGAGCTTAAGAACCAGGCGATTCCTGTGTATTTGAGCATTTCTACCCTGGGCTGTTTAATCATTTAAAATAACTGGTCAAATAAATCTGGTGAGTGGTGTCAGTACCTAAGTTAGTCCTGTTATGAAAGAAATATGAGCCATTGCTGATCTCCTCTGAAAACCCTCCTCTTCAGAGAAGCCTATCCTACCAACCCCTAACAAATGTACCTCCTTTTTCTCCATCAACCCATCCCCCACAGTTATTGCCTTTTGTTTCACTTGACACTCCCTTCTAGATTGTAAGCTCTAACGAGCAGGGCCCTCTAGTTCCTCCTGTTTTGAACTGTATTGTAACTGTATTGTCTTCCTTCACATTGTAAAGCGCTGCGCAAACTGTTGGCGCTATATAAATCCTGTATAATAATAATAATGACTGGCCATAACACTTTCTGAGTTACTGATGTGAAACAAGAATACAGAAAAAGTCAGAGAAGTCAAAAGTCCTTATCTGCAGACTTTTCCAGGATCAATGACTTGATCAGTGACAATGAAATATTGATGTAACAAATGTTATTGTTCTACTAAGCTTAACAAACAATATACACACCTTTTTGTTACTAAGATTTGGAAAATTTAGACTTGACCTCCAGGATTTAAAAAATAACTATCCTTCCAGTGGGGCCCCTGCACTAAACAGTTTAATATGGATCTCTGGGATTTTTTTCGTAAGCTTTCAATGGTTTAGCTTGACTTGACCAGCGAGGGCCCATCCAGGACTCTGACTTCTAGAGAAGAGAGTGCCAATGCCTACCAAAGTGAGGAATAAGGTAACTAATCCATCCTATTCTTCAACCCTTAGACCTAACATTGCATTGCATGGCATTTGACAAATACACTTCAAGGGTAATTGTTGTTTGTTTGTTTTTTTCAATCCAGGAGTTTGGATTGAAAGCATAAGTAAAAGCAGTTTTGGATAGAGTGGAGCGGGATTAGAACACCTGAATTGGGATAAGAGATTGTGATTGCTATATATTTGTAATAAAAATGATATAAGAACCCTACTTTTTCCTACATTGTTAAATTACATGATTATAATGTATACTTTTGTTGTACAGACTTATTTCAAACCCTTAATAAAAAATGTATAAGTGAAAAAAAAAAGAATACTCACTGTGACAAGAAAAACAGGTTTCCGGCAAGGGTCAGCAAGCACTCAGATAAAAAAAGAAAAAAAAAGAAAAAAAAAAAGGAACACCTGTCAGTTTGTATTGCTGTCTGTGCACCCGTTAGGGAGATTCACCCTCTCTATTTCTCCTTTTTACCATTATTATTGAAAGTGAAAGAAAACTCAAAATTTTGAGTTGACACTAGAAATGGAGTAGAGAGGAATTCTTCCAATGGAGACAGTAGTTCAGGTAACACTGGTGACACTCTGGGATTCTCTTAATTTGGGGAGATTTCCTCTTACTTCCTGTTTGGGCTTTGGTAAAGCACCCCAATGAGACACAGATGGCAAAAAAAAAAATGACAGGAATTATAACCCTCCCTTACTCTATCCAAGTTAAAAAAAAAAAGTTTTCTCTTGTGTTTAACTTTAGCGCAGGTGTAAGCGCAGATGATAGCATTTAAATGGCTTTTAATGCGTGTATACAATCTAAGTTTATATATACTACTGTGCAAAAGTTTTAGGCAGGTCTGAAAAATACTGTAAATTAAGAATGCTTTCAGAAAGAGAAGTGTTAATAGTTAATTTTTCTCCCCGATCCCCAAAAGCCTCCTATCTTAGGCACTTTGTGCAGCAGTAGCTCCCTGACGTCATCAGGTACAATGCAGGGATGATATTCCTGTATTGTATGTGAGGACAGAAAGGACCCACCCACTACCCAGATGATCGTAGAAAAGAGGCGAGAGCCAATGCTTGCCAGAGCGAGGAATAAGGTAAATATTCAGCTTAATTATTCTACCCCTCAATTTAACAAGCATTTGACCAGTTCACTTCAAGAGTATTTTTTTCACCTGATCACAGGTGTGACGTATGCCTACAGTGTCTAGTGTAAAATATAACCCAGCGTGAGACATTGACTTAAGTATTATTTATATATATAGGTCACAAACTTCAATCAAATTTCTTAATGTATAACTGTGTAGGATTGATTTGATTGATTAATTGATTGAGTGATCGATCTTTTGTGCATGTGAACAGATAAGGTTCTGTGCAATGCAAAGCAAACGATTTCTCCAAATAAAAATTAAACTGTTACAAATTTGCAGTCAAATACCACCAATTTAATGTAGCTTTTAAGTATTGGGATGTGTCATGCCATTAAAAATATGGGATTTGTGCAAATACAGAGATGAGAGCATTTAAACGGCTTTTAATGTATGCATACGATGTCTTTGTATAAATATACTTTCTTTCATGTATGCAAGCTTTTTCTGATATTTTGAATGTTTACTTTGTTTGATCGCTTTCCAGTAGTATGTTTATTTTATAGCATGTGTTGTCAAGCCATTAAGTGAATAGGGCATGATGGCTTTTATTTGCTATTGGCAGATATAGTACTCTTGATATCACTCCAGCAATCTGTGCCATTTCTAGGCCTTTGAATGTCCTTGGATAACAACTAATGAGGCAAGGAATATGCATCAGTTTAAATATTTTCTTATTCATCTGCTCTTATACACATATAATACATTATATTACTGGGTAAGGACAGATTGACTAAATGAAGTATTCCATGGGCTCGCTCTCAAGGCCTTCCTTCTGCTGGATCCAGTGTCTACCAATGTAGGATTGTTTGTGTTTCATTTATATTGTCTCTTTGACATTATAAAAGTGCCTCATTCATAGGAGCCATGGAGAAAAGTAATATTTTCCTTCTAGTTATACATACAATGGAGGTCTGTTGTTTATATGTATAACATACTGTAAATATGATTCAGATCCTTAAGGCTTGGTGCACTGCGGTTTTGGGCAGTGATTGTATACGTGTTTTATACACTATTTTAGGTAAACTCTTGTTGACTTCTTATAGACCATCATGCATGTTGCATCTTTGATGCACTTTCAGAAAACACATGGTTTAATCGAAGTCAATAGGAACGCACAAAAAACCGCATGTAAAATGCACATATAATCGCACTGCACCCAAAACACATCACACCAGTGTGAACCTGGCCTTATAATAAATGTTTTCCTTTTTATTATAACATGTTATGCTTCGTAAGAAAGTAGAGACCATGCAAGCATAGAGAGAACATGCAAACTTCATGCAGATAGTGTCCTAGACAGGACTCAAACCAAGGTCTGTGATGCTGCAAGGCATAAATACTAACCACTAAGCCACTAATCCTTCATTTTAGCCATTTTAATGTCATTTTCAAATCTGATCTGAACATAACTGTAACTTTCTTCAGAATAAGGATCCCCACCCTGGTGTGTTATATTGTGAACCGGGCTTTTAGTGCTAGCAGGAATGATTTGCATGGCTCCACTTTTTATCCTCAATTGAGGAATTCTCCCCCTATTTCTGGGGGGAGATTGTGATGGACTGTGATGTGTAAATAATTTCCATTCTAGGGAAGCTCTGCTTTGTTTAACCGATTGCCGACCGCCCTATGCAAATATACTGCAGCAGGGCGACTTGACTGCGCAAAATCACGTAGATCTACGTGATTTTGTGCACGCGGTTTAGACACAGTGGGAGGCGGGCCGTGGAAGGAGCGGTGGCAATTGCTGCCGGCCTCCCGCGATCATCAGAGAAACTGACAGAAGACCCACCTGCTTATGTAAACAAAGCAGGGCGAGTCTTCTGTCACAAAGGCAGGGAGAGATCAGGAGTTTCAGCTAAGCTGAAACCTCGATCTCTCTGTGCCTGTCACAGTGACCCCCCTCCCCCCCACAGTGAGTAAGCACAGTTAGGCATACATTAACCCTTTAATCACCCCCAGTGTTAACTTATGCAGTTTCATTTATACAGTAACAGTGCATATTATTTAGCACTGATTACTGTATTAGTGTCACTGGTCCCCAAAAAGTGTAAAAAATGTCAGTTAGGGGGTCCGATCTGTCCGCCGCAATGTCGCAGTCCCGCTACAAATCGCTGATCGCATTACTAATAAGAACAAAAAAAAAGTCCAAAAATCTATCCCGTAGTTTGTAAACACTATAATTTTTGCACAAACCAATTAAAATACGCTTTTTGGGATTTTTTTTTTTTTTCAAAAATATGTAGCAGAATGCAAATTGGCCTAAACTGATAAAAAAAAAATGATTTTTTACATTTTTTTTTTTTATTGGGAATGTTTTATAGCAGAAAGTAAAAAATATGGTGTTTTTTTTTTCAAAATTGTCGCTCTTTTTTTGTTTATAGCGCAAAATCTAAAAACTGCAGAGGTGATCAAATACCACCAAAAGAAAGCTCTATTTGTGAGAAAAAAAGGACATTGGTTGTATTTGGGTATAGCGTCGCACAACTGCGCAATTTTTCGTTAAAATAATGCAGTGCTCAATCACAAAAAATGGCCTGGTCATTAAGGGGGTAAAACCTTCCGGATCTGAAGTGGTTAATTTTTATAGAAAATTTGCCCCAAATTCATTTGTTTTGTGTGGAACTTTATTTAGGGCAGAACACCTTACAAGTCACATCTATCTTTGCAGCCCTGTTTCTAAATCTTAGTGCTTTCATTTTTTCCTTTATTCTTGTAGCAGTATTTCCTGGTCTTATGCCTGATGTGGGTCTGCCATTGTTACCGGTGAAACCTCCAACACATTTTAATTGTGACCCAAGGTGTGAAAACTGAGACAATGACCATTCAGGCATCTTTGGTTTGTTTTGTTTTATTGTATTTAGGGGATGGGAGAAGGGAATGAGTGGGATACTCCTCTGGCTCAACTAGGCACACTTTGGGACACTTGAAGAAAAATGCCTGTTGGCGCTTTCTTGACGCCAGCTGAATGCCGACCAGTGCTTCCTGACGTCTATAAATACTGTAGTACTGAGACTGTGCTGGAACCTCGACTTTAATTCAGAAGATCCAGGACTGTAGAACACTTGACTCCTGACACTGCTTTAGCTCAAAAGTTACTGAGCAGCTCCCTCCAGCCCTGCACTGGCTGAGGTAGCTCTGTGTGCTGCTTCCCGCTGTACACTGACTCTTCAGGGCCCAAACTACAGGTGCCCCCTTTCCCACTTCAGGGTCCTCTACCTAGGTACCCCCTCTAATAATTCAGTGTCCTCTGACTAGGCACCCCCTTTAACCGCTAGCTGACTCCTGGATCCCTAGAACCTTCTCCGGAGTGGTCCCCTCTGACACTAGGCAGACCCCCAGGGGCAGTCCACAGTACTCACGACCTTTGTAGGCTTTCCTGGACCCGGACCCCTCTCTCTCTCCGCTGGTTATTAGCACACCGGTTCCCCTCTGCAGCTCAGCTCCACTCTTTGAATTCCCAGGCCGCCACCCGGGACACCCGCTTCCTATGACAGGAGGAGAGACAGCCGTACTCTCCCTCCTGGGACTCTGCTTCCTGCAAAAGACGCTGCGTCATGCGTTCCCTTCAAACTTATACCCACTCCCAGAATCCTCTGCGACAGAATCTGCCTTCTGGGGTAGATACAAGCCTGACTAAGTCACTGATTGGGTTTCCTCCACTGCCCTATGAGAATCCTCTCACAGAGCCAGTGGGGAGACTCCTCTCTCAGTAACCTCACCTGGGAGACATAACAGTCAGGCAGAAATTATGGCCCTGCTGTTAAAGCAGTTGTATCCCGCTTTTTGACACTTTTACCTACAGGTAAGCCTATAATAAGGCTTACCTGTAGGTACAAATAATATCTCTTAAACCGGCACGGTTTAGGAGATATTTACAGTGCATGCAGCCGCTCGCGCGAGCGGCGCATGCGCTCTGAAGGTCCGGGGGGACCTTCAATTAACTTGCCGGGAGCTTGCCGGAAAAATCACTCCCGCGCGCATGCGCGGGAGTGGCGTCATCGCGGCTCCGGCCAATCAGCGCGCTGGAGCCGTCTCTTTCGGCCAATCAGCGCGCCGGAGCCGCCGAACCCGGAAGGGACGACGAGGGATCATGGCAGCGCCCGCATCGATGTCCGGGGGTCCGTGTCGGGGCTTCGTTTTAAGGTAAGTTAAACATAATGGGCTAGTATGCGATGCATACTAGCTCATTATGCCTTTGTCTTGCAGGTTTTTTTTTTTTTTTTTTAATAGGGTTTACAACCGCTTTAAGCAGCCAAGGCCCACTATACTTTACCTAGCACCTACCTGTAGGGTGCTACATTCTGTTTGTACAAAATATAGCACATATAGTCATAGGTGTATGATACCAAGGACTTCAAGGTGTCTTTTCTAAATTATTTATCCCTAGATGCTAGATTCTGACTTTTCGCCCCATGTCCTACAATACACTCTATGACCTATTAAGAGTCACCCACATTGCACTGTGGCATACAATTTTCTTCTATAGTTTTCCTTTAGATTTAAAAAAACTATATAATATGAGGTCAAACCTAAACACTTTCAGTTCATTTGCAGTCAAGCAGGCCCTTTCACTACATGGTTGAAGGTAAATCTAAAGGAAATTGAATAAGAAAATTGTGTAATGTATGACCAGCCTTAGTCTACATCATTTAAAGTAAAACATGCATTTTCTATCTGTCTAATTGAAGACCATCCTTGAATAAATGCCGGCCACTGTGCAGAGAACATGCTGAACCCTAGAGGTCATTTGCAACCTTTTTTTAGTGTATGAGTGTAATCACTGTATGGTAAAAAGGCTTTTTGGTAGCCACATTATGTTTAAAGCTAAACTCCAGACAACAAAATTGAAAACAACATGCAAAGTTGAACTGAAACTAAGTTGGTGATCTGCAGTTATGTGATACAGCTAGGTCACCTCCCTGCCCACAACATGATAATGGACAGTGAAGGAACAGCGACACACAAATGAGCTCATCCCTTTGCTCACTCTCTTCCCACCATTATTTGCAAGATAGGTGAGGGGTCTTCTCATAATGATAACCTGGCACTATCCACTGTCATAATAGAGAAAAATAAACTTCCCATGTACCCCAAAAAGGGATAGTGGGAAAATTGGGGTTTTATGTGCAAAAATACAAATAACAATAAAAGACCTAATCCAAAAATGTACATTTTGATTTCCACATTAAAATTAACAAAACATAAAAACATGTATCATCACCTGCAATTTGGTATGAGAAATATACATCGAAACACTCTTAAACACTCATATATGAGGATGGGTAGATCATTGCTTAAATCAATGTGAGATGTGTGTGCATATGCAATTCAAATAAAGCAATATTCTTTTTAAGCTGGGAATGCCGCCATTGTCTTTTTCTCATGGATCAACACGTTTTGCTTGAAAGAAGCTTCCTCAGGATCCACTTTGTTGTTCATTGTTATTCTGTAATGACTCATTTATTGTGACATTTGTCAGCTGCAAGATTTTAAAGAGTGGACAACAAAGTGGATGCTGAGGAAGCTTTTTTTCAAGCGAAACACATTGATCCACTTATCCTTTTCTATTAGTGTTTAGATCAGATTGCAGCTGATGATACTTTTTTTATGTTTTGCTAATTTTAATGTGGAAATAAAAATGTCATTTTATGGATTATGTCTTTTTTGGCAAATAAAAATCCACCTTTCCCCACTATCCCTTTTTGGGAGTACATGGAAATGTTCTTCTTCCTATCATAATTCTTGTACAGTGTACCTGATTGGGCCCTGGTGCTGGCCAATACCTCCCCCCCCCCCCCCCCTGTGTTGCTGTATAAAGTAATACAAGAGGCTAATACCAAACAAATTCAGTTATTTACACTAGTTGCATTACTTGATTAGATTTTTAATTAATACTTAAAGTATAACTATAGGCAAAACTTTTTTTGGGGGGATAGAGTAAGGGAGAATTATAACCCCTGTAATTTTTTTATTTGCTGTCCATGTCCCATTGGGGAGATTTCTCTTCACTTCCTGTCCATTAGACAAAAACGGAAGTGAGAGGAAATCCCTCACCAGGATCGCTAGAGCTAGTGTCCCATTGGAAGATTTCCCCTCTATAACTGTTCTGCGGACAACCCAAAATCTATCATTTGCTTTTACTCTCACTTTCGAATATAACAGTAAACAAAACAGAGAACGTGAGTCTTCATAATGGGATCACAGATTGCAATAAAAAAATTACAGGGGTTCTAATTTCTCTCAACTCCAAAATTAAACAAAAAAAAAAAAGTGTTGTTTTTAGTTATATTACAATTGCAAAAATAATTTTGCCTGGAGTTTAGCTTTAAATAAAGATGGGGTATGCGTACCATGCACTGTGGTTAATACTAATGTTTTCTAATATAAAGTGTATTTCTCATGAAAATATATTTAAAAGGATTTGATGCATATTACTAACAAGGGTTTTTATTTTCATGATTAAGTTTGGAGATCAACTTTTGTGCACTTAACATGCAACCAAAGTTTGCTACAGCAAAATCTAACAAATAGGTCATTCTTCCATGCTTGTTATAGTCTATAAAAAATGCACATTGTCTTGCCAAGTCTGGATTCCTCCAGGACACCTTGTTCAATTGTGCAGGCTGGCAGACAAGACTGCAGTGCCATGCAAATGCTACAGACTCTTCTAAAAGACCAATTTTGTTTGTGTGACACCAAGTAAATGATTAATAGGGCTTGCTGACGTCTCTATCTCTGAATCACTAATGAATTCCATCCATGAGAACTTTTTTTTTTTGTTCATCTGCAGGGTCTTTCCTTTCTAGAAGTTCCATGGGAAGACCTAAATGCATGCATATGATGTGGGTGGGAGTTTCCAGGTCTGTATAAAGCTTACTAAACACATGTGATGTGCTTCAGAGATCAAGGAAGTGTTGCTGTTATGGATCTGTGTAGGAGAGGGTGGCCACTGCCCTGTATGCCTACATCTGACACTATGCAAGTTCAGCGTCAGTTCAGTAAATGTCTCAGAGGCCTGCATTCGTGATGAAGATGCCTCTGTTGTGCAATAGTATACATGATTCATGCACACTTGATTTTGTTACTTAACTGCTTTACCCCTAGGCCATTTCTGACATTTCTGTCATACATGTAAAAATCAGAATTTCTTTGCTAGAAAATGACTTAGAACCCCCCAAATATTATAAATATTTTTAAAGCAGAGACCCTGGAAAAACAAATGGTTGCTGTTGCAATTTTTTATGTTGCACGATATTTGTTCAGCTATTTTTAAAATGCAAATTTTCAGGAAACAATAGACTTTAATTTTTTGGTAAAATATAAAAGATGAAGTTACGCTAAGTAAATTGATATGTAATATGTTATGCTTTAAAATAGCGTACCTCCGTAGAACAGCTCCAAATTACAGTACCTAAAAATCTTTATAGATGACACTTTTAAAAACTTTACAGGTTAGCAGTTTAGAGTTAAGCCTGCCATAGTTGGAGCGATCAGTGTTGATGTAGAAATCCCTCCCACAGAGCCATTGTTTTCTCCCAGTGGGGAGGCGGGGGGCAGCCATCCTCGCCAGGAGATCACAGTGATAAATGGGCAGGCGGAACCTGCAATTGTGGGAGGGGAGGAGCCGGCCTTCTTAAGCTCAGGACGCCCTTCTCACCGGGCCGACGTCGCCAATTACCCCACCACCACTCCCTCTTTTACTAAATTCCATCTTGGTGGGCCTCCTTTATTTACAGGCCTGCCCGAACAACGGTTTCAGCACACCACAACCGTAATTCCGTAATTGTAACAATGTTCACTCTCTCGGCTTGGTTCCCTGACCACAATGGCTATATGAGCTGCTAGCAATAATCCGACAGGCTAGTTGTATCCAAATTGATCGATCAATCAACTTGGGTACCTTCAGCCTGCCTATACTGTACATAGTTCAAATCTTGGCCGGTCCCTGCTAAATCAGCAAAGATTCGATCTATCTATGGCTGGCTTTACACAGGAGGTCTGGAGCTAGAATTATTGCAGGCATCATCCTGGTATAACCACTTGAACCTGAGAATGTACGGGTACATCCTAAGGGTTGAAGCGGTTAAGGTGCCTTGCTTTTGTTTTTAAGTGTATTTATTTATATTATTATCATTATCATATTTGTGCATAAAATATATACATTACTCAAAATCATAGTAAATTCATATTATATTTTCTGTACTATTAATTTACTTAGGCATTTTTAATCTATTCAGTAATATTCTGCTTAGTCTGAATGTGTAATAAATCATATCCTTTAAATGATACATAGTGATCCTGTAATAAGGGTAACTGTTTAGGCACAACCTGTTAGGGGCTGTTATTTAGTGCAGTCTGTCTCGAAGTGCAATCTGTCTGCATCCAAGGCCAGTCAAATGCCAATGTGGTGATATATCCAAACAGCAGCAGACAACTGTAGCTTCTGACAGCCTGTAGGCTGAGTGGCCATAGCTGTTTGCACACGCCTGTGATTCCAGCCTCAGAAATCCACAAATTATTATTTTTAAAATACACTCATGGCCCCAATGGCAGATGTAAATGGGGCCTAAAGCTGTCAAAAACAACTTAATCACAGTGAAAGTGAAAGGAAGAAAAAACGGGGCGTGTCCTGCACGGGTGCCGCTACGGACGTTTTTCCTGTGAGCTCCGCCATCCCGGCTCACGAATCCGCCTCCATCGGCGGTATTATTGCTCAGATCCGCAAGCCACCCCGATATTAAGGTTCCCTGCACTGCCCTGCAACATTTGATGCCACTCTTGGGCCGATTCTTTACTGCCCACCGCCCGCCGGCATCGCGGCCTACTTGTAAGGCCGAAGCCGCGGCCTCGATTAATAACCGGACCCCGGCGAACGATCGCGAGGCCGACCTCGCAGCTCCCGGACACCAAATCACGAGCCAGCAGCAGGGACAGACCGCAGGGCCCTCCACCCCCCAGGAATAGACCACCACGGGACACATGCACGAGGCTCAGCGTGACGATCATGTCTGACTAGAGCTTCGTGCCGCAACGGGACATACTGCCGCCTCCGCCAGTGACCAGCCACCTTATAGCCCGGACACCGCTCCAGTAAGACGGCCGTTAACCCCCGCCTCGCCGCGATGGTGTCCGGCGGTGCTAAATCAAAAATTAAGAGCAAAAATATCAGGGATGTTCTGGTGCGGGCTTCATCCAAGATGGCGCCGCCACTCACCTCACGTTCCGGCTCCACAGCTTCCAGGGTCCCCAGGCTCATCATGCCACATCCAGAGGAGGGTGAGTCGGATGCTGAAGCCCCATCATCACTAGGGTTCCCCTTCTATGATCCCTCACAGGCTGACCTGATCCAGCGTTTTGAGCAGGTTCTCCATAAGGCCCTGCAGCAAACCTCCGATCAAATTACAAGCAGGCTCACTAAGGAAATTAGGGAGCTGGGCCAGCGTACCTCAGATCTTGAAAACAGGGCTGATGAGCTTGAGGTCTGCTTTGCTAACCACTCTGATGAGCTTGAGACCCTAAAAGAGGAGAATCAAGCCCTACAAGCCCAGCTTGAGGACCAGGAAAACAGCTAGGCGCTCTAACATAAGAATTAGAGGGATCCCGGAGACTGTAGTAGATCTGCAATCCACCATAACTGCTCTTTTTCAGGAACTCTCCCCTTCCATCCCTATCGAGCGACTTGAAATGGATCGCATTCACAGGGCCCTAGCCCCCCGCAAATCCGAGGGGCCACCCCGGGACTTTATTGCCAAACTTCATTATTACAGAACCAAAGAGCAACTGCTCCAAGCAGCCCGCCAGAAAGACACCTTGGTGTTTCAGGGCCATACTTATCAGCTCTTCACTGACCTCTGCAAGGCCACCATCGTAAAACGGAGAGAGTTCAAACCCCTGTTACAAGTTCTCCAGCAACATCAGATCATATACTCCTGGGGCTTCCCCTTTTCTGTGAGATTCACATATCAGGGACGCAAACACACCTGTAAATCGACTGCAGATCTCCAACAACTCCTCTATGAGTTACACCTGTCCTCTTCCTCTGACATCTCAAACTCTCAACAACAGCGCAGACGCTCTGCCTCAAGGTCTCCCCAGAAGGCCACCACCTCCACAGCTTCGACCCCTAAGCGAAGCCGCATCACTTCTCCTCAGCTTGACATCGCTGACTCCATGGACTGACTGAGCCATGCAACCCAGGAATCCTTTTGTCGCCTGCTCCAACTGGATTGAACACCTGCAATCTACCGCTACTTATGACTCCTACCCCCCCCTTTTTTATTTTTTTTATTTTATTGATTTTGTTCCTTTTTGAGTCCATTTTTCTCATTTGACTCTAGCATGTCCCTCGTGTCCAGCCGAGGACCCCGGGGAGGACTCGGTTACATAGACCCACCTACATACTTTTGCACTCTTGTCGGGAAACTGACTCTCGCTATCCACCCAGGATGGTAACTATGCCTCTGTCAGCTGACTTTCCCACATCACTCCCCTCCCCCAACCCCCCCCCCCTTTTTTTTTTTTTTTGGGACTATACGGCAGCCGCCCATCCTCAAGCATGCCGTTATCTCAGTTAATTAGACTTACATGGAGATTTTCGTGTAGGTGTGTGTGTGTATGGGTATGTATATGTATGCATGTGTATGGATTTGAGTATGTATGTATACATGTATATGCGTGTAAGCATGAAGATAAACAAAAATTTTTTTTTTTTTCTTTTTCTTTTCCTGTAAGGCTGTTTAATTGCTATGTTAAACTACACCCTTGTGAACTTGATTACCTTGTTTCAATATCTCTGGTCACACTTATGTATCCTTCTGTTCCTCACACCCATTGGCGGCACTGTCCCCTGCGGGTAGTCATTGCTGCCCCCCACTTGCTCTTAGAACTCTTAGAACTCTCCACTAGGAGATTTCCTGGAGCAACCCTATTCCCTCTGTGAGGGTGCCGGACACCTGAGCAGACGGAATGCTTTTTGCTTTACTGAGTATAGCACTACTTCTTCCAACTTCTATGTCTCCTCTACTCCTCCTCTCCCCCTCTTTGCTGAGTCCCCCTCTTCCTCCCTCCACCACGTTTCCCTCTGTCCCCTTACCTCGCCGGGGGGGAACCATTGGCACCTATGTGGTTTTCACCACTAGCTTCCTCTACCTCCGTGATGAATGGCCTCCCTGAATGTGTTAACCCTTAATGTTCAGGGCCTAAATTCTCCTCAAAAGCGGCGCAAAGCTTTCCGCTCCTTTGCTTCTATCAATGCTCATGTCACGTGTTTGCAGGAAACTCATTTTACCACCTCCCATACGCCTAAATACTTAACTGCCTCTTATCCACAGTTCTTCACAGCCTCAGCTACAGTCAAGAAGAGAGGGGTTCTGGTTTTCATAAAACAACTCCGTTCACGCTCTACTCCTCCATCGTTGACCCTGAGGGTCGGTACCTGATACTCACTGGTTCGCTACTAGATACTGACGTGACTATAGCTTCCTATTATGCACCCAACTCCAGGCCGCACTCCTTCATCTCCCATTTCTTGCAAATAGTAGCGCAGCATAAGAAAGGCACGGTCCTGTTGTGCGGGGATTCTAATCAGGTAATTTACCCCTTTTTGGACAAAACCCCTATCTCACCCCCCTCAACCCCCCACAAGCTCTCATTCCAACAATTACTCCACCACCACTCGCTTGTGGATACGTGGCGTGAACTTAACCCCGTCCGGCGACAATACACGTACTACTCTAATCCCCACAAGACTTTCTCACGCATAGACCACATCCTCACGTCGGTAGCGACCTCTCCGTCGCTCCTTCTCTCCTCTATTTTGCCAATCTCTTGGTCCGATCATAGTGCAGTCATCTCTACCTTTGATTCCCTGGTACCCAAACAACACGGCTTCTCCTGGTCTCTGAATGATACTCTTCTGACCCATCCCTCCCATAGACTAGAAGTAGCCACAGCAATCAAAGACTACGTCTCCCATAACGTCACCACGGATGTGACCCCACTTACGATCTGGGAAGCCCACAAGTCTGTACTTAGAGGAACCCTCATAAGTCTGGCCTCCCGCCGTAAGAAAGAACGTAAACTCCTCTATCAAACCCTAAATTCAAATTTTAACCAAGCTCATAACCAATTTCAGTCACACCCCACCCCCGATAACAAAAACTCTCTTGACAAAGCAAGACTAGAGCTGGATCTCTTTCTCACTGAATCAGCTGAAAAGGCAATAAGACTTCCGAAGACGTCACACTCTGACGAAACGCGTCAAGTTGGCACGCACGTTGCCTCGCTCTGAGTTAGTAGCTGGACCGCACGCCGAGGCTCCGACTTCCGGGTTCGGCGCGAGTCAGCGGTTACAGCCAGCATCCTATGAGGTATCCCAGCTGCCAGGCACCATAGGAGCTCTAAGAGCGTTTTTACTATTATATTGACCCCATAGTTCATTTTCTGGGTCGAGTTTGTTACATTTTTGCTGTGTCACCTTACGTTTTTATCTGGAGTGTTTTTTACCACATTTGGAGTGTTTTTAAAGTCTGCATCACCGATCGGGGGTTTTTATGGATGTTTTTATGGATTTATTCTTGGAAGCTGTATGAGAAGATTGATGTTGTTTTGTTTTATGAAGTTGAAGTCTAATTAAAGGAAAAACCTTTTTACACTATGAGGAGCTTCTACCTTCTTTCTTCCATGCGGAACGCTTACCTATATCCATAAGGAGACCGTCCACCCACCTATCGATATACAGGAGCAGCAGACAAAGCGATTTCGATTCCTTTTGGCGTATGCCATTGGAATCCACACCTTCCGGTAAGTGTGCTACCTTACCCCTGGGCACAGAGTGAGAACCCAAGGATCACCGGCACGCAGCACTTTCATCCCCACACCGGCAGTGTTTTGAGCACGTTTTTTGCACAATTTTTGTATTCACTTTATGGACTTGATTGCATTGGACATTTATATTTATTTATTTGAGTGTTATATTTTACAATATATTTATTATTCAGCACGTTGCACTTTAAGAGGAATCACGGTATTTCACATTAATATATTATTTATTTATAATATTTATTTATCCCACCAAGTTATTATATGAGCATTGGTTACAAAATTGCACAGGCACTTTTCATTTATATATTGCCACAGAAAAATAATAGGGTAGCGCGGTTATTTACATATCCATCATTTACCTATGAGAACACTATTTCGGTAGTGTTCTTGAATACTTGCTGCTTCCCATAATACCACAAATTAATACCTAGGCGCGAGTATACCACCGTTTTTCACTAGACAGGGATGCCCCCTTTCCCCGCTCCTCTTTGCACTCGCCATCGAACCCCTCGCCCTGAAAATCCGCTCCAACCCTAATGTTAAAGGTATAGAACTTGGGGGTCATCAACATAAACTATGCTTATTTGCTGATGACATCCTCCTGTTTCTCACATCCCCCCTTACCTCCGCTCCTAACCTCCTAGCTATTCTAGATCAATTCGCAGGACTTTCGGGTCTGATTGTCAACCCCCAAAAATCCAAAGCCCTCAATATATCTTTATCCCCTCCACTCCTTTCCCATCTACAGTCGGTTCTCCCCTTCTCCTGGGCTACTCATCATCTCTCCTATTTGGGCATTCAGTTCACCTCCGACCCACTGGAACTCTACTCTGCTAACTACCCTCCTATGCTCCAACATCTTACCAAACTCATGGACTCCTGGGCCTCCTTACCCCTGTCTTGGCTGGGACGTATCACGGTTGCCAAAATGGCTATTTTGCCAAAGATTCTATACCTCTTTCGGGTCTTACCCATTCGAGTCCCGTCCTATTATCTACGCCAACTTCAGAGCCGAACCTTTCGCTATATATGGGGAAAAACCCGCCCTAGGGTACCACGTAGGGTTCTGTATCTCCACAAACTCCAAGGCGGACTGGGTCTTCCGCAATACGCTAAGTATTATCAGGCTGCACAGCTGGCCCAACTCACTAAGTGGCATGCGGTCCAGGAAGTTCCCCTTTGGGTAGCTTTGTAAGCAGTTGACTGCGACCCTCTCTCTATGGCCAATCTTCTGTGGCTGAAGCCCGTGGACCGTAAGTCAGTTGTTAATCCTGTTATACGTCACTCTTTACGCCTGTGGGATACCCTGAAGTTCAAATACAAGCTCCAATCAACCATAACCCTCTGCTGTCGTACCTGCATAACCCATCCTTTCCCCCTGCGTGGGAATCCCCTACCTCATTTCATCGGTGGTCGGCGGCTGGTCTTATCCGAGCCCACTCACTTATGGTATCCAATTCGATCAGACCGTTCCCAACCCTCTGTGAAGCCCATGGTTTACCGAGCTCCGAAATATTTCGGTACCTCCAGATCAAGCATTTTCTAACACAATGCACCCACACTGATTCTACCTTACCTAATCTCACATCCTTCGAACATGTCTGCTTACATGACCCGCACTCCCGAGGCCTTGTCTCCCTTCTCTATTCCAGGCTCTCGGACTCCCCCGACCGGACTCTACCCGCCTACGCCAATAAGTGGGAACAAGACTTGTCATTGCACCTAGACTATGTAGACTGGTCCAACATTTGGCAAGCGACTAAGGCAGCCTCCCAGAATATTGTGGCTTCTGAAACTAACTACAAGGTCCTAATGCATTGGTACCTAGTACCC
Source organism: Pelophylax lessonae (assembly GCF_965119305.1). Lineage (NCBI taxonomy): Eukaryota > Metazoa > Chordata > Amphibia > Anura > Ranidae > Pelophylax > Pelophylax lessonae. The sequence goes on along the minus strand of NC_138769.1, from coordinate 379,411,783 downwards.
GCTCGCATAGCAAAATTTCTGGCATCCTACCCCTCGACTTGTTTTCGAGGTTGCATAAACGCAGGCACCCACTTACACATATGGTGGACGTGCCCTAAAGTACAAGAATTCTGGGAGGCTGTCTTCCGCATCCTTTCCACTCTGATGGATACGTCCATCCTCCCAGACCCTTCTCTGGCCCTTCTGAATATGAAACCGGACAAAGTCTCCAAATCCAGACAAAAACTGTTCCTACAGGTAACCACTGCAGCCAAACAGACTATAGCGAAGGCCTGGAAATCCCCACACTTACCCATACCTGAGGTAAAGCACAGGATCACTAAGGCGATGATTCATGCCAAAATAGAAGCAGTGCTGCTGGACAAGGTGGATAAATATAACAGGATTTGGCAACCTTGGGTTGATCATTTCCTCCCACCTGATTTTGATTCCTCTCTTTTGTTGCCATGATACTCCTCCTTCAGCTTCCTTATGTTAATTATCTGATGCCAGTGCTCTACCCCCCGGCGACGCCCCTCCTACCTTTTCTCTCTCCGTTCCCCCTGCTTCTCTCTTTTCCTCCCTCCCTCCCTCTTTCTTTCTCCCTCTTTCCTCTCTTCCCCTTTACGTGCACTCATGTGTTTACTAAATGCGTCCTAGACGTGATGTGCCTCAATGGCATGGTTATGCTTTTGCACTCACCACAATTCCTGTCTACGTTTTTCAATCTGAATATGTAACCCCTGTTTTTACCACTATAGTTGTTGGCTTCACTTTTGTCGCTCTCTTTTCTCAATAATATTTTACTTTGTATGTATATGAGTCTCGGAGCCGCCTCTATCTACGTAATAGCGGGCGGGAGGTCGCATCGCCCGGCGCGGGCACAGCTTGTTCCCTTTACGGGGTGCCTGTGTGCCGGCGACGACAGCCCCACCTCCTCTCATCCTGGTTACTTGAGGCTTGCTTTTGCAACCGCCTGTATTTACAGTTGGGTTTTGTATTTGTGGTTTCTGTAACACTATGTTATTCTGCACATTGTTGTATTTATTCTTCTGTTCATTGTTCTTCTGACGCTTCTCTTCACCTGTAAACCTTAATAAAACGTTTGAACAAGAAAGGAAGAAAAAACATCTACATTGAAGTAGTGATCACAGTCAGTTCACAGTGATCAGCTGACAAAGCAGTGTTGCAAAAACACTGTTTTGTAATAAAAATCTATCCCCACCTGTCTCCTATTGAAAGAGACAGAGAGTTACGTGTCTACTTTGTGCGCAAGCACTTCCTAACTGTCTGAATAGGAGTACTGGCAAACAGTACTAACATATGAACATCAGATATTCATGCCAGAAAAAAACATGAAAATGGGCTATATAGCCTTTGCATGTATTTGCGCATAATCGCACATACATGTACACGCAAGTAAAACATTTTCTACCTTTTTAAAATCAAGGGAAGGTGGCATGTGCACGTATTTCTACGTATGTGTGTGTTTACTTGGCAACACAGTTTTTTTTTTTTTACTAATTTATATTCTGCACAAGTTTACATGCCTGTGTGTACAGGCCTAATAAAAAAATAGGCAGCATTTAGATCAGTTAACGAAAATGCCTAAATGCCTAAAAATGGGGAGTTTTATGCATCCTGTGTGCAAAAGGCCTGAAACAAAGTTTTAAAGGAATAATGATTAAAACTATTAAATGCACAATATATCCTTGTTCTTAAAGAGTTTCAATAATTGAGGGGACTTATCTTGCAAAGCGGTAAAATGCCATAGATAATGTGCATTTTTGGAATTGGCAGAACAATGGAAGATTAGTACTGTTTGGTTTCTATGGGCAACTACACTCACAGCGCACTAAGCCCAGTGTTTGATCTGAATGTGCAGCGGTGATGGTATATATTGAATATAGGCAATGGCTGTTGCCTTTCATCATACATAATAATCTTGCAAGCACTTTTCACTGTCATTCATTACACATCTCTGCATAGTAGATTATAAGTAGAAGACACTTACCGATGAGTATTGTGCAACCAACTTCATTATTTAATCTCTGGTGAAAATATTGGGTGCCGTCCCTTTGATTCCATGCTTTTTTGCTGGGTCATTGTAGAGATGAATGCATCTTTTTTTATTCCAGAACTAAATGGCAAAAGCTTTTGAAAATAATTGAGATTATAGATATTTTTTTTAGCAGATTAGCTCATGTTAGCCACACTCCTTGTTTTTGTCATTTGGTAACTGCAGAACACGCAGTTTTATTCTGTTGGAATTATGTGTGGACATTATTTTCAGAATCTGTATTACAAAGTCTTTTATCCCTTTATTACTTTAGTACTTAAGCCTTGGACAAACGAGAGGTCTATCAGTGAAAATCAATGGAAATGAAGTTAGATGAAGTCCTGGTGCACTATGTAGAAGGCTTGGTCTCTGTGCAATAAAATCAATTAAAGTCTTTCTAGCTACAATGTTGGGTTTTAACCATCCAATCCCTTTTCACACGTTGTGTTCATTAGCGTGTCTGCAATTTTTTTTAATGAAAATTATGATGAAAATTCATGGATGGGGGTGACATTTTCTTCCCCTGATGAGACAGAGAAACTATAGCAGGCTTTTAGAAAAGGTATAAAGAGGTATAACAGATAAAAACACAAAGAAAAAAGAATAAAGAAGAACTCCAGACAAGCCTGTAAACACACAGTTGATATGTACAGTTGTGCTCAAAAGTATGCATCCCCTTGGAGAATTGGTAATATACAGTATATACCATTTTAACAAAAACATAAGTGAGCAGGCAATATACATTTCTTTTTTTTTCTTATGGGATTCATATTTAACTGTAGGTTTAAAACAGAATGGCTCACTCATAAAATAAAACATGGCAACAAGTAAACAAATGAAATGTCCCCTGTTCAAAAGTCTGCAAACGCTTAGTTCTTAATACTGTGTATTGCCCCCTTTAACATCAATTATGTGTGCAGTCTTTTGTATTAGATGTCTGTAAGGCTCTGAATTCTTGCAGGTGGTATAGCTGCCCATTAATTTTATCAAAATGCCTCCAGGTCATGCAACGTCTTTGGTCGCCTTGCATGAACCGCACATTTGAGATTTTCCCAGAGTGGATCAATGATATTAGGGTCAGGAGACTCTCATCTTTTTCTGCTGCAATCATGGGAGGGACAACTTGGCCTTATGCTTGGGGTCATTGTCATGCTGGAAAGTCAAAGAGTGTTGCATGCACAGCTTTTGTGCAGAAGAATGCAAATTGTCTGCCAGGATTTTCTCATAAAGTGCTACATTCATCTTGCCTTCACTTTTCTCACGCCCCCAAAACATCAGTAAGCCACCACCATGCTTTACAGTGGGTATCGTATTCTTATCGATATAGGCCTTGTTGACCATAACCTCTCCAAACATAGCATTTATGGTTGTAACCATAAAGCTCTATTTTGTTCTCATCACTCCAGATTACAGAGTGCCAGAAGCTGTGAGGTGTGTCAAGGTGTTGTCGGGAAAATTGTAACTGGGCTTTTTTGCAGCATTGGCATGGTAAAGGCTTCTTTCTGGCAACTCAACCATGCACCTTTTTTTGTTCCTCGTATTGTGCTCCTTAAAAACAACCACACTGTCTTTTTTCCAGAGCAGCCTGTATTTCTCTTGAGGTTACCTGTGGGTTTTTCTTTGTGTCCTGAACAATTCATCTGGCAGTTCTGGCTGCAATCCTTCTTGGTCTGCCTGACCTTGGCTTAGTATCAAGAGATCCCCACATTTTCCACTTCCTAGTAGGTAATTGAACAGTACTGACTGGCATATTCAAGGCTTTGGATATCTTTTTATATCCGCTTCCATCTTTATAAAGTTCCATTAAATTGTTAGGCAGGTCTTTTGACAGTTCTTTTCTGCTACCCATGGCTCAGTATCTAGCCTGCTCAATGCATCCATGTGAGAGCTAACAAACTCATTGACTATTTGTACACAGACACAAATTGCAGAAAAAGCCGCAGATGTGAGAAGATGACCTTTAATTGCCATTATAACTTGTGTGTGTCACCTTGTGTGTCTGTACCAATTCCAAACATTCCAGGATATATAAACTTTTGATCAGGGCCATTTAGGTGATTTCTGTTATCATTATGATTTATAAAGGAATCAAAAAACTATATGATACTAAATGGCTTCATATGCTCACTATCCTTAAATAAAATACATTTTTGGCATTATTAGTAATATTATTACTATCAATGCCAAAATGTCACGATTTCTGGCAGGGTATGCACCCCCCCCATCCCCCTCAATCCTTACCTGAGCTCCGTTTTGATCCTGCGATGTTCGTTGATAGCCTCAGGTGTCATGGGACTCTCCTCTCCCTCCTCATTGGCTGAGACAGCAGTGGAAGCCCATTGGCTCTTCTGTTAATCACAGCTAGTGAGCCAATGAGGAGAGAGTAGTTGCGGGGGCCGAGCCGCGGCTCTATATGTCTTATAAACGCATAGAGCAGCTGCTCAGGAGCGAGCAAGCAGCTGTGCCCCAGGGCAAGTGGTTTTCTCTGGGGGTACTTCTCGAGGGAGAAGAGCCAGGAGCTCCAGCAGGGGACCTGAAAAGACGAGGATTAGAGCTGCTCTGTGCAAAGCCACTGCACAGAACAGGTAAGTATAACATGTTTGTTATTTAAAAAAAAGACAAAGCTTTAATACCTCTTTAAAGTCAGTGGGATTTTTTAGAGAGCAATGAAATATGTTGTCCTGAAGTTGATGTGTTGAAAGCAGAAAAAATGGACATTGAAGCCCCAGGGTCAGGGTGCCCATGCTGACTTGTGTCCACAGTCAAAATCACCTGCAATGGGCATGTGAGCATCAATACAGGACCACAGAGCAATGGAAGAAGGTGGTCTATCTAATAAACCACATTTTTTAAATTCTGTGGATAGGTGGGTGCATGAGCATCACTTATGTAGAGAAGAGGAGGCACCAGGATTCAACATGGGAAGGAGGCAAGCCATTGGCACCAGTGTGATGCTTTGAGCAATATTCTCCAGGGAAACCTTGAGTCCTGCAATTCATGGGGATTTTACTTTGACACATACCACTTACCTAAACATTGTTGGTGACCAAGTACACCCCTCTATTGAAAAGGTATTCCTTGATGGCAATGACCTCTGTCACCAGGATAATACATCTTGCCACACTGCAAAAATGGTTCAAGAATGGGTTAAGGAACACAACAAGAAGTTCAAGGTGTTGACATGGCCTGCAGATTTTTTCTGCTTTCTGGGTCAGTCCCCATCTCACTAAACATTATTAATTATTAATTCTGATTCATTGTCCAGTGTTTTAGTTGGAGATAGAGAGTTGGCATAGTCAAGATGCTTGACCAAGAAGCTGAATTGCTGAACCAGGAAAAAAGGATGTCTCTTGTCTGGCAGTCCGGTGTGCAGGAGGTGCATAAATCACAAGATGCACAATTATTCATTTTGCCCAAGTTTAATTTTAAAACAAAAATACAGCGAAGTTTCTTTTTCTAAGAGCCCAATGAATAGACTGCATTTAGTAGGCATAAACTCATACATTTAGATAATTTGGAGAAAGGTCCCTTGCACTGGAAATATGAAATGTATGTACCTTTACATTATGGGGCACCTGTGCCCAGACTATGGTCATTTAAGTTTTGACATTTTCTTAACAAGCATTAAAAAAAGCTTTAGTCCTGGCTCACACCATTTCGGCTTCGAAATCACGCTACTTTTTGACCTGTCAAATTGCACGACAAGTTGATCTAATGTGAATGAGGACTAAAAAGGAGCCCTCCTTGACCTGTCTAGCTGCTTGTACTGTGAAGTTATTCATCCTCAGACGTCACAACAGATATTCTGAAGTCACGTTTTAGTGGTATCTAGCAGCCTACATTCACCTGCTGTATGTTTACATCAAAAGGATGGCAGGCTACTGAGATTCAGAATGTTAAATTGCATATCCAGCCAAACATAGTTTTCTTAGTTTTGGATGAAATGGGGAAGGGTTGGGTTTTGCTATCCTGAGCTTTGTTAGAGAGATTTCTCATCACTTCCTGTCTTGCAATGTTCCAGTGTTTTGCAAGACAGGAAGTGGAAAGCTAAAATGCCTGTCTGATTTTTATTTTTGTATGTGTTGAAGATTTGTCTTTGTTTCCTGTCTGGTGAACCCATGGTCACAAGAACAGTAAGCAAGGGAAAATCTCTCCTAGTCTCAGTTCACACGCAGTTTGCTTTTGATCCATTTCTGCAGTGCTTTTTGTTGTGCGTTTTGCATTTTTTTGCACACGCGATTTACCACGATTTGCGTTTTGCATTATTTTATGCTTTTTTTTTTTTCTGGCCAGTTTTTAGTTGGGCAGCTTAAAAAACGCAAGGCGCAAATTGTGGCATAATTGTTGCAAAAATGCACTACATGCTTTGCTGTGGCTTCTCCATTGAAGTCTATTTTAACCAAAAAAGCAGAAAAAGCACAGTTTTTAACAAAAGAAAGCAAAAACGCAGCGGCTGAAAAAAGCATAGATGTGAGGTGTTCCATACTTAAATTAACTGCAGTGCGTTTCTGCAAAAGCACCAAAAAGGGCTTTGGTGTTAACCAGGCTTTATGGAGTACCAGATAGCAGGAATAAATTGACAGGAGTTCTAATCTTTCCTTACTCTATGCAAAACTAGAAAAATAGTTTGGCTATACACACATTTTAACAGGAAAGTGTTGTGTTTTTTTAATGCCTGTGTTGTTGCATTTTAAAGATTCATTATTTCACAGTGCCTATAGCTGCAGAGGTGAATGAATGCTTGTTTAAAGTGCTTTTAATGCTTGATTGGAAAATGTAGATAATTGAATATGCATAGACTTGACACAGTCAAGTTCAGGTGCTAGAAAATAAGTGTACCAAATAATGAACATACACTTTAGACAAGAATAATTACTCAAGGGTCTTTTGGTTGTTTCAAAACCCGGAGAATCCCTTGTATTTATCCAGCTAATATATTTTGCCTCTCTAAACTTTTTTTGCCAGTCTCAAACTAAGAATTCATTATACATTTTATAATAGCAGAGCAAATTCCAGATATAGTGTTACCCCCTCTGGATATTAATGTGTTTAAATGCATGTCAAATGTGTGTTTTTATATCACCACCATAAACCTACTAGACAGTTTGTGGCTTGGTGTGGGTATTCTTATATCTGACTGTTCTGTTTTTTTGTGCTGTTTATTACTGTAAACTTAGATGTATTGTATTTGAAATATATTTGGCCACAATGCTGATATACCTAAAACAATCACTGTGTTACTAATGTTAGTATTTCAGGTTGAGTGTATTATCAAGCATTATTGTTATTAAGTCCATTATATGCATTCATATCCTTACAGACCCAGCTTGTGTGCTGCCAGAACAGAGTATACAATGTTTTAGGGATATTAAAACAGGCGAACAATTAGAACAACTGTCACACTCTGTGTACTATATGCAAATTAATCTGTGCGCACAAACCATTCTCCTTGAAAATCCCCCCTGCAAATTAGTGGAAAATGTGCCGCCACACACAGCTGTTGCTTTTTAATCAAGCGTCAGCATAGTTATATTTGCTTTGTGTTTAAAATAATAATCGCCAAGACTTTCATTTAATGCAGCTCCTGCAACAGGCCGGGTAGCCAAGCAAGAGCTGACTTTAACCCTTTTTAGGCTTTGGAAATTTCAGCACATATGATCCGTTTCCTCTGGTGGGGAAACCTAGGTGGATATGTGTTTGCACATTAGATAAAGCTTGTATACAAGGGTCTGTGCAAGCTTCATTGGACTGGTGCTTGCTTACATGATTTATTAATGCTGAAATATTAAACTAGCAGTTAGATTTATATCAATATCTCCAAAAAAAGAAGAATGTTTAGGCTCCTTAGAAATCATGGTGTTTGTTAATCCCATGTGGACGTTTCCTTCTAGCGTTTGTTCATATACATATACATACAATGTCTAAATACAGTACTATATGTGTAGGTTGTATATTCATAATATGACCTGCAATCTTTTGTGATAAGATTTCTAATACATGGTTAACAGCCCTGCATTGTAGGGGTGCTTTTGTTTGCTATACAGTTGTGAAAGTCTTACAAAGTTTTTGTCTCTCATTGTAGAACCTTTTCCGATGTGTAACAACAGTCAATTAAAGATGTCTAGTGTGAAGCAAGAAAGAAGCTTAACAAGCGACTGCGCTTGAAGGGTTAATAAACACCCTGAGCCGTGCTGATCTTATAGCTTTAGCGAGTCTTAATCTGTAAGCTTGATTACCTCCTAACCCCCAGTCGCCTGCCTCCCTCCTCTCGCAGCAGGAGTTTTACGGCAGTATTAGTGGCATTTTGCCCAGCTTTTGGCTTTAGGGAAATCATTCAGTGAGAAAAAAAGCAGAAGGACAGGATCTGCCTAGTGCTGCAGGGTCATTAACACAACTCTGTGGCAGGACATCATTCAAAGGCTATATTAGGTGCCTGTGCCCACTGTCAAACTACATCCATAATTGCCTGGCATAGCAAGTGCTAGGTAACCTATCTGAAGCCTGATACATTGCCGTATACTATAGGACTTCATTAGTACATTCCTGTCCAAATGAAGCATGTTCAACTAATGGCTTTCAATTTCCCTTTGCAGATGTGTAAAGGAAATGATAAGCTGTTTATTCAGAATATCTTCAATGTGTATACACAACATTTAGTCAGTTACTGTACACAGTTTTACTTGGGATTTACTATTCATGGTGATACAGCAGCCATTCAGCCAGCTTCAATGTCTATTCAGAAATGGTTTCTATTACCAGCACAACAGTATGGCAACTTTGAAATGTAGAGCCCTATAAGGTCTGGCATACTTTTATAGAGATTATTACAAAATATTTTTTTATTGTTTTTGTGCAGTTATTAGCCCATGTGTGTTGAATGGTTGTATTGGCTGATTGTAGGACTGTATCTTTAGATGGATTTTAGTTCTGAAAAACATTTCATTTGTGTGGGCAAAATGGAGATGGACATTGATAAACAGTCTCTTCTGAGTGCAAGGGGGAATTACTGGGTATGCTGTGATCAAAGGTACAGTATACATTGGGGGGGGGGGGGCTTTTTCAGGGTATGAATGTTTAATGTTACTTTGCTAATGTTTGGCTACATGTATATTAATGGACACCTGGACCTGCAATTTGGTCAATCCACCCTGGCAATTCTAAGAGTCAGATCTCTGCACACCATGTCTGATATGCATGATAGCCTTTTCTATATAATTTTCTTGCCATTTTTTTTGGCCACCAGGTACAACCCTTTCTAATTGCCCAGCTTGAGACTGGCATACAGAATGTGATAACACACGTGCATAGCCAATTTGTACACCCATACTAGGACCAATTTAGACAGTATGTATTTGGAATATGGGAGAAACCCAGAGTACCCAAAGGAAACCCACGAAAATAAAGAGAGAATGTGCAAACACATGAGATCGTGTTCTGGCTGAGATTCGGATCAAAGATTCCAGTGCTCCAAGTTATAAGTGCTAACCACTAAGCCACTATGCTGTCTGCTAATATATATGCTTCTGTAGATCTGTATCTCCCCTGGAGTTTTCTTCTGGCCCATGCACTCTTTCATTCCCTGACTTTTACTTTGCAGTTTGCACATATAGAGCCCCATAGAAGACTACTTCTAATTCCCAATCACCATGTAGGAGCTACATTTTTACAGCAGCAGATCCCTTAAAAACAACTACAGAAGTAAGTCTAGTTAACCGCTTTTTTCTTTTTCTTACCAGCTACACTAAAACAGCACACTAAATCAATATGAGTTAAGAAGATGCACATTTTCTTTCATAGCCTGGTCATTTTTTAGCAGAAATCTACAGTACTTGGGATAGTTCAGTAAGATAATAGAACAGAAATTTGCATTGCTCTTTGGCTTGGCAAGCATTAATGAGGCCTTATGAGAAAAGAACACATGACAGTGAAAAGCTCTTCATATCAGCAAGATTTTCCTTAGGATTCACTGTACTTTTCTTGTCTGTGGCCAAAGGCTGACCTTTCACAATAAAAGTTAAGGGTCGGAAGCAAGCTAACTGACAGTTGCAAGAGTTGATATACTCTAGTTTAAATAGAATTGTCCTCAGTTGAAAATATGGTTCATCCATCGGTCAAACAGTCCTTATTTGCCTTAATTCAATTAAGATGGCAAATGAGGGATGTAAGCAAGGGAGGAAAGAAAATTCTTTCACAAATTGTTGGTATCCTTTCCTTGGACAGTGTAAATCGAATCAATTAGAGATGTCAAAGCTTCTTTTACACATACATAATTCTCAACTAGAGGTCTGTGCCTGCAACTGGGAAATTTAAATCAGAGATGGAGTTCTGAACTAAATTGTGAAATTACACATAATTAAATTTGCGTTTCAAAGAGATGGATAGACACATTACAAAGTTCGATTGTATCAAAGTTTTTGCACCGACAACAAACATTTGAGGACATAAGCCATAAGCTAAAAGCATGGCGCCCTGTTTTTATAATTCGATTGTCTCCTTGCAACACAGAAACCACATCAAGTCAAAAGGCCTTTTTTTAACAATAGAGAAAACTGAATTGCGTGTCTGTGTGTTTTTCATTTGTTTTTTATCTGATATGGTTTCAGTCACAGGGCAGATCATTATTTAAAGAGACATTGTCACAAAAATATGTTCTGAGCACTTTTACAAATCTGGTAGTGACTTAGGAACTGTGATGTAGAAAAAATGGGAATAAACAGGATGCCACCATTAGATAGTAAACAAATCATCATGTTGAAGATACTGAATTAGAACATCAGGTACTAGTTAAGCAAAAAATGATGGGATAAAGTTATAGCATACATCTAGTAGCAACATTCTCATGTCAGATGGGTAAAAGTTAATCATAGACATTAGGTCCATGCCTGACACGTGATGGCACTTCTCGTGGCAACTAGTTACCAACAGGACCTTAAAAAAGAACACTTACCTGGTTTACAGCATTGCTCCCCTCCCTCCCATTAAAAAGTAGTGAAGTTGCACATCACTTATCCCTTTATTCAGTCATCAGTGATAGAGACACTCCACCTATGTCTTCCCTCTCCTAAAGCACTTTCATTACCCCCAGAAAGGGTAAAATTCATCAGTGGGAGGACAATGGCGGAGTGGCTCTCTCACTACTGACAAAATTACATTTTTATGCAGAGGATCTGCAGTGTGCAGCTTCACTCCTGCAGCATTGGGACTCCAAGGTTGCCAGCAGGGAGAAAGGCGCTGGGTGTTAGAGACATTTTAAGGATGTGTGACTTGCTTCCCAATGGAAGAAATACAACAGAAACCCACTTTTGTAGCAAGAGTGCAGCTGTGGAGCAATGCCTCATGGGTCAAGCCAGTGAGAGCAACATAGTGGAAACAGATTACCAAATTATTTGCTCTCCCAGAAATAGTGTTGCTGGCTAGGTGCTAGTGAGAAATGGGCGTAGGTTGACATCCAGATGCACTTAAACCACTTAAGTCCTGGAGGATTTGGCTGCTCAAAGACCAGGCCCTATTTTGCGATTCGGCACTGCATGACTGTAATGCACAATTGCGCGGCCATGCGATGCTATACCCAAATGAAATTGATGTCCTTTTTTTCCCACAAACAGAGCTTTCTTTTGGTGGTATTTGATCACCTCTGCTATTTTTACTTTTGCGTTATAAACAAAAAAAAAAGCAACAATTTTGAAAAAATTACAATATTTTTTCACATATTTTTATATGAAATTCTCAAAAAAAATTAAAAAATCAAAATTTTTTAACATTTTAGGCCAATTTGTTTTCTGCTACATATTTTTGGTAAAAAATCACAGTAAGCGTATTTTGATTGGTTTGCGCAAAAGTTATTACTAACTACGGGAAAGATTTATGTAATTTTTATTGTTTTTTTTTAAACTAGTAATGGCGGCGATCTGCAATTTTTTTTTTTTGCGGGACTATGACATTGCGGCAGGCAGATCGGACACTTGACTGACATTTTTGACACTTTTGGGGGTACCAGTGATATTACTACAGTAATCAGTGCTATAAATATGCACTGTTCCTGAAAATTGACACTGGCGGGGAAGGGGTTAACTTTATTGGTGATCAAGGGGTTAAGTATGTCCCTAGGGGCGTGATTCTAAGGGGCGGGGCTTGTTAGATCATCACAGAGACATACGATCCTACATAGCAGGATCGCATAGCCTCAGTGATGATCTAAGGGAGAATGACAGACGGCTGTGTTTACATCAGCTGTCTGTCTTTCTCCCTCTCCTGAGCGAGATCGCGAGTGGCCAGCAGACATCAAAGCCGCCGGTCACACATGTGGGGAAGGCAGGGAACAAGCGGTTAATAATTAAATTAAATATTAATCACTCTCACACTGCCAGAGAGGAGAGAGGTACCTTACAGAGCCACTACAGACCCGCACACCGGAGAGACATCCCTGCGGTTTCAAATATACAGATCGGAGCACATCACCCAATTACCATTGTACACTGTATATATAAGGTTTTTTCATACAGTAAACAAAACTTATTTTATTACTATTGTATTCATCGTCACTATTTATACCTTGCCCATAAAGTCCCCTCAACCCTTAGGCCGGAGGTACCTAACCCTAAAAACATTACGACAGGGACGGTGGCAAACCATATATTATTCTATAGGTGGATAATGATCAAACAACCCCCAGAATTGACAATATAGCATATACAATTGTGACACACATCATATTGTAATTGAATGTTATTAAAAATTCACTTTCCTTTGCAATCTGCAGCTGTTGTAATTTTCTGAAAATGAAATGCAATATGGCTACCTGGAGGTGTTCTGTACACAGAATGTGTACTGACCACACCCCAGAAACATAATTTCCTGCTTGTGTGATTGGCTCACCAATTTTCCCAGAAGTCTGCCTAAGATACAAGTCAGATTTCTGGCATACCCTGCAACAATTTTTTTTTTTGTGAGATACCCCCAATAGGAACACGTCTAAAGGGATGCAGGCCCATCAGATTTCCTCATTAGAGCCCTGCAGCTGCCACAGCTGATATGTAATGATGTAACCACTCCCATTAGACCCACTCAACACAGAGCAAGAGAGAAACAAACAGTGATTTCTTCAGAATAACAAAAGGTAGGAATCTGCAACAAAGTTTGTTAAAATCCTTGTAATGTACAGAGATCACCCAGAGGGGAATGTTTTTTTTCTCAACAAAAGTGGAGTTACACTTTAACACTCATAAAGCATTTTTTAATATGCAGTGTTGACAGGAAGGTGTAGGAAGTAAAATCATGCTTTGTTTTGTACTAAAGATGGTATCTGGGGAATTCCAGCAAGCCTGGATTTATTGACAGATGATACAAGCTTAGCACTGGGAGGAGATGTCACCAGGGGGGCATCCTAGGTAATGTTATTGTTCTTGTAATAATTCTTGCTTTTGATGCTAATTCATTAGGGGTCTAATTTATTTATGGTAAAAAATGTATAACTTTGGCAATTGCCGAAAACGGGTACAAAATCCAACAGCAGTAGGAACTTATAGCTCTGAATTCATCAACATGTCAACAACATACAGTGCAAAATTACAACTTTGTTTTGTTGCGTAGTGAGGTCTCGTAAGTCATTGGATGTAATGGAGACAAGGTAACAAACGATGTGGGTGTCACAGGGACAAAAAGAGACAGAGGGCAACAAAAACAGAACAAATATCCAAACCATTTTACCCTATATTAAATACATGTGCTTTTGTAGCTCTTGTCACCATCAGAGATCAGAGAGAGATCCCATCATTTCTTGTCCTTGCCACGTTCTTTCACCAGAATAGGAAGTTAGGGGAAATCTTCCCAACGAGGAGGCAGACAGAAATAAAAAACTTCTAATTATTCCCCTTTCTGGTAAATGAAGAGTTTGGGGCTTTAAAAAGGACTGTTAGATATTTGGATATCACATATATTAAAGACCGAAATCTGTCTTACAAAATGGTAAAAAATGACTTGTTAGCGGTAAAGAGTTTGAAACAAACAGAAAAAGCTACATTGCTCTTGAAATATTTGATTTAGAATGTTCACTATACATTTTATGTTTAGTAAATGAAATTCTGGTATACAGTCTGGTAGCCATTGAAGTGACATTAAGCAATATTATCGGTATAGATTTGCTTTCCTGCTGCTGTTAACCATTGCCATATTATTGTTGGCTGACCTCTGAGGTCACCAAGTCTGGATGCGCTCTATTCCCCAAGCCCTCCTGGGACAGCACCTTTGGAAGCAAATTAACAAACAGATTTGTTCTGATTTATTGATGACTTTGCCCACTGGCATTGTGAAATGAGAACACTTTTGCAAGCCGTCAGTTGCCTTGAGCAATGAGTACCTAACAAGTTTAGCACTTTGTGTTTCCTTTATTTACACCAGTGGCAGCATGCAGATAAACAGAACCACTGGCACATAGTCAAAGGTCAGTGTCTCAGGTCAGAAGTAGCCTAGGTCAATGACTATTAACCTGCCTGCAGTACTCTCTGACTGAGGTTTCTTTTGTTTTCCTATTCAAACATTGCTGCATGCCCAATAATGAGTAAACATACTATATCTGCAGACTTGTCTTGTAGATATCTGGCCATAGACACCCAAGGATCATTGAATATAGAGGCATAATTGGGCTAACATTTTTTACACTCATTTTCCCCATGAACATTGTTTTTTAGGATATATTTGCAAAAAAAAAGAAAGACACATACTGTTCTGGTGTTGGCTTATCATGAGGGAAACCAGAACATTCAGGTTTTCCAACCTTTCCACTTTATTCTCTGGTATCTTTGAAGTTTGACATTTAAGTGATACACATTATTGGCTAATCTTTGTTATCAAGGATGCAATCTTTGGAAACTGAAAAAAAAAATGAAAACATAACCTGGTTTCAAAAGCTTGTATCTTTTCAAACTTAAAATAGAATCCTGGGATGAACCTAACTAGTCTTAAAATGCTTCATCAAAGGTGCAAAAATGTATATACTTACCTATATTCAGTTCACTCTGGTCCATTCACATGATTCAGCTCCCATGTGTCAGTCTACTGCAGGGAAGAGGAGGGAGCGCCAGCAACAGACGTCTATGGGTGACGTTACCATACAAAGCTTTACTAGCTGATGTTAAGCGCACTCTCCTCTCCCCTGCAGCAGCCTCTGGCTGACAAAAGAGGATCACGTGACCAGATGAGAGTAGACTGAAAATAGGTAAGCATTTACATCTTTTTTTACACAGTTTAGTCAACATAGATGTTAAGAGGGTGAAGGGAGCATTTTTAAGGCTAGCTGGGTTAATCGTAGAAGATATCCAATAATAGATATTGCTTTAACTCTGAACTTTCTATTTTCATTGATGGCTAATACAGCAAAAGACTCTGTTGTTCCTTGGATATCTGTCAGTCTAGACGAGCTTAACCAATTGACCCCTGGAAGATTTACCCCTTTTCATGACCAGACCATTCTTTGCAATATGGCACTGCGTTACTTTAACTGACCGTTCCACAAATAGAGCTTTCTTTTGGTGGTATTTTCTTTTTTGCAATATAAACAAAAAAAAGACCAACAGTTTTGAAAAAAATATATATTTTTTTTTACTTTTTGCTATAAAACATATCTAATAAAAAAAATGCCAATATGTATTCTTCTACATATTTTTGGTAGAAAAAAAATCACAATAAGTGTATATTAATTGGTTTGCGCAAAAGTTATAGCGTCTGCAATCTTTGGGATATATACTGGAATTTGTATTTATTTATTTTTTTATACTAGTAATGGTGGTGATCAACAACTTATAGTGGGACTGCGGTATTGCGGCTGACAATCGGACTCTACTGACACTTTTAACACTTTGTGGGGATCAGTGACACTAATACAGTGATCAGTGCTACAAATATGCACTGTCACTGTACTAATGACACTGGCTTGGAAGCAGTTACACATCTAGGGCGACCAATGGATATAATGTGTGCCTAACCAGTGTTTTGTGTACTGTGTATGCTGTGTTTACTTAGGGATGTGATGAATGTTTTCAAACATGCTTTGCAGTGAAAGGAAATCTATCACATCCCTGCTGTCGGGACAGAGCTCTGGCTTGTTTATATATGCAGAGCTCTGTCTAGCCCTTCTCCTTGACATCCATTGGCCGGTGCTGATCGGCTTTTGCTGTGACTAATCTACCCGGTAGTGCAAAATCACGTATATATTTACGTGATTCTGCATAGAACAGCTGCCCTGTAGCTATAAATCTGCTATGGGGTGGTCAGGAAGTGGTTAAACTACGCATAGATATGAGATTGTTGTTGATTCCCTCTGAAATTGACCAAGTTTAGCAAAGCTTATCTTCATATGCCCATGCAGGGCAAAGCAGCAGGTTCACCTTGATGTATTTTCCTGCACACTTAGTTGATGTATAGTTTAATGATTTAGAAGTTCCAGCAACATCGGAGGCCTGCTGCTTATTGCAAGGATTTGCACAATACCTGCCTTTCAGCCAACTACTAGACATCTACTACTACATTAGCTACAAGTGCAATTTAATGAACAGACAGGTTTATCTTCATCAACACAGGACTATTTCAAGAGGGCAAAAAAAAAAAAGGAAAACATTGGAGAGAAAATAACTGTTAATAAAGTTATGCTCATGCTGCTTTAAGACTGCTCCTAATAAAGATTATATTTTGCATTTTTTTTCCCCTGGCCATACTTTTTACATCTATAGTATATGTTTTAAAAGTTGTATAGGTCACCTGGTAATCCTTATTGGCAGAAATGTGTGTTGTATGTATTGGCATGCATGTATTTTTTTTTTTTTTATTCTGTGCACAGGTCGCCTGTTAGTCACTGGGTTCACACCATGTTTGCCTTGCTGCAGACCAAGAAACATTGTAACATTGGTATAGGGTAGAGAAAGGGAGGTCGCAGGAACACATTGCAGAGAAAAGCCAGGTACACACGGGCCGAATGTCCGGGTACATTTACCGGTTCAAAAAAACCGGCCTGTGTGTATGTCGGTATGTCTGACAGAAGACTGGAAAACCAGGATCCTATCGACTCCCGATCAGTGCTCTCAATGGCAAAGAGCGCTGATCGGAGTGTCCTGGCGGGATGGTGGGGGCGCCCCCCTGTAAGAACACAATAGCACAGCGGGGGAGATCGCATAGTTAGTATAACAGCTCCAATCGAAGCTAACAGGTTTTTTTCCTTCAACCCAAAAAAACGAATAGTGTGTACCAGGCTTAGGGAGAAAGATATGTCACACGGACTGGGAGAAGAGGAGGAAAGCAGCGGGAGATTAGCTAAGCGCCAAGCGGCGCTGTACTGAAAGTATTTGACACAATTATAATACAGAAACACAAACATCGGACATTAAATAAAACAGTAATAGAGTGGGTTCTAGGATTTAGCAAACACTTTAAACTAGGGCTTATTTTCAGGGTAGGGCTTACATTGCAGCCCTCTCCGAAAATCACAGTAGGTCTTATTTTCAGGGTGGGTCTTATTTTCGGAGAAACACGGCAGAAGTGAGTTAAGGTTATTACATGTGTCTTCCTTCCTAAAAATATTTTGTTAATAACTAAGTTCTATACATTACTTAGATTTTTAGGACTTTTCCGGTTTTGAAATATAGGTGCCAAAAGAAAATGACTTATTTTGATACTAGTGTCTTCTGTTATCTCAGCACCATAAATATTGCATTACTTTATTTTTGTGTCCTTGACCATTCTGAGATGAAGTTAAGGATTGATGTACTTCTTAGCCTCATCCATCTTATGATTTGCCTATTCATTCTTAAAAACATATACTCTATTCAGCATTTCCCTTTATAAATAATTGATATCTTTGCACTTTGGAATGTGTATGATTACGAGTTCAATAATTTGCATCAGATCAATTGCAGTGTCAGTTCAAAATGCTTTCTAGCCATTAGGAAAGCTTGCATGTGCTTTACTCTTTAAAAGGTGCTGTTCCACTTACGCAGTCCAATTTTTTAATTGCTTTTGCATTCCATTTCTAGCTGACACTTTATGAAATTACCATTCCAGTGTTGTGGACTGTAGTCCTCTGGTATATGAAGCCGTCTGTGAAGCACTGTAGCTTTCATGGTATTAGCATTAATAGAATGTGCCCATATTTATGGCACATTTTCCATCTGTGTTAGTCTTTGTGCTCCAAGGAATTGTTTGTTCATAGATGGCCTGGATATACATTGTCTTATTTTAACCGCAACCCTGTCTTTCAGCTAGTCTATACACTGTTCATTTATTGTGTAAATGAAACCTGTTTAGATCAAGGTTGTTGATAATTGGCACATGTATAGAACACAGAAGACTCCTTTACCCAACTGAAGTCTTCTCTGAGACCGATTTTACAAAGGAAAGAAAACTTCTTTCTGTATAATTGTATAATTACTCTAGTGTTGCAAATATTATTTTTACTGTTATAACTGTTTGTCTTAAATCAATGGTTTTACATTTTATCAGTGATAGGTTCATATTACTAAAGCAAATACCAAAAAAAAAATCATTATAGCATCCTGATTACCAATGACATATGGTATTCCCAAAATCTGACCACTTTACAAATGTCACTGGTGGCCCTAGTATGAGTATGTGAGAAAGGGACCTTAGCTTGTAAGCTCTTGGGGGCAGGGACTGATGTGAATGTACAGTATATAAAGGGCTGCGTAAAATGTCAGTGCTATATAAATACCTATGATAAATACATTACCTTTTAGTGGTTGTATTATGAAAAAGAGTATTTAAACTAGAGTTTTTTTCCTAATGCTAAACAGCATGGCTCTTACCCCATATCACCCCCTTCTGCGGCCATATATAGTTACCCATCATAGGCAGATATATATGCTATACATATATATATATATATATATATATATATATATATATATATATATATATATATATATACAGCATATATTCGTATATATTTAGAAAATCACCTTCACATGCAGCCACATACCACCCTTCCATAGGCAACCACTGTATACACTGTATATGTTTTACATTCCTCAGCTGAAGTAATAAATGTTGCGCATTGCTCTCCCCATTTGTACAGCCACCAGCTCCCTACAGTACCCCTTTTACATGTCACCATTGCTCTCAAACAACCCACTTTATCCAACCACCCATTACCCCATGCAGTGTGCCTTGTTTAGCCACTATCCCGTAATGCAGCCTTCGTTGTTCAGACATCAGTGCTTCTGCAGCAGTTTCCTTTATGTAGTTGCAAACACCCCTGACAGCCTGCTTTTTTAGGCTACCATGCTTCTCATGAAGCCTCTCAAAGACAGGCACCTGAGCCTTCTTCCACAGTTTTCTATATTTAGGTACCAGCCCCCTTTTCAAAGTCCCTCTTATTAAATGCACTAGACTCAATTGGGCCCTATATGTAGCCATGAATCCTCATATAGAGCTACCCATTTTCCACATGCAGATCCTAGAACTTCATATGCAGTTTCCAAAAAGTTCTCAGACCGCAAACCTCTTTTCCTTCAGAACTCCAGTACCCCCTGAAATGCAGCTTCAGACCCTCACACACAGCCACAAAACCACAAGAAATTAACTTGTTGGTAAAGTGGAGCTTTAAAGTACCTGTAGCAAAATAACAGCCTTTGTAAGTAGGCACGCTCAAGGTTGGCTTCCATCTGGGAAGACTGTAAGAGCTAAGGTAATACAAACGCTTATGACAAACAGTAGAGAGTATGCCTAGAGGAATATTAGGTGGCAGCACTAAGAATATGTGTCTGGCCTAATGTTACTACATCCTTATACCGCCCATCACTGTGGGGTATTAAGGCCAGGGATAGTATAAATATAATACTAATAATATATAGTGTGTGTGTGTGTGTATATATATATATATATATATATATATATATATATACTGTATATATTATAATAATATAAACTTTCCTGGATCAGTGGACCACAGGATATCAAAGACTTGCTGATTTCTTTGCAGCAAACCAGATATTGAACTTTATGGCAGCCAATCAGAAATTAGCTGTAAGGGAAAAGATAACTAATAAAACATGGTTAGTTAGGTGTGGCTATAGGTTAATGTACACCAGTGCTCTTGCATTACAATAGTTAAAAAGTCCAGCATAGTTAAGATTAGGTATATGTTATTTACAATACTTGCCTGCACGAGCTGTTAAAATGGTTTAATTTATTACCACAAAGTGCCTTTTACAGGCTGTTTAAACGATCTGAGCATTTTATTGCCCTATTTGAAGTACAGTAAATTAGGGTATTATTACTGATTCATATGTATATACAGTATTACATTGCATGCAGATATACTTTTTTAAGAAAATAAATCTGCCTCTGTGAGCACTCATTAGCTGGAGTCCCGAACTGTCATTTTCACTTGTGCACTTTTCTCTTGCACGTGAACAGAAAGGAATGGCATGTGTTGTACTAACAAGAAAAATGGCTAAATACATATTCTTAATCAAAGAATATGTATGAATATGATTTTCTTTCTCTAGCAGGCTGCCATTATAGACCAGATCAAGAATAACTGCCAGTTGATATGCTTGCCTTTAAAGATAACCCTCTCCTTCTACCTTCCTATCATTCCAGCAATGCCGCCTCAATCTCCCTGGGAGAGTTGAGTGCCTGTGCCCCCTGCAGCATACTATTACCTTCCTCTGACTTCTTCTCCTCTGTTAAGTTCTGTAGCAATGTAGAGGTTGGAGGGAGGGACCAGTGTTCAGCCAAGAATATGGGCAGATGAAACTTCTGGAAGTGTCAAATGCTGGAGAGCCTGATCAAGGCTGCCTTGCTGGCAACAATTGGTAGTTAGGAGACACGGGCCACCGGGGAGGTCAATATACCACCTTTTCTCTTGCAGGGAACTGGCTCTTTAATTCACTTAGAGACCTGACAGGGTCTCTTTACTAGTAACTTGGCACTAAAGAGTTTAACTGAAAAAAATTAGCATCTGCAGAGAGGTGTAATTGTCTTAACTTTGTGAGCACCTTGTCTTCCCATCGCTGTTTTTCTTGCTGCCTGCCATTGCCCTGTACAGAGAGTGGGAGGAAATCACAAAAAGTTTAGGCTGGAGTAACACTTTAGAATTTAAAATACTTACTACACATTCACTGACCCTGGCATAGGATCATCAGGATTCCCATTATCACATTGGACTTCTACAAGCAGCTTTGTTTGATTTTTAACAACTGTTGCCCTTAGCAATGATTCATATTCTTCATATACTTTGACAGATCAACCTGACTGGTTGCTTTGAATAATATTTCCAGTCTTGGTCAATTACACTGCAGGCATTCCACTTTTTAACACATAGCAAAGATGTACTTCAGAGATATCCACAACGCATACTTGCAGATTTATACACAAGGGCATGGTGTGTGCTGTCACAGCATTTCATGAGTACTTTTTTCTGCTTTTTGTTCTATATCAGTTTGCTGTAGTATGCTATACTGAAGCGGGAGTGGAGCTCCAACTGTATATTTTAAATATTATACTGTAAGTGAACTTTGAGGAATGCTAGGTTGGCACAAAGGCATGTGTTCTACCGTTATGGCTTATGTCTGAGAAACACACAGGAATTTATCAAAACTGGAGAAGCCAGAATCTGGAGCAGTCAGCTTCTAGATTTCATTTTCAAAGCTTAATTGAACAAACTGAAAACAGAAGCTGATTGGCTGACATGCCCAGCTGCTCAAGATTCAGTCTGCTCCAGTCTTAATATCCACTTCAAGACCATACATCGCTGGAAGTTGGGTGGGTATACCGGGATGATGCCTGCAGCTGCAGGGATCACCCTGGTACTTTTTTATGGAGCCAGTGGTTGGCTCTCTTGTAAAAGCAATCATTAGCGGCTAACTAGCGGCGCAGCTTGCTCAGACTCTCCCATTACACTGGGAGAGTCAAGCAACTAACTGGTGCGTCCGCTGGCTGGTTGGAAAGCCGAACAAAGCCCGGATCGGCTTTGATTGGCTCTCCGGTATGGTAACCTAGCAGCGATGACCTGACATCACTTCCAGTTTACCCTGATGTCAACGGCGCCAGTTTTCCATAGATCACTAGAAAACACCGATCTTAGTGTTTTGAATGCTTTTAAGGGCAGAGGAGGGATTTGGGGTCTTATCTGTCACATTCCTATTGCTGTCTTAAGGAAGTTTACATTCCTTGTGACAGCAATAAAAGTTATTAAAAAAAATAAATAAAACAACAGTGTGAAAATAACAAATAAATTATTAATAATAATAAAAAAGATGCCTCTGTCCCGCTCGTGCGCAAAGGGGAACGCTCGAGTTGGCCCCACACACACGCAAACAGTGATTGCTCCACACATGTTAGGTATTACCATGAAGGTCAGATCATAGGCAGTAATTATAGCACTAGACCTCCTCTGTAAATATAAAGTGGTAACTTGTAAAGGTTTTTTTTGAAGTATCTCCTATGGATAGTAAAATTTACGTCATTTGTCGCTAATGCACAGTAGTGCGCAGTTTTAAAGTGTGACATGTTTGGTATACATTTACTTGACATAACATCATTTTTTATATTTTACAACTGAAGTTATGTATTGTGTTTTTGTTTGTGCATTGAAATTCCAAAAAGTGTAATTTTTCCCCCAAAAATGCGTTTGAAAAACTGCTGCGCAAATATCATGTGACATAGAAAATTGCAAAACCCACCAATTTATTCTCTATGGCCTCTGCTTTAAAAAAATATATATAAAGTTTAAAGGTTTGTAGTAATTTTCTAGCAAAAAATACTAATTGTTACATGTAAACAAAAAGTGCCAGAAAAGGCTGGTCTGGAAGTGAATATATTCCCTCCACAGTCTTAGAATTTAGTGGCTGTTTAAACCCTTTCTGTCCGCCCTTGTGTCCCTTTCACTTGACTCATGTGCCCAGGAGGCTGGAAGGTCTGCCTAATCATGTGATCACTGTGATTTGCTTTCACAGTGGTCATGTGATTGGGAGCCAGTCCTGCCTGTTCCCGATCATTAGTACAGGCTGAGAGCTGTCTGCTTGCTATTGCACATGTGTGTTATGTGTGTAGCAAGAAGTTAAATGCAAAGTATACTGTATTTTCAGTCATTTTGGATTTGAAGTAAATATTGCAGTGTTTACCTGAAGGTATTTTTTTATATGACTTTCACAGTTCTAGAGACTTGCTTTTCCACATTTTTGTTTTGTATTCAACTTTATACATTTCCTTTAAATAGTGCTTTATGTTTGTGAATAGATAGCAGGATTTGTTAACATTGTTGTGTTAAAAGTATGTTGTATGAAGATTTTTGTATATTCTGTACCCCAATGAACAGTAAGGGAATTGTGAGAACCTACACCGAGGAATAAGCAGTCAATTCCTTGACCGTCTGTGGAACTGTGACACCAAAAAGCACATATTTAAATGGTGCCTAAATCCCTGCAGTTGGTGTGGCTACTAATTTTCTGGACCAGACTCTACACACGTGGCAGATGGCTTGGAAGTGTCTCGTTATCCTCACCCTCACCAGACACATCCAGTCTGAAAAAAAAGAAGATTGAATAGTGATTTCACAGATTTTGGTCTTTAGTTAATCTGGGTTAGTGAGGCTTCAAAGATCCCATCAGTTAACACAGTTAAGCACTTGTGTACATTTCTGGCGTGTTTGTGCTGAAGCTGCTCAGGAAGCCAAGCTGTAGAGCCTGGTCATCCTAACAGCTGTCCCCTTCCGCACACCCACACATACGTATCAGAAGGATGGCAAGCTCTTGTGACCACTAAATGAATCCACTTACTCTCCGTTGTGATGCTAACTCTGTATTCTAATGGTTACAGTCATTGAGAATATGATATATTAAATGGCACATCAAAGCATTTTATATAATCATCCATTAAAGGATCAGTTTCTTAATGCAATACTCTAGAATGCCTTTTTTTTTGGGGTGGATTTATGAAATTGTGTTTTGTTTTAGTTAATGTTGATTGTAATGTAAATAGATTCCCTTTGCAATGCTAATTAGATTTATTGTAGTGTCACATAGACAGGGCTTATATGAAACCTTTTAGAATTGTGCTGTGCCAAAGCTAGATTTAGTATCTGATTTGTGCAACACTGTTTTAAAGAGATGGCCGTATGGACAGCTATAGAAAAGCATAGAATAAGGAAATTTAAATAAAAGTGGAATAGGTTAAAACATGGGTAATATCTGTATAAACTGAGGGTTACTTAAAGCCAGTCATAGATGGTGCAATTTACTTTAAAAAAATCACTTGATTCCCCAAGAAGCACTAACTGAATCCCTCCCATGGAGCTATTGTGTTCTCCCAGCATGGGGAGATGTCTACAATATCTGTATAACCTGAGGGGTACTTAAAGACAGCCATTGGTGGTGCAATTTTCTTTAAAAAAATCACTTGATACCCCCCAACAACACTGACTGAATCCCTCCCATGGAGCTATTGTGTTCGTCTGGCATGTGGAGCTGTCTACAATATCTGTATAACCTGAGGGGAACTTAAAGACAGCCATAGGTGGTGCAGTTTTCTTTAACCCCTTCAATACAGTGCACTTTCACCCCCTTCCTGCCCAGGCCAATTTTCAGCTTTCAGCGCTCTCACACTTTGAATAACAATTGCGCGGTCATGCTACACTGTACCCATATGAAATTTTATAATTTTATTCACACAAATAGAGCTTTCTTTTGGTGGTATTTAATCACTGCTTGGGTTTTTATTGCTTACTAATACTAAAAAAAATAAAAAAGACTGAACATTTTGAAAAAAAACGTTTTTCTTATTTTCGGTTAGTAAATTTTGAAAATAAGTAATTTTTCTCCTTCACTGATGTGCACTTATGAGGCGGCACTGATGGACACTGATAGGCTGCACTGATGGGCACTGAGGAGGTGGCACTTATGGGCACTGATGAGGGGGTACTAATATGCCGCACTGATGGGCACTGATAGGCGGCACTGATGAGCACTGATAGGCAGCACTGATGGGCACTGAAAGGTGGCACTAATGGGCACTGAGAGGTGGCACTGATGGGCGGCGCTGATGGGCGGCACTGATGGGCACTGACGGGCAGCACTGATGGACACTACAGGTGAGCAGGCACTGACTGGCAACACTATGTGCACATATTGTGGGCACTGAGGGTGGGCAATGTGGGCACTGATGGTGGGCACTTTTTGAGCTTTTATGCAATCAGGGCACTGATGATCAGTGCCCTGATTACCTTTTCTGTGTTCCCCTTTGAGGAGGAGCCGCTGATCGGCTCTCCTCGCCACACACTCTGACAGTGTGAGGCGAGGAGAGCCGATAAACAGCACTTCCTCATTTACATGTGACCAGCTGTGATTGGACACAGCCGATCACATGGTTAAAGAGCCAAGTCATTGGCTCTTTGCACAAGATCAGGGTCGCGCCGTGTCCTAGCGACACGGCGCGGCCACGATCGCCGCTCTGCGCGCCCCCCGTGGGCGCATGAGAGAGGTTGTTCTGGTGCGCCATCATATGACGGCGTCCCAGAACAATAGCCGCACCACTCCAATCTGCTGTCAATTGAAGGTGGGCGGTCAGGATGTAGTTAAAAAAAATCACTGGATTCCCCCAGCAACACTGACCCAAACCCTCCCATGGAGCTATTGTGTTCTCCTGGTGTGGGGAGCTGTCTACAATATCTGTATAACTTGAGGGTTACTTGAATACAGCCATAGACAGTGCAATTTTCTTTCAAAAAATCACGTCATGATTCCATGAAATATTTGACAGGCTGGTTGTACCCAAGTTGACCGATCTATCAACTTGGCTACAATCAGCCTGCCCACACATGGTTCACACGCTGCTAGTCCCTGCTGAACCGGCCAAGATTTGGACCCTCTATGGCTGGCTTAATATACACAATCTTATTAATTGTATACCCAGAAAAACAGTAGAATTTACAGTTTTGCAATTGTATTATATACATCTTTGGGGGGGGGGACTTTAGCACACCGCACTGTGGGCTCGTTAAGAAAAAAAAACATTTGGGGAAAAAAATTCAGGAATAAGGTTTCAGCATGTACCAGCCTAAAAATGTCCCCATGACTTCAGATGTATTTCCCATTGAAAGTTTTTTTTTGTGCCGGATTTTAAATCCGATAATTTTTTCAGTTTATGCAACTGTTATATGGACAAAAACATTTTTTTGGCCAGTTGGTGCTTCACTTTCACCTATGCAAACAGAGTAATTAAATAATAAAGATTTAGCTGTAATCTGTGAATTTGTGGCTGCAAATTAATTATTAATCATCATAAACCTTCTGTTTGGATAATTTTGGCACCACTTTAAGCGATAACAGTAAATTTATTTTTAATTAAATCAGTGCATTGAGAATAACAGAAGACTCTTCTGCAGCCCAAACAGAGCACACATGCCATCTTAACTTACTATCATTGAAGGCAGTGATGCTTCTGAAGATTGCAGAGGGCTACAGTTCATTGTCTCTGTTCCATTTTATCTTTAGACTGAAGTGTCACTGACCATGAAGGATTCTATTTCAATTATATCAGCTGTGTTTTACCGTTACAGTGGACCCACTCAAAGCAACTGCTGGTGAGGCTTTAGTGGCTAAAACATCTTGACACATCAACCTTGAAGCCTTGACAGTTTACAAGAGTTTGCATCCTGTGCTTAGTGCGTGCTATGGCACTTCAAGGGTGAAACTCAGGCTGACCTCTGCTGCACATTGCTTATAATGCAGCATCTGTGCGACCGTTAAAAAAAAAAAAAAAAAAAAAAAAAAATCCACAGTTCTCGATTTATAGTAGTGTTATTATTGTTCATATTAATCTAGTTTAAAAAACTGAGCAGTTGTCAATAAAGGGGCAGTAACCCCATATTTTAACCTCTTTATATGAAAGAACAATGAATCAGAATAAATAGCAAACATAAAAGCACTACTCCAGTCATAAATAACAAGATAATAATGAATAGCCCATTAAAAGATAGAATAAAAACACCAGTTTTTGTTGCAATATTCACAATTAATCCAGAGATTTCTCCTGCAGTCCATTTTTATTCCACTAGATGTCATGTCTGTCTCTCTGATGGCGGCATTCAAACCACTTCCTTCAAGCCCAGGTCATCTTGTGACTGGACAGTAAAAAGAGAGGCAGCACATTGGCATATCTCATTTGTTACTCTACTTTCTCCTCCTCTACTTTCTCCTCCTATCGGCATGCTCATTGTCAGCACATAAATTGATTGGCTCCCTGTGCTGCTTTTTCCTCTGCCAGGTACATTTATTGGTGTGTTAATTGTAACAGAGCTGCATTAAAGCGAAGCCCCAGTCGTTTTTGTGAAAATTAAAAGTCAGCAGCTACAAAAACTGTAGCTGTTGACTTTTAATAAACAGACACCTGTACCAGGATCCAGCACTGTGCTCAGCCGAGGGGGTGCCAGGGACTGTCTTCTGTCCCTGATGCCTGCATACTAACAGTGGGCACCTGGCTGTGACAGCTTGCCACTTCACAGCTGGGTACCCACTGTGCATTGTGAATGGTTCCGCAGTCTTCTGGGACCTGTGACCTGTCTCAGAAGACTGTGGGAAGAAAGGGGGAAAGAAGTCAAAACCAGCCCCCCCCCCCCAAAAAAAAAGATTGCCAAATGTCAAAGAGGAGGGAGGGAGAAGGCCCTAAACACCTTTTGGGTTGAGTTCCGCTTCAAGTTGTGTCTTTTATACCTACCTATATTTCATCTTCAATCACTTGCCGACCGCCCACGCAGATTTATTGTGGCAGGGCAGCTCAGCTGCGCATAATCACATAGATCTATGTGATTATATGCACGCGGTTTTGGCTGTGATTATACACAGTGGGACGCAGACCGTGGGAGGAGCGGGCTCGATCACCGCCGGCCTCCCGCTTTCTTCGGCAATACTGACAGGAGAGCCGTCTGGAATGTAAACAACGCAAGACGGCTCTCCTGTCAGAGAGGCAGGGAAAGATTGTGTGATTCAACTAAGCTGAATCACAGATCTCTCTGCCTCTGTTCAATCTTTCCCCAAAAACAGTTGGAAAGCACATATAGGGAATGCATTTAACTCCTTGATCACCTCCAGTGTTAACCACTTCCCTGCCAGTGTCGTTTATACAGTAACAGTGCATATTTTTTTAGCACTGATCACTGTATTAATATCACTGGTCCCCAAAAAGTTTCACTTAGTGTCAGATTTGTCCGCCGCAATGTCGCAGTCCCGATAAAAATCGCTTATCACCGCCATTACTAATAAAAAAAATAAAAAGTCCATAAGTCTATCCCAAAGTTTGTAAACGCTATAACTTTTGCGCAAACCAATTATTATACGCTTTTTGGGATGTTTTTTAACAAAAATATGTAGCAGAATACAAATTGGCCTAAACTGGAAAAAAAAATAGATTTTTTCTTGGGAATGTTTTATAGCAGAAAGTAGAAAATAGTGGTGTTTTTTCAAAATTGAAGATATATTTTTGCTTATAGCGCAAAAAGGAAAAACCGGTGATCAAATACCACCAAAAGAAAGCTCTATTTGTGGGAAAAAAGGACATTGATTGTATTTCGGTACAGAGTTGCACGACTGCGCAATTGTCAGTTAAAGCAAAGCAGTGCTGTATCGCAAAAAATGGCCTGGTCGTTAAGGGGGGGGGGTAAAACCTTCCGGGGCTGAAGTGGTTAAGGAGTAATCTGAATAGGAAATAGTTTAGATGCAGTGATGGCCCTGGCGAGAGACATTTTCCTACAAGTAAATGACTTCCTGTTCGATAATCCCACTGGAAAATACTGTAACATGTAAAATACTCAGCATTCTTGACCTAGAACAAAGTGAGAATAAGACTTCAATCTGTAAAAGCAAGGAAGGCATGATTATAATAGCTAACGTGTTGACTAGGGGTTGTTGTGTCTGAAATGTGTAAACTATTACTATCTCGTCATTCCTTCTTTCATGCTCGGAGTTTTTAACCTCATTTGTTCCAGTCTGAAGTGCTAAGCACTAGTTAGTTCTCTGTAGTCCTCAGATTGACTGCTTCACACACCTAGGCAGATTGGCGGGGCATAATATATTGGTGGCTAGTTGTAGTTATCATTCCCTTTTCTTTATTATATGTACCCTCTGCTTTGCCTGATCTCCTAGGCTTCATTTTTACATTTACTACATATTAATACATAAGATTGACATTTATCATAAAGATGACTTGTAGTTTAAGTGTGTTACTTGTGTAGTTAGAAAACCACTGCCAGAAAATACAGGCATCTTTTTCTCAATATGGCAGACAATAATTTCTTTACTGGTACAAAAATGTGCCATGCTTTTGTTGTGATGAACATTGAGGACAATGAACATTGAGGGTCCATGCACACTGCCTAAAAAATCACAGATTCTACAGGAGTTTTGCATTTTGCCTGTAGAAGCAGCTCAATGTTATCCTATGTGTCCATGCACATTAGGACCATTTGAGGCATATTTTAAGCTTAGCATTTAAAGGCAGAACAAAAAAACACTTTTGGTTTGCGCTTTTAGACGAAAAAAACCCCTAAACGCTCCTAAACACTGGTACAAAAAACAGTCAAAACTAGTGTTTTTTTTTTTTTCTGCCAAGGGAACTGGCATTCTTTTTTAAAGCCATTGTGCATTGGCCCTTATGGAGAATTTTCTATTGTTCACATGCCTATACCTGAAACAATACTTTCACTGTGCAGGTGCTTGAGGCTTTACTGAAGGTATGATGGAATACCTGTGGAGTGTGGTGATGACATGGGGACAAGAGCTCAGACTAGGGGAGGAGCCAATTAGTTGTGCTACAGTGCTCACATTGGACATGTTGAGAGAAGTAGAGAGCAGAGACACAAAGATGAGTTTATTAATGTGTTGATTCTTCTTTCACTGTCCAGACACAGGCAGGAGAAGAAGCAAGACCTGTAAGAATTATTTAAAGTGAACGTAAAGGAAAAAATTGTATTAAAAAAAAATAACAAACATGTTACACTTACCTGCTCCATGCAGTGGTTTTGCACAGCACAGCCCCAATCCTCCTCTTATCCGGTCCCCCACCAGCACCTTGGGCCTCTTCCCCTTTCCATGTGCCCCTATAGCAAGCCGCTTGCTGTGAGGGCACTCATGTGTGCTCTCTCCAGAGCAGGTTCTCTACATCACAGAGACACAGAGAGCATGGCTTAGCCCCACTCCTGCCTAACTAGCTGTGATTGACAGCAGTGGGAGCCAATGCTGCTGCATCTCAGCCAATCAGGGGGGAGAGACTCGGGAGAGCGTAGGACAGTGATGGTGAACCTTGGCACCCCAGATGTTTTGGAACTACATTTCCCATGATGCTCATTAACTCTGAAGTGTAGTTAAGCATCATGGGAAATGTAGTTCCAAAACATCTGGGGTGCCAAGGTTCGCCATCACTGGCCTAGGGTCTCGTGCACATCGATGGATCAAGAGCGGGCTTAGGTAAGTAGTAGGGGGGTTTGAGGCGGGAGCTGCACACTGAAGGTTTTTTTACCTTCTTGCATAGAATGCATGAAGGTAAAAAAAAAAAACCTTCAGCCTTTACAACCACTACAACTGCAGTATTAAAAAAAAAAAAAAAAATTAGGTTTCTTGCCTTACTAGACAGGATTATGCTGTATGACAGAGCAGTGCAAATCTCTGAACTAGATGGACAGAAGTACAAACCCATTGGCACATACTGCACATACAGTATATGTATTGTATGCTTGTTGAGCTGTTGGATGTGACCATTTCACGCATCAGGTAGTGAAAATAGACAGAGCAAAGAGATTTTCCACTTTTAGTATAAAAAAGGTGGAGGACTTTTTATGGCAATTGGATTTAGTATCCAAGTTTTGGCTGGATCATTAATGAGTCTGATATAGCACTTCTGAACTACCTTTCCTATTAGTGTAGCAATAAATAATGCATGCAATACAAACGTAAGCATTGCAGTGCTGTGCAGCAGAATGTGCTGCTTCATGTGCCTAATTGTCAATAATAAGAACATAATCATAAAGATCTCATCAAATAAAGCCTGCAAGACTACAAGCAGATTTTTCTCCCTGTTATTCCATTCTTCTCTTAGTTCTGTGACATTAGCCCAGAGGGAAACACCGGTCCATAGGACAGCACTATGTATCTTTTGTGCGAAGTGTCACTGCACAAACACATATAGCTGTCTCCTAGCGTGCTAGCCCAGTGAGGGTCAGCTCCAGTCGCTGGCCGCTAAAAATGAAAAACATGCCCCGACCGGGGACGAGAACAGGGTCAACAGCTGGCAGAGGATATGGCAATCATTTATATAAATATGCTTTCTCAAGCCCACAAAAACAAAAAACCCAAAACCAAACAGCTGGGAAGGGTTGGAAGTAGCCCCAAGGCTGGTTAGTTTCCTTCCAGATGGGGAGGTTAGACTGGGGCTAGCCAGACTGCTCCACATAGACTTCCGATTCACATTAGAAATAAAAAGAGAGGAGGGAAGGGAAAAGGAAGAACAGCTACAAGCGTGACTGCTCCGTTTTTCACCTAACTTAATCAAATAAGTGAGGAGTTTCCGAAGCGGAAGACTTGCATTTATTCATATTCACATTTGTTCTTGCTTCTTGTTTATCTCTGTCAGGTCTTTTCTTGTGCATTTTAACCCCCTGTGAGACCTCCAATTGTTTATGGCTGTATGTGAGTTATATTATTCTTCATGCTGAATAAATACTCCCTGTAACGATAAATGATATGCATACAGGCTGCTTCAGATCATCTAGGGGTTAATATTTGTTGCAGTGGAATGTTCCTCCCGCCTTCCAAAGTTTTCACTATTAATAACAATTAAATCATTGTGCTTTTGTAAGAAATTGCTTTATGTTGTCTCTCTGGAAATAATAATAATAATTATTATAATTAATATTATTTTATATATTAATATTCTAAAATAGTAATAACCCAAATGAACCAAGCCAAAACAACTAATCAGAAATAGTATTTCCAATCTTTGGGGAATCGTCACTTTTTTTTTTCAGTATGCAAAATGATAATTACGCATACTATACTTTTTTGCCAAGAAAATCATTTTACTGTCTTGTGGAAAGGGTCGGTTTTACTGTACCTATACTGGCTTATTGACTAAAGCCCCATACACACGCGTCGAAAATTGGCAGGGAATTTTGGGCCAACGTCCGATCTGCCGATTTTCGGCTTGTTAGTATGATGCTTCCAACAACCAACTCCGACTTTTCGGCTGAAAAAAATCTGGTGTGCAGGCTATAAAATTTTTGTTGGCCGTCAACACAACGGCCGATTTTCGTGCAGTCAGTACAGATTTCGACAGGGAAAAATCTGATGAGCAAGTCTGGGCATGCTCAGTGAAGAAAAAACACAAAGAAAACAAACCAACACATGACATCAATTCTGAAGTAGAATTTTGTTGGCTGAGAAAATTCGTATGCAGTCTAGGCACATTCCAACCAGCAAAACACAACTTGGACAAAAGTCGGACGATCGGTCGGCCGATAATCGTTGCGTGTGTACGAGGCTTTAGACCTCTGTATAGGCTCACTTTAGAACTTGGGGAAAAAAACAAAATTGTTTGATAAAATTTGGGGCAGGTGGATTTCTAATCCTCTTACTTTGACCTATCTAGATCCCAGATATAAATGTTGTCTTTTTTCATGCTTGTGTACAATGTATAATTTGTCATGGAGTGCGCAGCCTCTATTCCTTATGTACCTTTACTGTGATTTATATATTAGCATTTTTTTTTTTTACTATTTTATGCAACGTGTGAGACACTGGGGTTTATTTACTAAAGCTAGAGAGGGCAAAATTAGTCACAATTCTGCAGAGAAACCAATCTAACCAATTTAAGCTTGTTAAATTAAGCTTTACTAATAAAACCTGGAAGCTAATTGGTTTTTCTGCAGAATTGTGACTAATTTTGCCCTCTCTAGCTTTAGTAAATAAACCCCACTGTGACATAGCTTAATTGTTTTTTTTTTTTTTTTTTTGGGGGGGGGGGGTATTTTGCATATTAGCTTCTTTTTGAATACCTTTTTAATAAAACTCACTGAACATATATTTTTTAAAAAATTAAATAATATTTCCACAGCCTGAAACTAAACTGTGACAGCTGCAATCTGATCTGTTGCTATAGGTAATTAAGCATGGTTGTAATATAAGCAGTGTTGTTTAATTTCAAATATGATCATTTCTTCCTGCAAGTGTTTTCTGTGTCCTATGTTATCAAGAGCACAAAAATACTGCAACAACATTTTTACAGTTTTATTTTCATGCGATCCAAATGAATGATATAAAAAAAAAATGAGGTCTTATGTAGAACGACACACATGCCATATGTGGTCGAAACGGACTCACAATGTGTTTAGCCCAGAGATATCCAGAGATCTATACACAAATCATAATGTGACTTGCACTGTTTTGTATGTGACCAGTAAGGACAGAGCCATTAGCTCTTCAAAATGCATTTATAACATTGCACTCA
Organism: Pelophylax lessonae; assembly: GCF_965119305.1. NCBI lineage: Eukaryota > Metazoa > Chordata > Amphibia > Anura > Ranidae > Pelophylax > Pelophylax lessonae. The sequence goes on along the minus strand of NC_138769.1, from coordinate 379,378,248 downwards.
GGGATGAAAGATCCGCAAGGCTTTTGTGCCACAAGTGAGGCATTTTTCACTGGAATTATGAAATCTGACAGTTTAAAAGGCTTCCTTTTTTCCTCCTCTAAGAGTCCTTTTTAAAAAAGCATATTTTCCTCTAGTTTGTGCCTATGGCAAAATCTTAGCTTTAAGGTAGTCTCTTTATTTTTTCCGGCTCCGAGCTATCGCTTGAAACATATGTCTTAAAGTCGTAGCGTGGCCCAACACTACATTCTATACATATTACCCTTGTCCACTATGTAGTGTTTGTCTTTGTCTATTCTTTGTAATAATTCCAAAAAGCAAGAACAACACTGGATGACTCTTGGGGTGGTAAAGTCCTCTGTGATCTCAAGGAGGTCTTTGTTTTTATTGCCCAAACATTTTTACAGTAGGGTCAAAGTGAAGACTAATCAGAGTTATATATGAGCCTATTTGTTGAAGCAATGACTGATCTGGTCTCTAGTGTCCTTTAGAGTCTACTGCATATGTGTATATTTTATTCAAATAGTCCTTTATGAACTCGATCTGAGGTACTGGAAGGTACGTGCATTGGCAAGGGTTTAGTAGGCAGAGGAAAAGCAAGCTCCACTTTTGTGACTTGTCAACACATTTGAAGCAGATGGAGTATTAATGGTGGCTTCCACTGGTGGGATGTCCAGCAGAGAACTTGCTCTCTCCACCCATTTATCATGCCGTAAAGCTCTTTTGAGGTACGGAGACAGGCTGCATAGTCTGGCCCTAGACGGGCTGCACTATATCATCCTTCTGATTGGTTTTGTCTCCAGCAGGCTGGAATCTTAAGTCAGCCCCTCCAGTCTGGGTTTCCCCTGTTCGCAGCACAGTTTGCTGACATGGAAACTAGAAGCATACAAGTTTATGAAGCTGTGTGCTTTGAAGATTGTTTCATTTAACAAGTCAGTTACTGTTATCCAGATGTTTTATCCTGTAACTCCTCATTAAATTCAGTGAATAGTTAATCTCCCTCGCTTGGATCTTAGGCTGTGTAGTTTTTTTTTTTTTTATTTTCGTTTAATGCTCCTAGTAGAACATTCAGCTTTTCTCCCCAGAATGTAGATGACAACACTCCCTGTAACACCAGTTCTCAAATATAGAGTGCGATTGCATGACTTTTACACTGTGCTGAAAAAATGTTAAAGATGACACACTTAACTAGAACATGCATGGAGTATCCTATACCTTAATGTCTAGTACACACAATGAGAAAATTGGACAAAAAATACCGCTTTTGGAGAGGTCGTCCAATAATCTGATCATTAGTATACAGCTTTTGAGAGCCGATCACTACAGTTCAATACTAAAATATCCAAAGGGACAAGCACGAACGATTTTCATGTAATTAGTATAATATTTGTATGAAAAGAAAATCATGTGACCAAGTCCACGCATGCACAGAAATTAAAGAATATATTACAATTCAGTACAATACATTACTTCTGAAGTTGTATTCTGTCATATGAAAATTTTCATAACTTTAGTAACCTATTGGTTTTCTATATGAAACTAGAATTAAAAAAAAAAATGAACAATCATTTGTCTGATATTTTTACCGTGAGTAGGAGGCTTTAGTCTTCTCGTGTAATAAAAGAAGAATGAGGTGCTCTGGTTCTTATCACACAAGACCTATTCCTTGTCGGAGGTCATGTGGCCTGCCAAGTGGTGCATTTTTGCTCTGGCTGAGGACGCCACTGACCTTACTGCACCACAATGTACTCCATCAACACACCATCTGACTTATGCTGATAAAAAAGTCACATGATGGGCACTCTTGAACATTTTGTTAAGTACAAGAGTGTGGAAATATTTTAGGATGTTTGAATCATCTTTATGCAAAACTTGAATGGTACCTTTCCCAAGCTGTAAAAAAAATACCTGTTCTTATATTGTATTAGTTCATTTGCTACCTTCAGTCATGTTTACTTGCTTTATTGAATCCTCACATGTACCTTATGTAAGCTGTAAGACAGAAAGATTTTGCTGAAGAAGTTAAAGTGACTTTAAGCTCTGGTATAAAAAAGAACCTATTCAAACATGTATTATAAAAAGAGAAGTATGGGAATTCCTTTTTTTTTTTAATCTTACTTACCTGGGTGGATGCAGGATTGGTCCCCTGCCGGCTCTAAGACTGAGAACCGAGTGATCAAACACCACCGATCTCTCGGTTCTCAGGATTACCTGAGCAGAGAGCTGGTAACTGTCTCACTGGAGCGCTGGGCTGTAGAGGGGGCGGGTCTAGGAATGTGGGCCTGAACATATGGTGATGATCATTCCCGAACCTGGTCTGGTTCTCTGTTGTCAGTCGACAGCAGGCTTCTGCCTGCTATCTGCTGAAAACTGGTCATAGGAGTGCAGAACAAACTGCATTCATGTGATCCACAGGAGAAGTACAGCTAAACGAGCATTGGCTGTACTTCTCCTTTAACTCAAAAAAGTACCTTCTACTGCTGTCAACCTCTTCCAAATCACCAAGTTTCTTTTTTTTTCTGCTGCTGTGATCTGACTTCTTGTTAGCGGGTGGCTGTGTTGGTCCAACTGTATGTAGGAATGTAGACACCCTCACGGACTATAGACTATGAACTTCGAGATTTTTACTATGCTTAGAGCAGTGCATATGACAGCAAATAACGCCCACTGCTCAATCAAAACAAATGGAAGTGAGGGGAAAAGGGAGAAATTCAGATGCTCACAGAGGACATTAAAGGAGGCAGAAAAACACAGTAAGAAACAATTTCATGAAAATCAGATTACAGGGTCATTAAGTATTGGATGTGTATGGATTATTTTTGGAGAATAATAATATTGTGTAGTGTAATTTTAGGTGGGAGAAATGTTTTATCCAGTTCCCATTTGTTCCACAATTTATATGCACTTATGCAGAGCCAACAAGGTGATTACTTGTAATATACTGCACAATAAATGGCCTTGTTATAGAAAGGAAGGCCCCTTCAGTTAAAATGCAGACACATACAGTAAAAAACCTTCATAGATGCAGTTATGCATTCATTAAAAAATCATTACATTTATTTATATTGCAAATAGCTAACATCCCTAAATAAGTCTTGATAATTTAGGGATGTTTACTATGTTAACCCCTATACCCCGTAGCCTTGCAACACTCTGATTGGGTGAGGTAAGACCAACCCATGAGCCAATCAGGCCCTGGTGCATGCAGATGTGCTGACTGTGAATGTGAAAGGAGAGAGAAGAAAGCAAAGTGGGGATTTGTTAGTTTGCTACTACTAGTTGCCACTAGTTTTTTTTTGTCCAGTCTATGGAGTTGTGTTATGGCTGTGCTAGTATGGTGGCGGTTGATCTGTCTGGCAGAGGTGCCTGAAATACTAAAATGTACAGAACTACAGATTCTTTGGCAAGTAAAATAGTCCCCATATATACAGTATATATGCATTTTATCTGTGTATTCATGCATTTGCTTGGGGTTCAGTTGTAATTTCTTTTTCCTATTAATTTTTTTTCACAACAGTTCTGCGTTGATTATATACACATGCTAGGGAATTAATCAAGCTTCTACAATGGCGCAGAAAGCTGTCAGGTGTGGCGTATCCAACATTAACTAAGCAGATAGACCTCTTTTAGGTCTATCTGCACCAGTCACACCAGTTTCTATTTCAGAATAAAATCAAAACTAGCCCAAGTTTGTCCCTAATTAATAGAGGGAATATGGCAGTTTTCCTTATAGAAAATTTCTGCAGATTTCACCCAAGTGTGACCTGTCGTATGGGATGTAACTTGATAGTAGGTAGCTCTAGGAGACAGTACCTCTCTCTGCCTGTGCAGTGATTACACTACATGAGCAGAGTCTGCAGGGTTACCAGTCACAGAAAGGGCTGAACAGAGAACTGATAACTTCTAATTAAAAAATGGGCTTGCTCCATTTTTTTATGTTTAGAGGAGTGATGCAAGCTTGTGCCCAAATACATTTTTTTAATTATCATTTATAAAGTCATACTTTTGTTAACATGCTTTTATTTCACCATGCAGACGGACAGTTAGGGCATTTACTATAGTTGAATGAGGTTGCTGTGGTTAATAGTCACTACCTAGCTACAGAGAGTGTCAAGATCCACAATTGATCTCTGTCACTATAATTATTGTGTGGCATATGAAAATCGCCTTTTGGAAGGCAATGTGACAGTGTTGTACATAAGACATCCATCTGTCTTGGCCTAGTTTAGCATTTCTTGTGTGACTGCTCAATTTGCGTGGGTGTGTGAATGTAAACAGAAAAGTAGTACTGTGAATCACTTTAAAACTTTGGATTAACAAATATATGCAGTGGTCGAAAATAAGTTATCATTCTCCAGTAAGTCTTGTTGTGTGTTACTTGTTTAGAGTAGCTGGGTCAAATTTTATCAGAATGTAAATAAGCAAGCCATATTGTAAACTAAAAAGAGACAGTGTTACACAAGTGAAAAAGCCAACAAAAATTTGAACAGAACAAAGGTTTATATGCTTCGGCTTTTTAAACATGGCTAAACAGTGATACTTATTGAAAAAATGCATACATTTACATAAAATATGGGCTTATTTAGAATAAGCAATGTGCAAAGTGCAGGGACACGCAACACCATCAGAATATATCTTTCACAGAACTGACTATACTATAGTGATATATTGCTAGGACATGCCGGACATATTGTCCATTTACTACATTGTACTTTACTCCCAAGGATGATTTTTTAGGGATGTTCTAGAACAGCCTTTCCCAACCTTTTCAACCAGAGGAACCCTTGAAATAGTTTTCAGGTCTCAGGGAACCCCTGCTAAAAATGACTATATCTACAACTCAAGATACATTAGTGTGATGGTCAGTGGGATGAATGCTACTTACACTTGTGGACACTGGGAAGAATTAACTTCTTCCAGATAGCTAAAAAGATCAGTGGTGTCAGGGGAACTTATCTGAGAGGCAGAAATTGCCCATTGCTCAAGGAACCCCTAGCAATCTCTGGAGGAACCCTAGGGTTCCACGGAACCCTGGCTGAGAAACTCTGTTCTAGAGACACTGTTACTTGGCCCATTCATGGCAAAGAGTGACTGCTTATTCCACTACCTCAGCCGGTACAAAATATCAGGTGCTTTCAGGTATGAGGGAACATGTGACCTCCTCCTATGTGATAGTGTTTGGGCCTAGAAGTTAATGACTAGGCCTGAGAACTGTCACATCATGCAGGTGTGATGTTGTCACTCCCTATAAGCTCCATTATCCGAGGCCAGTGTGTATTTTGATGTCCACTCTGATGCAGTAGGGAGCATTGGGGGATCGCTGGAGAGACAAATACCTTTCTTATGTTGCCCACACCTTCCTTCTACATTTACATACACCTGTACCAATTGCAGAGCACCTTGCAGTCCTCTGTAGATAGTTTGCTCTGAGGTTAGTTGGGTTATGTGCAAATAACCGCAAGTCTATGAGCAGCTTTTGGTTGCCAGGGGAATAGCACGGCACCGCTGAACCCTGTTGCCTATGCTCTCCAAAAAATGTGATAAAGAAAATTCCAGAAGGGTCCACCCCTTATGATAATGCAAGCAGAGTTACAGGGTACTAATTTTGTATGCGCAGCTACTGTATAAAAGTTTACTTAATGCTCTCTGATAAATGCCACTTTCTGAACTACCCTCAAACCTCTTATGGCACTTTTCCACTGCAAGTACCGGCTTGGCTCTACTCGGCCCTGCTTGGCCCTGTTTGGTTTTCCACTGCATGGTACCGTGTTGGAACGGTTCGGTACGGTTTGGTATGGTTTGCTTTTCCACTAAAGTAGTACTAAAGTAAGTGGGTGGGATAACAACGATTCTCTGACCAATCAGTGGCTAGTAGTGACTGCATGCAAAGGATTGTGGGATATGGTACCGGTATGGTACCTCTTGGAACCACAATCGAGGTGGTACTGTTCCATGTAGTGGAAAAGCGCCGCCGTACCGTACCGAACCATTCCTACACCATACAATGTGGTACCAGCAGTGGAAAAGCATAAAAGCGAGCCGAACCGTTCGGTTCCATGCAGTGGAAAAGCCCCATTACATTTTTGCCAGGATTTTTTAAACTTGTTCTCATTAAATTTATTTAAAAATTGTACGTTTTTTCAAGACCAAATCTACCTCCTGAAAAAGCTTCAGATGGTCAATCTAAGCTGAACTGAATCACCCTTTGAACCAATCAGAATTTTTATTACAGGTCTGGTCCTTCTGTAGAACAGTCATACTAATGCTATTCTTACATGCAGTGATATAATAATTGTTTATGATGAAAGATAAAAAAATAAACACATGTTTTAGTAATGAATTGCATCAAAGACTTCTTTAGTGACGGTTCACATTGGTGCGAAGCGGGAACCCTGTGAATCCACTGCAAGTTCCCGCATTGCACCCGACTCACAGGCAGTTCTCACTGCCATATGCGAACTGCTAGGGGTGTCAATACAAAGTTAACGACACGCCCAGATTAATTTGCATATCGCAGTATGAACTGTCAATACCAGTTCACACTTATGCGATGTCAGACATCGCATGTGATTCGCACCGCACTGCTGTGCAAATCACATGTGATGTCTGTGCGATGCAAATTCAGCTATGCAGATTGCATGGCTGAATTAGCATCGCATTCAAACCAAAGTCGCACAGGAACTTTTTTTGGTCCGCACCAAAATTGGATCGCATGGGTGTTCACACCTATGCGATCCAATTCCTTTTCGAACTGACAGTATGCACTGCAATATGCAAACTAATCTGGGGGTGCCATTAACTTTGTATTGACACCCCCAGCAATTTGCATATGGCAGTGTGAACTGCCTGTGAGTCTGGCGCAATGTGGCAACCCGCAGTGGATTAGCAGGGTCCCCACTTCGAACCAATGTAAACTGGCACTCAGTTCGGACAGGAATCAGATTGCATAGGTGTGAACACCCATGCGATCCGATTCTGGTGCGGACCAAAAAAAGGGTCCTGTGCAACTTTGGTCGAATGCATTGTGAATTCAGCCATGTAATCTGTATGGCTGAATTTGCAGCGCTCAGACATCGCATGCCTCACATGCCATGTCTGACATCGCAACTGTGTGAACCGACACTTAAGTGCAATTCATTTTTTAAATACTTACCTTTTTTGGGAGTTTTTTATGTTATTTAGTGCTTGTTTTCATTGAAAGGAAGCTGTCGGGCCTGAAACCCCAAAAAAATTCTATAAATATATAGTACTTCCTGAATAGTACAAAACACAAAGAACAGAATCACATAACTCAACCATATACCAGGGCAAAGCCAAACCCACGTCAGTGACATATAATGGGTAGATGGCAGCATAACTCTTTTTTTGAAACAAAAATTTTACATTTTACCAAATTGATATTTTTCTTTGCTGTGTTATTTGTTTTTGAATTATAGATTGTTTAAAATTATCATCCAATCTATAATCCATTGTTTACTTATCATTGCATATATAGCCAACTTCAGTATTTTTTATAGCAAGATTCATAGCTATAATGCTGAATTATGCCTCGTACACATGCAATGATTATCGGCCGTCCGATCGACCATCTTTTGTCCAGTGTTGTGTTGGTTGAAATGTGCTCTACACTGCACACAAATTTTCTCGGCCAACAACAACCAACTTCAGAAGTGATGTCATGTGATGATTTACTTTCCGTGTGTTTTTTCTTCTCTGAGCATGCCCAGTCTTGCTCATCTGATTTTTGTCTGCCGAAATCTGTACTGACTGACGGAAAATCGGCCGTTCTGTTGACGGCCAACAAAAATTTTATAGCATGCACACCAGATTTTGTTCGGCCGAAAAGTCGCAGTCGGTTGTCGGAAGCATCATACTAACAAGCCGACAATCGGCCGATCGGACGTTGGCCGAAAATTCACAGCCAACAATCGTTGCCTGTGTACGAGGCATTAGTCAACTTGGGACTTCAGTCAAGTTGGACTGCAGGTGTCAAAGAAAAGCAAAGGGTTTCCAAGACGGCATCTACACAGAGCCACATCGCATCACAGCCACCCAAATTGTGCTTCTCATATAAACACCCTGTAGGATTATTTGAAATCCTACAGGATGTTTATATGCAGAGCCTGGCCGGGAAGTGGTTAAAATGTTTAAACAAAATGTTTCAGGGATGTTGCTTAAAAGAGCTTCCAGTGTAACAGAAATGCTCCCATATCTGTGTACATAGGAGGAGATCCATGGCATTAGCCAGCACCATGGTCTGTCCTTCCGGTACAATATATATGTTATATGATGGGAGATAAATCAGAAGCATTCTGGGATAACTACAAACGAGTGTGGTATGGCTGCTTTAAGGTTAGGCAGCATGCACAGAACAGTGCTGTTCATTCATTGGTGATATCATTAATGATGACAGCATGGCTAGATATTTCTTTTTTTCTTAATTGTGCACATAGCACTAATTACCGAGTAGGCCTTTTTAGAATTGGTCTCCTATTCAGAAGTGACAACTTAATTTCAGTGGGTTCCTGTGATCCCTTTGCCTGCGTGTGTTCATGTCTGCACTATCTGTCTCACTGCCAGATCCTATCTATTTTCCCTTTCAAGAAGCAGTAAAAAAAATGTGGTAATTCAACACTACCTGAAACCATCCTTCCAGACTTCCACCTTACTGTTACACCCTGAAGTCATCACCTCTTGACCTCAGAGGTCATGGGTCTAGTGCTTTTCTATCCTGCTTGATTCCACTGTCTCTGCCCACTTCCTTTACAACATTAGGACCTTGTTATATAAGGAAATTGGAAACACTAACAGGCCTTTCTGAGGCCAACAATCCCTTTGCAAGATAAGATTTCCTCTCGGCTTCTAAGTAATTACTGATGATGCTTATAAATAGATTCTACTCTGAATATGAATGGGAGGCATTTTGCTGTTATAATTTATTTTATACAAGCTAACAAAAATTCCAACTATGTGACAGCCTGTACAAATGTAAGTATATTAAAAACCCATGTGATTCAATATAATATACACTAATGGCCTTGTACAATACATTTTATTTATACAATCATACAGAAATAAATTCCTATATTTAGCAAGATTGTAAACTCCGTCATTCAAATTTAATATAAACTTTGACATGTTCATGTAATTGCAAAAGTAATTTCCCATATTTTTTGATGTGAACATTTCATTAAATAATACCTGGTGATCCTGCCATAAAGGTCCTCATTTAGGTACTTCATGTTATAGGGCAGTGATGGTGAACCTTGGCACCCCAGATGTTTTGAAACTACATTTCCCATGATGCTCATGCAGTCTGAAGTGTTTTTGAGCAGTATGGTAAATGTGGTTCCAAAACATCTGGGGTGCCAAGCTTTTACGCCAAACATAACGTTTTGCATTGTTGCCAAAAAGTTCGATTTTGGTTTCATCTGACCAGATCACCTTCTTCCACATGTTTGGTGTGTCTCCCAGCTGGCTTGTGGCAAACTTTAAACGACACTTTTTATGGATATCTTTAAGAAATGGCTTTCTTCTTGCCACTCTTCCATAAAGGCCAGATTTGTGCAGTATACGACTGATTGTTGTCCTATGGACAGAGTCTCCCTCCTCAGCTGTAGATCTTTGCAGTTCATCCAGAGTGATCATGGGCCTCTTGGCTGCATCTCTGATCAGTCTTCTCCTTGTATGAGCTGAAAGTTTAGAGGGACGGCAAGGTCTTCGTAGATTTGCAGTGGTCTGATACTCCTTCCATTTCAATATTATCGCTTGCACAGTGCTCCTTGGGATGTTTAAAGCTTGGGAAATCTTTTTGTATCCAAATCTGGCTTTAAACTTCTCCACAACAGTATCTCTGACCTGCCTGGTGTGTTCCTTGTTCTTCATGATGCTCTCTGTGCTTTAAATGGACCTCTGAGACTATCACAGTGCTGGTGCATTTATACGGAGACTTGATTACACACAGGTGGATTCTATTTATCATCATTAGTCATTTAGGTCAACATTGGATCATTCAGAGATCCTCACTGAACTTCTGGAGAGAGTTTGCTGCACTGAAAGTAAAGGGGCTGAATAATTTTGCACGCCCAATTTTTCAGTTTTTTATTTGTTAACAAAGTTTGAAATATCCAATAAATTTCGTTCCACTTCATGATTGTGTCCCACTTGTTGTAGCCTGAAATGTGGCAAAAGGTCGCAAAGTTCAAGGGGGCCGAATACTTTTGCAAGGCACTGTATACTCCACAAATCTGACCTTTCTTGAAAAGTGGCAAGAAGAAAGCCATTGTTGAAAGAAAGCCATAAGAAGTCCCATTTGCAGTTTGAGAGAAGCTATGTGAGGGACACAGCAAATGTGGAAGAAGGTGCTCTGGTCAGATGGGACCAAAATTAATCTTTTTGGCCTAAAAGGAAAACGCTATGTGTGGCAGAAAAGTAACACTGTACATCCCCACCGTGAAACGTGGTGGCAGTTTTATGTTCTGAGGATGCTTTTCTTCAGCAGGTATGGGGGGGGGGCTTGTCAGAATTGATGGGAAGATGGATGGAGCCAAATACAGGGCAATCTTGGAAGGAAACCTGAGTCTGCAAACGACTTAAAACTGGGGCAGATGTTCACCTTCCAGCAGAACAATGACCCTAAACATACAACCAGAGCTTCAATGGAATGGTTTTGGATCAAAACATAATCATGTGTTAGAATGGGCCAAAGTCCAGACCTAAATCCAATTGAGAATCTATGGCAAGACTTTAAAAAATTGCTGTTCACAGACACTCTCCATCTAATCTGACAGAGCTTGAGCTATTTTGCAAAGACCAATGGGCAAACATTTCTCTAAATGTGCAAAGCTGGTAGAGACATACCCAAAAAGATTTGCAGCCGTAATTGCAGCAAAAGGGGGTTCTACAAAGTATTGACTCAGGGGGCTGAATACAAATGCACACCACACTTATTAGATATTTATTTGTAAAAAATGTTGATAACCATTTATCATTTTCCTTCCACTTAAAAATTATGTGCCACTTTGTGTTGGTTTATCACATAAAATCCCAATAAAATCCATTTATGTTTTTGGTTGTAACATGACAAAATGTGGAAAATTTCAAGGGGTATAAATACTTTTTCAAGGCACTGTAGGCATGGTCCACTGTTGTCACCATCAGGAAAATTGCCCTGAGAGCCATAAAGGCATCGTTGGGATGCTGCATGTAGAAGTGACTGCAATACGGGTTGCTGCAGATCAGCAGCACTGAGATGCAACAAAGGATGAAAAAAGTGAGAACAGATAAATACATTTTAAAATTAAGTACCATGCTTTAGCAGACTAAACATCACCTTCAGTTAGGGTTTACATCTACTTTAACAATATGAACCATTGTTTCTCTCCCTAGGGGTCCAGGATAAAAGTTAAATTCTACATTTCCTTCTCTTACTTATGTGCATAATAAACCACATCTATGTTCACAGTTTCAACGAAAAATTACTTTTAAAACTCTCTGATGTCAAAACTAACTTTGAGAAATAGACACTAGGACTAGGTACCCAGAGGAGGTTTCAAGTCCAATGCATTTGTCACATCTGCTCACTGTGCTGCACTGCTTGCAAAAACTAAAATCCCCATGATACAGTGGGAATGGTAGTTGTGAATGGGCCTTAGTGGGGGTGAGATGGAAATGGGGCCAGTTGCCGATGTTAAAAAGGAGCTCCAGGCTCCTTCAGATAAAATGAAAAGTCAGCAGCTACAAATACTGTAGCTGCTGACACCTAATATAAGGACATTTACCTGTCCAGGGAATGTCCTCACCCAAGCCAATTCTTCAATCAGCTTCAAGTGCAGGTGCCGGAATCTCTAGTAAGGGAAAAAGTCCTATACAGGGGCGTAACTACAGGGGTTGCAGGGGTTGCGATTGCTACCGGGCCCCATGCTCCAGGGGGCCCAGTAGCAAACCAGTGGGTGAACTTCCAGGATTGCAAAAGTCACACTTGCGACCGGGCCCTGGCATTGCACCACTGTGGGGAGGCCCCAAGATTGCAGGAAGGGAGCCCACTGCAGAACTTGTGAAAGGATCCTGCTGCGGGACCGTAATAAAAGGCCATGCAACGAGAGTAAAGAGCCCCAGGATTAGTGGGAAGAGCCCTGGGCTTGAAGGGAAGGGCCCCCGGCCAGGGATCTGGGGGGGGCCCTTCATGGTTTCTTGCATCGGGGCCCTGAAGGTTCTAGTTACGCCTCTGGTCCTATAGTCTGGTGGGACCTGTGATGTGTCCCAGAAAACTGCGGAGAAGGAGGGGGCCAAACTTTTGGCTCAGTTTGCCACAGCGATCTGAGCCAGAAATGGGAGCGTGTACCTGTCAAAACCAAGTACCCGCTCCCCCCTCCAAAAAAGTACCAAATATGACAGTGGAGGGTATAAACAAGCAGAGCTTTCTCTTTTGCGTAGAGCTCTGCTTTAATATTTTCAATCAATGCCTTCTGTATGCGCTCACATTACTTTTTGTATGCACCCACTTCTCTTGATACAGTTTGCATGCAGATATAGATGGGTATGACAGATCGTCTTTGTGGATTATTTTATCTACAGTATCAGCATCTACAAAGGTCAGGGATGGCTTGTTTTGGTGCATTAACACATTACATTGCACATAAAGAGATGCACATAACCCTTTTTAACCGCTTGCCGACTGCTCACAGTATATTTACTGCGGCAGTCAGCCCCTCACAGGCAGAGCGACGTAGGTCTACGTCGCTAGCCTGTGAGGCTCTGGGGAGCGAGCGCGCGCCTGCGGAGGCACGCTCCCGCGCGGTCATGGACCCCCCCCGCGCGTGTGACCGGAGGACCCGATGTCCGCCGGTCACTCGGCGATCGTCGGGGGAGAGGGAGAAAGTCAGGCGGCTTGTGTAAACAAGCCATCTGTCATTCTCCTCGGTGTAAAAACACTGATCACACGGTTCTACAATGTAGAACTGTTGATCAGTGTCCCTACAGCTCAAGCCACAGCCAATCACAGTAAGAATCACGCCCCTAGGGACACACACAGCCCCTCCCTCTCAAATAAAGTTAACCCCTTCACTACCAGTGTATTTTTACAGTAACCGTGCATATGTATAGCATTGATTACTGTAGAAATGTCACTGGTAACCCCAAAAGTGTCAAAAATGTCAATCAAGGGTCCGATCTGTCCGCCGCAATGTCGCAGTACTGCAAAAAAAAATCGCAGATCGCCGCCATTAAGCGTTTAAAAAAAAAACAACAAAAATGACAAAAATCTTTCCCTTTGTTAGTAAACGCGATAACTTTTGCACAAACCAATAAAAATACGCTTTTTGCGATTTTTTTTACCAAACATAGGTAGCATAAAACAAATTGGCCGAAAATGTTAAAAACTTTTGATTTTTACATTTTTTTGGGGGGGAATTTCATATAAAAAAATGTGAAAAATATTGTTATTTTTGCAAAATTTACGCTCTTTTTTTGTTTATAGCGCGTGATCAAAAAATCACACAGGTGATCAAATACCACCAAAAGAAAGCTCTGTTTGTGGGGAAAAAAAGGACGTCAAATTTGTTTAGGTACAGCTTCGCACGACCGCGCAATTGTCCGTTAAAGTCACGCAGTGCCGAATCGCAAAATACCCCCTGGTCGTTTAGCAGCCAAATCCTCCGGGGCTTAAGTGGTTAAGCAATGCAAAACTCACATACTGTCCATTGTGGTGCGTCATGCTTTGTACTCTGCAGTTCAGTCGGTTGGGGCACCATTTATAGCACCACATTGCACTGCACATGAAACAAGTGCATTGCTTTCTTTTTTTAAGGCCCCTTTCACACTACGTCAGTTGTCATCCATTTTTCGTCAGTTGTTATCAGTTTTTCGTCAGTTGTTATCCGTCTTTCATCCGTTGTCATCCGTTTTTACATAGAGATGCATTGATGTCCGTTTTTCATCCGTCAACGGATGGATGAAAAACTGACAAACTGACAGCGTGTGTGAAAGGGGCCTAAGTGTTTTACAGCAACAGACAAGTTTAATGGACCCTAACTGTGTATTTATTATGTAAACACTTTAATGATCTTAGTGGGGGCACAGGTGCACTTTCATTTGCTGGCTCCCTGACTTTCCTATGGTTTCAGTACATCATTCACTCCAAACGTTACTAATGAAAATAGATCTGCATGGCAGACAGGGATCTAGCAGCCTTTTTTTCTTTGTGTTACTTAACCCAGGACCCTGCATTCACTATATCTGGTCTTCCAGAATACAGAGAACATGGAAATGCAATTATTTTAGTAACTATAAACTGCTAAATACCTTTACTCATCAGCAGTATAGAGCAGTCTTGTGACTTCTACCAGTGTCTGGTTAACCACTTAAGCCCCGGAGGATTTGGCTGCTCAAAGACCAGGCCCTATTTTGAGATTCGGCACTGCGTGACTGTAACGGACAATTGCGCAGTCATGCGACGCTGTACCCAAATGAAATTGGCGTCCTTTTTTTTCCCATGAACAGAGCTTTCTTTTGGTGGTATTTGATCACCTGTGCGATTTTTACTTTTTGCGCTATAAACAAAAAAAGAGCGACAATTTTGAAAAAATAACAATATTTTTTACTTTTTTTATATGAAATTCTCAAAAAAAAATGTAAAAATCTAAATTTTTTAACAGTTTAGGCCAATTTGTTTTCTGCTACATATTTTTGGTAAAAAAAATCTCAATAAGCGTATTTTGATTGGTTTGCGCAAAAGTTTTTGCGTTTACTAACTACGGGAAAGATTTATGTTGTTTTTATTGTTTTTTTTAACTAGTAATGGTGGCGATCTGCGATTTTTTTTTTTGCGGGACAGCGACATTGCGGCGGACAGATCGGACCGTTGACTGACATTTTTGACACTTTTGGGGGTACCAGTGACATTACTACAGTAATCAGTGCTATAAATATGCACTGTTACTGTAAAAATGACACTGGCAGGGAAGGGGTTATCTTTATTGGTGATCAAGGGGTTAAGTGTGTCCCTAGGGGCGTGATTCTAACTTTCGGGGGGCGTGGCTTGTTAGACCATCACAGAGTCATACGATCATACATAGCAGGATCTCATAGCCTCTGTGGTGATCTAAGGGAGAATGACAGATGGCTGTGTTTACTTCAGCCGTCTGTCTTTCTCCCTCTCCTGCGGGAGATCGCGAGTAGCCAGTGGACATCGGAGCCGCCGGTCACACGCGCGGGGATGTCAGGGAACGAGCGGGGGTGGGAGCGCACTGCCGGCGGCGCTCGCCCCCTAGAGGCTCGTGGGCGAGTGACGTACCCATACGTCACTTTGCCCAGGAGAGGTTGACTGCCGCAGTATATAGTCGTGCGGCAGTCGGCAAGTGGTTAAAGCTTGTAGGAACAATTTTCATTTTGCACTGACCTATCAAGGGACAGGACCCTCTGGACAGTGCTAATTGGCACTGTGCTGATCATATGCACTCTCCCAAGAAAAAAAAAACTCTCTAGCAAAGCAATACAGGCGGTTACAAACAAGATAGGGACTGTGAGTTTGTTCTTAAGTTGAATTTGTTTGTAAGTCGGAACAGGTACATTTTTTAAATGCAGCTCCAGCCAAAACAATATTTTTTTAGGTTTTTTGGATAGCATAGGGAAGGGTTAACACCCCTGTAACATTTGTTTTGCTGTCTGTGCTAATATTCAGAAGATTTCACCTCACTTTCTGTCCCTATGATAATTCTATTTTGAAAATTTTGGGTTGTTGTGGAAACAAGGATTGGTGATAAAGCTTCAGTGGAGACACCTTTTTCTCATGAGAACTCTTACAGGAGTGAATTTCCCTTCCTAGGGGTAGATTTCCTCTCACTTCCTGTTGTCTCCATCCATTTGTAAGTAGAAATTGTTTGTAAGTCGGATGTTTGTAACCCGGGGACCGCCTGTACACACCAAACTGAGCATGTGCAGCCTAACCCCTGGCTCTGTATTATCAGAAAAGATATTGGGGACAGTGGAAGGAGGAGAGGATCAGACAAGATAGGATCAAACAGCCTTTTTACACAATGCAGAGGATTAACCCCTTAGGTTCCACAGTGAGTATAACAAGCATGCTTTACTGCATATACACACTGATTTTACTGTTGTGGGTTTAGTAACACTTTAAAAAAGCTGCTTTGGCATCCCCTATTTTCCTATTTTGACAGGTTCACTTCAAAGATATATATATATTA
Source organism: Pelophylax lessonae (assembly GCF_965119305.1). Taxonomy (NCBI): domain Eukaryota; kingdom Metazoa; phylum Chordata; class Amphibia; order Anura; family Ranidae; genus Pelophylax; species Pelophylax lessonae. The sequence goes on along the minus strand of NC_138769.1, from coordinate 379,362,049 downwards.
TATTGTTATATTTAATGACATATCATTTCCAACTGTCGTGCCTTATCATCTTAAAAGTATTTCTCAGAGGATAGTTGGAGTCTCCTATAAGTGTTTACTGCTGTCTAGCAGTTGTTTTAGATTTGTTTAATTATCATAACTGTGTAACACATATTGAATGCTCCTGGCAAGCTTTATAGGGATATTGTATAAAATGTTTCCAACTGCTTGAGTAATTAGATAGTGTACTCCAAAAGGTATTTATTTTATCATTAATATATGACATTTATAAGTGAAAATGTTAGTACACAAGCAGGCATGCAGCTAATTTGCAGCCAGCTTTCTTTCAAGAAAAACTTTGCTTACATTAAACTAGTAAGACGAAAAAAGCTCATGTAATACGCTATATATAAGTGCTAATAAATCCATTTTGTAATTTATTATTATGAAAAAACCTTTGCATTTAAATTTGCAGCCAGCTTAGAAAATGTGTTTTTCTCTGACATAATCCACATCTCCTTATTTATATGGTTGGCCCATTTCTTTTCACAGAGAGCTACACAGAGCTTGAGGTCAAAATATTGTCATCCCTTACAATAGGATTTTTGTTGTTGGCAAGATCTTTCCAAAGACTTTGCAGACAAGAAAGGATGTTGAGGCTGATTTTCTTATTGCAACACCGAGACTGATCCAGAAATTAATAGTGAAAGCAGGCCCTTCTACATTG